>NC_139045.1:60982515-61667515 GCF_965140915.1 Aythya marila | reverse complement strand
TAGCCTGTTTCAGACAAGGGACTTGACCCACAATCTGCTGAAGCTTTGATGAATGCACTAATCACCCTCCGTTTGCTGCTCAAAGATAGCAAGTTCTTGGTTATTCTTGTCTTCTTTTCCTACCTGAATCAAAGACTGCTTGGGTCACTCACTCTGTTATCCTTACGGCAAGTTTGCAGCACAGCAGTGGGGGGCCTGCCCTCTGTTCACCCAACCCAAGCCTGGTCAACATCTCAGCTCCCTGCCCTGGGTGTCCTCCTTTGGACATGAAGCCACAGAGTGGAGACTTTGGTGAATGCCAAGGACATTCCATGGACATGAAGCTGTAGGTTCACAACATCACTGGGGTACACACAGAGCCTGCGTGTGCTCCTGGGTCAGTTCACATCCCATGTCTACAATTTCATGCCACTTCTAGGACAAGAACCCTTAGGGTCTAGCTGCTGATACCAGATCAAGTATCTCATTTTCTACTTTCTTTCCAATAAAAACTTCCATCCTGCTGTATTGAACATGTCAGCAAAGCTGGGAGAGGCAAAACACAGATGCCCGAGAATGTTGTCTGATTTGAGAAGGAAAATAAATAAATAAATAAATAAAAGAGGTATTGCAAATTAACTGTTGTGGTGGGAATATTTTAGTAAGAGCAGGGTGACAAACTGTCAGAAGAAGGCCCCCGCCCACACGCAGGTGAGGATGTGTTGCTGTGCCCCAGCACAGTGACTGGCTGTCCCTGGGATGGAAAATATTTCAGTACTTTGCTTTGAAAACGCGCGGGGATGTTAACATTTCACTGGAGACGATGTGCATTATCTGCCGTAATCAACGAAATGCACCCGTGGATGAGTCAAATGTGACATTTAGTCTGTGCTTCACAGTGACATGAGAAAAAGATCCCCGCACATACAGCGCCTCTCTCATGCAGCAGAGCCACACAGACCCCACTTGGGTTGTTTCCTACACACGCTCTCAAAATAGGGTTTACATCAGATCCAGAACAGCGTGTGGGCCGAGAATTGAATTTCATCCTTTAAGGTTAAATCTGGGCGAGCATGACACCATCTGTGTACCTTGCCCATTTCACACGAGAACACGCCGCGTGTTTGCCAACGTTTTGAGCACTGTGTAACATGACTGCATGGGCAGAGCCAGGAGAAAAGAGTGGTTCTGGGAACCACGGCCATCGTATACCATGCTCATTAGAGCAGGTAAAGAGTATTTGCCTGAAATGTTACTTCCTTATAAGAGATAAGAGTTCCTTTCAAATTCAAAATCAAACACTGCATCAATAATTTCAAGCAACTTTATGTCTATAAAGACATCTGTTACTATTGGAGGCTGAATAGCGAAAGGCGAAGATTGATAAAGATTCTGTCATTCATTACTTTCAAATAATTTAAAAGTCCCTGATAAGATCAGACATGCAAAATGACTGCTTGGCAGTCTGAAAATTCAGTGTTTAGAGGCTAGCAGTGCAAGCTCCATTCCCAGTCATGGGTAAATCACCTCTGCTGTAAGAGCTTCATTAAATTCCAGGTACACCATCCAACCCTATTCTGCTTTGGAAAGGGCAGGAGCTGAATGCATCCATCCTGGGCAGGGGCCAAACATCCCTTTTTGGTGAATCTGGGGGCACCGCCTGTTGGCATTGGGCTCAGATTTACATCATTTGGGCATGAATTGGTCAACCCCCTGTCTTCCTGCTCCCCTGTAAGGGTGGGATGCCACAGGGCAGGTTGCTTTGTGCCTGTTGTTTTGCTTAGTGGCTGGGGAGGGACAGGGTTTAGGTTTGGGATGCAGGGGGCAGAAGGGAAGCAGTTCAGCCACCTATTGACTGCTGGGACAAAGACACTTTTCTTGTATGTACGGTTATAAATTGTGATTTCATTAAATTATTTCTCACTACAGCCCTCAGCACAAATGAAAGCTTTCCTGATGTGTTAAGAAACAAGTCGTACCCACCTCCCTGGAAGGCAAAGCCCAGTGCCAGCGGGATAACACGCAGACGGGTTGAACCAGTTCAGCACGGCTGAACTTCTGAACCAGAGCTGGATCGCGTCCCACTGCTTTGAAGCAAGGAAGGATGCAGCCGCATGACTTTCTCTACCAAACCACATAAAAATGCCCTTAAAGTCAGCATCTGGAGACTGCTTTGGCCTGGGGGGCTGAACAGGACAGAGGAGCTGTGTACGGGAGCAGCAGCTGGGTGACAAGGCAGAGAAGGAAACCTAAAGCTGTGGTGCAATGACGGGGTCGGTGGGGACGACAGGAGGGTGGGGAAGTTTGAAAGATCTGTAGTGCTGGTGTCTGGAAAGTCGTCAAAGCCCTTATCTGATGGGTGAGAGGGAGATGAATGAACACAGCTTTGATGCACAGCCTCGATCCCTCCCAGCAAATGTCAGTAGAGCCAACAAGAGTGCTTTGTGTGTAAATGCCTATAATCAACTTCCCTTAGTATCTGAAGGGTGTAAGTGATGGAGAATGGGCTGGTTCCTGTCAGGACTTCCCTCGCCACACACAGCCTGGTCACATGTGAGCACTTTGCATCGCCAGCCCCAGTAGCTCCAAGTTGTGCTGGCATCTATGGCTTGAGGCAATGCTGAGGTTGTCCAGGGGCAAGGGCACAAATGGAGTAATTTACCCCATGGACAGAGTAATTTATCCCTCTTTGGAGAGGACAGAGGTGCCTCTGACTTCACAGCCCCTCAGAGGTTTGGCTTTAGGGTCTCCGTAGGGCCCTTCCCTGCAGAGTGGTATTTAATGGCTGCTTTCTAGACTAGAAATCTGAAGACCTCAAAGGCCTCTCCAGCTTTCCATGGTGAAGCCTTCATTTGGGTGGTTTAGTGGTGAAGATTAGATCTGGGGTTTCCTCCAATAACCTACTACATCATAATTTACTTGCATTACTAATACTCCAACAGATTTCAATGACCTTTGTGAAAATAAAATCAGCCTAGATTGACATATTTGTTTTAGAAGATGCTAATCAATATCTATTTTGTTAGCCAATATGGTTATGTCCCCTGTTATTGTGATTTATTTCATTTTTGTTGACCAAAGGTGGTTGAATGGGCGATAACAGTACTGAAAGTGGCAAGGGTTAATAAATTCAGATGAGGTTGTCATCTTATTACCAGAGTGCAGGAAGTGAAGCACAGCCATTTAATTAACCTAGTCGCAATGAATTTCATGCAACACGCAGTTAACACTCCATCTATTAAAACTGCGAAGCAGATGGTAGTGAGCAGTTTTGTCTGCCATAAATAGGGTACCAATTTAAATTACTTGCTGCACAGGATTTTATAGGACAAAATTATCTAGATATTAAATGGTGAGATATTTAATAATCTCTTTCTTTTAAGTCATGCATATATAAGACTCTTGGTCCATGAGTAGGAAACTCAATTATTTCCATGAAATCCCCAAAACAGAGAGCTAAAAAAAAAAAAAAAGAAAAGAAAAGCAAACTGATGAATTGGCATTTTTTCAGAACTTCAAGGCCTCTCTGCTGGGGAATAAATACACCATTATAAAGTTTTACCCTACTTTCTCTATCTGTGTAGATTTTTATTATTCACACAAATGGGTGATCCTAGTTGACTATTAAAAGACCACATTTCTCAACAGACCAGTGGTTTCTCTCTTGCTCTTGAGAAATGATTGTGATAAATATTATCAAATTTAACATTTCCCTTTTCATTTCACACAGTTAGGGAGAATTACATGAGCACATGACCACATGTGCTGGCCAGAGGCTATACATTAAAGGTGCTGTGGGTGCCTGACTGAATAGCTGGTTTGCTTTCACTGTCTGTTACCCCACAGGGAGGAATGCACACTTTAAAAAATAAAATAAAATGAAAAAGAAATAAAGAAACCACAAACGTGTGATATGGCTTCATATGCACATCATGATTTAGATGCTTTTGGACCTCACCAGCTCTTGTAATGATTTCGTGTTACAGAATTGCTGTCCTTGTATAAAATACAGGGTACAAATGCTTAGAAGAAGCCAAGAGGTTCTCATAAAATCATTATTGCCTCAGGACTGTGTGAAATTCATTTGCCAGCAGAGAAGCAAATGTTTGTTTGAAATCAGAACAGAATCGGGGGAAGAAAAGAGAAGCCTGAGCCAGCAGAGCAAGTAGGTCGCTGCACCCACAGGAGCCTTCGGCTTCCTGCATCCAAGGGAAGGGCAGAAAATTGCCTTTCAGCTCCTTCAGAGAATACAAATCTGATGGACCAACCTCTTTCGGCATTCTCCTTCTCCCTTCGAAGACAGAGGCTTGACAACAAGGCTCTGCTGCTGGTGAATAAGGTTCATTAAGCCCGCAGAAAGCTAGAGGGTGTGCATTCATTTATTTGAATGACTCTCCGAGACTCCTTTATTTGAATGACTTTTTCCTCAGAGAGGCAGAAGGCAAGTGTGTCCTTTGTCACCTCCTCTGATTGCTCTGTCCACTGAACCGCTAGCAATAGCTATCAGAAAGTCTCCAGAGATTCAAGGCATCACAATCCATGACAAAGGACATAAATTGCTCTTTTCACAGATGACATCCTGCTTTATCTCAGTAAAACACAAATCTCTGTTCAACGCCTAAAGAAGTCCTGGAGCATTACTTCACTGGATCCAAGCTTCATGTAAATATGACTAAATCAGAGGTGATTCTTACACAATCGCCCTGACAGAATTTTTTGTTTTTCATTTTCTATTCCACTGACCCCCAGGCAAATTCAACTATTTGTTGCTATCAACCCCACCCTATTTGAGCAAGCTGCTGTAGTCCTTTTTTAATCCTCACATCAAGGTCTATTAATGACAAGATCTTCAGTTGCTCCTGTACGTAGGGACCCAGTTTAGGTTTGTCTTCATCAAAAATGAATCATATGTACAGTACTAAGCAGCAGGTAACATGCAAAAGAAATCAAGACTCAAATTTATGAAGCTCAATAAAAAAATAAAATAAAAATAAGGCTTAACCCAGTAGGGAAAGTTGGTTGATGAGTAGTTCTACTCATGTGGAGCTCCCAGCCTTCTGCTCAAGGAGCCATGGGGGCACTGGACTACACCTTGTCTTTCATGGCTGGTTTGTGACAAAGGCTTATGGACTTCTTGAGGAGCAGAGGAAGATCTGGAGACCACCAGACTCCAATGAAAAAAGGCCAGTCACATTACCTTTCTGCAGACAGGCTCCCCTCCAGGCTCTCACAGGACACCACAGCAGCATGGCACGGTGCTTACAAGACAGGAAGGAGAGGATTGATGAAGACAACATGATCTTTGTTCAAGACCATAACCTAACAGACTTTGACCAGTACAAAATTAAATTTTATTGTGTTTCTTTTCAAACATACTGTGAGTTGTTTCCTTCCTAGCCATTACGACTGAAGAAGAAACAGATGGACAGACAGACAGGGGGAGGAGACAGCATCCTAAGTCACAGGAACTCCCACTGCTGCAAATGGGGTCTCCACCCAACTTCACTCAGAAAAATAATTAATCACTTCATTAATTAAACATTAAAAAGGCATGCTAATACCACAAGTTTGAGAGTGGCAGCTTTTAAGCTGCTACAAATCACTGTTACTCCATGGATACCAAAGCACATCGATATCCACAGCTTGAGAATATCCCCTTCTTGAAACATTTTTAGTAGGGTTTCCTCTGAATATCCTTTAAAACTTGGAAGATGCTACTGCAAGACTATAAAATAGATAAAAATATTGATAAGGTATTGATGAATATTCATCGCATATTGATATTGATTGGATATTGATTGGATATTGATTGGACATAGATGTATTTGGTAAGACAAGTCAACATTATTGGTTAGTCTGAGATGCTGAGGCACTTGATGGCAAAGCAACCAGCCTGGGCGAACTTGAGATGTCAAAATCAGCACTAGAAAAAATCCTTGCCTCTTGTCTGCCAAGCCAGTGCTTTATCAACAAAGTGCATTGCTCTTTGGTATATTCATTTATAATGCAGATTAGGTGGATGAGAGGGAAATTTAATCATTTAGAATGACTAATAACTATGCTAATGTCTTCAGATAAAATAAGCATTCACATATGCTGAAAGCCTTTATAGTGTAATAAACTTCTGTTATCTTTTGAGGCGTGCAGTACTTTGATTTTTGTATACCAACTCCTCTTTATTTCAAGTGCAATAAAAACATATTTCATAAAAGGATTGAGAAGCTAGCAACTGCTGAACCTCTTATCAGCAATGCTTATACAAAGTGCTGATAAACTACTCAAAACAGTGGGCTTGGTGGTTTTTTTGGTGGGTTGGGGCTTTTTGCTGTGTGACAAAATGGGTCAGAGCAGCTCAAAGAGTTGGACTCCAGAAGTGACAAAGAGCTTTAAAAGTTCTGATTTCAGTGAGTTTGAGAGCTGGGTGGGCAGGATCACGAACTCCCGTGGAATTTATTATTATTATTTACACAGCTCTCCTTTCATGCCTCTGGCCAAACACCCACTTCGATCCCCTCTCTAAATTCCTATTGGCATTCCCCAGGGCACAGACACACTTTGGTGTCGGGGACTAAATGACATTTCAACAATTTTTCTCTGCTGTTGCAGGTGCCATGGGCCAGTGATCATGTCAGACACTCAGAGACTTTCCTGTGCCTGCAATTTCTTTGCTACAGTCCCCACGCTGCAGCCACAGATCCCAAAGTTACAGTGGCTGAGGTGTAGATGTAGTTGAATGTGTTAGGAGGCAGATTGCTTTCCTTTGAAGAAATCCCAGGTGATGCTGCTCCAAGATGCAAGCTGACAGTCCCCATGCCCAGCAGCTTGCTCCGTTGGGGCTCAGCCTGTCACTCCACTGGGAAAAACGTGATGCTGTGCTTTGCTGCTGTGCTGCCACTCACCGTGTTGTGGTTCTTCTGTGTGGAGCTCTCCAAAAAGTAAGTGAGGAGGCAGGGGAGAAAATAATCTGTGGGGGAAACAAAAAGAAGCTATTGCCACTATTAATCTCAACCTACAATGGAAAAAACATCAAGTCGGTTTGCAGAAAATCAACAGTTTAAATAAGAAAAAAAATATATACATATATAAACTACAGTAATATTATTTGTATGATCCTTTTCCCTTAAGAAAAAAAAATGTAATATTAAAAATACCTAGTGTATAAAAAGAAAGAAACCCCTGAGAAGTGACATTGACATATTAAACATGTCATCAGAAACATTGGAAGGTTTGGGGGATTTTGGTTTTCCTTTTAAATGAAACAATGAAGGATAGGTAAAATAAATAATAATAATAAAAAATAATAAATAAATAAATAAATAATAATAATAATAATAATAATAATAATAATAATAATAATAATAATAAATAGGAGAAAGTGATTGATGGTGCATCATACCAGTGAAAGCACAAGCCTCACTGAAACCACTGGAAGAGGAACATCCCCTAAAAGAGGGATGGGGCCCTACTGAAGGAAGATGGAAGGAAGCCCAAATGGGAAAATGCAGCTCTTAGACAGTTTGTCAGGCGAAATTGCCTGTATGTTCACATCTCCGTGGTGATGCACAGGTTATATTTGGTACTTGAAATTTTGTCATTTGCACTCCGCTAAGTATTTGTCTGTGAGAACCTGTGCTTAAATTGCACGATTAATCAGTCATGCTGGAAAGAAGCGCTGCAGAAAGGAGACAAAGTGACTGACAGTCTCTCTTTAAATATGCACTGTTGATATTTTCTAAGCTAACCTAGTTTATAAAAGATAATTTGGAGGAGGAGGGAGGGCTGCAGAAAGATGCCTTCGTGTAGACTTGGCAGCCTTCCTTTTTATGTCCCTAAAGCTGCATGTGGGTGCATTTCAGTCCCTCCACTGTCTCCAGGTTTAGCTGCAGGGAGCTGAAGCTGGTGCTGATGCCACCACAGATGCCTTCCTCACTTTGGGGGGCTTTTTCATGTATCATTTTCTATCCCAGCCTGTTTGCTTCCATACTATCTGGTAACCTTACAGTTTTGAAATCCACATTTCCCACTGGCTGTATTCTCCATTCAGAACTATGAAAAATAAAGGGTAATGAGAGAATATTCAGGATTTAACATTTCCTTGCAATCATGGAAATAACCAGTGGTGAGGATGGCACTCATGGGCAGCAGGCAAGCTGCTGTAGGAGCATGTGTGCAGCCTGTCCCACTGCATGGGTGAAGCTTTCAGCAGAGACCTGGGTTCCCTTCCTTGCCCTGGCAAAGCCTCGCTGGACGAGCAAAGACAACAGCAGTCTGCATCAGCTTCCTTCAGCTCCTTGGCATAAAAGTCATAAATAAATGAAAGGTGGGAGTGTTTAGAAGGAATGTTTCCTTATCTTTTAATTAAGAACGTTATAGAGGTGTTTTGTGTTGTGTGTTGTTTTTTTTTTTTTCATTTTGCAAGGTGCACAGAGTGGTAGATTTTTCCAGTCTAGCCTCTTATAAGCCAGTCATGCGATATGCAGTGAGAGCCATGAGAGGCATTCAAATTATCTCTTCTGAGCCCTTTTTATTCTTATTTTAGTTTCAGTGGAATTGGGCCTGTTCCATATGTCCTGATTCACTACAGGGTGCTTTTCTTGTCCGAGGAGTGGCTCAGTTTGATCAAGATGCTCCTGACCTCCTTTGTGAAACCAAGTATTGACTCAGTGTGCGAGGAAGAGTCTGCCTAGAGAAGCATCCAACCCAAAACCTTTTTTTTTTTTTAAAAAAAAAAAAAAAAAAAAACAACTTTATACAGGTTCTATTCGATGTAAGCAAGCAAAAAAAGACATTACACGATTTCCTATTACATAGACATTAAATCTTCTGTTACCCAATTAAAATCCTAATCAGGAAAAAAAAAAAACTCTTCTGAAATAAGAACACTATCATGTATTTTTAACAGTCTTGGGCTTCTATCAATATGAGAATAAAAGGTGCTAGAACAGTAACAGTAAGAGTGGGTAGCTCTTGTTTTTGGCTCTGGGTGTGTGAAAAAAAAAATGTATGTTGCTATTATCTGCCTGTTACTATTCTCTATTCACAGGTAGGGAAACAGGCAAAAGATATGCACCATCATAACTGAGTGAATGTTACAAAGGCGTATCACTAGGTCAGCAGCTCAACCCTTTTTTAACAGCTGTAATTTCAGCAAAGCTATGCCTCAAATGGTAAAAATAAAAATTAAAATAAAAAAAAATAAAAATAAAAAAATAAAAAAGTGAGATATATCTGGGACATCCTCAATAAAGAGCCATAAAGATGTTGGCTAGAATACAGCCTATGACTATATTTAGATATACGACTCCCTGGATAGCGCAATCACCAGGCTGGAGCACTAACAGTTGGTTTATGGTGCTACTATTTCCCTTTTACTTCCTCGTTCCTGTGCATGCCACACAGGGCAAACACGCACCAGGGCTCGCAGGGACACACAGGGCAGGGACGTTGTGCAGGGTAGGTGACAGCACACGGGCTCAGGGTGACACAGTGCCCACATTGTGCCGCACTCCTCCTGCTCAAGGAATCCCTGGGCGAAAGCACTCCTTCCTCCTCCTGCCCATGTTGGCCCTACAGGGCTGTGTGGTGACACCGAATCCTTTTCATGGGGCTCTTTCACCTGGATGACTTCCAGTGGAAGCCAACAGGCACTTGCAGGACTGAAGGCTCATAAAACACAGGGTGTTTTAGGTCAGACCAGACCATCTGATCAACAAAAGTAGGTAATTCTTCCCTACAACCTGGCCCTGTGGGCGTCACGAGGGCTATGTGCCCAAGACCCACCTCTGCGGACATGTTGTGAAGCTGGCTTGGCAAGGAGAAAGACAAAGCTGCACTCTGAAAGAGCTGTAGCAAACTATTTTCCCTATTCCTCCATGAAAAGAAAGGGGAAAAGACGTTCTCCTTCTTGTCTCCATCTACCTGAGCAAGGTGTGTGTGCTACACAGATCTGCGTACACCTGATGCTGGGTCGACAACATGTGTACCACCTGAAAAACAAACAAACAGGAAAAATCACAGCATCAGCCAACATACAACCATCAGCAAAAACCACCAGCGTGGACACACTTGAGCAGCACAGCCACGTCGGCAGCTGTGGGCCCTGGGCCGCTGCCCGCAGCTCCCGGTGCCTCCTGCCAGCGCGCCGGCCCAGCACACGCAGCACTGCTGCAGCTGCAATCCACAAAAAGTCCAAGGGAAAAACTTCCTGGCATGGGTGGACAGGCTCTGCCTCGCCTGCGGCAATGGGCACAGGAGTTAGTTTGTTGGAAACAGCGAGAAGCGGCGCTTTTTTGGATGAGGAGCTGGAAGTAGAGAGGCCACGTGCTCTGTATCTCAGCTTGAGCGCCCTATGTTAATGCTGCTTTGATACAGGCAAAACACAAAGCATGCCGAAAGCCTGGCAAATGAGGCAGAATATTTTCCAAAATGTACATAAGGAGGAGGTATTTGTAGGGTTGTCCAGCCTCGTAGCTGTGTGCTCACCAGGGGGGGTGAGGAAGGGTTCCTGCTAGCACAGCATTGCAAACACAGGGCAGTTCAGGAGGTCATTCACCTTCTTGTGCAAAGCGAGCAGGCTTGGCCATTGTTCGAGGCAATATCATACACTGCTACGGATGGATCCGTGGTGTACTCTCCTGCTTTAATTTCTGCTGCAATGAATTTCCAGGAATACAGGGAGTTGTGTTAACGTTGGAGCCACGGCAGGATCCGCTGAGTTGCTTGTCCCTGCTGTTAAACGGAGGGGCTGAGGATGTTTTCTGCCTTGTTTTCTGCAGCTGATTTTAAATGTAGGAGATGCACATGATTAAAATAAAGTGCCTAGTACACAGAGATCATATTTTAACCTCAGGGTGTGTGAGAGAGACAGGCAGAATGAATTAGTTTCTGAATCAGTTTCTGAATTAGCGTTTGTAACAGCCCCACAAACACTTAGACAAATTCATAGTCAAAAGGATAGTGTCAACATTTTATCTAAAAGCCTCTTTAAGGAGTTTCGTTGCCTTATGTTGAAAATCTAATCTTTAAAAAAAGCTGATATCTAGAAGTTTGGCTTAATTTTCAAATGTGTCAATTAATATTTTCCTTCATTTGACCTATTTATCTTAAAACATTTATAATCTGTTGGGGAGACGTCCATATCTAAATGTCCAATTTGGTTTGTTTGTTTTTTAAATCTGCCGTTCTCTTGCCAAGAAATTAAACAAACAGATGCCACTCTTTTTGAGGGGCTCCATTAAATACAATGTCTTACGCACCATCTGCTGGAGCTGCAGCAGCAATTAACAGATACACGCTATTCCCAGAGCAGAGCTGACATCAATTGATGATGCCGGGATACTGGTAATTTCTCCTTCCCGCTCCTCACCCTCCCTCCTCCAACCCCCTAAATACCTACAATGCAATATTTCTGTGTAAGGGTCTGTGTCTGCTGAGAAAAATAAAAAATAAAAAGGAATGGGAGAGTCATCCTACAACCCAGCTCTTCCTCTTAGCTGAGTGGGTTGACTACTTATACTAGAAAGAAAAGTTCCCCTGGTTTTGTCCTCAGTGTCTGTGGCCATACTACTGTGACTTTTCATGGACTATCAGACCAGACTGGTCTTTACACTTTGCCTCCTCCCATCCCCTGACTGGCAGAAGTGGGGATCCAGGGGCTTCTTAAGACACCAGAAGACTCTTTAAGGCACTAAGAGATAAATACAAAAATCTCAGTGTACCCGAGGTGCCAGCTTTCCTTTCAAATTAACACAGAAAGTCCCCTTCTGAATATATTGGACTACCTATTCCCATAGCTAATGACAATGCATCCTCCATGCATCCTCGTGACCTCCTCCCCAAGAATTCACTGCAAAAGTCTTCAGAAGAATGGAAATTGTGCCCAGGGCATGGACATGCTGTTTCTACTGTAGGTCATAAATACACTTCTGCATTTCTGTACTGTTTTCAATAAATTGTTTGCACTGCTGCATTGGTCAAAGGATTTCTTTGCCTCCATTTGTCAATCCTGCCCTCAAGAAACATAATTTCTTCTCTGAAGCATGTAAGAAATAAAGTGATCTCATGGTTTAGCATCTCAAATGCAATGCTCGCCCTGACCATGGCTGAAAATGGATCCTTGCCCCCGTGGCATCTGTGAGCCAGCACTACAGCTCTGGGGGCAGACATTAAGTGCAGAAAAATTAAGTCTGACAGGTGATTTTGATGGAACTGATGCCATAACCCAGCTCCTGATATTTAGGCCTTCCTTATCCTGAGATATAATATTTTCTCTGGGACAGGTTAACTACCGCATTTGCATGTTGTAGCCAGTTTGGGATAGACAGCTGTGCATTATTTTGGAAATGAAAATTTCCACCCTGACAATAAATCTGTATTGTAATTATCCTTATTGCTCTGTATGGTGGCCATCTGCAAAGGCGATCTGAACTAAAAAAGGGTGTCTCGTAAATCAGATACGATCTAAATTCTTCCAATAGTTTGTAAATCTGCCCAGGGTTTAGAGATTAATTGAAGCAGACAGCTTAATACATTAGCCTTTCACCTCTGTGGACCTGGGTTCAAGAGCTGGCTTCGGTCAAGAAGCGGAAATTTCATCATCGTCATTTAAGGACACGGCTGACCATGTGAAGTCCTCAGTGCAAAGAAGCTCAAAGAAAGCCCACAGCCATTAACATGAAGCCCACTTGGTAACCTGCTGGTACTGCTCACAGCTCTCAGTGCTCTTGGTGAGGGTTTGTTTTGAGGGTCGTAAGCATCTTTGCTGCTGATACCTTACTGTGAGGTTACTCATGTAAGAACAAAGTCAGTTATCTGAGGAACATCAAGGGTGGCCATATCTGAACACTGGATATGGCACCCTGAAGGATTGAAGGATTTTTTACCTAAAAAAAAAAAAAAAAAGTCCCCATCAGCCTGATGGAAGGTCTCATTCATTGTCACTCCTCATAGCCCCACCCCACTGCTCGCCCACACCCATGTGCACACGTTAAGTGCACGCATGGTGCTGCTGGTGTACCACCTCCACCCTCTGCAGAAGCATTGGCAATGTATCACCAGACACTGGGGATAGGAGATTGCAGAGGCTGCCCATCAAGAACAACACAGCTCGGCCCAGCCCATCTTGGCTTTTCTCCTCCCAGGGCTTGCCAAGACAGCAACACTGCAAAGAGAAGCTGGGTCAGCAAGCATTTCTTAATTTCTTTGTGTCTGAACAGAATAAAATGCAGTAGCCTGCAACATTAAGGACCACCTTTCTCCTGGTTTCCTTTGTCTGGCAGAAGACAGGGACACTGCAGAGGTCCTTGATGCAGCCTCAGGCCTTTGGTTCATTTTGTCACTCAGCAGTGACCCTCAGTCCGTGATGATAGGGAGGCAAAGTCAGCTTTACAGGGATGCTCACCTGTTAAAGGTGGAAAACATAGCCAACATCCACAAAGGTGCTCAGGTGGTCAAGTAGACCCTCCATGCCTGGCCAACAGTGGCTGGCCCTCACCTGGTGCCACCAAGAGGCCACTGCCTATGGCTCTGGTTTGTCAGCAGCTCCTTTACAGTGGCTTAGCACTGACTGCTAGGGGCAGAGCACACTATAATCTGAACCCGTATCAAGGTGGTGGAAAGGGATTGAGCAATAGCAGTGTCAGTAGCAGACACCTCTCCAGGGAGCTAACCACTCTGAATCCCTATTAAATAGTTAGCACATGGCTGGGAGTCACTTGACGGGACTGTCCCTGCAAGTATGCCCGTGTAGATTTATGGTCCTCATACCCTTAAGACCACCCTGGAGAAATACCCATCCAAACATAAAAATTACCCGTGACCCTTGGCTTTGACTTGGTGACCTCTCCCTTTCCTCAACACATGCCCTGTCTGCTTGTGATTTGTCAGCTGACTAACGAGATCGGGTGAGATCTCGCTGTTAATGGACATCTGAAAAGAAAATGTGATTCTCTGGAACCCGTAAACACACACAAAGAATCTACCAGTATGTTTCCATTTGGGTTTCTTTGGGGTCTGCTTGGAACTAATGTCATCCTGGGGGTTTTAACCTTACAAATATGCGTTCCTGACTTGTGCAGGTCAGAGGTGAGATGAAAAACACACTGTGAAATCCAGTGATAGAAAGCTTAATCATTTATTTTTTGCCTCTCATCTTTTCACTTGTTCCAGCTGGTTCGAAAGCGCTTGGATCCTACCAGCAAGGATTACATGACTGAAAACAAACCTTTGCCAGTGGTAGAACCAGATCAGCAGAAACAGGACAATAGTCTTTTTCATGCCACAAAAATGCAACTAAGCAGCATACAGTTTCATGTGTGCTTCCACTTTTTTCCCTCTCCTGCTTAAATTATGAAATACTATTTACTAGCAAACATTATAGTTCACTTTTTAAGGGAATTAATATGATTAAAGGCTTGGTTGGAAGTGATGATTGAAGTTCCAACTATTAAAATGCACATCAGTGTGCAGGGAAAATAAAAAGGCACTGAAATTCTTTTCAAACCCAAGCACCAGGTGCGTTAATTACATTTCATTGCATGTTGGTTTATTACTGCGGTCACTTGTGCCTTATGATCTGCATTAACACCTGCGTTCTATGGATATCTTGGTATTTCACTAAACAAGATGAATATTGGCCAGATGGTGACTCCAGTAGGAAGCATTTCACATAGATTTCCCTGCTCTGCACAGTTGCCTGCAAAGGAATCCTGAATGTCACACTAAACCAAACCAAACAAAAAAGGCACAACACTAAACCTCCGATTAACTGCCTTGACAGTATATTCACAAAGGATTGGATGACAGTGGGATCCAGGCCCTGTGATGTGGTTCTTGCTAATAAATATCCCGTATGGGCTACAACGACATCTTTACTGTGTGCAGTTTGGGGCACCACAGCATAAGAAGGACATAAAACTATTAGAGAGTGTCCAAAGGAGGACTACAAAGATGGTGAATAGTCTGGAGGGGAAGACGTATGAGGAGTGGCTGAGGTCCCTTGGTTTGCTCAGCCCAGAGCAGAGCAGGCTGAGGAGAGGCCTCATGGGGGCCTGCAGCTCCCTCACGAGGGGAGCGGAGGGGCAGGCGCTGAGCTCTGCTCTCTGGGGACAGCGCCAGGACCCGAGGGAATGGCATGGAGCTGGGACAGGGGAGGGTCAGGCTGGGGGTTAGGGAAAGATTCTGCACCCAGAGGTGGTCAGGCACTGGGACAGGCTCCCAGGGCAGTGGTCATGGCACAGAGCCTGCTGGAGCTCAAGAAGCACTTGGACAATGCTCTCAGACACATGGTCTGATTTTGGGGTGGTCCTGTGCGGAGCCAGGGGTTGTATTTGATGATCTCTGTGGGTGCCCTCCAACTCAGGATATTCTGATTCTATGGCCATTTTTACCAACATTTTGCCCCTGTGGGGCAACCCTGTCTGGTACAGAAATACAGTTCAATAGAAAAGTGGGTCAGCCCAGGTCTCAAACACATAGCCCAGATGACTTGGTGTTTTTGTGTGTGTGGATTGTGTTTTTTTAAAAGCTGCATATGTGACCTTTCTTCCCCAGTACAGGTTAGTTAATGTACAACAGGCATTCAACCCCAGAGAACTGCCACGACAACAAGTTAGTACCTAAACCTGACCACCCCTGGCACCCTACCCTTTGACCAAAATAGGGAGGATTTCAGATAGGCAGGAGAGGTGGGAAGGGACGCAGCCCTCACTGTCCTGCTGCTACTGTCAGACTCATGTCTAACAAACCAGAAGTTACATGCTGACCTGCAGAAGAAAATAGCAATGGTGCTCAAATTCACACTAGCATGGTATTGCACTATTACAAACTTGGTCAAACCTTCCAAAATATGCAATTAACACCAACGTTAAACCCACGTTAACTAGAAAGCCCAGTATCATTCCAAAGGACAAGAAACCAAAGCACATGAATTAACCGTGCTGCATTTCCCCTGGTGCGCTTCCACCCAAGGCTGCCGTTTCGTTGCAGACCAATATCCCGCTCTTGGGAGAGTGTGGGCAAATCCTATTATAAGTTAAGATTAACCATCAGTCAGAGAACTTACCAGTGCAGAGATCAAATATAAAAGATGTATGTTCTGTGTCATCTGTTTAGCAACCTTAAATTAGCTCGCACGGGTGGATCGTGCTGGCCAAATGGCAGAACATGTGCTGGAAATGGAAATCAGAGTCAAAACAGAATCCTGTGGGATACCCCAAGCAATTTTAAAGCAGCTATCTTATTACCTAGGCAATTTTCAGGGACAAGAAGAATTCCAACCTAGCCGACAGTCCTCTCTGGTCCCACCTTGGTGAAACTACTTCATTATTATTTCAGTGGTGCCTGGAGAGCCCTGCCTGACGCTCTGGATTCTCTGCAAAACCCCTCCCAACAACCCACAATAAAAGGCATCTCCTGTGATGAAGGGCTTATGGTTTAATTTAAGGCAAGACACAGCAAGTGGAAGGAACAAACAACCAGAGAGATTAACAGGGAGAGAGGGGTGGAAACAGTAAAAAGCACTTGTCCCTAGAGCCCTGGTATGTGTACACATACATGCTACCTATTGATTAATGCGTGCAAGGAGGTGTCAGAAGCCCCTTAACATGAATATCAGGCACCCAGAAGGAATTAATAAAAGAAATACAAGTATGGGTGGAGGGCTGCAGGACGGCATCCCCAGTGGGATGTGCACTGGTCCGCCAGCCATGCAGGGTATCAGCGCATCCTGGACCTCTCCTGGGGGTGAAAGGAGGATAGTGGGGGGGGGCGGGCAAGTGATTTTAGGACAACTTCTAAGGAAAACCAGACGTGCTGAGCCTACTTCCCCTCTTATTGCCACCCAGCATCGCTGCTACAGTAATAGATTTTTCAGGCACACATAACTCAGAAAGGATGCTCTAAAAGTGAAAAGCAATTTGCAGAGGTACTGATGGCAGCAGGATGCTTTTAGCATTTCTAGGTTTGTGTTTGCTCAGGGCCTGGGGATTCTCCAGAAGAGACATGGTAATGCTAATGAAGTGCAAACCACTATGAAGGTGACAGCTGTAATCAAAACCCAGTGCCAGTTTGGAAGCAACATCTTAAGAAGCAAAGAAATAGTTTTGAAGAGGTCACTTCAAAAAAAAAAATATATATATATATATACATAAAAATTCCTCTGGGTCAACAACATCACGTGCATCACTCCCAGAGGAGGAGATTACCCCTTGCTCCTAGCCAAGGAGCATTACATGTGGGAATTTCTCATGCAACCTTGACAATGTGTAATAAAAATTCACTTTGAAAACAGAGCATCTCTGGTGGTGCCGACATGCTTTTGACTTTGCTCTTTCCTTCAAACACCACTCGTGATGCTGAACACTCATTCTCTTGGCCTATTTGTTCCTGGCAAACAAAGAGCAAATTCCCCTGGGTACAGCAATCCATTTTTAACATGCTGTAATTATTTAGAAAAATGTTTTGATAGGAGCAATGAAAAACTGGGGCATTTCAGGTGTCCCTGAGAAAGTTCTCAGTGCACGATGTGAAATGGGGACATAAAGACACTTTATTTATGGCAGTACCAAAAAAAAAAAAAAAAAAAAAAAGCAAACCTTTTCAGCTGTGGCATTTGAACCTCTGGATATTTGCAATTCATGGAACAGCCCCATCTGCACCTGTCATTTCCAAGTGCCAAAGGCACCACACTCCTCAGGGTCCACTGCAAAATGGTGAGGGAAGGGAGAAATAAGGACTTTGCTCCATGAATGCTGCTAGCAGGCTTCACAGCAAGCAATCAGAACCTGGTAAACTGTCCCTTTCTGAGCAATTGTCTTCCTCTGTCCTCCCAAAATCTATGGGGCTTCATATGTTAATGTACCCTTTTGGGAAGCCCACTGATGGAAGGCATTACGGCAGAAAATGTCAGAGTCCTTCGGAGGAGCTTTGCAGCACGATGAGTTAATATGGCCCAAAGGCACATGAGGTTCATACAGACAAGGAAATGTGTCTCCTGACGTCTTCTGGTCAGCAGAGAACGTCAAGGATGAAATCTAGACACTAAATGTCAGCTCGATTTTGCAACTAGGGCATATTTCTCTTTGAAGAAGGAACAGGCAAAAAATCACTCGGCTCGAGCCTGTGTCCTGCTCCCCATGCAGCAGCCTGCACCAGCGGCTGCCAGCTTCCCCCGAGTCACATGCACTGCTTTCCCTTCCCCAAATGTTACTGTTCAGCTTCTGTGATGCCATTTTATGCCGATCTATAGGGGTTAGCCAAGCGCATCGAGAAGGTAAATGGTAGCTGTTGGGTGAAGGAGGCATTATGCAGAAGAAGGAGTTGCGGGGAGGATATAAATATGAGTGATGGAAAAGGAAAATTAAACAGAAATGAAAGCATTATAGCTCAGTTGTCCTCAAAGGACCCGTTATTTTTCAGGGACTATGTACAAGTGAAATAAAGGAGAAAAAAAAAAGCAGCATACTCACTGCCATCTCCTGGTGGCCAGAGAAACAGCCCTGTTCCTCCCTGCCCCGCCAGCTGCCCATAGATCATTTTTTATTTGTTCAGTAACTGTGGAACCACAGATTCAAATGCTGTGGTTAGGAAAGGGCACTGTTCATATTTCAGAAAAGCATCGCATGCAAAAAGCAGAAGAGATTGGGGCTGCCCAGGATCCTTTGTTGAAACAAAGGGCAAAATTCCCCTGGACTCCAGTGGGAGCAGGGTCAATACCAGTGTTGGCCATACAGGTTTATGGCACCTTGTCCACCGCTCCTTCTGTGACTTCTGCGGCTGCAGTGATGTTTTGGCCAGAACTACAGACCTGCCATTTAGCATTTCATCTTTTACTGTCAAGTTTTTAGCCTTTATATATGATTTGTTGTTTAGAAAAATCCTCAAGTGAAATCAGAGCCTGAGGAAATTCTAAAAGAGAAAATGAAATGAGCCAAGGTGGGTAAATTGCATTGTGTTACTGGTAGATTGTCACCATTTCCAGCAAAACAAAGGTTCTGCGTCTTCATATTGATCGAAATAAATCACTATTTTCCCCATTACGTTTCTTGCATAAAAACATTTAATTGATGCAGAAACCAATGCAAGCAGGAAAGCGGTGCGGCACTGCAGGGCACAAACCTAGAAGAAAGCAGACATTACCCCGGCTCCCCGAGTCAGCATCCCTCCCTACCTTTGCTCCCATTTCCCAGCTCTGGAAATGCAGTGAGAGGAGCTGAGATCAAAGACAGGGAGGAAAGATTTGACTTTGCCCCCAAGACAGGGATTAGAGTAAATGATATCAGCACTTGCAAACGCAGTTCAGCGAAGCTGATCTGACACAGTTTTTGAAGCAGGAGCTTTTTCCCCATCCTCTTTCCTATGGAGGCAGCTCGTAGGCAGCTTTTGCTGGCTCCCCAAAACTGATCACCCTGCAGTTTTAAACACGTCAGTACCGGGATCGCTCGCTCCTTCTGGAAGTGACCTTTTGGAAGGACACTGCTCCAGTGTCGGCATGATGCTGAGCCATTTTACACCTTCGGTTTTCGTGTGCCTCTAACAGAGCCGGCATTTCATCCACCTGCCGAGATCTGAGACCTCGTAACCAGTGGCACTTGGAGGGGAAATATTGTGACAGCTTTTATTTCTGGTGAAATACAGCAAAGAGAGACGGAGTCAGGTGACCAGGTGTGAAAGCAGAAGGGCAGAAGAAAAGTGGATTTGTGCTTGGGGAAATCTCTGAAAGCATTTTTCCAGAATTGCCTTCTCTCTCTCTTCCAGTGTTTCCCTCCTGTCTACTTTAGCCTTTGGATAAAAATATAGAGAGCCTTCTAAACGAGAAGAAAAATCCTTTCTGTAGTGAGATGTAGGTTATTGATATCTGCCTGGTTATAAAACCGAACTGAGATCTCCATCTCAGGAAAACTCCCACATGGGGAAAATCAAGTTCCCTTCGGCCTGCTGTGGCAGGTTGGGCCACATCCCCACACTCCCAGGGGACAGTGTCGTCCTTCGGGAACCCCAGCATGTCAGCCTCTGCCTTTTGCAGCAGGAGGCCCTGTCCAGCCCCAGCGGTGGAGCACTTCCAGCCTAGCACCACTACCTGTGGATCCCTTCCCCATTTGACACCTCCCAGGTGCCACATGAGGCCCATCCACTGCTGGGGAGGCACGGGCCTGCCCCAATATGCCCGTCCCCATGCCTTGCAGAGCAGCAGAGGAGGCACCACGGAGGCCAGGCCACGGCTGAGGCTTGCCACGAGGAGGCTGCTCCTCCTCTCCTCTCCCCGCACACCCATCCACTCCCAGCAAAGCAGTCTGGGGAGGTGACTGGTGGCACTGGAGCTTTTCCCATGCATGTTGTTTGGAGAGCTGGTGAATGTATGCAGTTGTGCCAGCAGGTCTGAGAAGCTGACAGGTTTTAAGAAAGATAGAAGAAAAGAAAAGTTCCCCTCCTCTGCAGCTACACCAAAGTTTCTGCCTGCAGCTTTAGAGCCAAGTGACGCCACTGCAGTTCTGATCCGATCAGCACTTTCCGTCCTTTTGGCTTATTTTGCACAGTTGCAATTGCTTTCGTAAACACTGGGCAGAGCTGAAGACACTGCAGGTCTTAAAAGCACAAATGATGCATTGCTAATTTCTGAGCATTACAGAGAGAGGTCACGTCTCAATTATTATGTTAAATCCTGAAACCCCCCTCATATCACGCAGTTACCCTAATTAATGCAGTTACAGCACAAGTATGAATACTACAAATATATCAGCTGTCTTAGTTCATCATGTAATCCATTTTACAGTTCCTGGGTTATTTGACCTTGCAAACAAAATACTTTCTTGCCCTCATTTGTTTAGCTATTCATAAACATTTCAGAGGTCTAAGCTCATTTCTGCTGGCTCTGATGTATTTTGTTACTCCTCCTCTTGTACAGAAGGCTTTAATACTGGGTTCACAGATGTACATCTTATAGAATATTCAGAGAAAGATGTCTCTGGGCTAAGTTACAATTATGCCAGAGCAACTAATCTGTTTGAAGAAATATGGATTTGTCAGCAAAGTTTCTCTCTGAAGGCCAGGTCAGAACCTGCAGGCATCACGCTGGTGCAGCGCTGGGGCACCTTGTGTCCACGAGCAGCAGGTGAGGTGCTCCAGGAGCCAACATCAGCTATTTCAGAGTGGGCTGAATTTGTTGCATACAGAGAGACAAGTTTTGCTTGCCTATTTGCTAACAGGATGGATGTGCTCAGCTGAGAAGCTCGGCAGTCTTGGTACTCAGTGATATTTTGGGCTGGCAGAATGGCAGCTCCAGCCATGCCTGCACCTTTGGATGATTCCTGTTGGGCCAGGTACACAGCACAGCAACTTTCCACTCTGGAGGATTTGTTTTTTGCTGGGCAGCCAGCTCAAAGACAATTCAATCACTGACCTGAACTCCTAGATGTTTCTACAATACTGCTGCCAAGCAAAGGCAAGCTTCGATTTATGCAGTGAAAACAGAGTGGGTGGAAATGTCTCAGGATTCAACAGCCTGTCTGTTTCAAAACTCATACTCAGTCCCTGTAAATTATGTTCACATTAAAAGCCAGCTTGGAGCAAGAAGAATAAATTGGGAGATTTCATCCCTCCCCCTGTCCTGTTCCTTCCTCCAGCCCACATGATGCTCACATCTTTCCGTGGGATGCAGCATTTCCAGGCTTTCATGCGAGCTTATTTTGTGATCCCATTTTGGGTTTCCGAGACAATATTTTTTATCCTTCCATTTTGGGTTTCAGAGATGGAAACACAATCCACTGCAGTTCCTGTTTTTGTCGAGTGAATTTGCTTTAACCAGATAGTTTGTTTAATTTACTGAAGCTTTAGCTGTAACACCTGCAAGGCACAACCTCGTGTAATTTTCCAACAAGCAGGAGAGAATCCAGCAGGGAAATGAGTTTCCTTTTTTCTTTTTCCTTTTTTTTTTCCCCCTTTTTTTTTTTTTTTTTTTTTTTTGGTGTAGTAAAGCTGCTTTTCAGTAAGGATGCCAAAAATTTCTCTGCCCAAACAGTGAGTTTAGCGTGTTTGGCTTTGGGATGTGAATATTTTTATACAGCTTCTAATCTGCTGTTATTTAGCAGCAGTTATTATAACAGGGTTATTTGCCTATACTACTTGGAGATTGCAGACAGCTCACAAGGATTCTCAGCAACTTTTTCTATGCCTATTCTTTACCACACATATTTGTGTTTGAAAATTGGATACCAAATTGGGCTGGGGGATAGAAAGCCTGTAACTTTCATGGCCATAAAGAAAAGCTTGAAAATATTTGATTTGAAATGATTTGAAAGATTCAAAAGGCAGAAGGAAAATGAAGACTCCCACATTTATTGTATTTAACATTTTACCATTTAGGGTTGGGAATAGCTGAATTCATGAATTTTGAATGTTTGGAAGTGCTGTAGTTATAATCACAGACTAAATCAAATGCAAGTAGCAATAATCAGATCTGTTTTCTGGAATTCGTAGACAAGGAAAAAAAAAAAAAAGAAATTTCTTTTAAATGTGCAAATGAGAGCTTTCCAAATGACCAGATGAGTAAGACAGAGAGACAGAGAGAGAAGAATGACGCAAAATAAATTTCAGTTGGGGCTGCAAACAGTTTGATCATATATTCCAGGCATGTACGACCAAAGCAGTTACAATAAACCCTGGATGCAAAGCCGAAACACACAGTACAGCTCTGCACATCCAATGCAAAAAAATAAACGTGCTTTTTGACAAAGGTCTGTCTTTTTGTTGTGCTTCAAAGGCTAAAACAAAAAGTGATACACGATAAAAACAACATCTTTACATTTTCTGAGGCTCCGAGCTGCATTTAGCTCTGCAGATGCCACATGCCTGCATGCACACCAGCCAGCTCAGGCTGCTGCTGTAAAATCTGAGCTCTCTCCTGTGCGCAGTGCTGGTCTAGCTTTGGTTTACTTATTTTGGAGATAAAATAACCTGTCAGCTGCAGAAATTAAAGGTATTTGAACTCTGCTTTTGCTGTAATTAAAAAGTCCTTCAGGGGTGTCATGTAGGATGTGCCTGGGATATATCTTTCATGCCTTCTAACTGAATGAATCTTATATGTATTAATAATTAATTCTATTGCTTTTTTTTATGCTAAATGTTAAAACAGCTGTATTCTAACAAAATCTACACTTTTCACTGCTGTTTCAAATAAAGAACATAGAGTAGTTCTACGCCGATTGCATTTTCTACCTCTGGTGCTGGCAGGAACGTGCCAAATCCAGCCTGAAAACTATCAGCTCCAATGTATCCTCCAGAACTTGGGATCTCCAGCTCAGCAGCTCGCTTAGAAGTGATGAGCCATCGCTGAGACTCAATTAATTGGGGATATTTGGCCAGCAAAGAGTGCTTCTGACAGCCCCACTGCCAGGCCACAGTGAAGAGAGGGAGAAAATCTGAGCGTAAGCACAATTCAAACTGTTGTGAGCTTCACATTGCTCATACCTCTGGGTTGTCCTAGATGTCTCTCAGCAGCTTAGGTTGTCTCAATACATAAGAACTGCAATTCTACTAAATCCCCAGATCTGGGCAGGTGGGAGGCCAGGTTGCGTGCTCAGCCCTCCTGGAGCCCTGGGGACTTCTCTGAGTTATACTGGGTGCCTTTTGGGTAGGACAGCCCATCACCCATCAGACCTGCACTACAAGGGCCATGTGGGGACAAGCTGGACCACACCAGTGAAATCTCTTGCCTCCGATGCTTTTATAAATTGAGGATAAAAGCACAGGAAATGTCCTGGGGAAAGATGGATTAAAGACCTGCAGCACCTAAGCTGTTATTCCTCAGCCTGCACATGGCTTCTTTAGTGAGGCACGCAGGCAAAGGCGAGTCTCCATGCTGTGCTCTCTGTCTTACCCTGACCTCAGCTTCCCTAATTCACCTTATTTGTAATGAAAGCAAAGTCCTACTCAGCTTCACAGTGGCAGCATTTTGAAGCTTAAAAATGTTTGGTGGTTGTTTTTTTTATTTCTTGGTTACTGCAAATGGGCAGTAAACTGATACCCCAACTGCTTCTTCCATCTTACTCCTTTCATCCCCCAAAGCAGATAACATTGTTATTCTGCATTTGGAGAGTTGTGTGGTTTTTTTTTTTTTTCAAATTACGTGTCTTGAGGTCAAATTGATGTGTTTTTTTTTTTTGTTGTTTTTTTTCACCAGTTAACTATAATAGCAACCTGAAATTCTACTTCCACAAATAAGTTTATTATTGAATTTTCTGTATTATGTTACTAATTTAAATTTTTGTAAGAAGAAACTGCAACAGAGCACTGGGAGCTTGATATTACTGAAGTAAAATGTGCATTTGATCCTACTCAGGAGACTTCCAGGTGCTGGCAGGGTCCTTGAACAGCGACTGAATTCACATAACTGAATATCCAAAAATGAAGAGAAAGCTCTGTGATACACTAAGACCATTCTTAGAGTGAAATGACAAGCCAAATTACATCTTAACCTTCATCAGCAGGAGAGAGATGTGCCACATTGCTGCTACTGAAAATACCAGGGGGGATTAAAACCTCAGCTCTCCAAATGTTAAATTGGAGACATTAACAAGATTCAAGAAGAATGTGCTCCTTTGAGCACCAGGGCTTTGAAAGCAGGCTGAGGATCCTGGCTTTCTTCCTCCCCTGTTTTGGAAGACAAAGCTGTAGAGTTTCCTGGTTCCAAACTTTGAACCCAACCCTGCCATTTATCCCTGTGAGTTGAAAAGCTCATGCTGTTGGCACATTCATCTCTGTAATGAGCAATTAATTTCCTAGGCTAGCTTGCAACCTTTAGGAATATGGATGGGGGTATTTTCTGCTCTCTCCTGGCAGAAGAGGATTCAAAGCCCGAGTTGGGATCTGCGGCTTTGCATGCACGTTAAATCCCCTTTAAGAACTCTCTTTCCTTTCCTCTGCAGCTTTGCCTGGTTTTCTTCTCCAGCCCAGCAGATGCCTCCTGATCCTTGCAGGGATTTTTGAGCTCCCCAGGCCTTTCCCTATCCTCTGCACATCTCCCGCAGGCTGGATGCCCTACATCCACACAGACCTGCTGCTCTCCTCCTGACTTGGGGGACCAGGGAGAAAGGCCCCCGAGCAGCACATTTCCTTCAGCTCTTTTGCTTGAAGGCTCCCACCAGAAAAGTACAATAATGTGCTTTTCTCACTCTGACCTGAGGCAGCCCCAGAGGCCTGGAAGCTGAGAAGACATCTCCAGGAACAGCAGGCTTAGAAATGCCTGGCTGGCTCTGCTTTGGCTTTCCCTCTTCCCTCTGGGCTGGCAGAAAGCAGGGCTCAGATCTAAGCTCTGCTCTTTTTTTTTTTATTCTTCATCTTCTTTTCTTTCTGTGTTTCTTTTTTTCTTTTTTCTTTCCTTTTTTTTTTTTTTTGTTGGGGGGGGGGGAGGGGGTTGGATTTATTTTGTTATTAGGTCCTCAGCCATCATGAAAAGAAAACAATGATTATTTTTATTATTTTTATACTTTTATGAAAGAGGTAAACAGAGTTTGGGAATAGCTCAGTTGAAAGGTTCAGTCTGAACTCCAGACACAAACCTTCCTTTCATGCTCTTGCATCTCGTCTAATGGACAGAGCAGACATGCTGTGCAGCCCCAAAAGCAGGGGACAGGATATCAGGGTGACTTGGCTGCTGTCCGGCTGTAGGAGCAGAGAAACCCAGGCCAGCCCTTTCACTCGGCTTACTGCTAAATGCAGCTAGCACTAAGGTTTCCTGTGCTGCAAAGACAAGGTCTCCCCACAACAACCTGCTGGAGGCTTTGCACCCCCCTCCAGCAGGACGAAAGCTGAGTGCAGAAGGAGCAAAAGCAACACCAGCCTCACATTTTGGCTGGCCAAGCCACTGCCTAGCAGGAGAGAAGATGAGGTGATTAGAGAGCCAAGAGACCTGTCTTAATGGGAGGCAAAGGTGCTCCCACTCCACGCACCATCAGGGTGGGCAGTGGGACCAAGATGCTGTAGCTGTCACCCCATTCCATACCCAAGCAGCACATGTCCCACATAGCACACAGAAAACAACTTTCCTACAGCAGACCCTCGCACAAACAAAAGCCATGGGCAGCCCAGTCTTTGGGGGAATATTTCCCAAGTTTAGTCAAGTTGACTAAAAAATGTGACTGTTTTCCAAATTCAGATGAAAAGGTGGATGAGGAGGGTTCATTCGTTTATTTGAAAGATTTCTAAACTTTAGCCAACACACCTAGAGACAGATGCCCAGCTCTTTCCCTGCAGCAAATGGTGGAGCTGGCTCCTACTTTTGGTCCTCTCCAATGCACAGAAGTAATGCCAAGAAAATGTGATGCTCTGCTTGTTGTAGGGCAGATAAATGCCATCCACATTCACTGACATACGAAGCAAACAGTTCATCATTATCGTGACTTCAGAAAAGACCTTTCTTGGACAAAACCTTGTCTTTGAGTAGAAACCCACAAATGCTCTCAGCTTGTACACAGGGTGAGGGGGACACTCAGGCCTGTCTCCTGGGATGCGCTACGCAGAGACACTGGAAAACAAAAACAAAAACAAAAAAATATACTATAAAGGATAAAAGTAATGGGGGACTAGAGGTCCGTCATCAACTGAAGCGATGACGGTGTTTTAAGAAGTGCCAGCAGAGGGCAATGCGAGGCAGACAACGAGCTAACCCCGGCCGTCAGGGGCCGGGAGCTGCTGCCTCTCACCTCCAGCTGGTGGCAGGGCTTCTGGCTTCACTCTGGGAAACTTTTCCCACCTCAGTCCCCTTGCTCAGCCTGTAAAGGAGCGCGAGAGGACTTCACGTGTCGAGCCTTTATAATGTTGCTCTTGGATGCAGGCAGCACAGGGAGCGTGCTGTGCCCCCGGGCACCCCGAACACTCTCAGCCCCAAGGCCGAGCCTGGCAGCGGGGCTGCAGGCCCACCGCCATGGGGACCCTGCAGGCGCCTTCAGGGACAGAGTCCAGAAAGGGTCCTGCACCCTTATCTGCAGCAGCAAACTGGCTGCCACAAGCACAACCTGTTTCTGTTGGTGTTGGCTTAATGTCTACAGTGGGGACTGATACTGCAGAGGGAAGTAGATTACTTATTCTCAGAGTGCAGATGTGTCTGTGGCTCTCACCTCACTACATCCCCACATCCCAGCCTCTCCTCATCCCTGCATCTCCACATCACCAGCTCAGAATATCCCCACATCTCTGCATCCCCACAGCCCTTCTGCCCTGAGCACAGGACCCTGGAGCATCCCTCTCCAACACAGCACATCTGCCCATGCAGGGACGTCTCCCTCCCGGCTCAGCAGCAGACCCTCCCCTCAATGAGTGACTCAAGAGGACTCATTCAATCATTTCTGCCCATGGAATTCAACTGTAATAATAGCATGTGTTGCTCTTATGTCATCTTTTCTGTATTTGTTTTTTCTTTCCAAAGGATTAAAATTAGTCACTAAACTAACAGATTATCTGGAATACAGCAATTGATAGTATTCTGTTTGCTTCTCCTTGTATTTGGGGAGGGGACTAGGGAACACATTTCTTATTCTTGAAATAAAACTTTTTTGAAACATAAGAATTCGTGAAGTCATGCTAAGAATTTGCTTTTGAATCATGAGTGGCTTAGGACCTAGAGCCTCCCCCACCACAGGGGAGTGCCCTTACCCTCTCAATGCTAATATAATCACCAGTGCAGGAAGCATTTACCCAGCTTGAGTAAAGCTGTAATTTGTGTCAGAAAGCCCCAGAGGAGTCACCCAAGAATATTGATGAGGCTGGACATCAGGAAATTCTCCTGGAAGGAAGGAAAGGAGTAAAAAGAGAGAGAAAACTAAAATTAAGTACTTTAAAGTTGTCTAGCCTAATTATTTAGATTGGCAGTCAAATCAAAAACAAAATAAATATATATATATATAAAATATTTATATATATATATATAAACAAACAAACCAACCATGAACTACAAAACCATTATCTAGACTCTTTAACCTAATAACCTAATGAAAGGTGTCAAATAGCAAATCCCTTGTTTGTGTAGCAACTTCATTCACACACATGTACACACACAAATCCAACATAGAGTAATTCAGCTCATGTGGGAGACACAGAGAAGTGTTCGCATAGAGAGTTAGCTCCTAAATGCAAGGATAATGGCCTATGCATGATCTCTTTCTTAGTGTGACTAGCAAAATGTGGAGAGTTCCTCTGTGCATTGAGTTGTAATCACAGCCCTTTGTCATGCTGGAGGGAAAAACATTAATTTAACCAAGAAATTATAAGAAAAAAAAATAATCTTAGGAGATGTCCAAGTGCCTTTGATACCTCATCTCCTCTAAGAAATGCCATTTCTCCTTGCACTCAGCACTGACATCAGGAGGGGACACCTCTCCCTCGAGGCGAGGGCGTCTAGATATGGGGACTGGCACCGTGTCCAGCTGGCTCCAGACGTGTGACACAGCAGCACCACATCCTACGCTCTGTGGCAGTGTCTGCTTCAGCTGGCTTTCTCTGAGTTTTATGGCACCGTGTCCTTAGATGGTTGTACTCACAGTGAAATATCCGCTTAGAAACAGCAAAACAAAACAATACAAATGGGCCCATTTCCCAGGTGTTCCATCCTCACTCTGAGCACAGCCTTTTAGATGGAGAGAGGTACCTAAGGAATGACAACTCACACCACGGCCATGCTCTCTACAAGCTAGGGCCATTTGGGAACCAAGGTACTTTTGTCTCTCCAAGGTGAGCCTCATACATGTGAGCCCACTCAGGCACTTCTGCTCCAGCAGAGGAATACTTAAAGAGCCCTCTTAAATGCTGCAAAGGGGCACAAAGAGGCATTAGTGCAATAAAAGAGACTGAATCCTTTATTTCTTAGCAATTCCTAATGATGTAACTCTTCTGACTTGCAGCGCTATTACTCCTGGGTTGTTTGGCTGCAGCCACTTGGGAAGCTTCAAGAAACTTTGAAAAACAGCCCTACAGAAATTAGAGGTCTCTCTGGTGTGTGCGAGGATAAATATTCACAGTGCAGTTAGTTACTGTGGAGTTGTGCTGTCCAGGAAATATAAGGGGTGGAGAACAGGGAAATTCTGGAACCAGAAGAGAAAGATATTTGGATTTTTTATTTTTTTTTAACAGAAATCCTATAGAAAGCAGGTCACATGGGACAGAAAAAGGATATCCTCATTTTTCATCATTAAAAAGAAACAACACTGTAATTAAAAACAGCTTCCAGAGTGCCGGCCTGTTTATTCACTGGAGATGGAGTGAATTAGAAATCAGTTAGGAAACACACAGAGCAAAGCACAGGGTAAAAAGTAAGGATATATAAGGCTGTATTTTCCCTTTTGTCCCTCTGCACACACACACGCATGTCGTTTCATCTAAGACTGTGTGTTCCCCTCCCTGCTGTGGTGAGCGACTTCAGCAGGCCCTCGCTGGCCGGCATCACAGCAGTGATTGCCTTTGCAGCTTTCCAGGGTTTGTTACGGCTCCAAATCCTGCTTTCTGATTTTCCAGATTCCTTGCTGCTCTTCCTGTTATATTTGTACCTCTGTTTCCAAGCAGTGGAAGCTGAGCAGGATGCTGGGTGGGGATGGAGGGGGAAGCTCTCACAGGGCAGCCTGCGCAGCTCTCTCATCCCCATCCTGGAACCAAAGCCTCAGGGAGTGAGGCTTGCCCGGAGTCACAGAAGCCCTCAGATTGACAAAACTGCTGGTTGAGCCCCTGAAGCCTAGGGAAAGCTGTATATGCACTGGGTTTTGCCAGCAAACTTTATTGAGTCCTTGGAGTTCATTACAGCAGCCTGGGCTGCTCAGTGCCCCTCATGTCCCTAAACCCACCTGGGCCATCCACATTCGCAGGGATGCAGGTGTGCTCCAAGCTTTCTTACAGAAAATTAGATCAAATCCCACTATCCAGGTGAGCTGATGTGTTCCCTCTTAGCAAACAACTGCAACATCACTCCCTCCAGCCATCTTCTTAAAAGCCTCTGGGCTGCTGGCCACAGCCCCACACGTGCCAGGTCCCTCCTTCTGCAGGGAACCTCTCCATCCCTCCTCCCAGCTGTGCTCCTCTGCACCACCTTTGATGCACCACCTCCTGTGGGCTCTTCCAGCTTGTTACTCTGGCAGAAGAAAGATGCAATTCTTTGCTGGGTGAGCTTCTGTTAGTAGCAGTGTTCAGTTGCTCAAAGACAACAGTAGGTCTCCACTGAGGCAGTCCAGCTTGGAGATCTAGGATGAGTGCTAAAACCACCAGCTGTGTCTGCTCACTAGAAGTACCATGAGCTGGGGTGTCTGTGCCACTCCTGTGCCATGCTATGACAGCACTGAGCGCATGCATTTGATCTCTCTTCTATGCACATGCTGCTTTATGTCCCTAATTTCAAGTTCTGGCCTTTTTGTTCGTCTCTGAACAACTGAAAAAAAAGGCTTTTCTGCTAATGAAAATAAATGTTCCAGCTTTTTAAGACAAATTGCTCATGCTGGTCAGTGCTGTTATGCTACCTCGGTAGTTTTAAGTAGTCAAGCTAATTGTGACAGCAGTGATTTGTTTGTTCTGAATCAGACATTTCATTTCAGAAAGTTACCAGCTATATTTTGTTACCATTAGTGTCAGAGAACTTGTATAGGTCAGGAAATGTGTATAGCCAACAGCCTACTCACTTGGAAAAGCACCCATAGACAACAAAGTTTTATGAACAGAAATTTAATGGCATGGATCTTTCCAGACTTTCCAGAGAGACTGAACTGAAATTGTTTTTGCTGCTGAGTCCTTGAAGTTTGGCGTTTTGCTGCTAATGCACCCTGCCTCCTGCTCCACTGCTGGGTAACGGCGCCGTGTGTGATCAATGGCACCTCAGCCATCCTGCATTTATTTGCCTCAGCTTGAGGAGGGGGTATCAATTAGCTATTAAAAGAATCCTCTTCCCATTAAATTAAAGACCATTTAAAAGAAGAACTGCCACCCTCTGATAGCAGTTTAGCAGCTGGCAAGTCAGCCTATCAGACAGACAAAGAAGGAAGAGCAGAAATTAATATACGTGTGTATGTTCATTCATATTGCCTGCTTTCCCTGAGCAATTGCCATTTAATCTTGGAGCAACCCTTGCATCATTTGCGGGAGGTTGTCAGATAACGCTGTCTGTGTGTGCAGCCAGGGAGAGCCACGTGGTGCTCTATGTGCGAGGCTGATCCTACTGGGTTGGGAAGATAGCTCTGAAGGCTGTCTGGCTGTCTTGTTGCATGAACACAGAGCTGCACTCAGCAGCTGCCCCTTCTGCCCAGGGAAGGCACTGGTCAAGGACCACACTGGGTAGGTTGGAAGATGGGACACATTCTGAATTGTGGAGGAAGACTGCCCGTGTTCAGGGAAGGGCACTTTTTCAGCTACTCCATTCACAGAAAGCACTCTCATGGGTAAAACAAACACATTTTTTGTGGTTTTGTCTTCCTGTTTATACAATACATGAATTCAGAATTACTCCTATCCTTACTTGAGGTATACAGCTTTTTCTTATCCAATTCTCTTTGACTTTTGAAGGGATGAACCATTCACAAGAGGCAGGCAGAGAGATGGCCAAGGCTGGTTGCTTGTCTAATTAGCAGGATATGAACACATGCGTAGGCACAATACACTGAAGGACATTTTTTCCCCTCTTCACATTCCTGGTCAAAAACAAGGATGGGATTATCAGAAGTAACAGGTTACAGGGAATTAGAGGTGGCTCAAGAAGGAAAATACAGAGTTTGGTTTTAGCTGTGTTACATAAGAGAAGTTGCCAAGATATCCAGAAAGAAACTCCATTAACCAGTAGAGCTTAGAACACTGTGAGAAATAGGAATATTAACTGCTTTCTACCAAAGTGATGAGAGCACATAAGATTCACATAAGACTCTTTTTTTTCCCAAAAAGATTTATCAAAAACTCTAATATAGTCACAATTTGTCAGCAGCCATGATGTCCAGGCACCTTAGGCAATTTTTCAGATTCTGCATAATTTTCAATGTCTAATATACTATGGGAAATGCAATGAAATATACCCTGTACTTAATTGATTCCTTTTGCATCACATTTTTCACACAGGCTTGGCTGTTGGCCTTTCTCTGCTAAGCGAGGGTTTCAACAAGTGGAGAAGATGGATGGCCAAACCAATCAACTTCAGAATATGCAAAAGGTCAAAGCACTCAGCTAGCACGTTGCAGGCTGCTTCCAGATAAATGAAGCATAATAAATTGGATAACTTTCTGTTTGAACAAACAAAATAAGGAAGTTTGAAAGTAGTTCAAGCTGATGTTTTCTTTATGACTTGAAGTGCTACATGAATAGGCCTGTGGAGTGTGGAACAGCATAAAAGTCCTTTCCTACCCTATCTATTTGAAAAAATGAGCAAAAATAAGTAGTTTGCATATGTGAGGCAGAATAGGTTTGTGTCATATAAATTAAAATCGGTGTGGGCAAGCAGTGAAATGTTGTAGACCTTTGTGTAGGTCTGTAGCATTCTTCTTCATAAGGGGGTTGAATGAGGGGCTTGTAGAAGCATAACCTCTCTAATGTGTTCTTTAATCCTGGGCAATCAAAATAGAAAAGCTTAAGGGTGCCAAGTCCACGGGCACTGACCATGGCACGGTACGTGGTGGGGAGTGATGGCAGAGGTGCCAAAACGCCGGCACCATGGGGACAACAGGGCTGGCTTTCCCAAGGGCACAAACTCCACGTGCCCAGGGGTGGAAGGCTGTTAATGATGCACAGAGGAACTGTTTGGTTTCCCAGTACTCCCAAACCAGTGTGTGAGCTAATTTTAAATGGATCTCCATTACTTTCAGGCTTATCTTTAGTTGCTGCTTGGCTTGCACTTGGCAGAAGAAAAATAAATATAAGCTATTCTTATTACGCTGACTTGAATACCAAGTATGTTTTCATTCCATCTAGCTAATATGAGTAGATAAACTGGTGGCCTATTTCCTCTTTCTCTTTCAAATTAAAGGAGAGTGATAAGCTGAAACCTCGTGGCGATAATCTGAGACCTCACAGAGAGGAAGCTGTGGTGCCTCTGAAGGGTACATCTGTATAGCCAGCTCTAAAGCAGAGGCAATAATCTTGCTCTGAAAGGGATGTGAATTGACAGATGTGGATTTTATTTCCACTTTATTGGACTTGTGCGGTTTTGGAAGAAATGAAAACTGGGTATTTAGTGAAACATGTCTATATCCAGTGAAGGGGCTTCACCTCAGACCGTGTGCAAATGGGTAGATTGCACAATGCACTCATGCTCATCCTCTTGCTGGGACAGTTTTGCCTTTCCCCAAATGCAAAGAATGACACGGGAAGGGACAAAGAAAACCAGCCCTTCCCTGCCCTTCTGCCAGAGCAGAGCCAGATTGATGCAACACAGACACATGCTTGCAGAGATTGCTGAAACCCTTGTAAAGAAATGGGTTCGTAGCTCGCAGTCAAGGTAATGTGGAGGTAGGCCTTGCTTTGTTAGCTCCAAAGTACCCAATGATATGAACATGGCATTTTCAGAGTAACACAAATGCCCAGAGTTTGGAAAACAGCCACATTGGTCCGCAGCATGACAGCATACACAGGGCTCATCTTGGAATGTGTTAAGATAAATAAAAGAAAAAGAATCAACACAAAGCAGAGAGTTTTATAAACTGAAAGCAGGGCAAAAGTGTTGTTTCTGTTGTTTAGTTCTGCATTGAACAATGGCCCTTTACTGTGCTGTGCGAAAACAGACTACTGGAGAGAAAATGAGATAGATAATTTAGATAAAGCATTGCTTTTTGCTGATGTTAGTTTACAGCAGACCTCACTCATTTCAGGAGCCCTTTCTTATTTGTAAATCCATCTGTAAGTCTCACAAAGTTCCCAGCGATGGCTTGAGGCATTAAGACATCTTTGCAAATCTGGTCTCTGGTCTCAAAAAATGTTGTTGGAAAAGTGTGGCATTGAAGGAAAAGGGAGAGAAAAAAAAATTGCAGGAGAAAAGCCCCCCTCATCACATGGTGGAGTAGGTAGGTGAAGTGAAACTCCGACTAAAATTTTAATTGCTGATATATAGTGGAGGCAATGGAGCTACAATGCTCTGCCCCATTAAGACTCCAAGCCCTAACTCTGAGGTGATCTGATTCACTGGAGGGGGAGAAATGTAATGTGCCGTGCTGCTTGCAACAAACAGCACTCCATTTCAGAGCAGTACATATAGCAGAGCTGTTCCAAGCTGCTCCAAGCAGATAAAATTTAAATCCTGCTTGTTGGTTTTACGTTGGTGACTGATGATTGAATGGAGGTGCAGAGCAGAAGTGACTTTAGTTAGGTAATCTCATTGCGCAAATGAACTTTGGACTGTGTTTTCTGGCAAATTTAGGCTGAGAATAAATTATTCTCATTTGAAAAATCACAGGCCCTGTTGGAGCTGCGTTTTGCATCCCATATAAATGCAAAAATACACGTGGAGTTAACCCATTGGTACCTAGGTACCCCTGAAGTGTGCAGCCCCGTAGTTGCTCAGTCACCCAGACGTGGATGACGTGTGCTGTTCCTCATGGATGTACCCCATCCTGCAGCCATTCACTTGCTGGGCATCTCCACATGGGTGCAAGTCATGAAAGCAATGTCCTTTAAAAATGAAGCAAAATTTCTGTGCGTCTTGGCATCACATTTTCTCGTTACAATCATTTTCTTCTCTCCTTCAGGGCCATTGGACACTGACACATTTCTGTTTACCTGGATGAAGCTGATCTTCATCCCCATTGCTCCACATGAGGAGATAATTAGGCCTCCTGTAGCAACTTTGTGACTTCCTAGAGTGCACTGTGCCCTATAGACCTGCTCATTCTCTCAGTACTGAAGCAAGATGAGTCCTGAGGACTTACATTAGCATCTTGACAATTGAGTTGAGCATTATCTGGATGTAAATGCATTCATCCATAACAGAGGAAAATCTCAAATCCCAGCATCAAAGAATACTTCACTTTTTAATGCTACAAAGTCATGTTCCTTCCAGCAAATCAACTGCTTAGTGGTTCACTGCAAATGAAAGATGTTGCTTGATTCCTGGTTTAGATACTTGTATTGGAAACTTCCTATTAGAACCTGCTGAATCTTAAAACACTTTAGGCAGAGAAGGGACTTAAGTACGTCATCGGGAAAACATCCCAGCTGCTTACCACATGAGAGGATTAAAGATGACAATCCATCAGGGGTGTGATGACTGTGTTCTTTAGAGCACATTACTCTCTTGCATCTATTACATGGATTTCTGGGTTTTGTATTCACAATGCAACAGTCTGTTACACAACAAATGTCCACACGTACATGGCCATATGAAGACTTGCACCCAGTAGCAAGGCAAGAAGATAAGTCCATTTTCTTTCCCTTTGAAATTTCTCAGAGATGAACTGCTCCATGTTTCCTAAGCCCTTTGAGCTGGTGTGCTGTACCTGTGTGGACGTGAATGCCAAATACCTGTCACTGTTCCAGCTCCTGTGGCTAGCAGCTTGATCCTCCCACAGCTGTGCCTGTACAAAGCCAAAAGCAAGAAAATCAGCGTGCTGCTGAAATGCCAAAATGTGGAACAGTTGCCTAGAACTGTAACTTTAGAGAGATTTGAAATAAGCCTATCACAGGCACCAGTGAGCAACCCTATGAAAATATCACTTTCCAAAAAAAAATGAACCATTATTTTCTGCTGAACACTTAAAGCTTCAAGGCTTGCAGAACCTTGTGTAGTTTCTCCTCCCCTTTTGCCTCTCACCTCCAACCTGTAAAGCCTAGTAGGTGAAAGAACTGAGTTCATCTCCTTATTTTTAAGTCTTGCTCTGTTGGTCCTCACTTCCTTTCTCTCCGACAAAGCTTTAAGTGCATCTTCCTCCTTCAGCCACCTTCTCAATAACAATAGAGCCAAACTGCTGGCTGATGCTTTAACTTCGTGTTGTGGACCACAGAAAACTATCCAGGTAGTCTCAGATGGCATAATGGTTTAAGAGAGCAGAAGAAATGCTTGCTTTGTATTATTGATGCTACAAAATTACAAAATACAAAATAGCTAGTTAGTCCTTAATCACATTGCTGTGAGACAAGTAGGTGAATGGAAGTGAGAAAGATGCTTTATAAAACCAGTCCACAGCAAGGCAGAAATCAGTGGCAGAGCCCAGGTTTGTAACTCCTGACAGTCTTCTCCACAGATCATTAGAAAACATTGGTTGTTTTGTTGTTTTTTTGTTTTGTTTTGTTTTGTTTGTTCGTTTGCTTTTTTAATGTGACAGGAACAGCATCCTCTGTTTCCCTGACAAAGGAACAGAAATAGGATGCAGCAGCTCACATTTTCCTAAACAGGAGCAGAAAGAGGCAGACTGAGAGAATGGATGATCTTTAAAAATTCAAGGTAACATAAACACACAAATACAAATTTCCAGTGTTCCCTGTACTTTAAAGGATATGCCTAATGCCTGCTTACAAAGTGAAAATTAAGATACAGACATCATTGAGTTTCTACAGTACATTAAAGTGACATGATAGGATGGTATTTGTGCTTTCAATATACCTTCATCTGCAACCAAGTTCACCAGCAGATCATTTAGTACTGAAATGAAACTCCATCGAAAAAAAATATTGACTTTCTCTCATCATCGGCAGTAGTGTTTTATCTGCATTGATTGAATGCACAGGATCCTGGTTTTTAATTCTCAATTAAAAATATGAAATACTTAATATTTCAATGTCATGTAATGTCATTAGAACATTCAAACGAACAAGATGTTCTATAATAACCACTTAACAGGGGGCATTTTCACTTTGGCTGGTTTTGTCATAGACAATTGATGTCCTCTTTCAGGTGCATCAAACACTTTTGAAAATTTCGGTATAATTTCGTCTAATGATTCCATCTTAGCTTATGTTAATTTTGCGAGAAAATATGGCTGACAAAGCTAAAGTCACCTAAAAGCAGCAAGAATAAATTGTCTGTCATGTTAGCATCAGCTGGCCTATTGGCTGCATTTCCAAAAGTGCTCAGTGATGTGGGGCACAGTCTGAGATGGGCTTTTCCAGATCCTCTTTTCCAGATGGTACTCATCATATGCATCCGTGGAAGTTTGTTCTGGTACTGAAAAAGTGGAAGTTGGGTGCTCAGAGACTAAAATTTCAAAAATCACAATGTTTTATAATTTAGACCTAAGCATCAAAGCCTTTTTCTTTGTTTGCTTTTAGCTATTCTGCGGAGAGAACTCATATTTGCGAAATGGGAACTTTCTCAAATCATTAACTCACACCATGTGGGTCGGCCATGGCTGGTTGAAATACATTCCTTGCAAGGAGGAGGAATAATGTTCCTTCCACAGGAACACCTGTAGCTCTCCTGCAGCAACAGCATTTCACGTGCTCTGCTATCTTAAATTGAGCAAACCAGAACAGAGCCATCCACAGCAAGTAGATGTCTTTGCAGATCATGCCCGTGTTATTTAAAACTTGACAGTGTCTCAGAGGACAGGATCCCTGTCATGAATCTCTTTTGAAACTCTCCAAAACCCCATGAAGGACAAGTCTGGAGATGTTCTTAGCCACAAACCTCAGCTTGGGTCTCCCACCCCGCTGTGAGAGGAGAACCCTGCAGTGGAGGAAGCCCAGGAGAAAGCCCCTGGACCTGTCCGCGAAGCCTCAGACTGAGGAGTTGCACCTCTAAAAATACAGGGAATCCTCTGGCTGATTTGGGGAGCAGGCTCCTTTGGCAGCTCCCAGCACTCTGTGCCTTTGAGGCTGTTGCCTCTTCCCTCACTTTGAGGCAGATGCTGCTCCTCCCAAATCCCACGCCGAGGGGACGGCATGCCAGAAAGAGCATGATTTTTTCCTCGTCTCTGTGTCTATACCGAGCAGGAGACAACTTAGCCGATGATGCTTTCCAGAGATGATATAACGTTACCTCGGGGAGGCTATGCCCCGCGTCCCGTTAGGACGCTGTCATACCGCTTCAGTCCGGAGCACGCGCTTGCTCGTTGCTCCATGGTATACATTGAGCTCCTTCCAGCAGGAGTTTTATAGCACGCTGACAGTTGCTTTAAATTAGAAAAGCTGGCAACTGTCCGAGGAAAGGAGTGGGAGCTTATTTAGCTGAGACAGACAGTTACAAAACTCAATGCACGAGCATCAAGCTTCAAACAAGTTTTCGTGAAGTTTATTATTTGTCATCGAGGCACTCGAAGTGGGTTTAACAGATCTTGGATCACCATTTACCTGGTGGCTTGAATTTACAGCTCCTACAGCACGACCCAAAAGAAACGTGTTGCTTTTCCCGAAAAAAAATTGGTGTTATCTACTCAAACGTTAAGGTAAGTTGTAACTGATTCTACTTTCCTATTCTGGCTTCACTGAAATGCTTTTAAAGAAGGGAACACAATACAGAGACTTTTCAGAAAGAAAGAAAAAAAATAATAATAATTTAAAAAAATCAGATTTTTGCTGGGATACACATGATTCCATTAGAAATCCGCTGTAGTAGGACTTCTGTGAAATCTGTTTATGTATCTTGTAAGAAAGAGTAATAAATTTTGACATGTATGCATAAAACTTTCCTATCAGAAAGTTACCAGACTTTTTTTTTAAATCAAAGACACAATTTGATGGTAAAAAAAAATAATTTTAAATGTCTACCTTTCACGAGTTTTAGGGTGATTTAATTGCTTACAATATTTAGAAATATTTCTTTTATTTAGCTGTAATCTTACATTCCATCAACCCAAAATAGATTATAGGTTTTTTTCCCTTGTGCATGATTCCAAAATCATTCCAAGTATTCACTTTAACCTTTGTTGCTATGGTTTCATAGAAACTTGTTTTGCAAAAAAAAAATTAAAATAAAATAAAATCTGTAAATACCAAATAAATCATTTTGCTTCAGGGTTGTGTTCTCGCAAAATTAATCTCCTGAATTTTACGTATTAAACTCTCACCAAACAAAAAATACCCATTTGTTATTTTGTTGGGGCATTTATTCTGCGGGGGTTTTCTTTCCCAAGGTCATTTAGCTTTCCGTGCTTCCACTGCTACTGGCAGTATGCTTTGTGGCTGTGTGCTGCAGACACACGGGAGGGAGTGGGTGTTGTTGAATAGAGTGCAAGTGATTGAACACAGCCATGGTGTAGGTAGGTGAGGGTGTAAGTGGATAAGCACTTTCTTGCTCTCTTGTTTCCCCTGGGTCTCCGGGTTGTGCAGATGGGGCGGAGGCAGCGCTGGCTTGCATGCCAGCTGCCCAAAACATGATACTCACAGCGGTGCCTAATTCCTCTAACCCACTCACTTTCAAGGAAATGATGAAGGTTTTCAGCTGAAGCTTTAGGAAAATATGGGTGTGAGCACAGCATTACCCATAGCCCTTGGAGCTGTGCAAGCTGTGGAAATTTGCTATTACCAGCTCTACTCGTTGCTGGAGAAACAGCAACCAGCTTCAGAAATCCCACGACCCATGGTGAAACTCCTTTCTTCCTGAAGTCCCTTGCTCCTTGTTTTCCCAGCCTTGGGACAGCTTCAGCTGTGCTGCTGGAGTGGATTTTCCCTTTCAGAGCAGGTGGAAATGCAGGGCTGTCCTGCTGAACTCCCGTACAGCCCGGCCCAGGTAACGGTTGCAAGGCAAGAAGGGGGGTGGAAATCCCGAGGGCTGGACTGAATCCTTGCAGGGCAGGATCCTCTGTCCCATTCACTGTGCTGGAGCTCACTTGTATCCTTAATTCTCTGTGAGGTGTCTGCTTGTGGGCCTGCCCCTTATGCTGCAAAGCCTAATGTCAGGGTCCTTAAACCAACGCTGCAGCAACATTACACATGCTGTCATTGTATGGCCAAGTAACATCCACATTCCTGAAGACACACATTGCAGGTGATAAAATGTGGATTAAGGAGGCCAGAAAAACTTGACCTCTGAGAGGAGTGAGAATCTGAAGGCTGCAACCTTTTATTCAATTAAGAGGCATTTTAAAAAAGAAAAAAAAGAAAAAAGTGTTTCTGATTCCTAAAGGCTGCTTGTCACAGATACAAGACAGGTCAAACTCCATTTTATCTGCTGGTGTGGGTTTTTTGTAAGTCGAAAGGACAGCAAAGCAGTTATGTGATTGACTTGGCAGAAAACTCTAGAGGCTTGGCAGGTTCATCTTGGTGATCAAACAGGGAAAATAAAGGCTGCAAGTGAGATAATTACTGGGCAGCTTTACATTTTAGTGGTATGCATCGGGCTGCAACTGTCAGCAAAAGGTTTTCATTTCTGCTCACAGTCTCTCTAAATTAAGAGGTGCAGCTCAGTAGTGTAGTTTCTGTTGGGCGGAAGAAAAAATCCAAATTAGTCCGAGTTCACAGCACTGAAGTAACTTGTTCAGGTTCTCCATATATTAGGCTTTATTTTTTATTTTGGACAAGCAGTGTGGATCTGCTTTAGGATGTCAAGCCCCATACCTCACCTGATCCTGGATTGGAAAGCTCGAAGTGATGAAGGCAGCACTGCAAAGGACCTGACTCAAGCCTTCAGAGATGTTTTACAGTTTCACTAAATGTTGAGCAAGAGGGGATAGGATCATATGAGAAAACAGTCTACACATGTCTGTCAGGTGTAAGCACTGGGAAGGGCAGAACTGTTTCGTATGAAAGCAGATTTTATCACAAATAATAATGGGATCAGTTTTAAGGGGAAAGACTAGGCTGTGCACAATGGGAAAATAATCCTGGCAGGGAGAGAGATGTGGTTATAAAACAATCTGAGGGAAAGGGGGGAAAAGTCTCACTGGCTGGGATGTTGCACTTCGTCTGGGCAAACCTCGAAGAAATCTGTGGGGAGCAATCTTTCCTAGGCTGAGAGATGTGAGAGTCCATATGTTGTTCTGGCTTAAATTTATTGGCTTGCATTCAGTCTATCTACTGGATTTGTCTTCCTCATCTGTATTGTGTCTCTGAGCCCCAAGCGTGTTGCAGCCTACAGAAGTGGAGGCCAAATCTCGAACAAGATTTAATTGAGATAGTTGGCTGTGCTTGGACACCAGCAGGCCACCCATCCTATTTTCAGCTTACACTCTCCCCTCCTCCTTTGGAGAGACCCCAAACCCAAAATCAGACACCCTGCTATAAACAGGAACATCTGGAAAAAGCCAGAGGTTAAAGCAGGGGGAAGGAAGAAAACTGTTCCGTTATGGGATGCTTTTTAGGATGTAATGTAATTCATGCACTCTGCTTTATTTCTCTCAGTGTTTGCTACATTCTTTTAATAAATACATTTTTCTTTCGGGGAAAAAAAATAAAAATAAAAAGAGAGAGAGAGAGAGAATGGAGAGGATATTAATAAGGAAACAGGACCTGAAATGTAGTTTAAAAAATGTGCAGCAAAACAGGGAGTGACACTGCAATGAAAACAAGAAGGGCTCAAAGGGCAGGGCTAAAGAGGTGTGCGTCCAGCCTGCTCTCCCCACCTCTTTCCTTTTGTCCAGTGGGCCTCATCACTGGCTCCAGGCCAGCACGGGGGACCTGGTCTGGGAGCTGCTGGGAGACGGACCTCCCATTTCCTTACCCTTCAGGAAAAAAAAAAAAAAAAAAGAGAGAGAGAGAGAGAGAGAGGGAGAAAGAGGGAAAAGTCTTCACTTTTTCTGTAATGGTCCAGGAAAACTCTCCCTTTTCTTGGAGGGAGAAGCTCCCTCCTGCTGGAACACATGTCTTCTGTTCTCGCTAGCTGCTAGGACTGAGGACCAAAAGTCTTTTCCTTTTTCAGCAGTCCATAAAAACTTGATGTTACGCCAGTCTTGCTAGCCCTGCACTGATGTGCCTGCACAGCTCTGGTCTGCTGTGCCTTAAAGCACCTGGGGACTGATCCCACCCCCCTGACACATCCCAGGCTATGTTTCATGTCCTTTCTCTCATAAAATTTCTTTTCACTGTCACTAGCAGCAGAAATGGCTCCTTGGCGATATATCAGAGAAACACCTAGGTTACTTTTTGCATCCATTGCTCGCTGCAGACACCATGTCAGTGTTTTGTTACAGAGCTGTTGGCTCCTTTGAGACATTATGAGGTCCAGCTCTGCACAGATATGCTCTGCAGGTTATCTGCCAGAGCCTGGCCTTTTTTGGCCCTAAACCCCGACAACAGCCTTTGATCACAGCTCAGCTTTAGAAACTCTCCCTGTCCCAAATGTTTTCATTTGTTTTCAACGTCTCTTCAGTTCCTCTACCCCTTTCCTCCTGTAAATTACCTATCTGGTATTCTCCTTTCTGTAGTCCTCCCATTTTCCTGGTGCATCTGCATGCTTACCCAGGGGATCCCCCTTTACCACTTCCTTGAAGAGGCTTTGGGGGGACCCTACTAACATCCACTCCTCCCTGAAGCCATGGTTGTCGCTGGGCTATCCTGTAACCCCTGCTTAAATAATGTGGGGCTGCAGTGTTGCTCTGCAGTGTTGCTCTAAATCTTCCAGATGGCTGACTTCATGATGACTGGGAGAAAGACCCAAACTACTACGGCCTCTCTGAGTTACAGTTCCTATTATTCAGTGCAAGCGTTCCTGCTAGAAAGGGGTCACACATGTCAGCAGATGACCTCTTGAGCACCAGCTTTGAGGTGGGGCAGGGAGATGTCATTCCAGAGAGAGGTGGTGATTTTTGAGTGGGAACAGGATGGTTTTCGCTCAGGAAAAGCAATTCCCTTAAAGGCATAAAGTACAGGTTGTAGCTCCCACTCCTCTCCTGGAGGAAGGAAATGTTCGCATCTGTCCCCAGCATGGGTAAAAGGAAAAGAAAACAAATACATGTAAAAATAGTATCCAAGTCAACTCCATTTCACTATTCTTTGTATTCTTTTCACTATTCATCTGAATGGCCCTAATAAGAATGCAAAGATCATGTTCCCCTGAGCATATTACAGCATTTAAAAGAGCAGCATCAGAGGTCAGATAGAGGAAAACAGCTTAGGCAGAACAAACAGGGCACATGGTTCTGGCTAGCTGTGAAACATGCCATCATACCTGCCTTTGCCCTCTGTCCCTCCTGCATCCCCAGGTCCCCAGGTCCCCTTGTGGGGCTCGGGTGGGTAAGCAATGCCTTCAGCACTGTGAGAGGGGACTGCACCAGCAGAGAGGTTTGGTTTCTCTGGAAGAGGGTGTATCAGCTGCATTTCACCATATTTTAAGCTGTAGAGCTGGGTTATACTGCTTTACATCACGGTGGGGGTTTGGAGGCTGCAGTTTTGGAGGAAAAGGACTACAAGTGGCCTTCAGTGATCCAAGGAGAATGGAGAGTTTCCTGTGCAGGACTGAATAGGACAGCTCCCTCCATGCAGCTCAGCCATGGCTTTGTAGCCTTCTTTAGGCAGAACTGCGATTGAAAGTTTCAGTGCCTGGCATTTCTCAGACAGAAATATATTTACATTGCATCACACCACAGTGATGCCTCCCACGCCTCCAGCAATTGTCCAGATCATCATACCCCTACTGTACAGCCAACATGCAGTGACTCTGCTGGGTGTTTCCTGCACTGACAGAGAAATTATCTTGCTCTGAAAGAGATAATGGATTATTTGAAAACCCTGGATAAATGCACATAATCCTCAAACTTATCTGGAGAAGTTTTCCTCTTTTTCTGTCTGGCTATCTTGTGAGCAGAAGTTACCCGTCAGAAACCTGGCATCTCATTTTCTCCCTTTCTACAGGCATGTTCTGTCCTCGCAGCCTGAGGCTGCAGTTTGAGAGTTTTGATTGTCAAAAACTGGAACAAAAACCCAGCCAGTGTGTGCAAAAAGTCTGGTTCTACAGTCCTAGCTAACCTCTGCGGTGAGACTCAGGCCTCTTCGAAGGGGTCCCGTACAGGGGTGCAAGGAGCAGGTTCATCATGGGTGCAGCTCCATGGACACCCAGGTTATATTTTTTGGGTTGCTACATCTGGCAGGATTTAGCCTGAGCTTTGCACTTCAGTGAGGAGTGGCTCACACCAAGGAAGGTTGTTTTTGTACCTCCCTCATAAGGTAAATGTCCATACAGATGCTTTCATGTGGTGCACCTCCTGGCCATTTTCAACCTGTCTCAGTGGTCAAGAAGTTGTATCACTTCTCCAGAGATACAGACAGGTTATAAAAATTTCAGTCCCCTAAACCAGCACCCTTTCCTTCATCAGGAGAGATGGTGGACCCGCGTTCTGCGTGCGCTCACTGCCATCATGGCTCATGCTTGTACGACCTCTGTGGTTCTTCTGGAACACGGTCTGGATTCCTTGCGATTAGGACTAGATGATCCCATAGCAGAAACAGCTTCACTCACACGGAAGAGCTGCCAAGATACCCTTAAAAGGCAGGATCTGCCTAGCTCACGCTGCTGGAAGCCTTCACCGCTGCTCCAGCCCGCCTCAGAAACCAGCCTGGCCCGGCCCTGCAGCAGCCATGGTCCTCCTCTGCCCCACACAGTGGGGAGAGGACAGATCCTTTGGGTCCTCATGATCAGAAATCAGCAGCACCATGCCCAGGCCCTGGCACCAAATCCCCTCCAGCATCCCAGCAGCTCGCCGGGCAAGTTTGCTGCATGTGCCTCCTTCCCAGTGTGTCAGCGGAAGCAGATGTTTCTAATTTATCACTAAAAACAAACAACTTAATCCCAAAAATATGCAGCAGCAGGGGGACTGGAGGGAGCCTTCCACTTAAAGCTGATTTATAAATTGGATAATTAGGGTTAATTTTGCCATGAATGAAGTGAATGTGTGTCTGATATCGTTACCGGTGCTTCCTCCTTGTAATTTTTGCAAGTCGTTGGAATCGCTAAATGTCCAAGGTTTTTTAAACCTGAGGTAATGAAATGCTTTCCTGTTATGCTGGCCAAAAGTGGCTGGCATTGCTTCCTTTAATCAGCGACTCTAATATTTATCTATTTAGGCCTTTGGAGCTTTATTTGTGTATAACAGACACTGCAGCCCTCTGTCACGTGAGTGCTAAAGACAGGCCCCACTGCAGCTCCAGCACGCACCCTTCCTGCTCCTGAAGGTGTTATTTCATCTCTAGTGTCTGAGATCTGAGCACGGTGCCCAGGTGAGACCCATAAATTTATTGGTATTGCCTGTAAAAAGCATGGCCAACAGGTCAAGGAGGTGATTCTCCGCTTTGCTCTGCCCTCATGAGACCCCACCTGGAGCACTGCATTCACCTCTGGGGCCCACAGCACAAGAAGGACATGGACCTGTTGGAGTAGGTCCTGAGGAAGACCCCAAAGATGATCAGAGGGCTGGAGCACCTCTCCTGTGAAGAAAGGCTGAGAGAGTTGGGGTTGTTCAGCCAGGAGAGGAGAAGGTTCCAGGGAGACCTTACGTCAGTCTTCAATACTTAAAGGAGGCTCATAATAAAGATGGAGAGAGATATTTTCATAGGGCCTGTAGTGATAGGACAAGGGGTAGTGGTTTTAAACTAAAAGAGGGTAGGTTTAGATTAGATATTAGGAAGAAATTCTTTACTATGAGGGTGGTGAGGCACTGGAACAGGTTGCCCACAGAAACTGTGAATGCCCCATCCCTGGAAGTGTGCAAGGCCAGGCTGGATGGGGCTTTGCACAGCCTGATCTAACAGAAAGTGTCCCTGCCCATGGCAAGGGGTTTGGTCTAGGGGATCTCTAAAGGCTGTTTCCAACCCAAACCATTCTATGGTTCTATAATACTGTATTGGTGTTGGAGGCCGCGGCTAACCTCAGAGTGCCTGAGCATGTGCAGTTATACTGAACAAACTATATATTTACCTGACACCTACTTCACACCATCAGTTTCTAATGCTTAAAGGTTGTGTTATTATTCATTTTAAAGGGCTCTTTTTCAAGCAGCTTGGCACCTAGCCATAGCATGTCTATCATTCACAGGCAGCATTGAAGTAGCAGCAATGCAGTAGCCTTAAAAAGACCTTAAAAGTTCCTGGAGACTCGACAGCAGCACCAGCCCAATTTTGCAGAAATTCTTTATTAGGGGGTTGCTACCAGAAGCCTCTGTGCCTTAGGTCTGCAAAAATTGCTGTGTTCAATGAAACTCATTTATGTTAGAAATGGATGACTGTACTGATTTCTTCAACCTCAAACACCTCTAAAAACATAGGAACACTGTTCAATTAAGCGCCTTTTCCCAGTAGATGCTGCAGTGATCCCCATTTCTGTTATGCAAGTGCCTGTGCTGCAGCAAAGGACGCAATGTCACACAGGCTGTCCCTTCTGGCACTCTTGCATATCAGAGTAAGCCCCTACAGTCCCATGCATGGGGGTGCATTTTCTGCAGTCAGGGCACAGCACTCTGTTTTTAGATGTTTTGTTTTGCAGGTTTAATAATCAGTAGGAGAGTGAGTTGAAAGCAAATGCTATTTAGCTTTTCCTGGGAGCACGGGGAATTAAACCTTACACTGGAATGGTGGTAAAGCTGTGAGATGATGTTGCGATGATCAGTGCTCTTCTCAACAATCTCTTCTGCTGTGAGTCGCATCTCCCACGGCTGGAACAGTTGGGAAACCCTTCTCCTCCATTAATTCTATTAAATGGTAGAATTAGACAATGTGCCAAAATTGCAAAGTACTTCTCATCAAGCCTGAATCTCAGTTGGGTTAAACAGAAGAGTGAAGGAGACTATAAGAATAACAGAAGGAAAACGGAGCCAACTGTGGAGCTAAGAACAGGAATCAGATCCCTCAGCACTCTGCTCCAGCTACTACACTCCCTTCCCTCCCATAGACAATATCCATAAAGTGATCTGGGAAAACAGTGGGTTTGAGAGGATTACTGAAGACAATTGTAGCAACATTGAGCTTGCATGGAGCTGAAGCAATTCTATTTTTGGACTAAACAAGTAAAAAAAAAAAATTAACTCAATCCCGACAAGTCTGTGCTGCTCAAGCAGTTTAAAGTTACATTAATGAGAGCTCCAGCACCAGTTTATTCTGAAAAGCTGCAATCTGCTTTTCAGTTTTGCAGCATTTTCCCAAATGGAGAAGCCATATGTCATTACATTAGTTTGTACTAGCAATGTAGTCCTTTATTTCCTGCAAACTGGGCTGCATGTCAAATGCTGCTATACACTCTAAGTGTCTTCTTCCCTACATAGCTAAAGAGGTGCCTTTCTTCATGCTGTACTTATGAGGGGATGGCCAGGAATACCTTTGTGTAAGAATGTCTCATGCTTATAGAAAGGAGACTGGTTTCAGCTCATAGCAATAAAGGAACATTTCTCTTAGATTTGTCTAACCATTTGGTCTAAAATAGCCTCTGATGAAGTAGCAGTATTTAAAATGAATTTTGCTTTTGGGTGAAGATACACCACAATGAAAGAGTGAGACTCTCTTTGCCTTCAAGCATCCACAGTCTTTATCCATGTTTTCAGACCTCTAAAAGGCAAGGCAATTTATTGCAGAATCCTTTCAGACCACTGGATGGAAGATCACACAGTTCCTGACATGCAAGTTCAGGGCATTTGTACATGCTCAAGATTTGCTTCTGATAGGTTTTAATGGCATATGTTGTTTATGTTCCAAGACTATATACTCAGCAAAGCATCCAAAAACAAATGTTCAGCCCCCACGGGGTCTGGTAAAAGCCCTGAGGATGAGCTTTGTTGTGGCAATAAAGCCATGGTAGCTGTCAGGTTCTGAGTCTTCCTTGTGTGGCACCCATGTGACCAGGAAGGGACTATATATATGCTTCTACATATTTTTGAGCCAGAACTTCAGCTGGTATAAATTAATTATGCTGCCTTTGCAATCTATGCAGCTGTACCAATATATGTCAGCTCAAGATCTGACCATTCAGGTTTCCAGACTGAGAAGCTGTATGCACAAGATAGTGTACACTAGAGGTTTTAAAAAGTAGATGCCAAAATTCTTCCTTTTCAATGTGTAATTTGAAGCCTCAACAGGAACTTGCAGTTCCTGAGTTCTTGCCCATTATTCACTAGTTCATATACTAGCTGAGACCAAGTGAATGAGTGGCATTAGCATCTCACCTTAACTGAGAAATAGCTGCAGTCCTGATTTTGCTGGCTTGGCAACTCTGAGCATGCATGCAGCACAGTTCTGAAGACAGGGGGTGGTAGTATGGGACTTCCACATATGGGTTGCAAAGAAGCTTAACTGGATAGCTGCAGGAAGCAGAACATGTCTAGCATAGATCAGAACCCCCCACTATATAAATACATATATATTTTCCCCAGAAGTAATATATTGTTGCCTATCTGCATTTCATTTATTTATGTATTAGAGGGAACCATCCGTAGACAGTGTTATTTGCCAAAAGCAAGATGTGAGATTGAAGTGAGAGGAACATGCATATAAAGCACTTATTTAAATGCTTTTATTTTAGTTCATGTCTTTCAAGACAAGACTACCTTGTCTTTCAGTTCTTCACAAGCCCTCCTTATGTATGAACTGAATTTCAAAACAGAAATCGATTCCAGATGTCTTCAGTATATTTTTCCAGGCTTGCAATTTAAACAAGTTACAGCAATACTCACCTTCATATAGTTTTTGATCATTATAATATGAATTCTCACTGACAGCAGTAGACATCATGGTTTTCAAAACCAGCTTTTATTAATTTGGATTCCATTCCAGATTGTCAGAAGGGCTGTGTTTTAAGGAGAATCACTTATTTGATGATGCGTAGTGCAGCTGCCCACCACATGTACAGCAGCAGCATTAGCACTTTTTAATTTTCTCCCACTTTCAGCTTCAGCACTGGAACCCATTACATAGCTGGCATCTTACAAGTGCTGTGTTTCTTTGACCCTTCCCTCAGAAAATGCTCCATAATAGCAGGCTGGCTTACAGCCTTTCTCTAGCTTCTAAATTTAAGACATGAACAGAGAGGAGAGTCCAGCAGGTAGGATGCAAGTCTGGAGAGATGAATACTTTTACTCTTTCTTGCTCTGCACTGACTGTGTGATCTCTGGCAAATAATGTTGCCTTTGCGCCCCTGTTCACATCTGTAAAATAAGGTATTATTTTTTGTCTTCCATGGCAGATAGGTATAATCAAATGATTTTGTGATCAGAACTAGAGTTTGTGATTACCTGTAATAAGGTGAGCAAAATCCCCTGAATCATAATCATTGAGCCAGCTCCTTGATCTCAGGGGTAATGTGGGTCAGGTGTGCTGCACGGAACTGAAAACCCTGAATAACAGAGGTATGGCGCACATACTGCAAAGACATTTGCCAGCTGAAGTCAGTGAAGGGCTGTTTGAGCTTTTTAGCTCTGGACCAGAGGCAAATCTGTTGGACCTGAGGCGGGTATTGCAGACTCACCACCAGCTGTGTGTCTTAGCATGCAGGCACAAACTGAAACAAAGGAAATTCTCAATAGTTCTAAGCAGGTGGGATTTTGTTGGTTTTGTTTGTTTTTACCATGAAGGTGACCAAATATTGGAACTAGTTGCCCATAGGGAGTGTGGATTCTCCATCTCTGGAGGTGGCTTTGAGCAACCTGATTTGATTAAACCTGGTTTGAGCAGACATTGAATTTGGTGAACTACAAAGGTCTCTTCCAACCAAAACTACTTGTCTGATTCTGTACTAGTGCTGTACCTTAGCAAATATATCCTCTTGAAGCACTGGAGACCATAGTGTGCACCCTTAAGGTAGCCTTGCAGGAGAGAGCCTATCTCCATCAGAGACAGACCAACCAAGTCATGATGGACTGAACTGATGCAGTGCAGCTCAGTGTTTCCACAAAAAGTACACGTGGCCCCAGACTGATCCTAAAAAACATGTAAACACCTTTAGGTAGCACTATACCTCCAAGGAGCCGATGCAACTCTGAATCAATGGCACAGTACATCTCCAGATGAACATCTACAGGTAATGAAAGTTTACTGCATTGGGAAATAAGTTCTTTAGTTCATATTTACCTTCCATGTTGTCTTACATGAATCAGCGCAGCATTTCAGTCCTTCTGGCCCAGCCTTTACACGCAGTAGTGCAACTGAGCCTAGTGGTTCCCATAGATTGCACACATTGCATCTCTCACTAAGTAGCCAGATGTGGACTTCTTCAAAATGTCATGAAGTGACATTGGACATAATCACAGAATGGCTGAGGTTGGAAGGAACCTCTGGTGGTCATCTGGGCCATCTCCACTGCTGAAGCAGAGCCACTGTGGGGCCTGAAGCAGGTTGCCCAAGCCACATCCAGCTGGTTTTTGAATATCTCCAATGATGGAGATTCCACAGCCTCTAGGGGCAACCGGTGTCAGTGCTGACTCACCAGCACAGTAGAGAAGTGCTTCTTGATGTTCAGGAGGAACCTTCTGTGTTCATGTTTGTGCCCATTGTCTCTGGTCCTGTCACTGGGCACCACTGAAAAGAGCCTGGCTCCAACATCTTTGTATCTTCCTCCTTTATAGACATTGATGAGATCCCCACTGAGCTTTCTCTTCTACAGGTGAGCAGTCCCACCTCTCTTGCCCTTTCCTCAAAAGCAGAGCAGCTCTCCGAGCCTGCAGGCTGACCAGCCCACTCAGTCTTCTGAGGAGTGTTCAAAAAATGAATGGGCAACATAGGTCTTCAATTTACATATAAGGTTTTACAGTTACACCAGGAAAAAAAAAAAAAAAAAAAAAGTGATTTCTTAACTGTTTGATGTGGGGCATCATGACATAGCTTTCACCTGACAAGTCTCAGACATTTCTGTACTCATTACCAAATACTTCTGAGATCTTGGCCAAGCTTCCAGTTTCACATTTCATATTACAACTGCAATTATAACTGTGGCCCTTAGTTTGTAAACTGTTTTCCTAACTCCTATACAAATCCATGTCTGTGAATGCATATACAATATGCTGTAAAACAGATGACATTTTCATTGAGGGAACAGCACACGGAGGCTGCTGCTCTCTCCAGCTGTGAGACACAATTGCACGTGGCTGCAGTAAAACATGATGCCCTGACACTCCCTCAGCTTACACGGTTGTGTTATGGCTGGAATGGGCTGGTGGCCTTGGAGAAATGCTACAGCCTCTGCATGTATTGCTGCAAGTGCACTGCCTGATGGCTTGCCATGTCCTCTGGGCAATGCCAGGTCACAGGGCTGTGGTGGTTTTACTCAGCTGGGCAGCTGAGCTCCACCACAACCATTCTGCCACTCCCCCTCCTCAAAGGGAAAGGGGGAGAAAATACGATATAAAGGGCTCAAGGGGTGAGATAAGGACAGGGAGATCACTCGATAATTATTGTCACAAGCAAAAGAGACTCAGCATAGGGAGATTAATGTAATTTATTACCTATTGCTAACAAGCTAGAGAAAGTGACAAACTAAAAGCAAACTAAAAGCACTGTCCCCAAATCCACCCTCTTCCACCTCCTCCCCCTGAGCGGCACAGGGGAACAGGAAATGTGGACTGTGGTCAGTCAATGATGCCTCGTCTCCACCGCTCCTTCACAGTCACTCTCTGCCCCTGCTCCACAAGGGGTTCCTCCCATGGGATGCCGTCCTTCCCAAACTGATCCTGTGGGGGCTTCCCACAGGCTACCTCAAGAACTGCTCCATGGGTCTGTACAATGGGGTCCATCCCATGGAACAAGCTGCTCCAGCACGGGTCCCCCACGGGCGGCAGCTCCCCCCAGACACCCTGCTCCTGCATGGGCTCCTCTCCACAGGCTGCAGCTCCGGCCCAGGGCCTGCTCCTGCGGGGGCTCTCCATGGGCCGCAGCCTCCTCCAGGCCACATCCACCTGCTCCACCGGGGGCTGCTCCACGGGCTGCAGTGTGGAGATCTGCTCCATGTGGGACCCATGGGCTGCAGGGGGACAGCCTGCTCCACCAGGGGCCTCTCCACAAGCCACAGGGAAACTGCTGCTGCCTGCCTGGAGCACCTCCTGCCATCCTACTGTGCTGACCTTGGGGGCTGCAGGGTTGGTTCGCACTCCTCACTCTCCCAGCTGCTGTGTCATAGCAGCCTTTTTCCCTTTGCTTAAATACAGAGGCACAAACAGCATTGCTTATTGGCTTGTCTCTGGCCAGCAGCAGGTCCCTTTGGAGCTGGCTAAAATTGTCCTTTATCTAACATGGGGCAGCTCCTAGACTTTTCTCACAGAGGCCACCCCTGTAGTCCCCCGCTACCAAAACCTTACCATGTAAACCCAATACAAGGGTCAGAAGCAGAAACATGCCTGAGGATAATTAGCTTACAGTCAAATTTGCGGTGTGAACTGAAAACATCATTATGAACACAAGCTTTGGTTCTGAAAAGTTAGGTGTATATTCTGCTTATCTCAAAAGACTTCACAAATAGCTCGCAAGCAGGTTTTGAAGTTTAGCCTCTTGTAATTACAGGCAGAAAGCTGGATGGTGTCCCAACATGCTTCACTCATGGGGCTGCCTTCTGCAACCTGGGTATGTGTGAGCAGTCCTGTGTGCAAAGCATTGTCCTTACAAAACCTCTGCATCATAAAACCATGTTAAAAAAAAAAAAATAGAAATCCCAGCTATTTTCTAAAAATAGACAAGTTTTGCTGGGAAAAGTGGAGAAAATAAATGCTTGCTGACAGCTTAGCAGAGACAAAAGAGGTTTATCATGGTAGTTGACAATGTCCTGTAGAGACATGGGTTCACGAGCACATGACAAATAATGAAATGAGTGAATACTCTTCTAGCTCCAACCCAGATATTGCAGATCCTTGGTAGCATACCATGACCAAGCTGAGATATACAAACAATACATATATTGTTTGATAATACCTTATATTTTGAGAACATAGGTGGAGAAGGGAAAGGGTGAAAAGGCAGAAGTTCAAAATAAGAGTTGAAATTAATGTATTGTATATTTAAGGTATCAGTATTTGACAAAGGAAGTGGATATAAATGGAAACTAAACTAAAACTGATGTTTCAATCGACACAATATATCTCTGCTACTAGTCAGCTACAGCTGTGAGAGATTTTATTTACCAATAAACAACTGTAAAGTTGTACATGTGTTTTGGTGTCTTAATAAAGTTGAAAAAAATAAATCACCACCAACAACAAAAGTCCAACCCACATCTGAGGTTCAAGAAAAACCTTTATAACGCTAATTTAAGATGTGTAGGGGCTTCCTCTAGTCCACGGACATATAAAAAGCATGACACACTAGAAAAAAAAAAAAAAAAAAAAAAAGTCATTTTTCATTCAAAATCTTTGTCTTAAGCAAGAAATGCAAATTAAAAGTTTTGAGATCATTTATTATCCTTACATTTCATAAAAACAGGAATTTGGCATTTACAATATCTTGAAGTTTTATTTTAGACTACAAGTTTGTTTCTTTTTTTCCCTCATTTGCAACAGAATACAACAGAATAGATGAGGACATAGATTTTCTTCCCTTCTTATCTTTTTGCAACTCCTTTTATTATGCCTAAAACACTGTTTTTTTCATCCTCTCCATAGAACGTCTGTCCTCATTGTCTGGGAATTGAATGACTATGTTTAAAATAATGTCTTTATTTTTGTAAATATAATTTTACAATGGAACAGGGTGACACTTTTTAGCTGAAGCCTTGCATTTGCCTCTTTTAAGCTACATCATTATCTTTTCTTATTCATCTATTTGTTTTACTGAGAACTTGTTCAAAAAGTTATGCTTGTTACTTTATGAAGTTCAATCATTTTAATTCGAATGAACGAAAGGGAGAAAAAAAATGAAGTAAACAGATCTTTCAAAGGAGAAAAAAATCTGAAAAAAAAAAAAAAAAAAACCTCACTTTTCTTTCAAACAATTCAGTGCACTTATGATGTCGTAAATTATAAACTTTATTTTGGGTTATATTTTCTGGCTGAGATACAGAGATTCTCAGAAAATCAAGGTTTGAAATAGAAAGTCAGCAATAACCTAATTTGGAATGCAATGAACCTAAGTGGAAGGGACAGAACTGAAAGTGCTGCCACTTGGGAGTTGTGAAAAGAAATAGAAAAGCCTGTCATCCTTCTTTTATTTTTAAAAGATGTGAGCAAAATAAAAGCTGAAAACATGCGTTGCGTTTTCATTTTGCTGTGCCTCTGCTAGACGCATTGTTCACACACCCTACCGGTATATAACATGACATGCCACAGTTCTGCACTCAGATTGTTCGCTCTTATGTTACTGCTCAAGTATGCATTCAGAAAAGAGCCAACAGATATAGTAGATTTATTCTAGTTGTCGAGGTCAAGGACTCCTTTTTTTTTTTCCCCTTTGGATTCAGCTGAGAGGGAACTCTTTCTTCAGTAACAACAGAAAGGCTTTGCAGTCTACTGTCAGTGTGCACCACTGATACAAAAGTATTGGAGAATATTTTTAAAGGAAAAATCAGGAAACTATTTATCAATAAGAAGCACCAGTGTTGTGTCCAGTGCCGAAGTTAGGGGGCTTTCTGCAGAGCACAATATCTGCATGCACTGTAATTCAGACTCCAGCTGCTGGAAGCTCTTGCAAGTCATGTAAGTAAAGGGCTTTACTTTGCAGAAGCAAACTTTATGTAGTCTCTTGCCTCATAAAAACTCTTAGATGATCTGAACTTCAGCTGAGTTTCCTTATACTAGTAGTGTTGTTTTATCTTGCCGTGTTCTTCTGAATAATGCATGCATGCAGGCACAATAAATTACTAACTTATCTTTCTAGAAATGTTTTGCTCTGAGTAGAGTGAGAAGCAGGATCTGTAAGTGGCTCGGGCAGGCTGTGCTTGCTTTTATGATCGCTGACAATTGCTGTTCTCCGTTTATGATCAGCATGGAAAACAGTCTGTTTTTTTACAGTTCTTGTCACAGTTATTTCAAGAACAATGGGAAGCTGGCAGCAAAATGCAAAACCTGTGCAAAGGAAATCAATGAGCACAATGCTAGTTTATGAAGCAGCGTCAGTAAACCCAAACGTGGTGTGTAACCCCCATGGCAAGCTTGTGGTCTTGTAGGACTTTATATCCTCTCCTGTGAGGCTTAAGAGGTCACAGATTATGTGATGGTTAGTGGGAACATTAACTGATACTAGAAATATTTTAATTGTTTTATAAAAATGCATTTATAAAAATTTATAAAAATTATAAAAATTGCTGATATTTAAGTGAATCATTTTATGTATGATTGTTTGGATTTTACTGCAGGGGATGGATCAGCTTTCCCTGATCTTCACTGTGTGATTTAAGATCATGAAGTATTTCCTTGTTCTCTATTCAGTTCATGTATGCATTGGCATCAGAAGAGACAGGTAATGAAATCCCAGATTTCTCTTGTAGTCTGTGGCTTTTAGTCCCTGCCCCTTTGATGGCTGCCCACTTGCTGGTGGTGTGTTAAGTGAAAGAAAACTGGATTTTGTGCCAAGAAAGATTGATTAGCTCCACTGACCAGGGTACAGCTGGTATTATCCTGAGTGAGAAATGTAATGGGTCCACCTGCATGTACTCAGGGCTCCCACTATCCTTCTGCTCAGAGAGCTCCTAGCCCCTCACATTCCTTGTGGCCCTTCCAAAAGTACCTTAGCCCTCTGACATTGCATCTGCTATTTGGTTCATACTTTTTCCTAGCTCCCAGTAGCTTGTAGCAGGTAATTCCCTCCAGACCCACACAACTCTGCACACAAACCCTCACAGAAGGCACAAACCCACAGGGCAATATCAACTTTATTTATTGCAGATATGCCACCATAATCACCCCAGGTGCTCAGAGGAGCACAGTCGCTGTCCCAAAGAGCTTGCTGCTGCTCCCAGCCCTCCAGCTGACCTTAGTTTTCACAGAAATGGAAGGGCCACATGGGGAAAGTGGCACTCAGCATCAAGGGAGATGCAAAGGGAAGACTCCCCTGGACTTCAGCCAGGCAGTCAGACCTGGATGCTGAAATAGTGAGGAAATTAATACACACGCAGCGCTGTGGAGCTGCTCCCAGAGAAATAGGGCTGCCACCTCCCTGAGTGCAAACGGGGAAAGGCTCCGCAGAGAGAAGGCTGCAGGCTGGAAACAGTCATGTTTGGAAGGTGCACTGGCAGGAGTTCCTCAAAGACGCGGGGTTCAGTGTGAAAGCCAGACACCTCTGCTGATGGAGGAGGGAGATGTTGCTTTTCAAGAGTGTTTGGAGAGGGACAAAAAATGTAATTGAGATCTGAGGCAACTCTTTCATTTTCTTTGCAACTCAACTCTCACATAACTAGCTGGTGTAACCGCACTCCAGGGAGAAAATAGCAGTTTGTTATATTTTTGGAATTTATGTATATTCATGTGTTCCATTAGTCTCTTGGCAAACGCATCTTTTTAGCTCTAAAGCTTTCTGAACCTTTCATATAGTCCTTTGCTTTGAAGCAACAGATGTTTGCGATAAGCAGATGGTTATGGCTTTGAATTTGAACATCTTTAAGTACTTTGTTGTGTATGTTTTATGGGGAGGAATGTACTCTCTCTAACTATGCAGAACTGATGCATTAAATGAAAAGTATCCATGTCTGGATGCTTGATGTCACTTCCTCGCTTGCAAACCAATAAACCACATGTTCTTCAGAATTTTTTGTTGGGAGATATTCTCACCCTATTACTCAGCTCGTGTTTTCAAGTTACAAACCAACTGTGAAATACACCAGTCTGATGTGAGCTCAGTCAAAGTAAACGAGCAACAAGAAGAGTTGAAGGAGCTGCCCTGGTTGTGAATTGCGTTCTTGCTTTAATGTATACTGTGAGCAGGCTGAAATCTTCCTCTTGTGAAATTTCCCAGAGAAAATAATGCAGTGCCTATGAAAATAACGGAGAAGAAATCTTTTAATCTTTCTTATACTAAAATTTCATTTTTCAAGAGGTATGAAATTTGATGTGTAGGGAGTCTAAGAGCATAAGATCTTAGACCAGGAATAAATTTGGTAATACAAATTGAAAGAATTAATCTTAAATAAGAACATAACTTTCATTTTCTTTCAAGAAAAAGAAGACAGATAAACTGATTTAATCCAAATATTTTGCTATTGGATATTCATTTATGTCTCTAAAAATATATGGTTCTTTTTTCCCTCTCCACCTAACTTTCAGATTTGAACAGTTTGTTTTCCAAAGAAATCTCTTAAGGCAGCCTGTGACATGTGAGAACACTGTTTAAATTTGAATTAGTTGATCTTAAGGATGGATTATTGCATAGTTTATCAAAGGCTTTATTAATTATAATGGCACAAGATATGTTATTTCATCAAGTTAGTGTGTACAGAAGGCACCAGCCTGACCTGAAAGAAGAGAAATGCCTCATTTCAAGCAATCTTTGGAGTTTTTACTTCCATATTTGAGAAAGAACAGGGCTGTTGGATGGTTCATGGTACTGGAGGGGTGCTAGAAGGGCTCCGTGTTGATGCAGGATATGCTCTGTCTCTCCACTCCCTCTGGGAACCTTCTTTTTCACTTCTCCAGCATGTAGTAAAACCCCTAGTGACAGGCTGTCCCAGAATACACATTTTTTCCCTTTACACACCTCGGGTCATCCTCATTGCTCTACAGTACTGAGGCTGGAGTTCAGCCTTACTGGAGAAAAAAGGTCTTGGGATGGAGAAAGGGCCTGGTGGGGACGCCATGCCCTAGCATAGTTCGTGGTCCCAACTGCCCAGGGTTTGGACTCGAGCAGCATCTATGCATTTACATGTATAAGCAAAGTATGCCCACTTGTAAGCAACAGGTGCAGGTTGCTAACCCCTGCAGTTTGTTGCTCAAGGCTAACAGCTATTTTCATTACTGCCTTGACTAGCTGTGCTTTTCTTGCTGGTTGCCTCATCCAGATGTTGTCTGCTAAGTTGGTGGCACTGGTCATTACCCAAGACAACACTGGACTAACAGAACCAACAGTTTAATCAAAGACAGCAGTTCCCTTCATTCCAATTCGAAACTGTTAAGATCTCTTCAGTATCCATTACTGCGGGCTTAAAAAATAAAAATAAAATAGGGAAAACAATGAAGAGTTCTATTCCATAGCCTTGATAACTATTACTTGATGATATGAGGTTAGAAATCTACATACAAATGAGGAGTTGTGAAAACTGCTGATTGATGGGCTTTCTTTTTAACAATTCTAATTGTTTATAGGCTGCAAACACTCAAATATCTTGAAAATGCCAGACAGTGCTCTGCTACCTTACAGCAATATAGCTCAGAGGGAGGCTCTCCTAAATTAATGATATGAAGATACTGCATTTTGATGTGTACCAGACTTCTCTTGTATCTCTCTCGGGATCTCTCTCTCACTGTCTGAGTCTGGTACAGCACCTTAGTACACATGTATTTGTCTGAATGCCACCTTTTGGGTTTACAGACATTAGTACTGAGGCAAGATTCAATGACTGTTAAACTGAGATCATCCCGGAAGTCTGTGAAGATGCAGAAAAGATAAGGTACTTTCCCTGAATTATGGAAATATGCATCCATTCATGGTCACCCACGAATAAATAGATTCTTTGTGAAGAGGTAATGAGAACAACTTTTGTTGCCGTGCCTTGCTGCTGTGTGCCTATAGTCTTTCCATAGGGTCAGAAACAGAAACAAGTCCTCCAAGACAGCCAGAAAGCTCCCAACCTAAATGTCAAACAAGACAGTCATGAAAGCAGACACCAAAAGGAGCAAAACATCCAGATGGAGAGCCCAGAGTTACCAGTACTGTTGTTCTACAAGAAGCTCTTGGCAGCTGGGGCATCACAGTTTGCAGATGGAAGGCTGGTCTGGAGGCTGCTCAAAGCAAGCCACAGCAACAGAGGGTTGCAGTGGCTTCATGGCCTTTGTGCCTGTAGGAAAATCAGCCTGCTGGAATAGGTACTGTCATCCCTAGGTTATCAAAACGACTGATAGCTAACGCAGCCTGTCTTTGAGTGACTGCCAATTTCTGAAGCTCAGTCAACTTAGCAACATATCTGAAATATCTTAAGATATCTTGATATCTTAAATGTAGTTATGGGGGGGGGGGGGAAATTGCCTGGGCTTATATTCCAGAGGGAATTACTTCCGTTATATTTTTAACATTTCCTCTGTGGCTTTTAGGATGTTTCCTGAAATCTCCGATTACATTCACGTAACATCTGCCTCCAGCTTTTTCTAAAATATCAGTGAAGCAGACTACACAGTAATTAAAATAATTCTTTCTGTGAACTTCATCTCCCTTTTGGCTTATCAGCTGATGCTGCAGCAAGTAGTTTCTGCCTTGATGGGCTGTTGATAGATAGTTCCCTAAGATAGCTTACTCCCTCAGCTAACTTGTCCCTCCAAGGCCCTTGATAGAAAAAGAATCAGTATTCACCACAGATTGACTTTGACAGTTATCATTAGTTCAGAGTTGTGGCGGCACAGAAGGCAATTGGTTGATGTTTGGGAAAAGATGACAGTACAGAGAGTCACAAGAAAGGGTTGCGACTGGCTTGGATTTTTTGTGACAACGGGGAACCAGGTTCAGCATCACGTTATTACAACACCAAGGACTCTGCCAGCACACCCTGATCACTACGGGTTGCACATGGTGCTTATGGACATGGTTCAGTGGGTGACATTGGTGGTAGGGGGATGGTTGGATCAGATGATCTTGGAGGTCTTTTCCAACCTTAATTATTCTATTCTACCTCAGTGCCCACCTACCTGCAAAGCAGCATTAGCATGTACCCTGAGTCTCCTTTCTCGGAGGAAAAAATCAAGACTAGGGAATCCTGGAGGTTTACATAAAACTTTCAAGATTCAAGAGCGCCAAAACACAAGTGTCTGAGCATCCCCAAAGGGTAGAATAATTCCCAGTTACAAGACTAAAGATTTAGACATTAAGCAAGCATATTGTGTTGACCCTATCATGTCTCCTATGTTCTGCTCCTTAAAGAAAATCCTCTGTTTCTGTGGCCATTCCTTGTTTAGAAAGGAAACTGTTCAGATTCCCTAGTAAAAGTGAGCACCAAAGGTTGCAGAACAAGAGGGTAAAAATCCATATGAACTGAAAATTAAGGTATTTTATCATTATAATTATTGACAGCATACTACTCTATTTCTGTAATTTGCAAATGGGGAATATTCTTCTTTTATTTATATATGCTTTTGAACATTACTGAAAATATCATAGCCCAGGTGGGAATCAGGGAAATAAAAGGGGGTGGGAGGGAGAAGAAGAAAAAAAAAGAAAGAAAACACACACACACACACACAAAAAAAAAAAAAAAAAAAAAAAAAAAAAGAGAGAGAGAGAGAGAGAGAGAGTTTTGGAAGGTTCTGCTTGAAGCAAAGTAGTTAAGGCCAAGGACAGGAACATAAATGAACACAGTGCCTGTGGGGTTGATAGGTGACTCGAATATACTGTTTTTTTTTTCTTTAAGCATAGATCTGGAGTCAGCATGTGAGAAAAAGTCTTCATGTTCGTCTTCCCTGTGGAAGGGAATGATGCCATCAGTCAGAGAGCGTGCAGAGGTGGCTGGATGAAGGTGTTGCCAAAGACCATCCCAATAGTCTATCTACGCTGTGAATGTCACACTTGAAATTAGTTAGCAACAGCTATGTCACCTCGATTTGCATGCTAATACAGATGGTGCAGGAAGGCTCTGGAGAGATGGATCCACAGTTAGCTGGCAATAAAATCTTTGGCTTTTATGAATCACTGAAATTTCAAAAATTCTCAGGAGTGTATTTATCTAACATTGCACCTTGCCTCTTAAATGAAGAACTATCCCATTGTGGCCGCATCTATGATGTCAACTCTTCAAGGAGAAATGGATGTCACACATTATTTTTCTCTGAAAACAGCAGGTGGAGAAACAGCTTTGGACATTTTTCATGTACATGAGATATGACAAAAGCTGGCTTATTATCAGACTGCTGGTTGAGCATAGACCTATGTTCAACAGTACCAGACCCTGATACAGAGCAGGAGATCCTGTCCCAGAATAAATCAATTGAAGGGGAAATATAAAATGCTTTTGTTTTCACGAGATGAGCATTGTTTTCAAGACAATCCCATGACAGAATGTTTTTGAGCTAAATGGCCCTTTGCAAAATGCGAAGGGACCCTGGCTCCATTTTGTCTCGTGGGCAGGGAAGGAAGGTGAAGGTCTGGAGAGACACTTCTGCGCATGGGGTGGTGGTGACTGGTGCTCTCCCAGTTGCAGATGAAGCAGGGTATTTTGACATCTGTGGCCCACTCAGCGTAACATTTTCTCACTGTTTTCCCCATAGAATGAGTTAAAAAAAAAAAAATAAAAAAAAAAAAAAACACTCCTCTAGTACCTAAGCGCTAACAGGGATTTTTTCAGTGTAGGTTTATGTAAGTAGTATTTTGCTAACAATTATGGAAGTTATGACTACATTTATGTGGTCAGGGCTGTGTGCGTATTTGTTCGTATTGATTTCACTGTAATGTTAGCTTAGGTGGTATTCTCCGGACTGTGGATATATTTTCCCTAAACTGACAGGGTGTTATATGTTGTAGCTTTGTGTCACTTCACTGTCTTTGAGGGCTCAGCTTTCATGCAGGTGCCTAAAGCAGCTCTTAAAGTTCACACTCTAATGCAGACAGGCTGGTTGTCTAATTTCTGCTTCACATGGCTTCTACCATCTTTTCTTCACTGCTGCCAGTGTTTTCTCTGGCTTCCCTGGGGACACCAGATGCATCTAATGATTCCAGTTCCAGCTTCCAAGCTGAAACAGATCATGGACAGCAGCCATGTGTTGTTCAGATGCTTGCATGGGAGGGAGAGATCTTTTTCCTTTTTCCCTTATTGAACCAATTCACTCAATAAGAACATGTTTTAGATCAAATTGGCATCACTTGTAGCTAATTCCAACCTTTTCTAATTTTTTCCTGAATTCCAGCCTTTTGCTCTATCCTAAATGATGAAGGCACTGTAAAAGAAAACCTGTGCAACAGGACAGTGTACCTTGTTCCTAGCTTACATGATAGGGCAAGAAAAGTGTTTCAACTTAAAAGTTGAAGGCCATAGCCATTGAAAAATAAGACAACAGCCAGACACATGCTTGTCTCCAGTGTTGCATAAGTAGACATAATACATAATGTACTGCAACATCACAGCAGGTCTCCCAAATTGAAAACAAGGAGGAATAAAAGACTACCATACCTTGCCTCTTAAATCCCACGAATGTGTTGTCTGTGTTGATTAGTTACTTTGATTTGTGCTTCCCAGCACAGTTCATTTTTCCTTTTAATAAGTGTTCGGCTTGTAAATTGTCACTTGGATTGATAGTATTTGCACCAAACAGTGTAATTAGGCTGGAGCGATGGAATATATTACATTGTTTGTATTCCATTATGTTTATTCCAGATGGTTTTTGTCACTGACTCTTTTTCCGAGCTGAGCTGTTAATAAACATGGGATAAATCTAATGAATAAATTTTCTGCACTTGGTGTAGATCAGTGGTGATGTCTGAGATGGGGTTATGCCATCAAGTAATGGGCTCTCATTAGAACTGCAGAAATTAATTCTCACTAACATATGAGAAGGGAACAGAGTCCATGGGTAATGAGTGGTTGAAGAAGACATTTATGCTTTTTTTTTTCTTTTTTCCTTTAGAAGTCATCTTTTCAGACATTAAAATGAGGTTATGATGAGTTCACAGTTGTAGCGCTTTATTGCTTCTTTGGATGAGGGAGGTGTTTTACAGTAAAGCTGCAGGGCAGGTACCTGGGTTCAAGCCTCTCATCTGCTGGAAAGCTCCTCTGAGCCCCGGAGCAAGCTGTTTTGGACTGTGCCTCACTTTCTGAACAAATGCTTCTTCTCTTCTGCCTTTTACCTGCCTTGTCTCTTCAAATAGAAGTCGTGCTAAGTACCTGCCCAGCCTGGAGATGCAAAAATCATTACAAAAAAAAGAACTGGAACATTTTGGAGAAGAGAATTCCTTATGGGATGGAAACACATTGTGGAAATCTACATGGCACCGGGGCTCTCTAAGTCTGCTCATTTGCCAAAGTGACGTTGACTGGAGAAAACAGAAAGCCAACTAAATGATGTGACAGCAGACCTTGGAAAAGTCATATCACTTAAGGAGCTTTCCAGTAGTGGCCTGTGTAGTTTTTCCATCAGAAAGGAACATAAGAAATCCCAGGATGAAACAAAACATGATCCAAAGCATATATCCTACCATCTTTTAAAAGCTTTAAAAAGGTGTCTGTGCTGTTAAGGCCTCACAAGGCAATGTGTCCTCAAGTAAAAATAACAACAAAATAATAGACATCAACAAAAACCCTGTGAACACAATAGGCTCACACATGCCTATCAGCAACAGGCCAGGGAGCTCAGTTGGTCCCATTAGCTGGGTGGCAGTGGGTCTCTGCCGTGGTGGATCCCAGACCTCTGCCAGCCTGGCTGCTCTCATAACCCACCCTTGCCTGTGCCACCAGCTGGGAGAGGATTTTCCCTTACAAAATGACAGAACATCTTCCTTTATGCATTGTTTCCAGCTGCATCCTGGAACGAGCAGTGAAGGATCTTCACTTGCTGAAGTAACGCCTTCAGCCTGGCATTGCTTTTAAACCTGGGAGCTGGGTTCACGAAGATGGCACATCTTAGATTAGCAACTATGCCATATAATAGTAATTTCACTGTGCATCCCTTACATGCCCCTTTCAGACATATGCCAGACAAACTGCCACTAGAGAGAAAAGATTAAACCGCTCCATTGGCTGGCATTTGCGAATGTTTCCTGGAACACAAGCGGACAAGGAAGGGGAGAGGAGAAATAAAATGTGCAATAATTCAAGAAGACCCCAGAACAGTGATCTGAGAAAGTCAGGGAGAGCACGGCTGTTTTGGTCATTGAGGTATAAGGAAAATGAGGTTAACAGCCCATGCCCAGGGCTTTGAGTGTCCCTCCTGGGCAGGCTGTGAGGCACGAAAGCGTTAACCCTCCTGGAATAAGTACAGGACATTCCAGCACTCGAATTCACACAGTAAAAATAAACCTCTCACAAGGCATGTTGCCTATGGGGTTTATGCTCTGCTTTTGGATTCAGTCCTTTAGGAATGCAAAGCCCTTCTACCGGGGCTGGGCTCTAAGAGCACCTTTCCTTTGCTGGATTGCTGCCAAAGGTGGAACAGGTCTGTGGTAAGGAAGTTACAAAGGTCCACATCTCCCTGCAAGCCACTTGGCCACACTATTTCCAGAGGCCTTGATTCATCTCTGGCCAGTGCTATAGCATCCATTTTTAAAGATTGAGGGCAAAATGCTTTCCTTCCTGTGTGTCCTACTCACCATGGTCCCAGGAACCTCTGAACGTCCACTTACACGGCAGGGCTGTAGTGAAACAGTCCCACAGAGACCAAGTGCTGGGAAATAAGATGAAAGAACAGCCTGTACATCAAATGGGTGTTTAGTTGGCTGGGTAGGACGGTTTAGTTATTTCCAGCCAGTTCACTCGACATGCAGTGTCAGACTAAAGCACAGCAAGGTGCAAGCTGGACGAGAGCCCTCCCCAGGCAGACAGCAGCTCTGTTGTGTTTGTTTTTTTGTGTTGGTTTTTTTTTTTTTTTTTTTTTTTTTTTTTTTTTTTTTTTTTTTCCCCTATTGGCCAGGAGAGGACTTGGCCTTTGCATTTTTGAACAGTAATAATAATAGTTCCTGCTTCTGGCATGGAAACCTTTGTTTACCCCAGTTCCCAGCGCTCGGAGGCCTCTGGTCGGAGTTTTGTTTAAAAGATTTATACACGGAGTCTGCAATCACAGCTTGAGCTGGCCACGGCGGTCACACAATGACAGCAACTGGGCAGGCTCAGCCCCTGCCCCTGCCTTGCAGAGCTCCAGCCGAGACGGGTGACACCAGCCAGGCAGCAGAGAGGGAGAGTGGATGGGGTAGAGACCCCTGCCCCTGCTGGGGTTGGGAGCATGTGCTATCAGATGGCCCTGTCCAGCTTTTCATGTCAAAACCAGCTCATTTTGCATCACTCTGTATCACCCTCCTCATTTTCCAGCTGACTATGGTCAGATAATCAGATACTCAAACTGTCAAAATGTTTTCCCTTACTCTTGGCTTTTTTCACCTACTCTTCCTGGCTCCTCTCTGTTCTCCCTCACTCCTTCCTCTCTCTGCTGTCACACCTGGGATTCCCTCTCAATCTTCAGTACTGCCTTTGTGTTTGATTTTTCTTAGCATACGAGCTACTTGAGGTTGGTTGTACTTAGTAATTCCTGTATTCCCATACTGAGAGATGGTCTACCAAGAAGGCAGATGGAAAAAATCATGGCACTGCTATTTTTCATGCTGTTGACAAGTGGAGAGCACACAATCAGCAGAATGTTCTCATTGATTTATTTATTAGTAGTTTCTGTATATGAGAGTGGAAGAGAGCATCCAGGAACATCAGACTAATTTCTGTTTGGTTACTCACTGGAAAACTGGAATTAACCAATGTAGTCAGATGGCTTACTCTGGATTTACACCAGTGCCAATGAGAACATAATTTAGCCCACTAATTTTACTCTACATCCCTGCGGACATAGGCAGCACATGCAGCATGTTAAAACTTATCTGAATGCTTATTAAGAGTCCAATAATAATAATGTAATTTTCTGAGGATTATCTAAAATGCATTTCCTTCCTTCATGACTTCCATCCTCCCTCTTTTATCTTATGCTATTATCGCCATAGTCTCTGAGCACCTTGGCCGTAAAACCAAACAGCAATTGCAAAGTCTTCAGGGAACTTGGGGAAGTATTTGGCACTTCTCAATATACTGGTTACAGTAAGAGGTTGTCAGCTTATGTTTCTTTGTCTTGTCTTTTTACCTCCATAATGCACTACATTTTGAAATGTAGTAGATCTTCACTTAGATTGTGAAATAAAAAGCATTTATAATATCCAGGAATGATATCACGAAACAAAAATTATTTTATCTCCTTAACAAAAAGGGTGTCCACAAAATTCTAGCCTGTTATAAGAAATGACGGTAATAATTATTTGCCCTCTACATTGAACTTGCCAGTGCCATTCAGTGTGGTATTTAACAACTGATAATGAAAACAGTGTTACTTAAAGATCAGTTGCATAACAGCCTTTGTAGCAAACTCAAATTGAAAAATGTTCTAGGTCTGATATTAGGCTGTCCCCAGTTCTACTTGTGCCATTAAACATGCTTCAGAAAATACTGTATGCCTGATCGAGGTCAGCTCCTCTGCTTATACCTGGTGTAAAAACAGAGCACACATACCTGACTCAATTCACATCACTATTCACATATTGATGTGTTGCAGCACATTACTGGATATTACAAATTCAAGTGAATACTTGAATTTGGCAATGCTTTGACCAAAAATAAAAAATAAAATAAAATAAAATAAAATAAAATAAAATAAAAATAAAAATGAGGAGGTCCAAAAGCCCATAGTTTCAGCCAGAGGAGCAGAAAGCAGGAGAATGAGTCCAGAGCAGGAACCATCTCTGGAGCTGGAGGTAACAGGAGCTGCCCCCTGCACTGAAAATTTCTTCAGCCTTCTCCATTTATTTCCATCTCAGTGGCAAACTAATGTGTTAGCTTTACAGTGTTCACATGTTGCCAGAGCATTGCAAAAATTATGTCCAACGCCAGATGCTAAAAAAGCTTCTTGAAATATTACTAAATAAGGTATTGTGCATGTTCTACATGGGGAAAATAAATACATTCTCCGAGTAGAAACAATAAAGGAATCTCTTGAGTCTATTAGATATTTTTCAAATGCTTGTACTTCTTTACGGTGTTTTTCTTCCTTTTCATTTAATTGTCCAACTTTCAGTCTCATTGATTTTTTTTTTTTTATAATAAAATCTTCTCTAATTTGCTATTGCTTTATTATAGCCTTAATGAGGTCCATGTTGATCCATTCAGAGGCGTAACAACATATCAAGATTCCAGTATCTAGAAAAAACAGCATCAGAAGACTAATTATTTAGAACAAAATGATGCTAAAGGTTTAAAGTTAGTACCACTGCTCTGCACGCTATTGTATTTCACATATGAAAGGTATTCTTTTTAGGATCACAGAGCACTTTCTGCAGGTCGCCATTATAGGTAACTGCCTCTCTCGGCAGGAGGAGAGTGCTGCACCCACTTCGTGAACTTGTGCAAGTGTTGGCTATGAGGGAAGGACATGTCATGGGTCCCAAAGGATCGTGATGCTAGCATCCAAAACAAGAATCTAAGAGAGATTTTTCCATCGCAGCTTATTCAGCACTAGGGGTAACTCAACAGCAGCACACATGAATTAGGCTGGCTCATGGCCGGCTGCTGGAGGGATCACGTGTGCTCCTTCTTGCTTGGCCCCTTCTTCATGCTCCATCTTCTCTATCCTGTCACACCCATGCTGAAGACCAAAGGGCCTTCTCCAGCCCTCCTAGAAATCTCCCAGTGTATGAGTAAAGCAGGGATCATGTTGCTTGGGTGTGCCAGGTTTGCAGCATGCACTGGGTCTGCTCGTCCAGCACGCACACAGCAGGCACATCCCTACAGGGGATGGGCTTTGTCATGTGGTCTCTCCTCGATGCAGGGTAGTGCAACACAGCCCATGAGACTGAGCATACCACAGCTGTTGTAGAAGAAGGAAACAAGCCATATCTCATTGCATTTCTGGTCCATGTGAAGGACCTCTGGATGCCCCTGAGGCTGCGCAGTGCTTCTTGCCGTTTGGCTGTGCTGTGGCTTCAGCGAGAGTGGCATGGGCTCTGGGTTGAGCCTGAACTCAACCTTTGTATAAACTATTTTCTGCACATCTTCTATCTGCTGCATTAGCTCTCCCCGAGGCTGCCAAGATAACTTTATTTGCTTTTAAAAATCTTAAATGGAAATTGAAAGATTTCCAACACCATCGCTAAAATGTGCAATGGGGACAAGCGGAAAAACTAAATTTATCGCTGGAAAAATAAAGCTGATATTCTTGTGAGTAGTTGGAAATCATTTTGGCACTGCAGTTATGGCACTTCAGTATCTTATTTTTGTTATTAAAATTGTTTTTCTCAGTTTTCTTCAAGGTCAATCAGTAACCATTTGTTTTGCTGGGTACGTTTTGGTCTGACAGTTTTCATGTCTCTCTCATTCACAGTCTGATTCTTCAGTTTGCTAAAGGACAGCTGATAAAACTCAGTTTCAGATAAACCAGAAATTACATTTATGCCATAAATACCCTCAGTGATTATGGGAAGACATACAGTCAGTCTCTTTTCATTGGCAGTGAGATCAGCATATAAAGCATGCTTGAATATCATTGTTCATTGTTGCGGTATTTTTTTCACAGGGACATCATGCCAAATTCTCTTTTTTCAGTACTGTCCTTATCTGAACCTGTAAATCCTTTCTTTCCAAATGATGAAAATTTCCAGATATACCTGTAAAACCCTTTGGCTCTTCTTAGGGTATTCGCATCCGCTACACTCAATAAAGATAAGAATAAAAAAGAAATACGTCATCTCATGACCACAGCAGTAATACAAACTGCTGTTGTGAGATTTTCCTAGTCACTGGTAATTTAGAGTGGGTTCCCTACCTTTTTAATTTATCTCCTAAGGCCGTTCAGAAGTGCACGGGTTTATGATCTGGCAATATCACAAGCCGCTATAATCAGATCACATATTTCAGCGGTAAAATCATCAAGCTTGATTCCTGAGGATGTACAAGCAACATTACCTTCCACAGCAGCTGCGAAGTTCTCTGAATAACTCACAGTTTTAATCATGAATAAGCAACTGAACCAGGGACTGCACCGAAGTTTGGGGTTTGAACTTGAATGTTCAATTCAACCAGAGGCAGGGAAGCTGGAGCACGGGTGTAAATCAGAGAGCAGTGCAAGCCGCCAGGCATCAGGCTGTTTCTTCAGCTCGGAAGGGTTTGGGAGAACAGCAGGCAGGCTGTTTCCACTCACCATGAGATTTCCGTAACATATTACACTGAAAACACAACAACAACAAAAAAATGTTAATCCAGTGCTGTCAGTAGTATCTCTTCTTTTGAGTAGCACTCAGTAATATTTCTTTCAGTATGCTTTACATTTCTCCATACTCTATAGTCTCGTTATAGCTATCACATTGGCACAGCAACAGCTGGGTGGTGCAGAACAGACAAACCAGGAGAGCTCTTTCTTGCAAGTAGCTTTCAGGTGTCATTAGAATTTTTCTTCTCTCCATTTGTGCTTTATGAGTATTAACTCCTCTGGCACCACTGCAAGGCAGGAAATCATTGCCCTTCATACGGAAATAGAGAAATGAAGCGGATTATGTGATTTGCCCAAAGCTACAAGGAGAATCATTATCAGAACCAAGATGAGAACTGATGATTTATTTTAGTGCCTGGTCCTGTAATCCAATTAGCAACGCAACCTCTCTTCCCCTCATCTTCGGCTATATTTTCTCTGCACCTGAGAAAGGCGTTTCTTTAAGCAGCGCCTGCTATTTGAAACTGAATTTTGCTGTGAAAATTGATTTCCCTTCAATAGGATGAGTCCTACTGATACATTTTTACATCTAAGAGAAACAATAAAATATACCTCTGCATAAAAGCAATGTAAGAATCCACTTTAACTAGTGTGAACCCGACACTTCGTAATGCTTCAGCAGCAAGCTGCTGCCTGTAACAGCATTCTCTATGCCATCTGGTGGTCAGAGACTATCAAATGCCAAGCTCAAAACAAGTGTATGACCCAGCAAAGGCACTGCAGCCAATTTAGTTTCTGCTCTGATGATCCCTGTCCCCATCCAAGCTGTTTACACTTCCCTTTCTTCTGCTGCTCCTGTTGCTGGTCTTTCACTTGGATGGCTGTAAGCAGGGCTGCTGAAACTTTGGAAAGCTTCAGTAAGAAGTGACCTGCAAACAGGCTTAAGTAGATGGATATTCTCAGGAGCGTTCTCAACTTACATAAATGCTGTGTTTCCGTGGAACAGGGAACATGTTTTCTTCACTGCCTGAAGAGCATGAAGGAAACTGTGGGGACTGGTGAAACGACCAATAAATAAAAGCACATTAATACACAGCAGATTAGTCATTTATTTCCTGAGACGATTGACGTGGCTGGGTGTCCTGGGTAATGGAGATGACCAAGGTGACTCAGATCGCCTTCTTACCATCATGAGAAATGAACAGACACAGAAACCTTTGCTTTCTGCAGACAGGCCCACAAATTAATGATTTCCTCCAGCTGTACCTTAAAGCCTTTCAGGGCCGTGGCAGGTTCTGCTCCGTTATGCACCAGCTGCTCTGCCAGGCTGTGAGCACAAGCAACATGAAGGTAGGGCCTCAGGGAATGGGTGAACCTTTTTTTTGATTCCCTTCTGGAAAAACACAGGGAGAGACCAATAGCTGTGCATAAACATGTTCTCAAAAAGTGCAATTAGAAGAAATACCACCCTAACAAAGGAAGTACGGTAGGACTGCAATACATGCATTTAATTAGAAACTAGCTTGGAAAACGGAAGAAAAACAGACAGCACCATCAGCTGTAGTGATATTTTTCCTTCTTTTCAGTGAAAGCATCATTACCTGCCTTCCTTAATGATAATCCAAACTGTTGAACAATGGGAAGAAGCTATAAATTTAGAGTGGCTGGAAATGCACCAGCTCAGCAGCTGTGTCATGGCCCCATAGCTGCATGTGCAAAACAGTTAAGTTGTCTTTAAGCGGATACATTTTACCTGAGAATTGTCATGAGAAAAGATATGATAGTTTCTAATGCAGATAGGGCTTAAGACATGAAAAGCATGGTAATTTTTCACAGTTGACCCTGCTGTTACATTAAAAGTTCAATACTGCCTGCTAAGATAGTATCAGCCAACTGCAGCCAGCAGCTCACCAGACTCAGTCAACATTGTGTCATGCTTTGTCTGTACACACATTAACACATTTGGTAAAGATTTAACATCTTCGGCAAGAGAAAAGCTTCATTGTTTGGGTTGGACAGCCTTTTCCACTCCTTCTTCAAACCCTGCAGCCCCAGCTCAAGCCCGTGCCAATACCTTGGTGGGTGAGCAGCCCAGAGCAGTTCCATGTGTTGGGCACGTGTTTTCCACGGGTAGAGCTGCGAGGAGATGTCCTCAGAGAGGTCCAGCTGAAGCACCACAGGCAGCACCATCCCCTGCCACTCTCCAGAGCTCCTGGCCCACAGATGGCCCCTCACGGCTTTGGCAGCAGGACAGGTTTCTGCTCCCACCCCAGCGCAGGAGGGCCTTGGATGGACGGCTTCCTCTGGATCCAGCTGTGCCAACCCAAATTCACCCCCTGTGCTATCCCCGTTCCTCAGCCAGACAGGGCTCCCCGCTCCTTTTCAGACACAACAAACCCGAGCAAATGGAAGATCTGTTGTTCCCAGTGCCTACTGGTTACTTTTGACTGGAACAGGCTGGGAGAAAGACGTTGGAGTGCCCAGCAGGCCTGGTGCTGTGCCAAGAAGGCAGGTGCGGGCAGGAGGCGGTGACCCCCCAGCTGTCACCACCTGAGCGGTGAGAGATCACGTCTGCACCTTGCTGAAGCTCAGGAGGATCTGGGGTGGCTCTGCCAGCAGACTTGTGAGGGCAATAACCTCCAGTGGCTTGGCTTGTAATCTTCATCTGGCATGGCTTTCTACAAAATGAACATCTGTCCACAGCCTAAAGATATGTTTCAAAACTGATTTAATTAGACCAGTGCAAGCACCCATCTGGACACTTTTAGTGCTTTGGCTCCCATTCACCTAGCAAACAACAGCAGTGGCTGAAAATTGTCATCACCTGCCCATGTTGCAAAGTGGCCAGAAGGAAATGAGGACGTATCGGCTACTCAAGCATCGCTAACTTGTGACAGATAAGTCTGGTGAATCCTGATGAGGTGCTTTAAGAAGCTGCCACCCACTGAGGTCTCCTGGTCAAGGTGGCCACAAGCACAGTGGAAGGACCATGTGTCTGTGGCAATGCAAAGCCCCGTGTTGTAGCTGAAACAGCTGATTTCAGAGGGCACAGTGAGCATAAGAATGGCTTGTACTGCATTATGCCCTGGTCAGCCATTTACCATGTGGGGAATCTTCCCAATCTCACCCAGCTGGCTCTCGTGTTCCCCTACCAGACAGCATGGAACCACAGAGCATGCAGATGCTCCCTGTCTGACTGAATGCAGAGCCAGATGGACTAAAGAGCCTGTGGAAGAGGCTGGTCCACCAAGAAAGGGAGCCCAAAGGAGCAGCAGTAACAGACTGCAGAGAAATAGTTACCTTTTAAATGGGTACATGCATTTCTGCAAGTGCCTGGCTATATCTTTAATTTTATAGCTCTTTATTCCAGCTTGCGCCAAATAAAAATAAATTGGTTGATTCTAGATCAATTAAAGCATCCACTGAGGATCTGGCATTTATTTGACTATGTTATTTGAAGATAAACCAGTGCAAGTTTGTGCATAAATGTTAGAAAAACATATCATACAGATTAAATGAAAAAAAGTCATCTATGACAACTGAGAGCACCATCATTTTTTCAGCACCATTTGGAAGCTGCAGATAACCCAGGTCTCTAATAGATTTTTCTAAACCCTTAATAAAAAAACCTTACAATTTAAATTGCTTTTACTCCACCTCATTCTTACTACCCACTGTTAAAATTCTTCTTAAGAAAAACAATTGGAATTTTAACTAGTTACAGATGGGAAAGATAAAACTGGTCTTTACAAATCTGTGTTTAAAATAGGATTTTCAGGGAGAGTACTGTTTATGTTTGCTAATGTTATCCAGGCTGTCTATTTATAAACGAGAGTCAAAGGTCTATAAGTTTTTGCCTGTGGTGAAAGTAAATCAGAAGAATGAGGGAAGACCATGAGCTTGAAAACCTCCTGATGTCTGTAGCTGCTTTATCTTATACAGATAGGCTGCAGCATGGGTGAAACAATGAGCAGAAGGGAACAGATGCACTTCAAACAATTTTGGTTGCCTTTATGCAGAGATTTTATGGTACGTTTATGGTAACTGGTATCAACCTCTGGCTACCTCCATTTCTCTTGCAGATGAAACTCCAAAATCTCTTCACTTAAAGGATTTTTTTTTCCAAAACCACTACTTTTTCTAATACACTGTGAGTCATTGTTGCCCACTCTCTGCAGGCAAGGGTCTCTAGAGAGGAGGTTGCCTTGGCTGTGATTACTTCTGCACAAGTGGTACCACCTGCACAGAATCTGTATTTCCATGGTCTAGAAGACAGGATCAGTCTTTAAAGGTCCACAAACAAGAGGGCAGAGCCAGTGTGTGGGGGCTGAGGGCTATGCCATACACCCTGTGACTTACCAACAGACTCATCCTCTGCAACTGTTGGACAATTGCATCCCTATTGTGGGCTGCAGATAGACCTCAAAAAGAGAGGCTGTGATATCTAGGCTCAACACGGCTTGAATGTCCAGTAGAGCAAATAGTCTACTTTGGCTAGATATCTGGCAGGAAAATAGAGCTCCACATCTGAGATGTCCATTTGATGACTTCTCTCTTCCAATTTGGCCAGCTGCAGCATGACTCAGGGTGGATGAGCCTTTTCATTGACACGTGCGGTCTGCCTGGGGACAGCTCTCTGCTGCTCTCCAGACCTGTGCCCCTTCCTCTCTATCCCATGAGGACGTACTGGCAATCTGGAGGGACATACAGCTGCTCACAGCTGCGGGGCTTTTCGTGCTGCTCCATCTCTCCTTCCTTCTCACCTTCATCCTCAGTGTCTGGCTATTAAAGAGAAAAGCTAGGGGAATCCACATCCAATAGCCTGGAGACAAAGGAGAAAAGGGTCTTTCTACCATATGCCTGCTGGGAACAGGACAGATTCCGGCTCCTGAAAGGAGCTCCCCTGACAGGGGATGGTGACCAAAATCACCCCATAACCTCACCAATGCCGTCTGTGAGGACATGTGGTCATCCGTGACAACACTACGTCCAGCTGGATACTTCTAGCAAAAGTAAAGGGTTGGCAAAACAGCAAAGCACGGGTTGGCAAAATTTGACGTTGTGTGGTTAAAACAGATAAATAAACATACTTCACTTTGAATAATAACAAGACACATCTGTATTAAGAAACCACAATTATTGTGTTAGAAGTGTGTCAGCACAAGCAATATTTTACAGGGTATCTGGAGAACTGTTCTTTCAGCTGCCTGTAGCAAACCCATGAGAGTTTATGAAGCTTTGATGTATTCAAAGTGTTTTTCCTATAAGAACCACTGATGTCTCCTGGAAAATATTATATTTGTTTTTTTTTTACTACTTTTCTTGGCTTTTAAGTACTGCAGAATGACGATCACTGCAGCAGGGAGATTCTGTCCCATGTTGCACATTGTTGGCCAAGACCAGATACCACAGTATCAGGCAGCTGCACTTTTGCAGCTGCACTTCTGCATCTTTGTTAGAGACAATGAGTCTATGCAGATCCAAGAACGTAACATGAAAGCAGTGAAGATGTTAGACCTGCTGAACTTGTATGTCTTTCAAAATCTTGCTTACTAGTGCTAATACACCAGAGAAAAAGAGCAGATGACTCTTACAATTCAGCTGACCACATAACCAATAGAATTTCGAATTGTACATTTAAAATATTCAGCACAAACATTTGTGGCAACTATAAGGAGTCCAAAGTTACTGCTTCTCTGAGATAACATACTAAAGAGCAGATTAATCACTGTCTGTTGTAATGCAAGAAATACGGGGAATCAAACGAGAATATCCGTTAAAAACATCTACAGTCAAAAAGGTTGAAAGGAGACAAATATGTTCTGTCCATAATTAATCCAACAAATTTACTGATGTGGAAAGCCAGAGTTTAAACCAGTTCCAAGGTTATGGAAAAGAGTCCAGCAAGGCTGACAGAAAACAAAGATTCAGAAAATATCTCCAGTTCACAAGACCTTTGCTACATACCAGAAACAGGAAGACAGCCCGTGGGCAAGTATGACCATATGCTGCCCATCTCCTCGGGAAGAAGCACAAGAGCCTGCTACAGGATGCTGCCAGAGGGCAAAGGACTGGGCTAAACAGCCTTGTGATCATAGTTAGCAGAGTCATTCAGATGTAATATTAAGCCAAAAAAAAAGAGAGACATAATGAAATGACTGTTATGGATGACTTCTTAATTGCCCCAAGAGAACAAACTGGGACACCAATTAATTTTATGGAGAAGGAAGAGCAGTAGCTTATGAACTTCTACAGTAACCTACTTTCATGTATTAATATAGTAAGGAGAATAAAAAAATAAATCTATAAGACAGAAGCAGCATCGATAAAATTGTCTCCAAATAGTTTTTCCACATTTTCCCCCACAAGCTGATAAGTTTATAAAACATTTTTTTTTAATTTTTCAATGTGTGTGTGCATATGTACACGTACATGAATTTAAACTTTCCCAGAGAATGAGGAAAGCCAGAAGCCTCATAACACATCAGAGCATCTCACAGAAAGAAAGTGGGAATTTTAAGCAGGAAAGACACAATGTTTGAACATAGGAGGCTTTTCAGCTGCAATTATCCTGTTCAAGGCATAATGTGTATTTTAAGCAAAAAACAAAATTGCAAATATCAAAATAGGACTCTCTGCAATGCCCAGTGAAGATACCTATCACAACGATAAAAATAACAAAACAGCTTATTACATGCCAGCTTACTGTTGTTTATCAGCTGGAAACAAATCTAAGGAGATCGTTAATTCAGGCCATCAGAGAATAGATCTGTATTAAAGAAAATTAACTCTATCAGTCAAAGTCAAACAGCAAAAAAAACTTTAATAATAGACCTGACACAAAATGCATCCACCATGCTCCAGGGCCTTGAAGAAAAGCTAAGTGAGAATCAGAACATCTTTGGCTGTGTAAAGGTATATGAGTCTATGTGTGCATGGGCACACACGTGCATGCATACACACACTTGATTAAGATCAAATTATGTCCTGGCTGAGGGATAATAACTTCCTGAATTCATCTGAAAGAACTTAAGTTAGAAATAAATAAATAAAATTAAGAATTTTTTCAGCTGTGTATCTTAATTCCATTCCATAATAATTTTTACTGCTGAAAGAAATGGTCATTTTAATCAAGGCAACAGAAATCTTGGCCATGCTTTTTCTATTTTCAGCTTTACTTGCAAGTAAATACATTTTGGATCTTTACAGGTTGTCATCTAAGTGGAAACTGCAGAACTCTTTACCCCCATGGAAACTTGAAGTGAATATGCTCTAAGCCTTGATGACTCTTTCTTTCTTTTTATAATGGAATTGTAAAGATAGTTCTGGGTGACAGTTCACTAGAAGTGACTTTGGCATACTGTTTGTTTTAGAGTAAAAAGAATTCCTTATGAGATAAATAATACATTTAAATCAATGTTGCTATTTAAAATGCAAAAATGCTTATGGCACACAGCTGTCATAACAGCTTCACAGAAGATCCTGTCTGAAGAAAATTATTTGAGATTTTTCTCACAGTCTTCAGCCAATCCAGCTGGTACACTCAGAGCACAGTGTACCACACAGACTTTGGTCCACTAAATCTACATTCAATATATGGAGATTCAATGTGAAGAATATATTCAATATTCTTCATTTGAGTAAGAAGTCTCCATCCATGCTGGCTGCCACATGGTGGCAACTTGATCAATGTGGAGAAGACAGGATGGAACAGGGTCTTCCTAGGATGGCTCTAACACCCTGTGACTCAGGGCTAGGTGGGACTTTTGTTGGCAGGCTGAGATCAGGGCAAGTTCAAGTGAAAATGAAATGAAATTGGTTGCCAAACACTGAGAACCTCTGGCCACCCAGGAATGCCCACTTATGTCCCACATAGAACCTGTTGAGGTCACACAGGCATCATTCACATGAAGAACACAGCTGAGGTAAAACCCCCTGCTCAGCAGCCCAAGGTCAGCCTTTCCTTCCAACGAGTGTCAAGGTGGCTGACAGCTGCACCATCTTCATGATATCCCCAGGGAGAACCTAGGGAAACAAACACCTCTCAGATAGGATGAATGTCAAAAAACAGTAAAACTATTACTGTAAGAACTTAAGTGAGAACACACTTTTGAGGCCAGACAAGACACTCAGTTTTGATGCAGCTATGCCTAGCTCCGTGAGGCTGAATTTTGTTCTTAGTGACAAGCAGGGGTACGGCTGATGCTCTGTTATGAAGTAAAAATTGACCAACTCTCAGACACTAGACCTCATCCCACAGCACTGAAGAAACCGCAAGAATTATGCGGATTTTATCCATTTTAATCTCCCATGAGAGAACTAATCTGAAATATGAAATGTCAGTTCCCAATTACTTAGGAAAGGAAGAATCTGAAAAGTGCTTTTGAAATAACCTGCTTTTACATCACCAGAGCAATATTATCTCTGTTATTATCGATGCTGTTGTTTTACCGATGAAGAAAAAAAAAAGCACATAAACCTAAATAATTGCCACAGAATAGACATTCAGCTGATCAAGAAATAGAAATTAGATCTCCTGAAAGAAAAATCTGTGGTGTGTTTTCTTTCTTCCTCTCTGTGAATCTGATCCAACACCTTCAGTAAGACTTCCATTTGATTTCAGTGTGTACAGAATCAGGCTGACAAATGATTATGTGTACCAAATTGAAGTTGTCATCTCACAGTAAAATTTCATTTTTTTAAGTGCATTCATCATTCCTCTGCTCTGCTCTGCTCTGCTCTCCTCTCCTCTTCTCCCCTTTTTTCTCCTTTTCAGTATCTTCTGCTTGTAAAAATATTTCTAAAGGGTTGTTAGAACATCTTTTAATTAGGATCTATATTAGATTATAATAGTTGGCAAAACAGATTGATAGACTCATGCTCTATACAACAGCATTAGTTTGTCCCTTTCAAGATCTGTGTAAATTATAAAACACATAAATGAAATAATACAAATTTTTTCTTCATAATATTTTTTTCTTGGAGATTTAAAACTGCCTGCCTGAAATGTCCAAGTCAGAAATACAGAGGGAAAAATATTAGTTTCAGTGTTAGAAATACAGTAAGCAAAAAGCTCTTCTAATGGATTTGAAAATTTTCAATGTGCTGTAGGAACAATCCAAACATGTCTTCAAATCAACAAGCTTGACACTTACATCTTCACATTACATAGCAGTTTGTACATTCAGAAATAATAATAATAATTCAGACTGAGGGCCTGGAAATCCAAACAGCCCACAAAAATGGTTCTCCTCAGGAGGCTGATGAAAGAAAGAGCAAACCTTGAAGGGCAGCAGTCGGCCATGCAGCACGGTGAATGCCGCAGCAGGGAGAGGGGCACGGATCCATACAGAATTAAACAGATCTCTACGTGCCTTCTGCTGAAAATTATAATTTCCCTCTGTGTAGAGTGGGCTCAGGCTGCCAGATCAGGATCATAACGCTTTATTTTTTTTCCAATTTGCTTCCAGAGCCAGGAGGGCAGTAATGGGATGGATTGTCCCCCACCCTGCCATGGCCCAGGACCCAGTTCAGCCCAGCTGACCACTACCCATGGGCTGATGTCCCAGTTAGGCCTCACACAACCCCACAGCGATTCCTGACAGCCTGCTCCCTGCTGGGGTTGTGGGCAGCCCCCAGTGTTCCCAGGGGAGCAGCCAGCCCTCCCCTGATACACACACCTACACTGGATGTGAGGTTGTTGAAAATCGGGCCCATAAACTAGAAATGCAGGCGCTGTGTGGGTGCCAGAGGGTGGGCTTGGCTGGAGCTGGTGTTTCTGTGAAGCGTGATGGGAAGCACGATGCATCATCCTCTCTGCTCTTGTACAGAAACACAAGCCTTTGTTTCAATAGAATGCACTACGCCATATAGGGTTGACATTTAATTTATTTTATGGCTCAAAACTGTTTAGAGATATCTTTCTAACATGCGTGTCCTTCAGTCTCACAGACAAAGATGTTAATCTCACTGAAAATCAACTTGTTATTTAAAGATTTGATTTAATCAGGAAGAAGTGTAATTAAAAAACATGCTATTACCCAAAAGCAGACATTACATAAATTTCATTCTATTTTTATATCTTCCTGGCTCCTATCTCCGGGATCTGACATTAACCATAACAATCACAAATGCGACTGAAACAGGCCAAGTTCCCCTTTTTCTTTTCCAGTGTAAATATAGGAGTAATGCTGTTGAAGTAATAGCTTTGAGGTAGGCTCACTCCACGAGACCAGGATTTTTCTGCACACAGCCACTAATCGTCAGGAAACTATGCTGATCTCCAGGCCAGGATTTTATCTCACACATTGACAAGTCCCATGTCAGACCTTCAGGGTGCACAGAATGTGGCAGCCTGGCAGTCTCAGAGGCTTGGACACCTGTTAACATGATCCTATGTCAGGAGATTTCACTCAGGTTGCAGGGTGGTGTTTTGAAAAGCACCTAAGGTTACAAAGCACTGGTGCCATTTTCAAAATTACTCAGTCTTTCAGAAGTTCTAGCCCCACTGGTTTAGAGCAAGGCTTAAGCTTTTAAATGCATCTATCATTTCTGTAGATGAGACATGGCCTCCTGAGACAAGCATCTTTGGGAGGTTCAGCTTCACAGCCACCACCTCTCCATAAAGTCATGCTTAAGTAAGTTTCATGTTGAGACTCTCCCTTTGGTGTTCCTGAGCATTGAGTTCAAGAAGCATTTGGACAACACTCTCAGATGTCTGGTCTGACTTTTGGGTGGTCCTGTGCAGAGCCAGGAGTTGGACTCGTTGATCCTTTTGGTCCCTTCCAACTTGGGATGTTCTGATTCTATGACGCTATGACAATGGTGCACCAAAGGTCAGAAGATGGAGACAGTGCGGCTAAGTCTGGGCAGTGGATGATGTAGTGCCCTGCAGACTTAGTCCTGCAAGAAATCTAGCAGCATTCAGAGGCTACACGTTGCTCAGGCACTCAGCTCTGTGAGCCTGTGCAGCCTGGGTCTGACATAGGCTTTTTATAAACTGGAACTTCGGGGAACTTTCATAAATGAGCCCAAAGGTCTCAGCACCTCGAAGTTACTTCTTACTCAGGAACATCTAATTCCAGAATACAGGTTTGCTACATCTGTTTTCAAACACATGATGGTGTAGTTACCTTGTGAAGGTTCTCAAGCAGAAGCCTGGGAGCTGTAATGAGATTTTTTCAGGGCTTGTATTGTCTGAGCCCTGCTGGTATGCACCATTCTGCATTCATGGGAGCACAGCTTGGCAGCACCCGCCTTGGATCCCAGCATGGAGCACTCCAGAAATTCCTGCTTTTGTGTGGCTACACATACACTCTCAGGAATAAAATTTTGAGACTGTAGGAACTTTGCAATGTCTTCCATCTTCTAAGTGTCATATAAATAAAAAGTAATCAGTCTTCAATTGTCTTGTCAGACATGCATACTTATCCAAATTTTTGAGTTAGAAAATTAAGGTGTCACAATTTAATTCTACAGAGAGGGGAAAGGTGACTTTGTAATACCTTTGCACTTACCAGTGTGTTAGAGACCATTTACAATATCACATGAAATCAAAGGACCACAACAAATAGTGTTTAGCAAGCCATTTCTGCCATGCCACCATTAGTTGGGGATTTGCCCATGTTGGCAAAGTTTCCAGTTCTCCTCTTGGAAAAGTGAATGCCTTGCTGTGTTATAACAGCAGCACAGAGGGACCCTCTGTACACTTAAATATTGCTACCATAACTGTAAGTGTTTGCAGTGTGAAAAAAATAAATCATTCCTGTCAAACCCTGTACAGGTGACCTCTTCCATATAGAGCACAACAGGGGGAGGAGATCACCACTTTCGGCTGCTCTCTGCCCCAGACCATGGTTTCCACTGTTCCACCAGCAGACAAGTTTGTGTGAGCCTTCCCCTGACCAATTTAGGGCAAATCAGCTGGATTAGCCCTGACCAAGCAATTAAATTGCTCCTTCAATCTTTGCTGGGTTTGATGTAGAGATGTCCCTGGCTGGGTGCCTGCTTTTCCGCAGGGTTCCCGGAAAGGCTCCGTGCCTGGGTGATATCATCTGATGGGCTTCCAGAAGGCAATGATGTGCTGGGGGAGGAGTGTCCGTTTTGGGGTCTGGAAGCTTCCTTCTCTGGATGAGATGGTGAACACTGCTCTTTGGTACAATATGCTGTCACCGAGGGAGCAACTGGGTGAAGGAGAAGTAGACTTCAGAGGTGCCTGTGTGTAACAAATGACATTTACCTGAGTGGGTGAGAATTAAGCTGTGCCCAGGGTCTAGAAACCATTTAGCCAGAAATCCAGTGAAGTGCCCTAACTTGGGCTTGCTCTCTGTGTCCTGAGCTCACTTTGCCAGCTGTCATTCACCCCTGGGCACTTTTTATGCACTTTTCATTCACAAAAGCCAGGTGTGAAGGAAAGTGAGCACAAGGCAGTGGAAGTAAGTCCCCTATGATGTGTGGCAATAATCTATGAATTTTGTCATTGTTTGTCCTTATGTGCCCAGCAGTCTGACATTTTCTTTTTTTGGCTATTTTAGCACTTCCATGCCGTTCAAAATGGTTGCCCAGTCTGTTCTCCATTTCACTTTTGTCATCACAAGGTTGGAAATCTGAATGATCTAAGATAGGAGATGGAAATTGTCATCAACTCTGACAAAACTGGGGAGGAATCAGTACAAGGAAGCCTGCCTGAACTGAAGGGACCTCCCCAGGAAATGGACAGTGCTCTAGGCTTCCATCCACATCTTCAGATGCCTACAAACATCCACATCTTGACTCCAGATCAGATTCATAATTAAACCTGCAAACTGCAAGTGATCCCTGAAGCCAGCCTACTGTGATTTATGGCTCCTCTCTCTCTCTCTCTCTCTCTCACTTTTTTTAGGGAAATAAAGGAACCTTTTGAAAAGGTCTATAGCCTAGGTGTAAGGATCCTGAGTCTTCCAGAATGAAATACTGATCATTTTTCAGTAAGAAAGAAATTGCAAGCAAACTTATTGTCCCCACACTGCAAACTGTAAGCAAATGGCCTAACTTCTCAGCTGCCTGTCAAGACAAATTCTGTCAGGTTTCATTTATCTCATTCTGTGTTCTGGTGCAGTTAGTGGCAAAATTGCTTCGCTTGCCAGCCCTCATGTGAAAATTCCCCCCAGCTGAGGCAGGCTATCTCACTGATACATGCCTTGATCAGATTCTAGGGCATTTTTAGCAAAAACAACCTTGTAAATAATAAGAAATGCTGGAACCGGAAAGGGACAGTATGTTTCAAGTCAGAGACTGAGAAATGAAATGACTCTCACTGCTCTGATATTTTAAAAATCAAACACATTGAACTTCTGGTCTTGATTATAAGCTCTCTATTTTTTTGTGAAGACATGGTTGAAGAATCTGACTGCACTCAACGTGGTTATGAAGGAGGCTGTTCAAACATGACTGAGTGCACACTGAAGCAAATGAGACCATTAAATGTCAGCACTGCTAATAAGGCCTTTATGGATTGTTTTCTCAGAAATATTTAGCTAATGTTCTTTTCCACTAGCTGATCCCTTTGGGCATGATCAGTCATTCTAGGACTGGGAATCAAAAGTTCAGAGTGCTCAGAAAGTTTCAGGTCACTCTATCCCCCTTAAGGGAAATAAAGACAATGTGAAACTACGTGAGGATTGCTGGATTGTGAAACTAACCCATCGAGCGTGGCAATGGCCACCTGTGGGCTTGATTCTTGTTTTGCAAGGCACTCGTGGAGCTCTGGAAGTCCAGCACAGTCTCTGTCACACAAAACAAAACTGGCAAATCCCTAAGCCTGTGCTCAACTGGAGGTGAATGGCCAACATAAAATGGCTAGACAAAAAAACAAACAAACAAACAAACAAACAGGGAAGACTTTTGTTTTAGATAACATAAAAATCATTCCATGCAAAAAAAAAGCAGTGCTTGGCATCCTAGACTCCATGACACGGTTTCTGAAGCTATATAGGGCAGTTATAGGGTAGTCTGAACATGAAGACGCAACTGGCTTGGGGGGAAATGTGGACCAGAAGAAGACAAGCACAGTTGCTTGTCTATCCAAGCTAATTGTCAAGAGTATCTCTCTTTCCTTCACATCCTGACTTATTACCTCCTTCTCGGCCTCATTTCTACCACAGATCTCCTGTGGATGGAGAGCTGGAGAAGGCCTGGACATCCCCCAGTGGGGATGCAAGGTGCAGTGATGTGAAGCAGTATGGGCCTTTGCTATTCGAGAGGCACAATATGTACACACTACTATGTTCTGCACTGCTAAGCCATTGCCAATGCCATTGCCATCACCAATGCTGCAGATAGAAAGCGACCAGGAGTATTAATACTTCTCATCTACATCTTTTTTTCACAAGGAAGTTAAATACATTTTCCCCTCCTTCTCAGATGTTTGTGCATATGTGCTGGAAGTGAACTCAGAGCTTGCAGGAATACAGCCAGGATAGCTTGTGACTAACAATTACTGGCTTTTGACCCAGCTTTTATTTATAAAAGATTGATGGGAAATCTTTTGTGATTGTTTCATAACAATGCCAATTAGTAAATTTTAAAATTAAGATGTGCATAGCTGGACAAGGGAGGACAATTAGGTCATATACCAGGAAGTCTCAAAACTGGGAATTTGCTACATACCCCTTAATTCTTAAGCTTAAAAAAATGTTAATGAGTACAGTCTGAGTGTGTTGAAAATGCAGCGAGATTTTCTAGAGGCTTGATGCTAACGACCCTGTTACCCAGTATGTAGCTTTGATAGGAATGCAATGAATGGAGCAACTTTCCAATGTAGATCTGTCATGTCAACAGATTTGTAGCATATTAGGTCCAGAATAACTTTGAAAATATTTTTCTGATATTGAAAAAAATTAGATGATCTTTTAGGTTCATGGACAAGGGCTGTGATCATGCCACCTTCATTTAATAAAGCTGTTCCAGAAATTGCTGTATGTTAAAAGTGATGAGCATGTCTATAGTCTTCCAGTGAAAGCTTCGGCGTGCACTCTTACTCTGCCTACTGGATTTGGTACCTATTGAAATGCTACTTTCTAAACCTGGAGGAACATTGTTCTAATCCTGTGTTAGAATCATATCATTATTATCTTTGGTGCTGACTCTAGCAAAGATGATTGTTATTGCTGTTAACAAGAATACCATCTGCTTATTCTGGCTTTGTGATTTGGATAAAAGAATGAACTCCTCAAAAAGTTGTTTTGCTTTGAACAAAAAGTATTTGGCACATATAAATGACATTGTTTCCTATTCCAGCTTACAGACAAAAGTGTCTATTTTTGAAAAGAACAACCAGAAACAAGAAGCAAAGTCTAATATTTGACTCATTTTCTGCCTATCAGTTAACTCTATGTGATAAAGTGCTTTGTTGCAATATAGGTGACTCCTGAAAAAGTGATCTGGGAGGGGTTTTCCAAAACCCTTCCCAAAGTACATTATTTCCATGGCCTTAGCAGACATGTGTCCCAGACTAATTAATTTCTTGTAGGCACATGAGAAGAACAGGTGGAAAGGTCTGGGAGCTGGAGACAGCTTCTCACATCAGGAAGCTCCTGGCCAGTCAGGGACAAGCAGCTGTGTGCAAGCTCTCATTCTGGTTTGTAGAATACCCTGGAATTAGGCAAACCCAGCAGCTGTTGATATTATTTTTGCCTGGCTTATGTACAACACGATGTGAGAACATCAAGCCTGTTGATTCAGACTTTCATCTGGCAAAGGGCAATTTTTGTTCCAGCCCTTGATCCTTAGGTTGTGTCTGCTTCTTATCCATCAGCTCTGTGTAAAATCCACAGGCAGCCTAAGGCATCAGCTCCCTCCAAGCTGCTCCCTCCTGTCTAACTGCTTTAAATTACTCTTCTCTGCAAAGAGCTTTGTTGTCCCCAATTTAAGTCCCATGAAAATCCATGAGCTTTATTTGGGTACCCTCAGTAGAACATCAGAGCAAACGTTGCTGTGAAGTTTGTGCTTATAGCTAACTACTGCCTTGGAGTTATCATTTGCTCTTCTCCTGTAATGTTACACATTCATATGTTAATCCACTCTTGGAAGCTGTTGTGCCTGCCTGTATTGTGAGCCTTTATCAAATGATGGCAAAATTAATAGTTTGGTTTCTGCTAGTTTGATACAAGATGTTTAATATGAAAAGCAGAATATAAACCACTGAAGATAATTTCGGAGCATCACTTATCTCTTCAACAACAATCTTTTCATGCTTTTTTTTCTGCTTCAATATCAAGATGCAGCCTCACATTTCCTATTCTTGGTAAAGAGTGTGTATGTGCATGTGAGTGTGAATATGCTGTTTTTTTGCTGTGCTGAATAGATTTGGCCATGCCATATATTATGTCATGGCCAAGGAAATATCATGAACTGCAAGCAAATCTATCTGTTTATGTTTTTGTTTTGTTTTGTTTTGTTTAAATCAATCAGTCAGTGCCAATCATATAACTGAGAAGGGGCTGTGAAGAATTACTTTATTGAATCATTTTGTAATTTCTTAAACAATGAGTTTGAGAATGAATCTGATCTTCACTGTAAAATAAAGGTAGGTGGCATTTCACAAAGATATTTTTCTGAGTCCCCCACTCTCTATCTTCTTTTTCATCCCACAGAAACCAGTGGACTCTGATTTGCTTCTGTGCTGTAAATTAGCTCTGAAGGAATGGACAACCCAAACAAAACCCCCCACAGATGCATTCTGAGAATCCAGACAGTGAGCTAGAAGAAACAGCTTGACTCACAAAATCGCACCTGACCCATGACTGAGTCTCAGCTAGTGCAACACTAACTTCAAACACCTTTGTGTATCAGGTACTGCCACTCCTCAGCACATTCCTATATGTACAGAGCTTTTTCTTTATTCCCTCAGTGTATACTGTGCAACAGAGAAATCCAATTTACTCCGAGTCATTTGTGAAAACATCCAACCACAATATGGAATACTTCAAAGAATTTTATTTTAAGATATTGTGACTCAGTTTGTGTCATGTGACAGCCCAAGCCAGGCTTAAAGAGAAAACCTGGCTGGCATCCCCTTTGCAGCTGCTCTGCACAGGGCAGCTGTCTGGTTCCGCCTGACCGACTGCACCAGGGTGTACAACCAAGCACTGAAGCTGTAATCCCTTACTGGTGCCCCTTCTGCAGACTTAGCGAGTTTCTGCTATGGGTAATCAGGCTGGAGATCCATTTATAATCTCACGGGCTTCAAAATGAAGTGAAGGTGCAAGCTTTGTCCTCACTCGAAAAGGCTGCTCCCACTGGCATATCCTCCTGGCATAGGTACAGCTCCCTCCGGCAGGACTTATATTCTCTGTAATATATAAACACACAACATACAGGTCAAAATACACAAAGACAAAATAAAACATGCCAGCAAAGGGCTTGGCATTGAAAAATCAAGATTCTTTTTTTGTAAATGTCAAAATTTGGTCCAAAAAGCTGGTGTTTGCAAGTTACACTATGTCAGCCTACAGGCTACTTGGAAGACATAGAGTAGCATATACTGTGAGCAGAAAAATGTTCAGCATGGCAGGCTTTCCCTCTTGCCTTGCACATGGATCCTGCTGACTTGGAAATGCCCGTTTGTTCCCTGTGCATGTACATGCGCATAATGCATCACTGTGTGATGCTTGTTAGCACACTCAGAGCATCTGACTGCGATCAGAGAGCCATGATGTGCACAAACTCTTACACATATGCATTTTTTCCAGATCCAAGGATGTTTGTGTTGCTTTACGTTACAAGCTTTGCCATCTACACAAGCGAACAACCTCTTCAAAGCCAGTTCAAAGGAGAGAATTACTACACCAAATACATTTGTAGCATCCCCGGGTTGCCAGGCCCCGTGGGTCCCCCCGGAGCTAACGGATCCCCAGGGCCACACGGACGCATTGGTCTTCCTGGAAGAGACGGTAGAGATGGCAGGAAGGGAGAAAAAGGTGAAAAAGGGAGCGCAGGTATTGAATATTTGTGTAAACTACCACCGTAGTACAACAAAATAAACCCTTTCCCCATCACTGTTATATGTGCATGTGATGAGTGGGTGCACGTGCCTGTGTGGGCTTAAGTGTGATGCATGTATATGTGTTGAGAGAAAGAAAAGATATATTTTAGATATGTCAAATATGCATATAGTGAGATATGTGCAAATAAATGTAAAGGCATAACTTTCCTATGCATGGATACTAAAACAAAATTGGGAAAAATGAAGGATGTGTATAGAAAAAAAAGGGGCTCCTGGGCTGTGGGGTCCATTGCTCTGTTCCAACCTGTCGTTCCTTTCACAAACTTATTAGAAGATTTTGAAAGTATTTTTGGAGTATTTTGAAATTCTGACCCTGTTTTTTTGGCTTGTCCAGACAAACCCAGTAGCCCACACAATCACTTACTGAGATGATATGTGCAATGATTAACTAACTTGAAATGTTTTTGAAGGTTTAAGAGGAAAAACTGGGCCATTAGGACCAGCTGGAGAGAAAGGAGACCAAGGCCAGTCTGGTAAAAAAGGACCTGGAGGACTGGCTGGTGCCAAAGGTGAAGTAGGTCCAGCTGGACCACCAGGACCTAAGGGAGATAAAGGAGACCGAGGAGAGCCAGGTGCACCGGGGGTCTGTAAGTGTGGACAGATCGTGCTGAAATCTGCCTTTTCTGTTGGCATCACCACCAGCTACCCCGAGGAAAGATTACCGATCGTGTTCAATAAAGTCCTCTTCAATGAGGGTGAGCATTACAACCCTTCCACGGGGAAGTTTATTTGTGCCATCCCAGGGATTTATTATTTTTCTTATGATATCACCTTGGCAAACAAGCACCTTGCGATCGGGCTGGTTCACAATGGGAAGTACCGGATAAAGACATTCGATGCCAACACAGGAAACCATGATGTGGCTTCTGGATCTACGGTCATCTACCTTCAGCCAGAAGATGAAGTATGGCTCGAGATCTTCTATGCTGACCAAAACGGTCTCTTTTCAGACCCGACATGGGCAGACAGCTTGTTTTCTGGATTTCTCTTATATGTCGATACAGATTATCTTGATGCTTTATCAGACGAAGATGACCTCTGAATAAGATGACATCGAATCACACACAAACTGGACACTCCAGCACAGGATTTTATCTAGCCAGGTGTGGGACACAAAGCTGAGAAGGACCAATCTGAGAGTTGATTTTTGCTTTGACAGGAACCATATCTGAGTTCAGATGGATGTTTCTAGAATCTAAGCTGGATTCTTTACCAAACAGCAGGGATATCTAAAGGAACAATAATTAATAAAAGACTGCATCACTCCAGGACTGACTGCTCTCAAAAGTTAGTTGATAATAATATTTAAACAAATTTAAGATACTGTACATTGGATTTTATATAAAATATATAAAGTTGGAATGTAGAATGGATATTTTGTATATGATATTAAAATAAAATTGAACAATTGACAGCAATATCATCTTTGGTCATTTTAAGACAGAAAATGCATTAAAAACAGAAAAAAATATATATTTTTTTTTATAAATATACATAAATATATATATATTTTTTAAAGGAATAAAATAGGAATGTCTGCTTCAGAATTCAGCTGAACAGGTCACAAGCACATTCTCATCTGATATTTACACCAACAAAAGACATTCATAGAATCACAGAATCATTATGGTTGGAAAAGCCCTCCAAGATCATCTGCTCCAACTATCCCCCTACCACCAATGTCACCCACTAAACCATGTCCTTAAGCACCACATCCAACCTTTCCTTGAAAGTGACTCCACCACTTCCCTGGGCAACCTGTCCCAATGCCTGACTGCTCTTTCTGAGAAGAAATGTCTCCTGATTTCCAACCCAAAGCTCCCCTGGCACAACTTGAGGCCATTCCCTCTAGTCCTAAGCAATTAACCTCCTAAAAAGTGCCTGCAGATTTGTACTAGCTGAGGACTGCCTGATCACAGTCTTAAAAGAACAGAACAAAGTTGCTAAGCATATAAAATAATTGAAAACTGAGAGAACTGAAAACTTGCAGATAAAGAATCAGTATGTTGTTGGGTATTTTCAATGTAATTTCAAGTGGTTTTGTTATTATTTCAATGCCATCCAATGTCTTTGTGAAAGATGTGGAAGAAAATAAAAACTTTTTGCTAGAAAAATTATGGATGCCAAAAGCCTGATAGAACAGTAACCAGTAATGAGAGTAAATTATATGGAACAAACTGAGTCACATCACTAAAGTAGGCTTACTTGTATTCTAATATGGCCAAATGCAATAAAATAAATGTAGGTCAAATCCGAGATGGAAGATTGCATTCAGGAAATCAGAGAACTTGGAAAAGATACATGGGACATCATGGATAATCAGTTAATGTGAGTCATAAGAGTAGGCTGTTGCTACAGTGCTTTGGATGTATGACCACTGGAAATACAAGTAGGTATAAGGAGCAGCATTACTTATGAAACTTATTACTTATGAAACTTACTACTTATGTCAAGGTTTTACAAGCATACTGGAAAATTCTTTAAAAAAAAAATGGTTGCAGTTCTACCCATGGAGATGCAGTTCTTCCACAGGAGATCTAACGATGTCAGTTTGGTTTTCCTGTCAATGGAAAGGTTAAGAGGTGAGCTGATCACAGTCTGCAAATTTCTGGTAGTAGCTGGTACTTTGTTCCATCAGATAAGGGCATGGCAAGACCCGCTACTTAGAAACTGTAAAATTCCCACTGGAAATGAGGAACACCTTTAACCAATGGTGGTAATCAAGGACTGTAAAAATTAACTAGGGGTACCTCCTTCAATATTCAACACCTTCAAGTCAAGACTGGCCACCTTTTATTTCACGTTTAGAGATGCACTTATTTTGCAAGAAATTACAGTCTGGTTTTATTAGATCCAGATACACAGAAATCTGTTATTTCTAGCAGTTACGCAAAGAATTTCAAATGCTAGTGGTCTGTGTTACACAACCCCTACTCCCACTTCTTTGATGAACAAAGTGGGGGAAATTTCAGTCCTGTTTTGGTTTGGTTTGTTTTTTTTGTTGTTTTCTTGATTTAGTTAAGAAAGTTACAATCAAACAAAATTTCACAAAAATACTGCTGAGATTGCAAAATGAAGAAATGTTAGCAGTACAGTTATATATGGAATATTAATCTACATCCCCTGCATCTGATCCCTCATTTCCCCATGCATTAACGTGTGTCTTTGAGTACGTGATTGCTGCTTTATGCAGTGAACAGGTGTACAGTTCTGCCCACAAATCAAAGTGGCAACGCCTGTATAACCCTCACTTTATTTCATGGTGTGGTGGAAGACTAAAGGGGATTATTTTTCTAACTAGACATCAAATTTATTAGTTTTATACAAGGGCTGCTTCCCATGAAAAATAGGGAAGAAAACACTTAAAGATTCAGTTCATCATTGTGCTGTACAACCATTTATACATCTGCAAATCAAGCACGAAATGAGTGCAAAATTCTGCCCAATCACCATTTTATACCAATGATTTATTCCAGTTCCTCACAGCCAGCAGTGACAGCACAAGGCACAAACGAAGGCCTTCAGCAGTGCTCACTGGTACCCGCAGGGAATTTCCACAGGAGAGAGCAGAGGATCACAGCAGGCCCGTAACATCCAGGACACACAATAGATGTGGGATCGGGCCCATAACATGCATTATGCAACAAACACAAGTAATAAAAGTATTTCATTACATATTTAATTTAAGAAAATAACATAGAAATAGGTTTACAACATTGGACTTCATATTGGAGCTTATATTAGGACTAACAAATCAGTTTTTATTACGGCAACACTCATAAATATTTCACATCTTCAAGTTAGAAAATTTCCTATAAACTATACTTAAGAAAACAGCATGACTGATTTTCTTCAGGCTCTAGAGAAACATACTTGTGGCTTATCATAAATCTGGAAATTTTCAGACAAAACTAATTTTTCACCATTGAATAGAGAAAAATGGGGCATTGTAATGAAAAGTTACTGGCTACCATCCTAACTTAAATCAAGCTGCTTCCCTGCAATAATTTAGTAAAAATGAATGAAATATAAAAGAGATATTTTAACCACACCTATGTTGAAAATGACATCATGGGAATAAGTAAACCAAGAGTTATTGCCTCCCTCTACTTAATAATTTTAGATTTATTTTTGTACAGTCATAGAAAAGTCATTTTAGCTTGCCTAAGTTTTCCCATTTGGATTATGTAGCAATTTGAACAGTTTAATATTTTGGCAGGAACTGTTAAAAACAAATAATTCTGATGAATTATTTCTATAGGTTTTGGCAAGAAGAATCTTTTTACTACATGTATGGACAATGTATGTATACAAGTAGCGTATGTCCCTGCCCTCATTCAGGATCTCAAGACTTTTTCCTAAATAAATCATTGCTATTACTGCTATTTTACTTGAAAATAGATCAACTTCGATGACATGATGTTTCATTAGGTGTATTCCCTCTGACTAAAATTGAATTTATAGTGAAAATATCTTGGGCTGAAGTCTTTCCAGTATTTACACCATAAGGTGGGGGTTGCTTTGGTTTGGTTTCAAGATGTTGTAGGATAACAAAGACCAGAATCTTTTTAGGATTAAATTTGAAATTAATCAGATTTCTATACAGTATATATGGCATTCCATACATGCTATAGTGGCACATGAAGTTAGGCATCTGGACTAAGTTAATCAGCTACACTTTGTCTACCGTCAGCAGAGAGATATTAGTATCACCAGGAGAAATTGCCAGGAGAAAGCATGTCTTTATTGCAGCACCAGCTCTTGGGCTTTCTGAAGGAGGATGCAAGAACTCATACAAACCTGATACCACAAGGAAGCCCTCAAACAACATTAAGAAGATTGGTGTTCATGAGACTCATAAGATATATAAATATGTATATAAATATTTACATATATAAATAAATAAAATTACTTGGTATGTATGTATGTAAATATACAGAAATAAAAATAAAGTTATTTGAAACAAAATAGCCCCCACAATCTCTCAAAATTTCTTTAGACCTGGTAGAGTGACAAAGTCAGTTTCATGTTCCACTGTTGAACACTTTTAACAAAGATAACTAACTAAATATTTTAATTGTGTTGAAAACTTCATCTTCAAACTGATATGAGTACGTTTCTTTGAATAAATACCTTCGCTTTTCTCATTACTGGTTTTCATATGGTTTACATTACTATAAATTCATTTCAGAGGCAATAAGTAAAACTAGTCCTAAATAATTTTTCACAATTCTCACACAATACAAAGGAAAAAGTTACTAATGGATGTCAGGATTCAAAGTATTATCTACATTCCTCAGATCTTCATAAATCTGCCTAAAAGCATTTCTGTGTTTTGGTGATAGGCAAAGATACAAAAATCTGAAAAGCAGCTTATTTCATTCCCTACTGAGTCTGTTTCCATTGTTGGTGCAGTTCATATAATATTTTATTTTTATTTACCTTCCACAGGTCACCCGCTAGGTTCAGATCATATTTATTCACTAAGACATTTACTGAAACATTCACTTTTCACTAATCTGTTTAATTTATCCACTGGCACGTAGTTCATACTCAGGATAACCACACTGATACACTAGGCAATTTAGTCAGTAGGAACTTTAGTTTTATGTGGAAATGCGGCTTATTTAATATATTTATTTCTGTAGGTGATGAATTCCATCCAAGAAATAATACATGAGAGTAAATAGAAGATAAATAGAGTTGAGAAAGCAATGTATCACAACAGCCTGATGATATTTCACCTGCTGAGCTGCACTGCTGCTGCTTCATTCAATAGGTATATCTTTCTCAATGAGTAATACACTGCTTTCAAGAAGCAATTTATTCATTTCAGTGCAAACCATTTAGACTCCAGCTTACAGAGCTTTTAGAGGTTATATTCATTTCCATGTAGCTCCTTAAGTCAGCAGTCCAAACCAAGGTTATGTCAGTATTTCTGAATTTCAGAGGCATGATTCTTCCTGACACTGGCACAAAGAAAGATCAAAGCATTTTGCTGAAATTCTTGGTTTCTCGGACACTTGGTTTTGTCCAGATGCACACATCGGATCAATTCATCAAAGTTACTACCTAAAGCAAAAGAAAAAATAAGGAGATATATGACATTCATATTTTAATAGTAAATACATACAAAGAAAAAGGTACCTTGGATTACTTGGCATTTGATATATATTCCTCAATTCCACATGTAATTATTTTGGTACAATGCGGAGCTACTTGCTGGAAGACCTGCAAAGAAGTCTTTCCTATATGGAGACTGTTCCTGCAGCAGCAGGCATTAGTGTGAAATTTATCTTACCTGACATTAATCTCTAAAAGCTCATTGCCTAGCCTAAATTAGTTGTTAGCTTTTCTGCCATCAGTACAAAGAAATTAGGTGGGGTAAATTTCAGTTTGGACGATGTATGTGACACCTGCTTTAAGAAGATCCGGAGGTACCTGTCTCTTCACGTTATCCGTAACTATGTGACTAACTTAGGTTAGCATTTAACTTTGAGATGGCAAAAACTAGGTATGACTTCTGCTGTTAGTCGAAGAATTGGTGTAATTTAATATGGAGATTTATATGCCTCACAATTGGAAGGTGCGGATTGATGAGAAGAACATAGAAGTACTCATAAAATAATGCAGGTGACTTTCTGTCAGACCTTTCCTAAAGTATTGCTCCAGGTCCTCCTGGGACAACCTCCACTGCAATAACTTGGCTGCCCTCCAGAAGATTTTACGGTATCTGAAGGTGGGCTAGATAACTCACACATGTCCCCAGATTCAACATATTTAAGGATTTTTAAGAATTACGAATAAATGACAAATTTGTTGGAACTTTAAAGCACCTGTCAGAATCTTAAACACAATGTAAGACATAACACCATGTTCAAAAAATTGTTTCTGTCAAATAATAGCCCTGCTTCTGTCATGTTAACAAAGGCACAAGAAATATTGAATTCTTGAAAGACACAAACAAATTATGTTTCTCAGGAGGCTTTAAATGTGAACTCTTAGCAAGAAGCAGATGAGATTTCTAGAACTGAGTGAATTGCATGAAGGAAATTTACCAGCAGCGCTTTTTCATTCTGTACTTTCAATCAACTGTTATTCCTAGGTTTGGAAGACAGTGGAAAGAATTTATAACTCTGGGCTGAAAAACAACCTCTTTAATCATCTGAAAGTGTGTCTATCACTGATGCTGATGTCGAAGCAGCAGGCTTTCCTCCTTTCCACACCACCGACATTTACCCATCTTCTTGCAGATGTTCTGGTAAGTGAACACTGATTTCCCCTCCATGTGTGACAAATTTCACGGGATTTTATTTGTGATTTCTGTCATGCTGGAGTAGTTGCAATCAGTTTAAAATAATTAAGCTGAGCAGAGTGTGTTCTCCCTTCTTTCTAAGCTCTCTGAAATTGAGATCAATGCAGAGCTGCATAAAGCAGTTGAAATTGTTATTCTAATCATACATACACAAGTACTTCTATTTTGTAGAAGTTGTGCATATCTTGTAAGATACAGAGTTTTGGAGCTACCTTGCCTGCACCAAAGGCCATCCTTGACCAAATAAGAGCTGATGCCCAGCGGTGACAGCATGGCACCTACAGAAGGGGAGTTTCTCATATCATCTTATCTGCTGTCCAGTGCACTCAAAGACACTGGGCTTGTAGTTGTTTTTACAACACCGACTGAGACAAATGTGTTGCTTTCTGCTGCAGAAAACATATACGGCTTAAATTTTGTCTCTCTCCTGTGAGTGTAGTCTTGTCCTGACATGTGTTTTCACATCCTGCAGCTTTCCATCCTGTTAAGCAGAGGCCCCCCACTGCTCCTTTAGGGTACGATACTAACGCTCCTTCCATAATGCAGCTCGTATTTGTCCATCATTTCAGCTGTTTGCACAACTGTTCCTGAGACTGGGAGAGATTGCTGGGACACAGGCTTATTAGCAAAACAAGATGTTCAGCCTGAATCATTGCCAAAGTATGTACGAAGGCTCACCCACCCAATCGTTTATTTCCACAGTCGCAGATACGATGAGACTTAGCAGATACCAGCGACTGTGTACCCTATGTGTCACCTCCAGAAAACTCGCTTCTGGTAACACTTCTGCCCTGTTCTTGAAAGCTGTTGTCGTGTCAGTGCTTTCCATCCGTGATAGTTCCTCTTAATTTAATTAAACATGCATACTCCCAATCTTTTTATCTTCTGTGACTGTTTACTTCTTCCCATGATCTCCTTTTTATAACAGTGTTCAGATATAGGAAACAATTCAGCCATCTCTTTTCATGTGATTCCAGCTATTAAAATGCTGCAGTAACAGACCTTCAGATGTTATAGGGGCTGTTTATACGGGAACAATTATAAATTGGTCTAGTAACAACTCCATTTAGTACCAGCAATGTTGTTTATTCTGGTTGTACTTAAGGTACTGATACAAATGCTAACATACAAAATTACTTTTTAGCAATTTGGTGCAGCAGCAAAGACCTCCTCAGATTTGATAGGAATACTATAAATTGCCTCGTTCCTATAAAAATTACGAACTGTATATAAGACAATCCACATTTCTACAAACTGACTGCATTGCTGACAGATTTCTGCCATTCCAATTATCCAGACAAGCTGGTTGTGAGCATTTAACAAGCAGATAAGTCATCCCTCTGCTGCCTCTCCAGCCAGGGGTTAAGGCTGCATTTCCCTTCTAGCAGTCTCTAGAACAATCTTAATGCAGCCTTGATAATGCAGCCTCTTCTGTTCTGCTACAGAAGTATTAAAGTATAATGGTAACTTCTTAAATAAAGTTATGGTTTGTGTTCTTACTGCAGTTTCACAATCTGCCTTCTCCAGACTTGGAACTGATGCCTATTCTATTCATGGACTGGTGAAAAAAAAAAAAAAAAAAAAAAATCAAAACAAACAAAACCATAAAACAAAACAAAAAATGAAATAAAAAGCCTTTCTGAAAATTACAGCTGCTGAGAGGTGACACTATATTTTTTACTGTGCTGTTTCCCACTACTTTTCTCAAAAGTTACATGCTAAGAAGTTTGCTGAAGCTTCTGTTATTTGTAAAGACCATCTGTAAAGGATAATACATTGTCATCCCATCGATATAGCTTTGGTTAATACTCTGAGAACTTTCATGCACTGGAGAACAGAGCCTGGAAAATAACTGGCTCACTTAAAGGATTTATCCCTACATGACCAATGTCGGGGATTTTTTAAGAGTGGAATTCATCTAAAAACGTTTTACTTGTTTGAACGTTGGCATATAGGCTAAATTAGAGGTTTAGGATATCTCTTTAGTCCTCAGAGTGAGGGAGTCAGGAATATAACTTCACTGCTCTGAGTCTTACATGGCCCAAGGAGCATCTGTGCCTCTCCTCTAGTTACAGAGGAAGTACACAGAAATCGATCTGATTATTTAGCAAAGCTCAGTACTGAAAGTTAGGGAGAGTGACTGTCTTTATTGTATTTCAATCTGAAATAACCATTCATGATCCTGCAAGAATATGCAATGGATATTCCTTTCTCGAGTCACTGCAGTACTTGGGGTAAGTTGCTATCTGCAGGAGGTGCAATCACTTCTTATCTTTCCTGCAGATAATTCGCGACTTTCCTTTCCCTGTTATGTAAAAGAAACTGTTAAAATAAATAAATAAAAAATCTTACAGGACAGCTTTAGCAGCTTAAGGAGGAGAATCTGTCTCTAACACCCAGAGGCAGAGGCTCCCTGGGCAGCCTGTTGCTAGGGGAGGCTGCTGCCTGCAGTCCTAAAGCTGCTGCAACAGAAAGCCCAGGTAGGAAACAAATATTTTCCTTCAGGCCTGTTTAAATGTCACTGTGTTCTGCATGTGTTCATGGATGAGACAAATTTAAGAATCCAAGGCCCTTAAAATGACGTCCCATGTATTTTTAACATAATTTGTTTTGTGAAGAGGAGTTGGAAGAAACTTCCCTGTGTTTGTTTTGGGGTTTTAGTGCTTTGGAAACAGCCAGCCTCTGAGCTCATGGAGAGCTTTAGCGCTCAGTTGTTTATTACCTTGTTTTAGTGCCTGCCCTACTACTTAATTTCAAGAAATGCTAGCAAATTGTTAAAGAAAGTGGCCATAAGGGCTGTTTGGTTTGTTGCCAGCACTCTCCATTTTCGTTTGCCTTTAGGAAAGACTGTTGAAATGTGATACATAAAGTTTAATATGAAAAAGAGTTTTATGTGCTGAGTAATATAACGTTGCAAGAAGCTGCAGCATGTTTTTTTGTGTGTGTGTCATGAAGCTGGTATTTGATGAAACTTGCATGCAGCCAGGAAATGCTGCAGTTCCCGGGCACGTCATCCTTAGGGCTAGTGCAGGAAATTGGGGAACAAGTGCTGAGGTGAATGCAAAGGTGGTTTGGGAGACAGTCACGTTTGTCTAAAACCACTTGTTTAGGGCAAGTTCACTTCTCTGTGCAACCTGAGGAAGCTGTTCAGCAACCTGAAAATCCTTTGGGGAGAGTAAGGACTAATCCTAGGCAGGCGATAACAAAGTTATTCCTCCTCTGCTTGTTGTGTTTTTGCAATAGGTGTCTTCAAAGAGCTAAAGAGGGATGTGGAGATCACTCCTTCCTGGGCTGGAAGCAGTCTTTAAGGCAAGTACACAGGAGCCATTACCCAGCACAAAGAGCTGGTGGGGAAATAGGATGATTTGTGCAGGCCTCAGTTAGCGCTCTTGCTAAAGGAGGTGTAGCAAGGTGTGGAAAAGCGTTTTATTCCTGTGAATTGCTTCACAGGAATTTTAAAATCCAGAACAAATTATGCTGTTGTGAGTGCTTTGCACTGGTGCAGCACTGCTGGTGCAAGCTTTTTGTAGGGAACACATAGAGCTGCATTTATTGTCCTGACAATTAAAGGTAAAGAAAGGCAGGAACCTGAAGTAATAGTAGAAATGAATCATTTAACTCTGAAAATTCCCCAAACATTTGTAATCAAATACTGCAACCTCATAGTGGAAACAAAGCTGAAGTGATTTGGTAGATTCCAGCCAACCAAAGCCAACACTGAGAGTGAAAAAAGGGATTGAATGTGTCTTTGTGATCCGAACCTTGATGCTTACTTTATGGACTGTGGGTGGATTATTTATATATGTATTTAAAATGCAATGTATTCTTCATGCAGTGTATACTGGCCTACATCATTCAGTTACATGGAATAATTAAACAGATACATATATTTTGACTCATTCAATATAAAAAATAATAATAGGACTCTACGTTAAGGGGTATCTTGTTTGAGCATTCAGGGTGCAAAGGTTACATGGATGTATCTCCTGATCAGTGTGCACATATTAAAACCTTTCTCTTCGTAGAGTAACTGCCTAAAAGTAATTCCTGCGTTGCCTGTGACAGCCAGATGCCAGCCTCTGAGCAGATGAACTTTGGTGTGGAGCCCCAAATGATAATCATGGAGGTCAGTGTCCACTTAGTGGAGAAGAAAACAGTTATTGTCATTTTTCACAGAATTATGGGAATTAGTCCTATGTGTAACAGAAAAGTATAAATAACTGGAGTGTCTGGTACCCTTGTGTTATTCCCTAGATCCATATAGGCACTGTGGTTAAGACATTTCTTCTCAGAAAGAGCAGTCAGGCATTGGGACGGGTTGCCCAGGGAGGTGGTGGCATCACCGTTCCTGGGGGTGTTCAAGGAAAGGCTGGACCTGGTGCTTGGGGACATGGTTCAGTGGGTGACATTGGGAATGGCTGGACCAGATGATCTTGGAGGGCTTTTCCAACCTTAATGATTCTGTGATAACACAGGTGGGCATGGTTATTATTTCTGTGCAAATACATTGCATACAGATACCGTATGTTGTTAAGTATGTACTTTAAATGTTTTTTAATTCTATTTTACTTTGAGGCGAGTTAGCTGATTACATTCTCCGAATTCCTAGCTAAAACAGCTCGACTCGAGTAGCTTAGGAAAACACGGTTGCCCTCTCTTCCACCTGCAGAACGACTTCAGAAACAGTGTTTAAATCGTGAGGAGCCATCACTTCACCGGACCCTTCACCGGACCCTTCACAGAACCAGAGCCACGCACCCAACAGCAGCCCCCTCCCAATCCGCCCCCCCCTTAAGCAGCACCGCGCATGCGCGCACAGCCCCGCGGGCAGCACTGCGCATCCGCGCTCCCTCCCGCCACGATAAATTCGGGCCCCGCCTCGCCTCGCCGCCGCCCTGCCACCCCCAGAGCCCTGCCCGGAGCCTCCTGGACCCTCCCCGGCTGCCGGAGCCCTCCCGGGCGGAGGAACGGACCCGGCCCCGCATGGCGGAACCGCTGCCCGCCGCCGCCGCCTCCCCCCGGCCGCCGCGCAGTGAGTGGCCCCAAGGGGCGGGGCCCGCCTGAGGGGGCGGGTGTCATGGCGGGGGGCGGGACCTGAGGAGGAGGGTGGGGGGTGCAGTGAGCGAGGTCCTGGCAGCTAATTGCGGGCTGGTTTTGCCGAAAACTATCATTTTTTTTGGGAAATCTGGGCGTGGGTTTGCTACTGGGGGTGTGGTGTCGGAAGCAGAGGCCTAGCGGCACGTTTAGGGGGAAGGAGGTCGCTGGCCCAGCTGCGCGGCTCCGGGGGCTCAGCTGCACCGGGCGAAAAAGAGCGAATTTGTAGGGTTAAACGGGCAATAAACCCCAAACACACTAGGTATAACCACCCTCGGGTTTTCACCAGAATCCAAGCGAAATTTGTATTGCCCGTAAGCTCGTTTTCTCAAAACACTACTTGTTTTTTCTCGACATCAACAATTTAGAGATGTTCCCAGTGCTCACAAGATCTTTGTGCCTTTCTTTTCCTTTTTTTCGAGCCTTACTGTGCCTGCTCGTGCTCTGGAGTGATACGCACTTGGCTGACTCCAGCACCTTTCAGGGGGGGTCTCATGGGGAAATCAGGAGACACCCGCTAGTGATGGCAGGTTTCCTTCACAGCAGCTCCCTTCCCAAGGATAAACAGGGCAGTGATGCAGTGCTTTGAGAAAAGAACAATATATACGATTTTGTATATACAAAACTTTTGGACCACAGAATTGTCTAGATTGGAAGAGACCTCAAGATCACCTAGTCCAACCTCTGACCTAACACTAACCAGTCCTCCACTAAACCATATCCCTAAGCTCTACATCTAAACGTCTTTTAAAGACCTCCAGGGATGGTGACTCCACCACTTCCCTGGGCAGCCCATTCCAATGCCTCACAGCCCTTTCAGTAAAGAAGTTCTGCATAGCTAGCATGCTTGGGTTTTGTTTTAGTACCTGTGCTAATACATTGCCTCTATTCCTATGCCTCTTTAATTTCTCATGGTTGTCACTGTATTAGTTCATTGTTCACAACAAATATGTGGTGTGAAAAATACACACAGACACATGCACACACCTATGAAAAGAGAACTATTTAAATACAAGTGGGAAGTAGGTAACATTTTTGGCATTTTCAGTTTGTGATGTCCCTCAAATGCTTGGTTTCTTTCATGTCGCGTTGTGTTCACTTTCTCATTCTGGTCCCAGTATGGCAAGCTTATCCTGAAACACATCCATTAGCTATTTCTTCGCTTCATAATCACAGCAGATGTTGCTTTTCCCCATTAGTCTTCAAGTGTTCAGTCAGGCTCGGTCAGTCTTTACCCATTTTTATGCACTCTGATAGCAGAACAGTACTGTTTTCCTTTGATAGCTGTACGTGTGTGCTTAGATGCTTCTAGACCTTACTTAAATCCAAAGATTTGGCACTGTGTCAGTCAGAATAACAAATAAGAATTGCAAAAAATGATTTTCTTAAAAAAAAAAAAAAAAAAGCCTGCATCTGATACTTACTACAGTGAGATGCCAGGACAAGTACAGTGTTGCAGTTTCCATGAAAAACACAAAGGTGTTTCTAGCACCCATGGTGGAAGTTGTCATTCCCTATTTTAGGTACCACTGGTGCTTGGTCATGGCATAAGCATTGGTCTGTGTGCTTTACCTCGTGCCTGGCTTCTGCATCCCATTCAGGTATGGGGTGGGTGTCAAGATGCTTGCAGCAGTTTAGGGTCTGCGTAAGTGCAGAGACCAGGTTCAGAGGAAATTGAGGGACAAATTTATTAGATGATGTTTGTAGGTTCTCAGTTCTGCTTAATTTCATTTTAACTATCCAGATAGCTCATTGTGTCTGCCTGAAGTAAACTACAGAGACATTGCAGGATAATGATGCTTCCCACATAAAATGTGGTGTGAGCTGCTTTTATACAGGCCTGAAGGGGTGATCCTGCAAAGTAGTGCTCTCAGGGATGTCTCTTGTATTCTACTCCATATATATATCTTGAAGTTAAGCATAAATTACTTGGCTGCATAAACAGAAGAGAAGTAAAGCAGTAAAAAATAATTAAGTGGTCCTTCTTTTCAAGTAATGACAGGATCCCACAGTAATTGATGCATTGAATTAATTCTACCACAACTATTAAAGCTTTAATATGTTCTTCTTTATGTATAGAAAGCGTCATTCCTATGTCACAAGGAATTAATTCATTCATAAAAAATTCTTCAGCATACTGAGCATCAATTTTGGAGGTGCTTAAAGTGATGGAAGATTTTCTGTGCTAATTTTGCATGTTTACGCAGTTTGCTTTCACTGTGCTTGTCTGGAAACATTTACAAGGAATTGTCGAGTATTCCAGAAGATTGAAAGCAGACACTTATCTGTTCTCTAGTTTTCAGAAAATTGGAATGAAATTGAATGTTCCAGTCAAGTAGAATGTTTTCACAGAGCAACTGTATGGAAAACAATGACAGGAAAAAAGTCATAGAATAAGTTGCTTTTTGATTTCCCTTCTATCTTCTTCCCTAAAGTAGGTTCGACTCAATTTAAATCTTGATACCCTTTCCTTTTTTTTTTCTTTTTAAACTTAAAAGCTTGCACTGATGAAGACTGAATGGCTGACTTCAGGGACTAGTCCAATGCTAGAAGATCCCAGAAATTAAAAGCCTTTTCCAATGTGTAACCACCTTCCTCATAGCAATTCAAGTTCATCATTTCCATCTCCAGCAGGCCCACGGTGCTGTTCTTTGTGCAGTGACCTTTTGCGAGCTTGAATTTGTTAGAAATGCATTTTTTTCCTCTATTCCAAAAACTCTTCAAACTTAGCCTTTCTCCAAATGTGACTTCTGATAGGCTTTGCTTGCACATTTTGTACACGGATATACATTATATCATCATTCAAACCATTAATAAGTATTGTAAAGCTATTAGATTAAGGCAGAGCCTGAAAATACCTATACAGTATCTGTTTTGAATGTATTAACTGTTACTTACGTTTCTAAATGTGGCTTTCCAGTGACTTGCATGCTTTCTTTTTTTTCTATCCCTTCCTGTAATTTCATCAAAATATTTCCTAATGAGACACTTCCTGTAGTACTTGGTCACAAGCTTATACCTTTTCCAGACTACTAACAGTCTGTGTGAAATATATGCTGAAGAACATTAAATTGGCTTGACAGATCTTGAAAACTTGGCTAAACTGGGCCTGCTGTTGTTTATTGCTGACTTTTAAACGTTTACAAATAGGATTTTTATTTATTAGGAGAATTGAAATTAGACTGACCTGTGCTTGCTTCTGTGGTTCTTTCTATCTCCCCCTTTTTAAGAAAAGGCAGTTGCCCAGGGTTTTGGAACTTGCCCATTCTCCATCATTTCTCAGAATCACTGACTGCTCTGATGTTACTTCAGCCACTCCATTGGATGCTCTGGAATGATGAGTTTCAGTTAGCTGAGTCTAATGAATATCTGTGTAGATCTTGTTTTGTTCTTAGTTCTCATTCTGTTTTTACTGGTACTGCATTCCTTCTTAGAAAAGGTAAAATTCAGGCAGGCTTTCCTGTGTGTCATCTCTTAGCATCTCTGCTGAGTGCTTACTAATTTCTTTCTTTAGTATTCTTCCTTAGTAAGGAAATGGACATTGGATGCTTTCTTTTCTCTTGGTCTTATGCTACTGATATTTACTTTGTGCTTTTTCCTTTCTTTTGAAAGTTTCCAGATACAACGAAAGCTTTGTACAGATACAGGCAGTAAATTGTGTGATTTGAAAAGATCAGGATACACCTAAGCCCATTGATGTTTCTAAGTAGAATCAGTGATAGCATGGTTTGATCTTAATATTTTTCATTTCTAAATGACAGTGGATTATCCTAGAAATTATCCTAGTGGTCGTCCTAGAAATCAGATTGCACTTTGGTATAGTTGCTAGCCTCTAAATGCTTAAGTTGTATGTTCCAAATACAGTGTTTTCTGCCACCAGGAAAGCTCTCAGAATCACATCAAATCAGCTGCAATGTGATGTATGTTGTGTGACATTACCGTTCCTAAGCCCTTAGCCTCTGCTGTTTTATCTCCTTTTCATGAATTTAATGCCTTATATAAGCCTGAAATCACCCTTTACTTAGACCTTGGCAAACAGTGTTCTTTCCTAAGGACAAAGAACAAATCAGTGCTTGGCTCAAGGAGCTGACAAGTGTTAGAATTATATAAGCAGAGATAACTAGAAAAACTTACTTGCTTAGAATGTCATGTGGTCATAGATTAAAAATAATTAAAAAGCCATGCACTGCAAAACACAAATGTGAAGAGAGCTGGTTTTCTCCTGCTAAATATCTTGCAGTTTTTCCAGTAAAAAGAGCCAATGTGTCCTATGTGGAACAATACAGCTCCTTCTGGAAATAAACGGCACTTCAACAAGTTCTAAAGAAAAGAAATCAAAATGAGATTTGAGTATTCCATGTATGAGAAGGGATATAAAGCATTTATTTTTAAAAAGTTGTATAGCTGATACATGCAATAGTGTTTCAGCAAGCTCCTGAGAATTTCCAGGTGAGCTCCAGGACTCCAGTGAGACTGAAGAGATCTGTGCAGATGGGGAGACAACTAGTTAGGTCTTTGAATAAGAAAAGATTCTAACTGATTGCTTTCTAAGCTCCTAGGTGTATATAAAACTATGTTTTCAGATAAACTTTTTCTGGAAGCTTTTGTAAAGAGGATAAACTTGACTCTTTTACAATGATCATGCAATCCAGTAGAAGAAAGATGGGTACCAACTCACAGTACTATGCAGAATACAAATGTAATTGTGTTTAATACATAAAACTGGAGGAAGTTTTGCCATTTTCTTATATGTACAATCTCACTCATAATATACACAATGTTTTTTTATTTCAATTTATGAGAGGAAGGTAGGTTGTAGGTATCCACTCCTTTACGTTTTTGCCCCCAATGCTGTAGCTTCTTTGTGAAGAACTGAATAATTTTCATCCTTTTTATTTTGGAATTGGGGAATGCAATAGTGTATGGGGTCACACTACCATTATTTGTTTGAATCTACCTGAAGAAATCATAATCTGAGAGAATTTGGGATATAAGGGGAAGGAATGCCATCAATCCAACAAATGAAAAGGAGATCATGATAACTCTGATTATTAAATATGAATTCTCATTCACTTTTAATTTTGGAAAAAAAAAAAAAGAAAGCCTGGGCTTTTTGGGAACACCAATTTAAAGGCTGCAACAAGCAGTAGTTGTCCTTGTCCATGACCACACAGTCCCAGGTTGGTGTCCCAACCTGGGTAGTTACTATTCAGAAATCTAAATGTATGCCAGTTGTTTAAAACTCGATTTTGTAGATTTCACAGGATCAGCAGAGAATACTTGATCCTGAAGAATGTAGGGTTTTGGTGAGTTCTTGGGAATGGAAGTAGGGTTGTGATTTTGTCTGGTTGCTTTAAATCATCCCCTGGGGTATAGCCCTCTGGTGATGACCTCTAGCTGGGCTTAGCACTACTAAGAGGAAACAGTGCTGGAAGTCTCAAAGTCAAGATAAACAACATCCAATGATTTTTTCCTTCATCAACTAACCCAATTATCTCATCGTATAAAGTTGTTGTGTAGGTCAGGTGTAAGGTGTTTTGTCTGGTTGGTTTTTCCCTTCATAAAATCCATAATGACTCCTAACTATCCTCTTGTCCTTAATACTTTTGGTAATGTTTTTCAGGATTATTTGTTCCATTGCTTTCTCAGGCATTAAGGTGAGGCTGACCAGCTTCCATTCTTCCTGAAGACAGGAGTGGTGTTCACTCCAGTCCCCAGGAACCTCCCTGAATCACTATAGTCTTAATTGAGAGTGGCCTTGAGGTGACATCAGCTCCTTTGGCACTGACAGGAGCATCCCTTTACATTCCATGGATTTGTGTACACCCAGTTTGTTTAATGTGGCCTTAGTTGATCTTCCTCTACGAAGGGTAAATTTCAGACTCTCTGGAGCCTGGTATTCCTGGTAGCAAATCTTATCAGTAAAGCTGAGATAAAGAAGGCACTGATTACTTGTGTTTCTTTTTCACTGTGGCCCCTGTCACTATGTCCTCTGAGGTGGGTCTCTGATTTTCTTAGTCTTCCTTTTGCTGCTAATACACCTGTAAAAGCTCTCATCTTGTTGCACATCATACCCATTCAAGTCCAGGTGGGTTTTGGCTTTTCTAAACCCTGTGTGCTTGGACAGTGCTCTGGTCCTCTCTGGTCACCTGTGACTGCTTCCAGCTCCTGTAAGTTAACTTTTTATTCCTGGGCTCAGCTCGTTCATCCATGTAGCCTCCTTTCTTGATTTGCTGCAGCTGGGGACAACATGTTCCTTTGCTTGGAGAGCTGGTGATCTGTTGATTCAAGGTTGGCACCAGCAGAGCTGCAAGTAGCTTGTGTGTGAAATGGTTTTTAGTGAAGGTTAGTTGATGCTGTCAGACATACGTGGGGCTGGGTAAAATTCACCTCATTCTCTTGGTTGTGCTAGAACGATAGCACAAAAATGCCACTGGTGAAGTTAATAGTTTGTCACCACAAAAAGCAGATAGCCCTAAACTGGAAAAGGAAGCAAGTTTGTAAGTACTCTTACAGTCAGGATCTGTATCAGGATTTATTGCACATCACCACTCAAAATTTGGTCTGGAAGCTCTAAGTGCTTGTTAAAGGCCAGGTAATTATTTTTCTATTTTAATAGCAAAAAAATGTGTGTGCATTACTTACGGTGGTTCAGAGTTCATTGTGAAAGCCAGATCCACTGCAACTAAAGGCATTTAAATAATAGTACGTTAAGTTCAAACTGTGCAAAAGAGGAAAAAAAAAAAAACAAAAACATTTGATTCCTTCACAGTTCCTCATGCATTCTCTTAGGACGTGGGATTCTGTGTGGGATAGTCTTATTTTACATAATTAAGTTTCTTTTACAATACAATTTAAACATGTTGCTGTGTTCTCTCTGTTTCAGGCTTGCCGCCTGCTCCATCTACATCAAGGGCAGGCTTTGCAGAACGTTCTGTCAGGGAGCGAATGAGAGAGAAAATAAAAGCAGCGAGGGTGAGAGTCCTTCAAAAATACTGTTCATTTGACTGTACTCTTAGAAGTACCGACAGCTTGATTTTGTTTTCCTGGTGGTGTGTGTACCTGATTGGGATATTTGCTTTTTTAATTCTAATGCCAGAATTCAGTTCATCAGTACAGTTATTTTCAAGTGTCTTTCTCATGCTGTATTTTCCTGAAGTTTACATTTCAATTGTGTTGTACTATAAAATTTATCTTTTTTATAAGAAAAATTTAAAATCATTACAAGATGTTCCTGTTTTCATCAAAAAAAATTTACCATGCTGTTTTGAAATCAATTGATTTGCTATTAAGTTAACTGTGCAATTTAATAAGGGGTATTAACATCTAGGTCTGTAAAAGCACTTAAGCTGATTACATAGTTAAAAGATTCTGTCCTTAATACAAGCACACATAAGATGTTGAGTTCCTGGGACTTACTGTAGCTTTGGTCCAATTACATTTATGTTACAGTTAAGCATTTTTTTTTGTTTGCCTAGGCAAAAGCAGAAGTCACTTTATCTCAAGATGACCACAGTCCACGACCAAGGCGTTTGAAAAACATCAGAGAAAGAAAAACAGAAGTCAGCCTGGATAAAGTGGTAAGAAAGTACTCTAGGTCTTGCTATCCTGGTAGTGAGACTGAATATGAAACATCAAATAAATCAAAGACTACAGAAGATCAGCTTCATTTATTTTAATGTGATCAGAATGATATAATTGTTTGATTTAGTTATCAGGAACCTCCCCAGTTATTGCTTTTAATGTACATATTTAACAACAGTCATTTTCTTTACCTACAGTATAGACATTATGTGAAACTCATTTTCAGGTTCATGACTTGTGTTGTTTAAGATGCCTGGAGCATTTAAGTTACTGTAACAGAAAGGACTGCTCTATATAAATTTGCACAGTGTAATTGCTAAATGCTGTATATTAACTTTTCATTGCACTGTATTTATATTTCCTTGACACTATTTTATATTCATTTTTTTAATATAAGCATATTCTTTGTTAGAAAATTAATTCTGTATTGAATAAATAACAAGGGCTATGCCTGTAGAATTAGTGCATGGATATTCTTCAGAATTCACAGAGACTGCTTGCCTCTAGCAAATGTGTTCAAAAGAACTTGTATGCCCAGAAAATAACATATAGCAGTAACACCTCTGTCTGGAATTGCAAACAATGTGAATTAAGCCTGGTTAAATTACTTGTTTGGGCTAGAAGTACGTATCTACGTTGGTTTTGGGGAGGCTTTTTGCCAGTATTTTCTTATAAAAAATAGTTGTCATAGTGGTCAGTTAAGTAGTATTGTTTTAATACATTTTTATTAGGAAATCATGGAAAGGATGTCCTTAAATGAGGTGGATATTTCATATAAGGCATACCTACACCCTTCCACGTGCTGGTTTTGTTTCCTGTACTTATTTACACATGTATAAAGTATTGTTTTGTTAAATAAGTGGCTGTCAGATTGACAGAATTTCTTATTTTGCTGGATTTGCCAGATTTTCTTATTGTTATATTTTGAAGTTCAAATTGACTAGAGGTAAACTTTGACTAGAGAAAAACCTTCCTTTAATTTAAGAATTCGTGCTACAAAGAGCAAAAACAAAATGTTAGGTTTCTTTATGTTGGCTGAGCCTGATGCAAATCAATCTGAAGCACTTAACCTCAACCAGTGATCTGTCTTATCTGTTTGTGGGGACAGATAAGGCTTCAGAAAACAGGAGGAGGATAACCACGCTATTTCCTTTCTTCATCATCCATGGAACTTCAGAGCAGCCTAGCAGTAACTGCTTGAGAGAGATCAAAACAAATAAGTCTGTATTTAGGCACCCAAGCAATGGAGAGTACCTTTTTTGAATAATACAAATTTAATTGCCCTGTTTTCAGCAGGGACTATAGAAGTAGCTGTTCTTGGCTCCTTGATTCCCTTCACAGTCAGTACTGTCTGCCAGCAGCACCCTTGTCACTGCTGCCAGGCTGGTGCTGTCTGCCAGTCTCTCATCTGTCTCATTTCTGGGACTGGAAGATTTCTCATTGCTGCCCCATTTCTCCCCCTTGTGGAGATAAGAATGTGGTGCCTGTTTTCAGAAGTGCAGAAATGAGCTCATCAGTACTGAAGAATGTATGCATTTATGCAATGAACTGTTTCTTGATGCTCTGCAGTCTATTTCTTGACCGATATTAAAGGAGAAAGGCATTAACTAATAAATGTATCCTTTTAACATAAATACAAAATCAGTATAATTGTCGTCACAGTCATTGTTTTCTTTTTTTCTTAAGTTTTCAATATGGAAGTGCAACATCTAATCTCTGTGTCTTTTGTCTTTATTTTTTGATGGACTCATATTTTTGTGCAGTCTGATAGTGATAAATTTAGAGAGATGCAAGAGGATGAATCCCGCCTACTATCAAAAGTAAAGTTTCGTGATTCTGTCAAAAAAATGAAACAAAAGTCACCAGTAAGTACCAATTCCATCATTTCAGTAACTGATAGTAGTTTTATTTAAACTTTATATGGCTTCATGATTCTGCTTGAATAAGCAAGCAGGCTTCAGTCTTGAGCAGTGAAGAGGGTTTTGTTTAATTTAAAAATTCATAAACAGAATATGTCTACAGTTGAAATGTGAAAATTAAACCTTCATCAAATATAAGTGACTTTAAAAAAAAAAAAGTGTAAGCCCATCTGTACACAATTAATGGAACTTGAAGAAGGACACTTGCTCCTTCTATTTAATTCCTCTCAGCTGGATGTCACCAGTTGGAAGTTAAAGGAGCATAAGATGCTTAGAGTCACAAAATGCTACTGTTAATTCTCCTATTAGAACATTGATCCTAACACTCAAAGGAGCCTAAGTCCTTCAGGGACCAGGCACATTTATAATATGCCATTATAAATTTCTTCTCATATGATTCATCTGCATTATTGTTATATAATGATATTTGTATTACAGCCAGAACTTAAACCTTGGCATTTCTCATTCACAAATTGTTTATTTAAAATAATAAGCTGGTTAAAGTTGAACTAGACTCTTTTCTATAAAGCATTGCAAGAAATATTTCATGAAATGATAATGAGATTTTTTGTTGCTATATCATTTAAAAATGTTTCAGTTAATTTCAGCATTTGTGAGCTCTGTTTGAGATGAAATAGCATGTACAAACACTTGTCACTGGATAACTGTTATTCCTATTATTAATGGAAAGATACTTTGACTTGCCCTAAATTTATTATAAATGTTATATAAAAGTATCTGTGTCTTTTTATAGGTCCAGAATGATTTTCCTTCCACTGAAGAAGCATATAATTTCTTTACCTTCAATTTTGATTCTGAACCAGAGAATGGTGCTGGAGCACAAAAAATAAGTGAATTAAACGAAGAAGAGGAGGCAGAATATGTAGAAGCCCATGAGGAAGAACAAGAGGAAGATGAAACGGTGTGAGCTGTAGAAAAAATTTTAATACTTGTAGTCAGACTTCTTGAATTAATTTTAACCATCTAATATGAAATGACAGCTTTTGTTCCCTTAAAATTTCTTGAAGTATGCTTTCTAGAGATCTCTACTTTAAGAAACAGATGAACTAATAGAGATGTTTTCATTTGAACTATAGGATGAAGATGTACGCCTAGTTAAAGATGATTTATTCAATATAGGGCAAACAGCTGAAGATCTTATAGTTATGAAGCCTGCTGACTGTGAAAGCTACTCTGAACAAGTGCAAAAAGAAAAGGAATTTCTCTTCATCCCCAGCAGGCTAACAGGTATGAAGGTTGTGCTTAACCATTTTCTTCCTGGATTTTGCATAGCATGCCACCCTTTGATCTTTTGAAAAATCTTGTATCAGGTTGGCAACACAGAGATACTTAATTGCTGTGCTCCAACACTTATCATCCAGTTAAGGCTGTGTCCGAAAAAGTCTTACAAAATGGATTAAGTAGCAATATGCATACCTTAGCAGGTCACAGTCTGGTATGCTAGCAAGTGAACTCAGGGCACATTGGTTGCTCTGGAGTATATCTTAGTGCCTTCTGCAGCAAATGCAAGGTGGCTGGCCCCTTTTTCACTGGAATTTAGTTCTTACATTGTTTAGCCTATGCAACAGGTTATAGCATACACATATTTAGGTACTGAGTGATTCATGCACTATATAACGTATGTTTCTTCACTTGGCCACAGCTGTAATTTTTTCCATATGGCAAGTTTACCAAAGTCATATAAGTAGCATTAGGATTTCTGTGATGTAAGGGGCCATTCTCCCAAAACTCATTTTGTTTAATTGGAAATAGTCAGCATGGATCATGTCTCTGACTTCTTTGCCTTCTTCCCATAGAACTGCAAAGCCCTTAAAAATAAATACAAATAAAATAAAAGCTTTATCATATCACTTGATATTTAATATTTGAAGTGGAAGAAACAGAAATAAATTTTGTAGTGGTATGTTACCAGAATGATATCAGGACAGCTTAGGATGGAATACCAAAATATTGATGTTTGGTTCCTCTCCTTTTTTACATCTTGCAATTGAGTTCTTACTCGTTCTAGTGTGGTCCACTGTGTTCTGATTCAGGGGGATCACTGTTACTGTATTTATTAGTACAATCACTCTCTGAATGTAGGAGGAGAGCGTTCCCTAAAAAGTACTGAGCCCCTGTGTGCCAGTGGGGGGAAAAAAAAGAATCCCATCTACTGTTATTGGACTAACATAACTTTTTATACGTTTCCGTATTTTGTACGTGACTGCCTTAAGCAAACTCGTAATGGTAACTGAAGTTGTGCTTTATATGGGCTTTGCTTAGAAACATTCATTTAGTCAGTTGTTGTTGCTAAAGGATCACAAGGATTTTACTCTGTTATGCAAGCAAGCATTAATACTGAACTCTGCTAAATTATTTAAAAATTTATTTATTTTGGTAAGGAAATATTAATTGTTTAGAAGATCTGAGACACTTAGGATAGAATTAAACTCAGGATATGTCCTGATAAAGAAAAGGACTTGTTCTGACTTTGTAATTTCTCTTTTCTGGAAAATATTGCTGACAGCATGCTTAAAACGGAATACCTTTCGTTTCAAGAATAGCATAGGCTACTACAGAATTAATAAATTAAAACTGCAGTTTTAAGATATTTTATGTGCTTTTATATTTATTTCTCATTAGTGCCCACTTCTCAGAAGATGCCTGGAAATGTGCAGCCTAGGTACCTTGAGGATGAGGGTCTTTACACAGGAGAAAGGCCTTTTGTATCACCATCTAATCAAAATATTGTAGAAAACAGAATTCTCAGACAGGAGCAAGTAAGTTACTCCTATGTTCTTGGCTGTCTCTTTCTCACTCCTTATTTATTAGTACTTTGTTACAGTTAAGTAGGTGAACAGTCATGGTAATATGAGTCTTTTGTCTTTAAAATGTTTAACAGTATTGGACTTGAAGATCTGTGTATTTTCATAGGTGTGTGTTTTAGTGTATCCCAATAATTAGAGCACCAAACAGGGGCTTAGAAAACTGGTGTTTCTTCCTGGCTGTACTCATAGCCTGCTGGGGAACAAATCACTTCTCCGTGCCACAGTTTATTTTCCAGTAGAATAGGGGTAATAATAACTCCTTTGTTTATAAGAAGAGAGCTTGTGACATGTGTAAAAACTGAAAATAAGAGTTGGGCACTGTCATATACTAGAGGATTGTAACAAAAGTAAGCAATGTGAAATGACATCTCTGTCCATGAAGATAATGTGAAGTAATGTACTTACAGAGATGTAGTGATCAGAATGTAGGCATAATTAAATATTGAAACAGATTATTTGGAGATCTTGTAGAATCCTTTCAGCTTTACAGGAGTAGCTTATGGAAACAGCTGAGAGGGTGCTCTGGTTATATTTTTACCATGCTCTTGTCCTGCATACGATAAGGTGTGTAGTTGTAATGTTTAGTATACATTTCAGCTAGTATACAGCAGTTGCCCTTTATATTATGGTTCCTAGAATATCACAAGTTGGAAGGAACTGACAAGAATTAAGTCCAATTCCTGGCTCCACATTGGACCACCCAAAATTCAAACCATATGTCTGAGAGCATCATCCTAACGCTGCTTGAATTCTGGCAGGCTTGGTGCCCTGACCACTTCTTCATGAAGTTCTTTGACTTCCTCCTGTGCTGGGAAAGGCACTTTTGTGAATCAGATTGGGTCTAAAATTTTCAACTGGCCAGTTTCAACCCAGTTACTCTTCGGTGTTACCACATCTGCATCTCTGGTTCTAGGATTAGTTTAAAACAGGTCTTGGCATAAGAGGGCAGCCCAGCATCTTTCAGCAGCTGCGCTGGCTTAAGCTACTCTTAAATCCTGTTCATGGGAGCACAGGGATGAATTAGTCAATGTTTAACCTGTGAAGCATGGATGGCAATCAGTGTGTAAGACACCTCATTTGCTTTCAAAGATATCTTCTTAGTTGGTTCAGGTTGTGGACTACTTAAGTTGAGATAAATGATCTCTCTGAGCTGCCATTTAGCTCTAGAATTCTTTCCTTTATGATTTTTATAATCTAATTTGAAGATATGGGTGGCAGTCTAGTGTAAAACTACAATTCCTGCAATTATAGTAATAAGTGTATTTAAAGCTTAAGCAAGCTTGTGGTCCTGTGGTTTCAAAACTTATAATATATTTAAAGATTTCACTTTGTCTTAAAGTTTTAGTTTAGTCACAAACAATTCATAGTCACCTTTTCTTTTGTAGTTGTTTCTCATAAGAGTTATGATTTTGCAAATCATTTCTGTATCAAGTAAGAAACGATATAAAATGTTGTGTTTATTTGTAGGGGAAAGAGTGGTTTGGTGATGATGGCAAAATCTTAGCATTGCCTAATCCAATTAAACAATCTTCTACTAGGCCTCCAATATTTTCACTGGAAGAAGGCATTGCACCAGAACTTGAAACAGTGTATAGAAAGGTAGGTGTATTTAATATGTTATTACTGGGACACTGTATGTCCATTCTGCACTGATGAGCTGAAGAGCTTTGTAGCAAGAGCCGTGTGTGCTGCTTTCTTGGGCTCTACAACTGCTCCTTAAACATGTTCCACTTTTTAAGGCATATTCCACCTGTATTTTTCCATAAAAATAACACATACAGAAGAATGAAGAGTTTAGCCTCTTAGTGAAATAGTGAGGTTACAGTGCATGATGAACTGCTTCAAGTCTGTGAATCGCTAAGGCCACTGTGAAGCAGCCTTGGATATTGTCATGCCAAAGTAGGGTAGTCCCTGTGTTAGCATATCTGTACAGTTCCTCATGGTATGAGCTGGCAGACTTAATGATCAGGACAGATGTGTTCTCTGCAGCATTACTAAAATAGAAGAGCATGTGAGTGATAGTTATTTTATCCTGGTGAAAGTCCTCCAAAAAAGTCATATTAAAGTCATTAAAAAAAATCTGATGAGAAACTGCTGAAGGATCAGATGGAATGTTTTTCATGGGCATTTATACCAGTCCTGTAAGAGAGCGATACAATAGCTGAACTCCCCACTCAGTCTTCCTTTTTCAAAGTCTTACAAAGGGGCAGCAGTCGGCACATTCCTAACAACTTCATTTTTCACATTATAAGAATATTTAAACCTGTTCTGAAGAGCCCTAAGAAGGGATCAGCAGTCATCAGGCAGGGAGCAGTCTACTAGCATGGCAAACTCCCTCCTGATGGCAGTTACCTGAGGATATGAGCCATGATGGCCTTTAGGTTGCAGAGTTGAAGTAGGGTCTCTAAGATTTGTCGTTAAAAGCTCTTTTGGGGCCTTATTGATGTGAATTTCCCTGACATTAGAATGGAGAAACAAAGAACAGATTCCCTCTTCTGTGCTGTCCGATTTATCTATAACAAAAGTTGTTCTTAGAGAGCTGTTCTGTTTCTCTTACAGCTGAATTCTCAGAAATAATAAAGCAATTCCAATGCAACAGGTAAAAAGACAACTAGCATGCTTTTCCTGTTCCAATACAGCAATGTCATCTTTGCTCAGCTCAGCATAAGTAAAATCTTCAGCAAGGCAGATGATTTTCTATATCAGTCTCATATGGGCTATAGAAATTCTGTTTTGCAGAATGCCTATGGAGGTATAATGCCATCCACTTGTCAATAAAGCAAAGGAGGTTACTACAGAAGTCTTTACAGTTCAAGACTCAGTAGTTAGATGTAGAAAATGCGAAATGGCTCACTTCCTGTCACAGGGTTTGTTTGCATGATAGCTTTATTGGAGCTAATAAATCCATTTTATTCTTTTTTTCTTTCAGGCAATAAAAATGACAGCTGCCAATCAGTATCTTGTTGGACCTGGAGATTTTCAGGGGCCATTTCAATTGGATATTGATATTTCTGGACTAATATTCACCCATCATCCCTGTTTTAGCCGTGAGCATGTGTTAGCAGCTAAACTGGCTCAGTTATATGATCAGTATTTAGCAAGAAAACAGAAGAATCTTACCAAACTTCTCACAGACAAGGTATTTCTATTGCTTCATCATAAGTCGTTGAGATAATAAGACAGTCTAAGGTAAAAGCTGAATTTGTTTTTTTAGAGTGATGAGATTTTAATTGTAATGTACAGTGTTTTGTCAGAATAGGAGAAACTTAATTATTTCATCTATGTTGCTGTGTGCTCAGTGCAGAACTGTCTTTATAAGATTATGGATTTCTTTAATCTATGTAAAATTAACTCAATATAGGCTTTGAGGTAAGGGGAATGTAATAACTAGAGAAAACAAAACTTTTATATATTATTACTTCTGCAGAATATCCAAACTGTTTTCCAGTGAATGACAGATAAGACTTTACAGGATCGTGTACAGGGGTTCTGACAGGCAAGCTGTATTCAAGGTTTGAGGGAAGTTACTGAAGTTTAATTTTCAGCTGTTGGTTAAAAGTGAGATGAAGCAGTTTGACTTGCAGAATTCTACAAAAACTGACAAACCATTTCCATGTTCCTTTGTTAAGAATTAGTTTCTTAACTATTAAGAAGTTAAGTACATGGATATAAATTCAGAGTTTCATAACTTAAAGGTGATGATGATTCTCCACCTTAAGGGCTATTGTAATGAAAAATAATCCTCGTATTATTATTATATTGTAATTAGGGTCTGTAGTTGTACATATACATATATGAATTTTGGTATATAGTGTTAGGTTTCAGTTTTAATGCTGGACAAGTATATAAAAATAATTCCTTGGTATACCCAGTCTGGAGTTATTTGAAGGATTGGCTTGAGTTTTCCATGAAGCAGTGGCATAGGACATTCGTGTTCTGTCTGCATCACAGGAACTAGGCCTGGAAGGGATTTCATGAGTGTTTCCAGAATACTTTGACAATATTGTAGGCAACTGCATGATACATTTTTCATAGTGATTTTAATGATATTTTTTATCCACCATTCTGCTATTGACAAGCAATTTTAAAACCTGTCTCTTCTAACAGATGTTATTTAGATTGTTGTGACCAGATTGCTCTTTAGCCTTAACAATTCTTCCTCCCACTCTCTTCCCTGGCATTCTCTGGTGGACTCCTTGTCATCTACTTCTGATGCTTGCTCTTGGTATCTTAAAACAATTATTCTTTCAAAATCTTTTTTTTTAAATACCAGTGAGATTCATTTTGTAGTTGCTCATGTATGTTTTCAACTATATTCTCAGTGCTCTCCAGTTATATGGTAACACTAGCTTTATTGTTTTTTTGTGTTTTTTTTTAAATTCCTTGATTTGTGACTTCATTGCTTCTAGTATATAGCTGCTTTCATTTCCTGCAGATCCATTAGCTATTCTGATTTTACATTCAGTATTGTCCTTTAGAGAAACCACAGCAACATAATTAACATTTTAGTTTCCTTTCATACTGCTCTTTTTTATCCTCTTGCCTTCACAGTCATGTATATCTTTTGCATTCTCCTAAACTAGTTGTCCATCTTTGTACTCATTTGATGTATATCATCTAATGTTAGTTGAAGCTGTGGCCTCTCATCTCTACAGTATGGTTTCAGAAGTGCATTTGAACTCTGTCGTGTCCTTAGACCTTCTCTTCCAATTGTAACATGCTATATGTTATGCTTAAATTTGTTGGTGCAGGTGCCTAGCTTCTGGAACACACTCATCAAATCCACTCATTTTGGTTGTTCCTTTATTTCCTTATCTCTAGTGGCCCTTGCAGACATGGCAAAACCATAATCCTGCGAAGACAGAAGCGAGACAATTCAGAGTTTTTCAGTTATGTAGTAACTAATTTGTTCATATTGAGGTGCATTAAACTGTATGCTTTATAAATGCTACACTATCTGTTAACTATTTGCCTGTTAATTTAAGCTGCATGCTTTGAGGAATGCTGTGCAACGTAGAGTAGGCGGTGGTAATGCTGGTGCTCCTGGTCCTATAGCACAACAGAGCATACCTGAGTACAAGTTTGAAATCAGGTAGGTACAGATTCATTGACACAGTGCTTTTAAAAACTGTATTCCTTTCTGTGCAGGTACAACGTATAAATCATGTCAGGCTTTTAAATTCTGCTGTAAATGGCTCTGGATTTTGAAGGCATAGAAGAATTTCTCCTGATAAGTGGAGTAATAAAAAAAAAAAAGGAAGAAAATAGACCAATTTTGAATTAATATTTTTCCCTACCTCTAATTTGATTACTTATTGCTTAGTAACTGTATGTTTTTGAACACTTAAAGCTTAAATAAAACACTGTTTTAATAAATGTCAACTGACATAACACTGCAAGTTATAGTTTTTTGAACAAAGTTTGTTTTTTCTATCCTCCTCTTCCTCATTACACAAGACACTTGGCATCAGAAGTCTTGATTCACTTCCCATTCTTAGGTATGATGGTCATGTTTTTGCCAATGGGATAATACATACAAAATGGTAGAATTTTCTTTTACAAGATTACCATTATTGTTCTTGGACAGTAACTGGATAGTAAAAGTATCTTCCTGTTTTTGGCTTGGTAGAGAAGGTTAGTATTAATTTTGGCAGATGGACCATGGTGATCTGTAAATATAAGTGTATAAGTAGTATAATAAAAACTAAGCTGAACAGCCTTTTAGCTAGTTTATACTTACTGTGAAACTGGGCAATGTATATTAAATAAACAGAGAATTAGTTTAACTTCTGTAGTTATGTACTAGGTCATAGAATCATAGAATATCCCAAGTTGGAAGGGACCTACAGGGATCATCAACTATACCTGGCTATGCACAGGACCACCCAAAAATCAGACCCCATGGTTGAAAGTGTTGTCCAAATGCATCTTGAACTCTGGCAGGCTCAGGACCATGACCACTGCCCTAGGGAGCCTGTACCAGTGCCCAACCACCCTCTGGGTGCAGAACCTTTCCCAACACCCAGCCTGACCCTGCCCTGTCCCAGCTCCATGCTGTTCCCTCAGGTCCTGTCGCTGTCCCCAGAGAGCAGAGCTCAGTGCCTGCCCCTCCGCTCCCCTCGTGAGGGAGCTGCAGACTGTCATCAGGCCTCCCCTCAGCTGTTCCCCATGCATCTTTATTGTAAACCCTTCGCCATCTTTGTAGCCCTCCTTTGGACACTCTCTAATAGTTTTATGTCCTTATATTCTGGTGCCCAAACCTGCACACAGTGCTTGAGGTGAGGCTGCACCAGTGCAGAGCAGGACAATCCCTTCCCTTGGCTGACTAGCCACGTCGTGTCTGATGCACCCCAGGCTACTGTTGGCCCTTCTGGCTGCCAGGGCACACTGCTGGCACATGTTCAACTTGCTCTTAACCAAAACCCCCAGATCCCTTTCTGTTGGGCTGCTCTCCAACCTTCTATCCCCAGTCTGTACATGTAGCCAGAGTTGCCCCTTTCCCGGTTCCCTTGCTCTTGTTAAACATATTCTTGGGGGCTGTCCAGCTCTCTAATTTGTCAACATCTCTCTGCACAGCCTTTCCACCTTTGAGAGAGTCAACAGCTCTTCCCAATGTAGTGGAATCTGCAAACTTACAAAAAACTCCCTCTAGTTCTCTATTCAAGTCATTTATGAAAACCTGTGTAACATCAGTAGTTTATAATACAATTAAAAAAAAAATCCAAATTCTACTCTCAACCTTGGAACCTGTGGGAGCTTACACTTACACATTCACTCACTGCTCTTGTTGGAGAGTTGCTTCTTCAGGTTTTCATCCTTCACGTATGCTGTCTTGTCAAGTATTGGTGTCTATGCAGGACATATTAGGCTATGTCTATAAGGTGGTATTTCTACTGAAGGACAGTGTCTTCCTTCCATCAAAGGAGGAGTAACTTTTATTAATGTTTTAACACATCTAGTGGAGGATTAGATGGAGGAGGTGTGCAGTTACCATGCAGTGCTTCAGAGACAGGAGTTGTCACCAGGGAAAGCATAAATAGTAATGAGAGGACTCACGGTGGAAGGGAGGTTCTTGGATTCTGGCACCAACCCTAAGGCCTGCTTTGTTATCCTGGATATCTTAAGTGTTTTTCTAGGTCTTGTATACTTTAATTTAGTGTCATACTGTTACAAATCGGGAGAAACTTGGCTGAAATCAGTGGGATCAGTGTTGCATAAGTAATGTGAGATGAGCTTGGCTGGGATTACTCAAGGGCTTTTCATATCTATAATTCTTCTTGGCTACAACTCTGTTGTTGGAAGCTGTTACATATCAGGCTCAGATAGGTGCAAGAATTTTTACTGTCATGGTGTCTAATCCTAACTTGGACCATGTATATGGGTAAAAACATCTGACCTGCCTTGTCTCTGTTTTAACGTTGCATTTCCCTTATGGTCAATGTATCACACTCACGAGAAATTACAGATGTGAGGGAAGTGTAGCATGGAAAATAATATTTCTGATTACTTCCTCCACCCTCCAATAACATAATTGTTGTGTTCTCTTTGCTAAATATCAGAGCAGTAGTTTTCTATTGGTTTGAGGAAGGAATGTCATCTAAATGCAGAAAACCTTTGTAAATTTGCAATTTCAGACCTTCTGTCCCTATTTGCTGAAGAGGAAATCAATGCATGCTGAGGATTTCAGGTTTCTAGCTCTTCTGGGTGATGTATTTCAGCAGAGGTGATTCTCTACTAAAAGGTCTTGCTTCCAAGTAGAATGCATTGAATGAGCGTAATTACTGACCTGCGTGTTTCTCTTGCATTTAAACTTCTCATCTTGTAGCTTCATTTGGCAAAGAAGAAAAGGTTTTTAAGCTAACTAATATTCAGACTGTTAGCTAATGAAGTGAAGAAGTTACTCATCTTACTTTCTGGAAAGCCTGTATTTCAACTTTCTTTATTGTTTTTACTACTTCTGCTTGTGTTTTTAAACAATGTGTGAAATATTGCTTCTCTGAGCTGTAATTTGATGTTCCTTTTTTCCATGCTCTGAATATTACAAGGAATAATATTTTTGTTTTCATCTTTCCTTTTTTTAAATAGCATTATTTTCACTAGACATGTTTAGCTACCAGGACAGTGCTGAAAGCAGTCTGTGTTGTTGCCTCCGAGACATCAAAGTCTGTGTTGGTCATTAAAGGTGCTAATGAACATCTGTTTTACAAACAGATTAGAGACTAGAAATGTGAAATACTAATTCTGAGGCAAAAGAGCCCTGCTAATTTTGTTTAAGTCCTTTCACAACCCTACAAAATTCTTGCATTACTTCATACTTTACTACATTACTTCATCTTCACAAGTTTTGTTTAGTGGAGCTAAAAGCATGTTAGGTTTAAAACATATTTTGTAATGTATGATTGTAATAACCATTACTTCATAGCAGCCGTGTCGGTTTCCTGGGCTGTTGTTTACATGCATTGACTTTAAAATGTTTTAATGATGTACAGCTGTAATAAGCATTTCAGAAGACTTAGATCTCTAGAGAATGAACCGTAATTCAAGTCAGATTGTCTGAAATTCAAGAGACTAGAATACAGATAGTGAAGGAGACCAAATCCTGTCATCTTCAAGTTCATCTGGGTTTTATGTGCCTTGGATTTAAACCACTGCAGCCGTCAATCAAATTGAAAACCACATCACTGGCTTTTGGTATCCCAACTTTTCACTGTATTGTTCCACTGAGTTATATAACTCTGACTTTGTACATACATATATATATTTCTAGGCAAACCAGAAGACTTCGTGATGCTGAACAAGAGAAAGACAGAATGTTGCTTAAAACTATTATAAAAGTTTGGAAACAAATGAAATCCCTCCGTGACTTTCAGAAGTTTACCAACACACCCATGAAGCTTTATTTGAGAAAGTATGTTTTGATAACTCTTTGTACTTCATTTGCCAGTAGGGGAGCTTTAATGAGATTAGTCAATTTGGGATATGAAGGGTGCAAACGTAAGGATTTGAGTAATGTCTGGCACTAGTTGAGTCTGCCAGACTATGAGGAGGAAGGAAAGATAAAATAAATAATTACTGTAGCAGAAGGAAATTTCTGAAGTCTAATGAGTAAATAAAAAGTAATAATATTAATTTTGGATGGTAGCTATCTGCTGTCAACTATGTTAATATTTTTCAAAAGGATGTGCTTTTGCTATAGCAAATGCTAATTTTGCTATAAATTAATAGAAAAGTGGACGTATGCTATATTTTATAAACTTAATTCTAACACATTAATACAACACATTTATACAATTGTTTTGAAGGGAAGAAGTTGATCAGAGGTCAGATGAAAAAGCATATGAAGCAGAAATCCAGGCTGAGATAAGTGAATTAATAGAAGAATATATGGAAGAATATGATAAGAAAATGGAGGAGTACAGAACTGAGCTACAAAAGTGGAAATCCTGGAGGAAGGCACAGGTTTGTTTGAATCATTGTTTCACAAAAAGTACATTATTACTACGTATATTCAAAGTTTGTCCTTGTAGTACAGAATAATCAATTTCAGGGTAGGCATGAATAAATTTTGTAATGTACTTGGATATATTCTGTCTACTTAGAATGTGTTAGTAAATTAATTATTAATTAACAAATCTGTTGGTTTTCTTTTTATGGAGCAGTTATCTTTCTGCTATTTATTTTCTTCAGTTCCCTTTTTTTTTGTTAAGTTTAACTTTTGTGTTTGTGTGAGTGGTAAAGCTAAATAGTTATGGACTGTTTCTGACGAACAAGCAGTTGATGTCTCCTGTAAATTTATGTTCAGAAATGTCCCAAAACGGAAAAACACAGTTAATGTATGAACCTTTAACCTCTGAAAGGCTTTATTACTAATAATCTGGACTGCCATTAAGGTCCCAGTTGTGCTTCAAGAAGATATTGACAAACAGGAGCTAGAATAATACACTTCAGCAGGATGACCTTAGTGATATGGAATATGACCTTAGTGATGACCTTAGTGATATGGAATTCAGCAGGATGACCTAGCTTAGTGATATGTTTTAGTGGAGGACTTGTTAGTGTTAGGTCAGAGGTTGGACTCGATGATCTTGAGGTCTCTTCCAACCTAGAAATTCTGTGATTCTGTGACCTTTGAAATAGCCTGTGGCAGTGCCAGCAAAATCATCGGAGAGTTGCTTCATCCTGCATGCCTCAGGATAATGGTTACTTGAATGTAATCACTGCACTGTTTAAACATTAGTCATTTTAGGTATCATAGCAAAATAAAGTTCAAAGAAAATCTTAAAATACAGTTTTCAAGAATCTAGTGCATCTGCTGATACTTTTATAGAAAGTGTTTCATGCACATGCAGCAACTGTGGAAGACATGATGTTTGAGGGGAAGTTGATCTGCAGGTATTGGAAGTTCCTGTTAACAGAACGTAGGTAGGCATGTGACTCATGAGTATCATGCCAATTCATTTGTATGCTAAGATGAATAAACGTAAGGCTTAAAGTGAAGGTAGGTAGTTTGGGGCATTGGTCCATATGGGAACTGTTGATCTACCTCTAACTATTATGCCTTCACAAATACCATGGTGCTCCAAAAGCATGTTCCATGTTCCATCCAAAGGTGCTCAAAGCATCTTTCTGCTGTGGTAATCACAAAGTAGTTGAGGTTACTGTGGCTATTCCCTTTTAGAGTGAAATATCATGCACAGACCTTCATTTCATGCCCAGAAGTACTTTCCTTTATTTTACTCAAAGTTCTTTGTCGGTTAATCACCTGTATTGGTGTCTCACTAGCAGAGAGTACATCAATATATGGAAGACGGTAGAGGTATAGGAGAGTAGATAAATTTTAAAAGAATTAGACAATCAAAAAAGTTAACAAAGTTAAGCCAAGAAAATATGTTTCTTAATAAAAATATGTTATCAAGTTGTTTGGCTAAGTAATTCTGTTAGAATAAAGTATGCTTTCCTCATCTTCTGTTTTGCTAATGATGTCGTGGTTCATGAATGGTTGGTGCTTCCAAGTAAGATCTACACCCAAGTAATCTGTAAGAATTAAAATACAAAATACACTCAAGTAATCTGTAAGTCTGCAGAAGGAGGAACTTGTTTGCAGTTGTCTACTGAAACTACTGAAAACCATGTTGTATGTTGTTTGTTTATTTTTGTGTTTGGCATAAAGGAAGGGATGGGATCATTCTGGTCCTGATAAAAACACTGCTAAGCTAAAAAGTTTGTAGCACATGTGGATTCACTTTGTCCATGCATGCAGACAATACATCTTGAAAAACTGTAGCTACTGGTTGAGTAATCTTCCATCAGTCCTAAGAGAATGCACGTGGTAACTCTGAATGAGGAATCAGCTGCTAGCCAAAATGTTCAATAAACAGTTGCTTTGTAAGTTGGTTAGGAAGGTTAAATAAATGTTTTGTTTGAAGCACATCATATTCTTGAAGCCTATCAATGGAATGCATTGCTAAATTCTCAATCTCAAGTAGTCCTATAAAATGAGAAAAAATCTACTCTTTCAATGTTGATTTTTAAAATTGTACAGTCATTACCCATACCCATTTATCACTTGTAAGTGAACAAGGGAAAAAAGCTGTACTGATTGAAATAGTGCATTGTTATTTTTATATACAGAAGTCCAGAAAGAAAAAGAAGAAAAAAGACCTTCAAGAAGAAGAAGATTCAGTAGAAGATTGTGATCTTGGCGAGGAACCTGTAAAGCCTATCCCACCTAAAATGGTCAATAACCTGGAAATAGAGCAGCAGGTTAGAGAAAAAGCTGACAACCTCAGAAGGAAACCTGGAGAGCCTGCTTTAATTCCTGAACTAGTCCTGTCAGGCAGCGTAACTCCAAGTGAGCTGTGTCCTCGGTAAGATAAATGTTGTAATTGTTTTGTTGTAACACACTTCTGTTGTGATCTTCTGCTGTTATTTATGATTTGATTCTTACCTGCACAACTTCAAAAGTGTGCACTCATCATTCTTAGTAATAGAATGTTAAACTTCTGCTTCTGAAGCTGACATAACTTAATTCTTTTTCAAGTCACATGTAACCTTGTATGTACTGGGCTTGGGGAATGCATAACTACATATTCACTATAGACCATCTTGAGCATATTCATAGGACAGCAGTATATGTAAAGAAACTGTTTTTAGGGTGAAATCTGGGCCACTTCTGGTGGTACTGCTCTCGCTAGCTAGTTCTTTGCACCAAGTGGTATAGTCAACAAAGAAAGGGAAAATAAAGAAATCATAGTTAACTGGAGATTTCGCTGTGGATAAAGTCAATACTCTTTTGTGTTACTTCCCACACTTACACACACAATTTAATGTACATCTAGCAAGTTTGAGTCATTCAGAAACTCCCTTTCATCTTTACTTAGCCAATAGCCTCATCAAAGGATAGTGCTTGACTGTTCTATTCCCAATGACTGAAATCTTAAGAATCTTAACTCAGTGTATCATTTCCTGTATCTTGGTGGAAGGGAATAGGAAGAAATTTTGTTTCCCTAAATAGTTCCTTTCATATGGAGGTGGACATGTTGACCTGTTTTTAAATAATTTTATATTCATGAGAAGATAAAAATAGCTGCTAAATAATAGTTCTTAAGTCACTCCTATATAGTGACATTTTTAGAATAATATCTTTTGTTGTTTGACCTTTGTTTCCTATTGCGGAATCAGATTCTTATTAAAAATAACCAAAAATTACAAATGTTATTAAAACTGATATGACCACTTGTTTAACATATTTGCAGGGCAGAGGTTTTGCGACGGGAAGACGTGAAGAAACGCTCGGTATTTATAAAAGTCCTTTTTAACTCCAAGGAAGTATCAAGGACCGTTACCCGACCAATAAGCTCAGATTTCAGAGTGCACTTTGGACAGATTTTCAATTTACAAATATTCAGTTGGCCAGAGAGTTTGAAGTTACAGGTAAATAATGATTTATCATAGTTTTTTTAAAAAAAAGATAATGTGAAATGTGGTTCCTCCCAGAATGCTTATATTTTGCTTTACATTGGCGTTGTAAAGACTGAAAAACCTGTGAAGGACCCTGTACAAACTATCTTATACCCCTTCCTTGCTTCTCTGTTTGCAAACTTTCAACATTGCTGCTACATCTCTGGTACTTGTGCTAAGATTTTATTTTATCTTACTGATACTGCTTTCATTTATTCTTAAAGTTCTAATATATGCACATTTTACAAATAATATACATGCCTATAACAAGCCTATAACACAACTACAAGCTGCATGGGGGTGACTATTTAATTGAGATGTGATTAATTTTTTTAGTAGGGCAGCCTCTTAATTTTAGAATAACTGATTTATATTGCAGATAAACTTGCCAGAATACTCTTCTTAAAACGTTCTTGTCCACAGAGTAATAGCATCATAATGTTTGTTGGGAGAGAGAGGAAAGAAATTTAGTGCTAGTAATTTCCATTGTTGCACTGTTGATCAAATCAAGTGCAGTAAGCCCAAAAGGGAGAAAAAAAAAGTAATTAAAAAAAAAAAATCTGAATTAATGAATGAGTGACAAATTTATAGAGCTAATAAGATAAATTTTTAGGAGGAAAACATGGTCATGATCCTGCTTCTCCTGTTAGCTGACTTTTCCTGTTAGATGACACAGATAGCTCAGAGGAGGGTGTACGCCCCTCAACCTGCTCCACTTACAAAACACATAACTGAAAGTCACAAGAAATACCGTCTGCTTTCATTATAAACACTTGAACAGGGACTAAGAGGAGAAGTTGCTTAAATCACTTTGTGCCTGAAACTAGCTGGGCACGAGGAAAGCAGCAGGCTGTACTGCCAGAACTGGGACTGTGCCTTGCAGTCTTTCATGGTAAGGGGGAATTAGTGAGCCAGAATCCCTCCAGCATCTTCACCGACACCAGTCACTGTGACAAGCAGCTGCATGTTGTACTCTTTAAAGCCTGAAGTTTGTCATACTATTCTAATATAGCTGTATTAGAAGGGTGAGGGGGATTTACTTTTAAGAACTCAGACTGATCTGCTAGTAGGTGAAATGTCTGCTAATTAGATATTTTAAAAAGGAAATCAATATAATTGCTTTAAATTAATTATTTCTTAAGTCATCTTAAAACCATTAGTCCAAATACCCTACAATATGCTTTCAACTTCTTATCAATACATTGTGAAGAACTAATTTTTTTTAACTGTCTGTTACCATGGATTTGTCTAGATCTATGAAACAACGGGTATGAGCAGTACCACCTTGTTGGCTGAAGTGTACATACCTGTACCTGAGACTACAGTTCTGACAGGCAGCGCTCCTATGGAAGAAATAGAGTTCAGCAGCAATCAGCGTGTGGTACTGGACCACGAAGGAGTTGGGAGTGGTAAGGACTCTAAATTCAATGCTTCAATGCTTTTTATTTTGCTGAAACCATGTAGAAGTAACAGGCTGGCATAAGTTTCAGAGTAAATTCAATTAACAGCAATGAGTATATTTACTAGTGGGCTTATAGTGTTACTGGAGCTCTACTAACTATAGAAGTCATGAGTTTCGTTTTTTGTTGTTTTTTTTTTCTTTTGTTTTGTACTTTATCAGGGCTCTTATAGTGCAGAGTAAGCAGATGGTATTAATCAGTATAGTTCCAGTGATTTTAACATTTCAAACCACTGAAGAACTGGCTGTATAAATGCATATGCAGACTAATTTTTTGTCCTCGTCTTTGTTTTGATGAAATTCTGTCAAAAATTTTATCCCTGGGACTTACAAACAGAAAAATAAAATGAGAGAGAGGTAGAGAAAGGAGAACAAGAATAATATATTGTAGCATACAGTCTATATTTTAAGTCTATATAATATTTGAATTGCATTATGAGATAACTGATTTGCATGAGTTTTCAGTATGTAAAATACAGATAGAGCAGAACAGATAAAAAGTTGATGAGGAAGATAATGTGGAACAAAAATCATCACAACACGTTTCGTGTGTAAATGTCATTGACCATGATGACTGTATATCCAGTTGTGTATCACAGCTTTAAGACCGACTTTTCAATCATGCATAATTCTGACTCTGTTTTTCTGTCTCATTAGCAATATGCAGAATCTGAAAATTACTGGAAATGTTAAATAGTATGCTCCTGTGAAGGGAAAAAAAAGTCTTGGCATAGCCTTTAAGATGTAGCCTTTCTTATTTGTCCCAAATGGAAAGCTTTTTTTAGTTGGAATAAAATCTTTCACTTCTGTTGTAGAGCAAAGTCCTTCCCTGCAGCATGCAGCAGAGTCAGCTTGTTTTGTGTAACCTGTCCATTTATATTAAAGGGGTAATTTGACTACTTACTTTTGGGAAGCATTTTTAAAGTGGTTTGGACACTGTGCTTGAATGGAAAAATATACTAATTTGTTTTTTTCCCCCTGATAGATGTGTCCTTTTCCTTTGAAGTTGATGGTAGCAACCAAATGACTTTAATGACCTCTGGAAAAGTATCCAACAGTGTCTCCTGGGCAGTTGGAGAAAAAGGAATCCCCCTAATTCCTCCAGTATCTCAGCAAACCACAGGCATTCCAAGGTAATATGATACGAATTCTCAGTGATTCCTGGGAAAGTGATTATACCAGTATTTAAAAGAGTAGATGACTTTCATAATCAAGAATTACTGTACTGTTTTTCCTTAAGTTTAGATACTTTATTTTGCATTTTAACCCTCTGCAGGTGTCTTAGAGTATGCACTTTTCATAAACTTAGAATTTCTAATGAAAATCTTTCAGTACATTATTTATTATTTATAAACAATATTGAAGTTAAACAGAGCTCAAGCTGATTAACTCATTTTTATGGTACTCCAATAGAAGACGTAGGTACGGTCCAGATTTTGCTTTATATTGGCAAGGAACTTTTCTGTAATTGTTTTGCTAAGAACAGAAGCTTCAGCTTTTTCTTATCCAAAGTGCATATGGGAAGTGCTACTGGGACATATGCTTTTTTGTTACATTTTCTGTAACTAATGACAAAAATTACAGTATGAAAACATTAGAAGCATGTATGGGAGCTTAATCCTGTTTGTGAATTGAGAAGTAAAAAAGATATGTGACATCATTCCGAGATAATATTCTTCAATGATTATTTTTCCATCAGAAGCCTGTTGAGCCAAAGAAATTCCATTCCATTATCATTCCATTAAAAAAAGATCTAATTTGTCCTGTGACTGCATGTTGGACATTGTAGATCATTTGTCCATTTGTCACTTTTGTATAATTCCAGTAAAGTCAAAGTCTGCTTTTGTAATGACCTCAGGTAATTTCACTGTAAAGTCTTAAGAGTTTCCCCATACTTACTAAATAGAGCCAGTACTTCTTCCAACTGATTGGATTCATTGGATTTTTATTTATTTAGAGACTATATATTGGCACCCACATCACCCTTTTAGTATTTTTGTCTCCAGCTGCAGCCGTTAGAGTAATTTGCTGATCAGCATAGGAGTAACTTGCTGACTTCAATGAGACTAGAATAGCATCAGATAAAAACATAAGGATGCAAATCCCAAAGGTTAACTTCAGACTCAGGAGACTAATCTTACAGTAGTCTCTCGCTGTATCAAATGGAAAAATGGGGAATTCCAAAAGGGTGTCCAATGTAAAACTCTTCTTTGAATCTCCCTCCAGAGATGAACAACCATCTGTGACTTTCCGTTGTCTATTGTGAAAGCCCGAGACGTGATTTTTGTGCCTAAAGTTAGTCTTTTCCCATGAGCTTTTCAGCATAACTGTGATTCCATATGTGTTTGTTCAAGACTGCCTAAAGATACAGCCTTGATATCACTGCTTTATCTGCTTGTCGTGGTTTAACCCGGCTGGCAGCTAAACACCACGCAGCCGTTCGCTCACCCTCCCCCCTCCCTCTCTGGGACGGGGGAGAGAAATGGAAAGTGAAGCCCGTGAGTTGAGATAAGGACAGTTTAATAAGACAGGAAAATAATAATAATAATAATAATAATAATAATACAATGATGATAATAGTACTACTAATAGTAATATGTACAAACAAGTGATGCACAATGCAATTGCTCACCACCCGCTGACCGATGCCCAGCTTAACCCCGAGCAGTCCGGCCGCCTCCCCCCGGCTAGCCACCCCTATATATTGTTTAGCATGACGTCAGATGGTATGGAATACCCCTTTGGCTAGTTCGGGTCACCTGTCCTGGGTCTGTCCCCTCCCAGCTCTTACTGCACCCCCAGCCTGCCTGTTGGCAGGACAGAGCAAAAGTCTGAGGTGTCCTTGGCTTGGTATAAGCACTGCTCTGCAACAATTAAAACATCGGGGTGTTATCAGCACTCTTCTCATCCTAAGCCAAAACACAGCATTCCACCAGCTACTAGGAAGAAAATTAATTCTGTTCTAACTGAAACCAGGACACTGCTGCTCCAGTAACTGCTGGATATGTTGCCTGGTTCTAATCAAGCTTGAGAAATATCCAGGAGTTCTTAAAGCTTTCTTGAAAATACTCAGATTCTAAGTAGAGAACAGACCCCTAAGGAGAGAAGGGGCACCATCCACAGTCTGTGGTACATGGGTAATGAAATTGCATATTCAGGCCAGCAAATCATTGCACAAATGTCCTCCTGACCACCTACCATAATTTGACTGCTGTGAATACAAATAAGTGAGAGCATCCAAAGGATAAGGAATGGGACTAGGAGCTGGGCCTCCCAGGGTTTCAGGGCTGCTATGGAAGACAGAAGAAGCCAAGAGTGAACCAGCACAGTTCACTCAGTGCCAACCAGCACGCAGTCCTACAGGATCCAAACATAACAGGCACAGCAGGGCACTGGCAGCAGTTCCAGACAGGGTGAGAGGATGAGTCAGGTCCAGAGTCCATCCAGAAACAGTACCCAGGAGACAGACTGAAGACAGGACTTAAGACATAGCTCAAGTAAGGATCTGGGAAATTCCTTCCAGTATGTATTGTTAAAACTATAATTTGCTTTCTGTGAGGCAATTTAACGTAAAAATCATACTTTTAATAATCAGAAACATGGGATATAGAGTAGGTGTATGATAAACGTTCGAATCAATAAGCACTTAATTCATGGAAGGCGTGCAAAACCTTGTTTTCTCTTTGTAGGAACATGGTCAAATTCAGTGTTTCAGAGAAGTCTGTAACTGCATGTTTTCTGTAATGAGAAAGCTTGCATAAGAGTTTGCTTTCAGCAGTTCCTTTGTATTTCCCCCAGCTTTCCTTTGCAATTCATCATTCCTTTGTTACATAACTGCAATTTGGAGAGATGCATGTGTTGTAAGAAGAATCACAGAAGTCAGGCAGGTTTTAGAGAGGTTAACTTCTTCCATATAACAGCTGTTTGAAGAGAGTGGTTTGGTTTGGTTTGGTTTTTAAATTAACTTCAGTTCAGCCCACAGTTTTGCAGTGCACTGACAGAAAGAATGGCTTCATTTTGAGGGCAAAAATGGCATAAGGGTGGAAAAGAGCAGAGAGGGGGCAGATGGCAATATTTCCTGCAACAAAAGGTTTGTACTGAGAATTGTGTAGTGGAATTTACTTTCCATGTTACAGATTTTTTTGGTTTTATTTATTTATTTTTTTTTCCATAATTGTTTGAATTTCTTTTATGTTGCTACAACAAATCTCTTTTTGGTAGAACCATCTGCTATCAGTTATTTCTATTGTCTCTTTAGTGCTTTAAAAAATATTGATGCTATTGCATCCATTGGCACATCAGGCTTAAATGACATGAAGAAACTAGCCAAGTGGGCAGCAGAAACAAAACTTGATCCAAATGACCCAAACAATGCAGCTCTGATGCAGATGATTATGGTAAGTGTTATTTTCAGAGCTGTAGGGCTAATGGAGCTGTGTTTTATCACGGATATGCTTGGGTGAATGTTAAGAAGTAAATGTCTACTAAAAAGTAAGATTTATTAATCCATTAGTTCAGTAGTATTCTAGTGGTAAAAAAAAAAAAAAAAAAAAAAAGGTATTAGGGAATATGCAAACTGATTAAATTACGTATTAAAAAATCACAAGTTTGAACTTCTTTTTTTCCTTAAAATTCAGGCTTATTCCCAGTGTACTCCTATGGTATTAAATAGGAAGATGCTCATTAGTGATGTCTGCACAAAGTAGTTTGTTGTTGGGACTTTTCTAGACATCAAATTGAGATGCTATTCAGATAGTTGAAGTTACATAAAAGAATCACATTTTTCTGCTCTTCAATGTTTTGTTTATGTTTAGGGGAGATAGAATACACTTAAGAATACAGTAAAATTCAGTGTTCTCATGCGCTTTGCTCAACATGAATCTGCTTTAAAACATTTAATGTTTCAATCATAATTTGATCCATTTTAACTGCTTCTGCTTAAAATGAACTAAAATGAACATTCTTGCAATGTGCCGTTAAGACTTAACAAAAGTTACTTTGTAGACTTCTCTTCCTTGGTGTGAAAAGTTTAATAATTTTTATCTAATTTAGGTTGCCACTAGTGGCGAGGCACATGTTCCTGATTTCTTCAGATTGGAACAGTTGCAGCAAGAATTTAATTTTGTTTCTGATGAAGAATTTAATAGATCAAAGAGATTCCGACTCTTGCAGCTCAGAAACGAGGAGGTGGCAGAGTTCCGAAACTACAAGCAAGTCCCTTTGCATGAACGAGAAATCAGTGAGAAACTATTCCAGGTAGATTGTTATCTGAAATTATTTGGAGTGCATGCTCTAGTAAAACATCATATTTCTTTTCTAGTTGTGCTGATAATATTTGACTTGCAGTAAAGTCAGTTAGTCTCATCAAGAACGTACAGGTTTACTGACATTTAAAAAAAAAAAAAAAAAAATAGAATTTTTCCATCAGTCTTTTCTGATGTTATTTTAGTATAATTAAGGTAGCTTCCCCGCAAGGAAACAGTTATGCAGCTATGCCATGGAAGTGGAAAAATACAACACAACAGCTGCTGTAGATGTGAATTTTCTAAGAGATTTTTTTTATAGGTGATTTAAAATACAGAGGGTAATGCAAAGGCTTAGGCTTATTAACTTTTGAACCTTTTCTGTGATGAGTGGTAGGAGGAATGACACTAATGAGTATTAAAACCTTTTAGTGTTTTACTACAGCCTATGTTATTTCTATTTCTGTACAATATTGCAGTTAGCTTACCCAGTCCTTGTCTGTTAATTACCCTACCAAAATGCAATGTGTGCATTTGTTATTTGGTTCATACTTTAGTTATATTCAATTCCACTCTTACTGTTAAGTCACACATTCTTTTGTTCTTTAGCAGTTTGTGTATTTAAGGAGCATTTCAGTGTGTTCATTGCCTTCTCAGGATCAGAATCATGTCAGATTTTGGCAACTGCTGCTTTATGCCTTGTATAAATTTCTTTGAGCAATTCCTTCCTTCCATTCCTTTTGGGTTATATCTTTTTAAAAGATACTTATTAACTCAGATCTGGCTCTTCATAGTAAACATTTATCCTTTTCAAATATTAGATTAGTTTTTTTATCTGCTATCAAAGATGTACCAGAGCTTTAAATATATGCTTTTGATCCAGTTGATTTTATGGACTAACTTTGTTCATTGCATGTTATCAGCCAAAAAAACACAGTTTAAGAAATGTTTTTTCTGTTTGTTTGTTTTTTTTTCTTTTTTTTTTTCTTTTCTTTTCCTCCCTCCATTAAGGGTAACTTGGATAAACCCACAATTGCTTGTTCCAAGTTCATGTTACAAGACATGGTCTTCAAAACTAAGTTTAAAAGTGGTATTTTTCATAGTTGGTTTACTAGCTATTTGGCAAAGAAATTAGAAAACTCATAGAATTGTGGAAATATTGTTCAGAAAACATTGTCTGGAGGTGAAATGTTTTCCTGCTTTCCTGAGATCCTGCTTTCCACTGAAGTGATGGGGCTGTTGTCAGAACTAGGTGAGGCCAGCTATGTTGTTTGTCTGGCCAAGTCTTGAAAAGTAGGAGATTACACACCCATTCTGGATAACCTGTTCCAGTCCTGCACTGCCTTTCCAGTGATTGATTTATTTTCTTGGTTGGTTTGTTTTTTCATGTCCAACCCAAACCTTCCAAGTTGTTCTTAATGGCTGTTCTCCCTTGTGATATTGTCTGGCACTACAAAGAGTTTGGCTCTATCTTTTCTGTAACTGTCCCTCAGCTAGGTGTGGGCAGATAATGGATTGCCCATTAATCTTTTCCTCACCAGACTAAGTTGAACCTCTTGTCCAGTGCAAGAAAGACACTGAAATACTGGACCAAGAACTCCAGCAAAGAACTCCCAGAACGTCTACAGGGCAACTGGTATTCATTTCAGCCCATCAGTTGGGTTACAGGCTTTTTTTTTTTTTTTTTTTTTTTTTTTTAATCAAATATCAGGCAAAGCAAAATCTCCACACTCTGGATGCTTAAACAGTGCATCCACTTTCTCACTGTGCAACTAGTGACTTTATTATACTATTAAATTACTTTATTTCTTGAATGCAAATTCAAAATAGCTCAGTAATAGTTTCTCACAAAATTACCTACAAGTAAGGATAGGCTCATCTGGTGTTAGACACTAAGAAAACTAGTTATGTTTTAAAATGCAGTTCAAATATCAGGTCGTCTTCCATGAATAACATATCACTCCTTTTTATAAAGGATTCATCCTATTGCAGCTGCAGCAATACAAACCAATTCCAGTAGAAATGGAATTTCAGTTTACAACAGCAGGTCAGAGTCCTGCTTTAAAAAGAAGAGAGGGAAATAAAGTTATTCGTAGTAATTTAAACCACATGAACCTGAACTTAATGGAATTCTTTTCTCTATTCAGGGAAGTTGTGCAGTGCTGTTGCTGTGTACATTAGCATTAAAAATAGTTTTATGAACTTCTGACATCTGTTTTGGTTTACTTTGATCCATACATTAATATTAATGAAATATTTACCATTTTTCTTGTATGTAGTAAAGCATTGGCTATATATCAAATCACAAACTCTAGTAAATATTTTAGGACTATGAGAAAAGACTACATGAGAGGAATGTGATTGACAGCAAACATTACCTAGATGCACGCAGAGCAGTTGTTGCCAACTATCTACAAAAGGTAAGTGGCAAAATATGCGGATCCATCATATTTCTCTAAGCCGTTTGTTGCTGCTGCACTTGGATGCTTGGTTTCCAGGCATACTAAAAAATGATTCAGCACTAAACTTGACCTACAGATGTTTTTATAATTCCAAGTTAGGCCTGAAACAGGTCTAATAAAACAAGTAGAGGTTTGTAAATGACTGATAAAATGTTAATTGAAAAGATGTATTTCCTCAAAAAGATGCATTATAGAAAATGACCACAAAAACAGATTTTTCGAGGAGTACTATAAATCCTTTTCTGGTCCAGTGTCCCAGAGATCTGTACTGTTGTGTCCCAAGTATTCATTGATTTCCTTCTCCCCATTTTCCTTCTTGTAAGTTGTGTTACTAAGAATTTATCTCCATGAAAGTGTTCCTAACCACTGTTAAAAATCATTTAATGTGATACACAAAAAGTCTTGTCCTGCAGCCAAAGGTAGCAGGCATATGACATTACCTTCATTGTTGCATTAGAGTAATATTCCCTTACCTTGATTTATTTATTTATTTGTTAATGTTAGTGTGTCATTCTCTTTAATCCTTGGTGTGTGTATGTGACACACACATTGGTTGAATATGGAATAAAAGTTAGCAATTTTGGAGTATTTTGGCAAGTAACAAATGAGACACATGTCTGCCAGTTTATTACTAGTACTGGAAATACCAAAGGTAGATAAAATCCCAGCCAGCCAGCAAAACATCTGGGATGATTATTAGGTTGATATGATGTAGGACAAAACAACTTGCTTGCTAGCAGTAATGTTTTGTAAAAGAATTAAAGACAATGGAGAATATTTGAATCCTCCAGGCAAGTCTTGGTAAGTACCAAAACCCAGATTCAGTATGATAATATCAAAAACTATTTTGAACAGATCTATCACATCTGTGTCGGCCCTATATGCTTTGCATAATATTCATGTGCATATGCAAACATACAGTTTATGCAGTGCGCTGAATTGTAGTACAGAGTTAAATACCTTATGGTATTTAACTGCTTGTCACTCTTGTACAGGAAATAAAAGTAGTCTTTTTTAAAATAACACTTGGGTATTTTACACTTCTATAAATTGTCAGATGTGCTTGAAAATTAGATTGCTCACATCAGGGCTGCAATTCATTTCACTCTGAAATGTCATCTTTATATGATGAGCACCTCAGCACAGTGAAAGATTTCATAACTTAAATGAAAACTTTTACAAATAATGAAAGGAGATGTATGGTATAAAACTTTGTTATTGCTCTTCTGCAGCTGATCTTGTAATAGAACAGCACATATAAAGGCATCACTAGCCTGAGTAGTAGACTAAAAAGAAATTTTAAAAAAAAAAGACAATGCTCTCAGTCAGTCTGCTTCTATACTTTTATATAGCTGTTGAGAGAAGAGGGAAGTCTTTCATCAGTTTGTGACCTCAACATAGAAATGAAAGAAACCAAGGATTTTTAAATATTTGTTTTAAATCATGGTATTAGTAACACAGGCCTTGCTGATTGTCCTGCAGTCCAAAGCGTTGCCTTTAGTCCCTGTAGTTAATACTATATACATTTCTGTACAGTCCTTTCTGTAACTTCATTTAGATGCCCAAAAGAAATATCTGTCAGGGTCATTTATTGTAGTGATTGTTTCTGATGGTGGGCTGTAATTAGATAAGACTTGATTTTCTGTTCTTGTGATGTATGTTTTCATATGTTTACATCTGGCTAGCTTATATGTTTCTAGAAAATCATTGTATTCATAACATAAATTTATATTATGTTCCAAATAAATATCTGGTGGAAAGAACATTGATATGACATATAAAAGAGGGATAAAATGAAGAATCTATATTTGAAATTTTTGTTTGTGTTTAATAGACAAAATGCAAGTGTTTGCAGTGGTTTGGGATTAGAAGTGTAATTTTGTCTCTTCTCCCTCCCTTTCTCCACATTCACAGGTTCGAGAATCGGTAATAAACCGTTTCCTAATAGCAAAACACCATTTCCTTCTCTCTGATCTTGTCAATGAAGAGGAGATTCCTAGCCTGGGGTAAGGCAGTTATCTTTATTGATTCAAAGTTAATTTGTGTAAATTTGTCTCTGATCCTTTTTTGCAAATTGTACTGATGTGAGCAGCCAAGGAGATGTTCAGTGTAATATATTGTTTTCCTGTCGCCATATACCCCTCTGCCAGTGTAGACAGAGCATTGATACACAAAGCATATAAAAACTTTTTTGAGGAAAACAGCTAAGTTTGCTAGAAATAACGTGATAGCATGTAAATAAGTTTTAGCATGGTATATTTTCATGATTCTGTTTACCTTACATTTCATCTGTTTCTGTATGCTGTTGCTAAATATCTATGCTGTTTACTTTCAGAAATGTTGCTGATTTGGGAAACATTTTCTCTTTTTTTGTACAGTTATTATTTGTTTTATTCCTTATGTACCTTCTTTGAATTTTTGTTCCAAATCTCGTACTTCTTGATTTTGACATTTGAGTCATCACCACATAGATGATTCTTAATTAGTGTTGCTCACTGGAAATCTGTGTAAGTAAACAGGTTGTGAATGGTAGATATTTTTCTTTCTTTTAAAAGAAATTTGCTTGTCTTCATTCTAAGTGTGACACACTTGAAGTACAGCTAACACTTTCTGAGTCAATGGTATAAATCTAAACAGTCCCATCTGCTGGAGATACAGAGACTTGCTCTCTTAAACAGGGTTCATCCTGGTTTTCAGTTTGTTTTCACATCTCAGAATCTGAAAAATCCAGTTGTGACTATAATCAGCTTTTGAAATTGTTTAAGATTAAATGCTTGGTTTGCTTTTTGTTTATCATGAATACGGATTCAAATTGGATACAATTTGCTAATTAATATAGTTAGTGAATTTAAAATAACACCAATAAGGTATCTACTTACTGAGATTTCAGTAACTCAGATTTATCTTAAAAGTAATTAAAGGGGTTATTTGTTTTTTTATATATAAGGAAGTAATGCTATTGGCTATCAGTTTTTAAAGTAGATTTTGGAATGTCTTCTGTCACCAAGGTATTTTTGCAGTTAATATCAGTAATATGCAAAAATATGTATCTTTTTTATTCTTTTCCTGTTTTGTTTTTTTTTGCTTTGGTTCTGCTTTGCCTTGGGTTATAAGTTCTGAGGGTCCAGGGTATGTCGTGGCATATTTATTCTTTCTTTCTATAGCCTATTGTTTATTGTACATAGCTGTGTAATTAGCTGTGTAATTGTACATAGCTGTGTAATCTCTTACGTATTTCATAGAGAGGTTGTCATCTACTAGATCCTTTGTTTATAGCACTGTAGTTATAGATCTATCTTGAGTTGTCTTATTTAAATCTTAGGTATTTTTTTGGGGGGGGAGGGAGGGAAGAAAATAAAAATATTTTGCACATTGAAGTTAGAATTTATGAAATATAAGACAACTGGATTGCATAGTACTAAATGGTAATAACATTTTGACATTTCATAGAGGTTTGTATGACAGTAGCAGTGTGTATTTCCTTTTTCTGTTAGTGCATAACTAGCATGTCTGTCATGGAGACACTGGAATTCTGGATTCTGTGCAAAAATGACTGAATGTCTGTTTTCTGATTATTAGTATTCTGGGACTTGGCCTCTTTAAACTGGCAGAACCAAAACGACCATTAAAGCCAAGAAGAAAAGAAAGGAAGAAGGTCACAGCACAGAATTTATCAGATGGAGACATAAAACTGTTGGTGAACGTCATTAGAGCTTTTGATATTCCAGTGAGAAAACCAGTGATGAGGTATGTTTAAATGCTTGTTTTCAATCCAGATTCATATTGGAGTTTCAACTGTTTTGAGGATAGCTGAAACAACTGATGTTGAAATTCAGTCGTGTGTTGTTTTGATCCTCATGTTTAAAGCATGTATAGATTTATCTTGTTATTTAATAATAAAAAATGCTATTTTCAAGCTTTTAGAATAATATAACCATTTATTAATACCTGCTAAATTCAAAAAGTTTTTTATTAACTACACATCTGCTTGAGGAAAAAGCTGCCTGGAAGATAACTTGTAGCTTTGACAACATTATAACAATGTTAATATTGGATTAATTGCATCTTAAACAAGCCTTCTAGTTATACTCAAGGCAATTTAAATTCATAATATCTTAAATATAAAAAAAAAATACATATATATTACAAAATTCCAGTTATTCCTACTGTATCTCCTGAGCGTTGCCTGTTGGCCTTCTCAAGCACTCTGTGAACTGGACATTTAAGGGAATGGAGTGAGCCTTATTTGGCTTTTACTAACTTTGAAGGTGAGATCTTCAGGCGTATTAAGGCAATGCCTGTGCTGCATGATGCTGTGTCCTGAGCAGTCTGGTGCACTTTCATAAGTGGTGTATTGCAGCAGCATTCTCGCTCTTGCTCTTCCAAAATGAATATACATTACATTTAAATCAGAGATATCTTCATCCTGCTAGGATCTTCTGCTTGTTTTAGTTATTGTTTAAATGAAAAAGAAAAAGTTCTATTGGATTTTTGTAAATAAGCTCAAATGGAGAAAGAAGCAATTCATATAAGAAATATGTTGACAGGAAGGAAAAGATGAGAATTTGAATTTACTGTCAGTAGAACAAAAATAGCTGAAAACCCTCCCAATATTTTGGATAATCTGATATCTTATTTTGAGCTGCTTTTTCTGTGAATAGTTTTCCTTTTATAATATCTACCGTTGCTTAGTACTGAAAAAGTTATTTGGAAACATTATAAAAATAAGCATATTTATCATTTATTTTATTTCACTGATGAGTTGCTGACAGTGTAAACTTCATGTGGGTTTAATTTTGTCAGAGAGGCTTTGCCTAGATACCATGAAGTCTACACAGTTCATGAATTCTTTGGGGATTCATCTCCTTAAACTGAAAAGGCTGTGTCTCAATAGATTGTCCAGGGGAAGTTTTAAAAAAATAAATAAAATAAAAATATGGGGTCTATAAATTCTTCAGAAGGAAGAACCTCAAGGCACACAGCACTTTTGCAATGAAGCTTACAAGATCAATACACTTGCTACCCCACTCTCACATGTTTTTTCTTGTTATTTGACTGAGAAGTTATCCTTCCTAGGTTAAAGTCATAATATAAAGATACCAGAAGCGTTTTGAGAACTTTGTGTGGTTAATGTATGATGTGAAGGATTCATATTTGATAATAGGTTCTCTGTCTTTTCATGATGATGTTGTCTGTTTCTTCTCATAGCAAACCTCAACAGCCATCCAAATCTTCAAGGTCATTTAACGAGATGTTTGCAGCCTCTCCATCAGCCCAGAGCCCAACCGATAGCGCAGATTGGGCATTTGACCAGGTATGTTGTAAAACTCATGAAAATTATAGCAATCATTTGTTAACATGAAATAATGAGCATTCTCCCTTTTCACATACATGTCAGAAAGATATCTTACTAGTAACATTAGCTTGCCCACTCCTGGATCTCCAAAATGATAGTTGAGCTGCAAAAGATTCAGAGAAGGATGATAAAGATGTCAGAAATCTAGACTGGCTACTGCACAGTGAAAAATGTTTGGACTTTTCTGCCAAAATGGCAGTCACTGGGAGTAAGGGAGAAGGAAGAATATGATAGAGAAACATAAAACAATGAGTGATATGGATAACAGTTGACTGTTCACTGGTTTGTTCAGTAGTATGAGGGGTCATCAAACTAAGCTCGTAGAAGCTAGGTTCAAAAAAGAAGCTTGTAATTCTTGATATGGCAGTTCCTATGTGCTCAGAGAAGTTGCCTGTATGTATTGTGGACAAAATTGATTTGCTTGCATTGAAGTGGACATTGAACAATTATTTGGAAGAATGATCTATTGGGAGTTGTCAAATAGAAAAATTGTTACAGGCTTAGGAAAGTCCCTCCGTCTGAAGACAGCTGAAGCCTGAAAGAGTAACAGGAGAAAATATAGGCACCTGCTGCTGTGTTCTTACTCTTCTGTATGACTGTTCGTGGCCATTTTCACAGTCTGAATTTTGGGCCTTGTGTTCTCTGTCTAAACCAGCAGAGCCTTTCTTATGACTGATACTGAAACTACATTTGCTTGCTATTGAAAACTAAGTTCAGCATCCTTCTGAATGAAGATGGAAATCCACTGGGTTTGGGTTTTTGTTTGTTCTGGGTATTTTTGTGTGGTGGTGGTGTATGGAAGGGTTGTTTATTTGTTTAGGATTTCCTTCAAAATTATAGCTCCTTGAAATGTAGAAATGGTTCTGACATGAGCATTTGAATGCTAATGAAATGCTCTGTTAATGCATTTTTAATTACGTTAGGGGTTTGCTGTGTCTAGTAAAAGTTGATTATCTGCAATAGAGACCATTTTCAGAGACAGCCAGGGCTGTGGCAGTAGGATTCTTGGATTACAGATAAGAGAATACAAGGGCACTAGTGACTGGATCACCTGTTTCCATTTCCTTCTTTGATTAGTTAGCCAGGAGTTTTTACAGACTTGGGGGGAAAATGTGGCTTTCCTACTGTATACAATATATGACATATTCTGGGTACACATCACCTTTTTGAAATGTTAACACACAAAACAAAAAAGCTTTTTAAATGCTTAGAGAAGCTTGGAAAGTGCAATATTTGAGCTATATTAAAAGTGTTTGTCTGGACTGGACCAGTGTGACCTTCACGAAGCATATGCTTATTTTCTTTAAATACATGAAAATATGCAATTTAGTATGTTCTGATGAGGCATTTTATAGAGGCCTGTTTTCTTTCTTTTGATATCTTTTTTACAGGTTTTAGTCCGTCCTTTTGTAGAAGTTTCTTTTCAGCGAACAGTCTGCCGGACAACAACAGCAGAAGGTCCAAACCCCAACTGGAATGAGGAACTTGAGCTTCCATTTAGGTATAGCAATACGAAACCAAATTATTTCTGAGTAGTAAGAAATCAGTTTGAGGATACAGATCTATTCAATTTCCCCGGTTCTATTCAAATCACAGTTTTTTGTGTTTATTCAAAATTTCAGAGCTCCTAATGGTGACTACAGCACCCACAGTTTGCAGTCAGTGAAGGATGAAGTGTTCATTAATGTTTTTGATGAAGTACTTCATGATGTTACAGAGGTGAGTTCATAACTGAAAGTCAGTGTGCTTTACAGAATATTGTGAACTTTTTGAAATTGTCAGAGTAAGACTTCTCAGTGTAATAGTTGTCCTGGTTTTGGCTCACCCTCCTGAGCCTCTCTTTTCTCTACCTTGTCATTTGTTATGTCTAGTCAATATTGCAATACTGTTGCAAAAAAAGGAGCAGTCTTTACAATGTTAACCTTTGTTTGTACAAATTAAGGTTGTAGTATATAGTCTGCTACTAGAGTTCAACATGTCTATGTAATCTTTTACTGATATTTAATGATACTTGAGGTAATAAAATTGAGAGGCAACACATGAATAGTAGTCTGAATTCTACTCCTAAACTTAATCAGCTTCTTTTTCTTTTTTTTTTTTTTTTTTTTTGCACTAAATTCCAGGTGACTTATCCCAGTTCCTGTATTCTTTTATTAACCTTTTTATGCTCTGTCTTACCCTGTTTTACAAGCTGTTTGGTGAAAAGTAGGCTCTTTGTGTTGGCATAAGTCCTTTCCCTGTTCAAGTCAATGAACGCTTTCCCAGTTAACTCAGTATGTATAAAAATAGCAGCCCTCAGTGTTTACTAATAAAAAAATAAAAATATAAAAATAAAAAGTATTTACTTTTTTTTTTTTTTTTTACCAAAAAGTAAATAATGCACACATTTCATTGAGAACAGAATTCTGCCCTCAGAACTGAAATGGTATTTGATGAAGCAAAAAGAAGAAAAAAGGCACAGTGTTGAAACTCAGATGTCACTCAAGCATTTGGAGAAGTCTTCTGGTTTTTAAGCTTGTAGGCTGATCATGCTAGATTTGGAAATCACTGAGGCAATACATGTGAAAACAACGCTTCCATTCCACAGCTATTAGATTTTCATACAATTTTACCTTCAAAGGCTTTTTTGAAATTCGAGTAAAACATTTTATGAGAAGACGAGCACTTAATTTACTTAGTCTGGGAAGACTCCTGTAGATTCTTTGTCAGATTTTTGAGATCTCCATCACAAGTCATACAGGACTTGCACCCTGAAATGCAAGCTCATCATGTCAAGGACCATGACATTTTTGTTCAGCATCTGGTGTTCTTGAAAAGCATGCAGAATAATTGTCATAGTAGTAATTGAATTTACATTTAGAGTAAGTTAAATGATAAAAATCCTGTATTGTTTTAATAATTGTCTTCATGAAACCGTTGATTGAATTTAAATAAAATGAAATTGTCTTACAAATTCTTATGTTGGCCAACTTCTTAATAGGATGATTGTGACAGAAGAAGTGGTATCCACACTTGTGTTGAGAGACGCTGGCTGGGATGTGTTAAAATTCCATTTACTACCATATATTTTCAAGCAAAGGTAAGCATCAATAACTTGGAGGATATCTCCTAAAATAAAAGATGGAAAGTGGGAAGGAATTAGGGTTAGGGTAGTCAGATTTAATTATGTTCTCTGTACTTCTCAGTCTATTTTTATGGAACTGACTAAAAATATCTTTGAAAGTGTTGTCCTTTGTCACATTTGGTGTGTATTTGTTAGTAAGTTCGTTCAGCATTTCAAAGGGAGAAAAGATAGACAAGCATACTTGTGCACTAATAACACAGCCTGGTTTCCTTCAGTAATGAAGTTAACACAGATTCTTTATGTGGTTTTGACAGTGGCTTTTGAGATTTCTGATACTGCATTGCTTAGATAGTTGTTAAAGAAATTTGACCTGACTCTTTTTTCAGACGTCTGATGAATCACCATGTTTTCACCTTTGCCTTTCCCAGTCCCTTCTTTCCTCTGTATTTAGAATACTTCAAGAGAAGCTTTCTTCAGGAGATATCAGCACTTAGTCATGGGAGTGTTAGGATAACATGCATTTCTTCATAGAGGACAGGCTTTTTTTAATTATTTTATTTGTCCAGCCACCCATCCTGAACTTAGATTAAAGCAGCTAATTTTTCACATCAATAGCCTTTTTGTTTCATAATCCTGCTTCAGAATTCTTGTTCTGCAGGGCAGTTGCTTTCATGTGTAGATCAAGCTGTCATGCCACAAGTCTCAGTTGCTTACTTCATGAAGATTCTGGCATCAGTTACATACCTAATGACAGAGATTAGTTTGCTATATGGACAACTTGTCAGAACTATAAAGGCTTTAAAACATCTTGTGAGCCTCTTGGATTCTTTGGGTAGAGGGGTCTCAATTCAATCTTGGAGTTCAAAGGGGTTTTCTTGGGCCATCCTCTTGCAAGGCATAACAGAACATAACTGTCATAGGATTCAAGAAAGCGTGGCATTCTTCTCATTGCTGACAAGTTTTGGACAGTGCATATCTAAGTAGTGTTTGTCCACTTCCTTCTGTTAGATCACTAATAATATGCTTTCATCAACTTGTGAGGCAAATCAATGAGTATGTGTGCTTGAGGGTTGTGCTGCCCTGTAGAAAGAATGAAGTTCTCATTGACTTAAAGAAAAGGTAAGTAGTAAGAACTTCCAGCCTCCTTTTCATAAGGCTTGGGACATCCTGTGCAAACAATGTCATTTAACGTGACCGCTATTGTTATAGGTCAACAAACAGGAAAGAACAAGATCCTTTACTCTTCTCAGGAAAATGTTCTATACCAAATGGATGAAGTTCACCTGAGAAGTGTGTCTACTCACAGCCCTGACAGACTTAGACATTTTTACAGACTGCATACCAATATGTAGTGAAAGACAACCCATAATCCATCTTTGACTGACAATAATGGTACTTCTTGTTGTGTCAGCCTTTCCGTTGTAGGACCAGACTAGCTCCAGGATTGCTGTCAGATGCACTCCTGACTCTCTTTTGGAGGAGGTGTTACTGGTTGAGAGTCCTGAGGCACAGTGTGAATGGCTACACAGATCTTCTCAGCATTGTTTCCACATGAGCAGGATTTCTTACTGAAGTTGAAAAAGTGTGATCAGTCCCACAGTTATATCAAGGTGCCTCTAGCAATTAAATTGCAGTGGCCAATGAAGCATTTCTTCATCCTGTTCTGCTATATTGCAGCAGAAATTGTGTGATTTATTTAGTCTTCTCCTCATGAAAACTTAATTTTGCTCTTAAATGTTTGATGAGCCAGCCCAGTGAGTCATCTCTTCGTCTTCATCAGGAAGATGTCCTTCCTGTCAGCAGTCATCCTGTCCAGGAGGATGGAAGACTCAGGTCTTTATGGCCAATTCTTCATATACAGCATAACCTAAACAGCATTAAATTTTACCTAAAGCCATATCTGAATTCTGCCCAAATCAGGTTAATCTTCTTGCTTTTCTTTCAGAGCTGTGTACTTTTTGAGTCTTGTTCTAGCAAGTGGAGGGCATGCCATCTCTTTTCTGATATGACCTTTCAGGAAGAGCTTTCTCCTGCTTGTGGTGACAGAAGGAGGTGCAAAGGGATGATGAGTCTGCCAGAGCTCTCTTCCATGGAGAAGCTGGCTGAATGGGCCTGGTTCCGATTGCACTCAAGAAACATCAGCAGTTTCTACATGGAAGGTGCTCCAGCATCTCACAGATACATCCTGCTCAGAGGCAAAGGCACATTGGTGTGATGCTGCCTTCAGAAGGGTTGTCCTGCAACCTGTATTTTGCCATTTTGTCACGTTTTCCAGGTCAATAGTGCCATGTGGAGATTGCTGCTTAGTCTTACCAACAGTCTGAAAATACACAGAGAAAAGCACTTGAAGCTGAAAAATTGCATGCCTGTCAGTCTTCTTTGAGAACAGTTTACAGCCATGTTCATTCATACCTTATTGTCCACTATTTCCCCACTCAGCAGCTTTGAAAGACTTAAAGAATGAGGATTGCAGTACAGAGACCAGATGTTGACTCCTCCTCATCAATATATGTATTAGCTGTTGGTGAGGAAGGAGCTTGTGGATAAGTGTTTCTTGTGGGTAGTGCAGTATGACAGTACACATTATCCTTCCTGTATGGTGTTAGTCTTAAAAAAAAATAAAAATAAAATAAAAATAAAGTAAAAAATTGCATGTTTTATTTCTTTTAAAGTACTTGTTCCACGGGGAGTTCTGGGGTGTGTATGCATAAAATAATGCATATTTCAAAGCAAAACTGTGAAAGGCTGGCAGTCTTTTTCTCTAAGAACTAGGGTGTATGATTTCCATTACATTGAATATTAACGCCCATAATAAGCAAAAGAGACTGAAATCAAATAGTAACTAATACCTTTGACAACGAAATGTCTCATGGGTTCCCCGCAGGCAATAAGTACGTCACGTACTCTTGTATTACTGTTCTGGAGCTCAGAATAATACAGAAAGCGAAGGAATAAAGTACCTGAATACCAATACCAAACGTATCTGAGAAGGAAGTCTTGCTTTTATGAGAATTGTTTCATTGGTGTTTTTTTTATCATAGACAGTTGATATGTGTGGGCTACTGTGTGTTGTAGATTGATGGTACATTCAAGGTGGATATTCCTCCAGTGCTGCTTGGCTACAGCAAAGAGAAGAACCTGGGAATGGAGAGAGGTTACGATTCTGTGCGCAATCTGAGCGAGGGCTCCTATATAACACTGTTCATTACCATTGAGCCGCAGCTCGTTCCTGGAGAGTCTGTCAGAGAAAAGGTAACTACCAGTAATTAATCATGTTCTTGCTGTTTGTTTCCCGTGGTGCAGTTCCTGAGATGCATACAAATACTTGGGCTTACTGCACTGAAGGACACAAATACAAGTACTGAAGGGCATTAATAACATCCTGAGTGTTCCACTTCACATTATGTAGCTCAGTTCAATTGAACTAGATTCACCATTAAGTGAGATGGACACTTAATGCTCGAAAAATAATTTCTGCCAGGTATCTAGTTCTAAGGTTAGTACAAAGCAAATTTGTATTTAATGCCTATGAGCATATCATTTTCTCATTTACTTCTGTAAACAATGAAGTGTTCATTTGAGTATTTGTGAACAGAGGAAAAAAGAAGCTGGCAGGTGCATCCACAGTATTCTTGCCTTTATGTTTACAGTGTTCAAATATAGCATTCATTATTTAGTGCTTTGTGCATGTCTCCAGATCTTGAAGATAATTACTTCTAAGCAGCAACTGTTATTTTTTTTCAATTATTTTACTAAACCAGAAGCGCCTTGCACTAACAGCAATGTATAGTTAAAATGAATACGCCACTTGCCATTTTATGTCACATTTTGCAGTGATTTTGAGATCTACTCAGTAAGGATGTTTTTCATGCACAAACAGCAGCAGTTGTTTTTGCAGATCAGTGCTACATTGGTCATTTGGAAATTACCCAGTCATATGGGTGGGTTTTTCTGCTCTTATGCAATACTGTGGGAGTTTTTACAACTGAGTACTGTTGAAAACAAAGAAAATGAGCAGTGTGGATTCATGGATGTCTTTTAAAGTTAATTAGTTTGAATGATAAGATTATCACTAGGGTTTTAAGTAACAAAAACGCATATAACAGCCTTTGAAGCATCTTTAGTAGACAAGACATTATTCAAGAGGTTCACGACCTTCACATACAATACTTAGTTGCTAGGAAAAAAAATGTACTGAACTTGAAAGGAAACAGACATGTACTGGAAGACCAGTCATAGAAATTCAAACAAGGGGAAGATTCCTGTGAAGTGTTATGGACTGGATGTTGCGAAACTTGACTTCTTTAAACAATGAACAAATATTCAGGTATTTTTTTAGATGCAATTTGATGCTTGGTTACCAAAATGTTATGTATTGTATTAATGCTTAGTAAAGTTATGCAGTTTGGTAGCTATATTTAGAATTGAACAGTTTGGTAGGGGAAAAAAAAAGTGTATTTTATTAAAGTCATAGATCTTATTTTATTCATAAGTCATAGATCTGTCATAAGTTCTATTTCACTTGAAATACAACAGGAGTAGGTAGCTGCCCCTTACCAAAATTCAGACATAAAGAACTAGAAAGAGACCAAAGTGTTTTCCATTCTGAAGATGCAGGAAAGAATCATAGTGCAGTAAATCACAATATGGGAAATGAGTCCTCTTCTAAGTAGCACGAAATACTGCATACCAAAGCTGAACTGGAACAAAGCATGCATTGTCACTGAAGTACCTTAAAAGTAAAACCAAAAATGAGGAAAATCTTACTGAGGTAGGAAAACTATTGGTACAGACGATTCCTCATATAAAATTTGAGGAACAGTGAAAAAACAGTTGGGGTGAGTTCATCAGTAGGAGTTTTGCCTGATTCTCGTTCTCTTTACATTAGAGATTTTTCTGTATCTTCTAGAAATTATACTTAGCAGCAGATGATTTGTTTACCTTCGATACTAAGACAAACCAAGTTATTGTTTTAGTAAACACTGTATAGGATTTTCAAATAATCACTTTTTCAAATCAATATAAATTGAAAGCAAAATAGAATTTCATATTAGAAGTTCAGTAAAGCAGAACCAAATTAATTAAGAGGCTGTCCTATTTTAGGTGGTATCTCTAAGGAGATCTGTACTAAAGTGGCAAGTGCTTGTGTTCTAACCTTGGCTGAAAAGTAATAACTCTATGCTGCACTTCCCCAAGTGTAGCATAAATACTTATTGTAGAAATTGATCAACATAAAATGACAAAAAAATTAACTAAATTTTTTTTTCTGTCCTTTTTTCCTATTCCTAGCCAGTCCTGCTGTAGCGAAGTGATTTGAAATATTTGTGTACTGTTTCAGGATGCTAAGCGTAATTTTATTTTAATGTTACAATATCTTTTTTTCTTTATCTATTTTTCCTCTCTTTCATCCTGTCCTTCCTGAATCTCTATATAGATGAATGAAATGCTTAAGAAGGTAAAATATTAATAAAGCTAACTGAGAGATTCTTGTTGTTCCATGTTTTAAGATTTAGCTTGGTTCAGCAATCTTTTTGCACTTTATGCTTTTTGACTAACATCATACTTGTTTATTTCTCCATAATATTTGCAGTGAATTATTACAACAAAATTTAAAAAGTGCCAGAGGCTTCGTATTTCAGCCATTAATTGTGGTTAAGAAGAGTCACCATTATGAGTGTTCTCTTCTGACTTGGAGGTCTAGCTACAAGGTGCTGCCATTCTATCTCTGGTTACTTCAAGAAGAAGGATTACAAATGATGAAGTGGTTTAGTTTGAAATAAGTGTTATGAAGTATGAGCTTTAATTCTCAGCACCACTAGAATTACAGGAGGGATTCTAAGTAGATGCAAATTACTTTGATCCTAAGACCTTTAAAGGATGACATCTTAGGTGACAGAGGAGCAAATAATTTTCATTCCTACATAACGTATGCTTTTCAGTCCGAGATTTGCATCTGGAAAAGCTCATCTAAAAGCTTTAAAATTTTAGAGAAGTCTGAAAAATAAGAACCCACTGAAAAAATGTCTTGGACCTTCTCTGCAAATATTTTGGCATTGTACGGGGTTGTCCCAGTAATGTTTATATAAACATTGCTGGGATTTTGTGCATAACCTCGATTGTGGTTTTAATGGAGTGAGTGTTACATGAGTAGCGTGTAGGATTACTCTTTTGGTACCTAACCATAATTGTTCACCTTTGATTTAATGTGTGATGTTACACAGGCATCCCTGCACTTTGTTTGGCATAGCTTTCACTACATTTTTAGTGCTTTAATAAAGCCAACTATAGATACAGGTCACCGTGTGCATTCATAAGTAAATCTAATTGCCTGCTTTTCCATTACCCTGAGCTTTTATTACCTTGAGCCAAAGTACATAATGCAAGGAAAGTGCAAAGGGCTATTAGGAAGGAATTTTACACTCCTTTTATGCTTCAGCAAATGGCGAAATAAGGCCAAACATAGTAAAGACTTAACCCTAAATTATAAATAAAGCTATTTTTATATAAGTTCTACTGTCTTTTGAAGTTTGATACCCAGGAAGATGAGAAATTGCTCCAGGCAGCAGAAAAGTATGAAGCTGAATGTACATCAAAGTTTCCAAGCCGCCAGTGCCTAACAACCGTAATTGACCTCAATGGGAAAACAGTTTTTATTACCAGATATGTCAAACCTCTGAACCCACCACAGGAGCTCCTTGATGCCTGCCCTGATAGCTCTCAGACAACGGCAGTAAGTACTTAAAAAAGATAACGAAGTTTCTGGGATGTAGATTTCGGAATGTGTGTTCATGCATGTGCACGTAGGCATGTAACATTTTATGTGTTTGCTGTATAGCTATGCTTTGTTTATTTAAGGAGATATGAAATAAAGTGGTAGTGACTATGTGTGATACACAATAAGTGAACCCTTAGTGATGCTGGAAAAGGGTATTTGTCCTCTCTGGAAAAATAAGTGTCTTTTGATAGCCAATACTCATTAATATAAAGTTATATCAAGCCTCGTGAGAGTAAATTGTATCAGTCTGTGGTGTAAGTTCTAAAACGAGCTAGCTGCTGCTATAACAGGGTTAGTCAGTGTTTTGTCATTGGTGTCTTGGAAACAGCACTGTGCTGCAAGTCTAGTATAATAATGCCTTCATTATATGCCTGTGTAGAGAACTGAAGGGATGACTGGCTATATTTTGTTTCCTTGCAGGAATTGGTGGCTCGATATGTTGCTTTGATTCCTTTTTTACCAGATAGTGTGTCATTTGCTGGAATTTGTGATTTGTGGAGTACATCAGATGTAAGTAATGTATTAAATGTGAGGGGTTTTTTATCTTCTTGTATATGATGCAACATCCAGCCAGCCCCTGCTTTTGGTGAGAGTTCAGATTAGATGAGCTCTTGAGGTCCTTTCCAACCTGAATTATTCTGTGATTCTATTATTGCGAGGACTGTTTTTTTTTTTTTTGTAAGTCATTTATTTCAAAAAATGCAAAATTCCTTTATCAGAGGACAACCAGTGCTTGAAAAAAGTTGCTCATAGTAATATGAGCCAAAACTTTTATCGTTGATAGGTTGCAATTGAGCCTAAGAATACTGAGGCCTTGAAACTTTTCCCATTTTTTTCAGTTACAAAACAATCCAAAATAGCTAGTCATGCACAAGTGGCAGAATGCTGACTGATGGAGACTTTAAAACTACACTTAAAATTGATCACTGTAAGAAACCACAGAAAAACACTGCTTGTAATTGTCAGCAGTAATGGGAGATGTCGCATTCTGCCTGGTGCGAATACGATCCATGGAATAGGAGCAGGTATCAGGTTAATCCCAGATGATGATTGCACCATCTCGGAGCCTTTGTGCACGCTGTGGTGCAACCAGCAGGCAGCTCAGCACCACGCAGCTGTTCGCTCGCTCCCCCTCAGTGGGATGGGAGAGAATCGTAAAAGGTAAACATGTGAGAACTGGTGGGTGAGATAAAGACAGCTTAATGAGGGGGGGGAAAGAAAGAATAAGAAGCGGGGCTGGAGGGGAAGATACGTATTGCTATTTCTTACCACCAGCCAACTGATGCCCCTGAGCAGTGGCTGCCTCCTCCCCAGTTTTATGGTATGGGACCACACCACATGTTGTAGGACATCGCTTTGGGCAGCCTGGGCCAGCTGTCCTGGCTGTGTCCCCTCCCAGCTCCTGGTGCACCCCCAGCCTCCTTACACCCAGGGCAGTATCAGAAGCTGAAAAGTCCTTGGCTGCGTGTAAGCACTGCTCTGCAACAACAAAAACATCGGTGTATTATCAGCAGTATTCTCACTAAATCCAAAACACGGCACCATACCAGCTACAAGGAAGAAAATAAGCTCTATTCCAGCACAGTGGAAAAATCAGAATAACTCAAAAAAACGTGGTTCTTAGGGAAAAATCTCAGATCTACTTCATGGATTTTCACAGCATTCATTCTTGCTATGTGCTTTCTGCATGTTGAAGCAGTGCCTAATAAACAATAAAGGTCAGTTACAAAGATCCAAGAGGATTCTTTTGCTTCAGAAGTGTTAGAAAATATTATTAAATGTTAGAAATGGAAACTTTTTACTAATGCAAACTTTTTTTGTCCCTCAATTAGCAATTTCTTGATCTTCTGGCGGGAGATGAGGAAGAACATGCCGTGCTCTTGTGTAATTATTTCCTTGGTATGGGGAAAAAAGCCTGGCTTATCATTGGGAATGCTATTCCTGAGGTAAGAGGATTTTTTCTTTTGGTCTGAATATCGACTTTCATTCTCTGAAGTCTTTGGTTCCTATCAGTGGTACAGTATAAGTATAGTATAAGTCTTTGGTTCCTATGAGTTACAAAATATGTGTAAGCCTTGATTGGACTTGGGCATGTATAAATGGGGTGTCCTGGAAACAGGTCATGGGGAAAGTCCATTCTTAGCCTGTGGCAGCATTAGGGTGGGATTGGCACAAGTTGAGAGGTGGCAGGGGAGGGTTGGAGGCTTGCTGAAGCAAGTAAATTCTCTGTCCAGTTGATGGCAAAGCTACAAGAGTAATGCATTGCTGTAGGCTACTGTGTGAGCCCCCTGTAGCAGTAATCTGGCTAAGAACTAAACCTTTGAGACTCTTTTGCCCATTAGGAGATGCTTTTATTTTTTCCTCATTAAAGCACTTGTATTTCCAAGTAATCAGTGCTGCTGTTTTGAGAGGGTAAGACTGTTTATAATGCAAATTTTCACCATTAGCATCTCCAATTAACAAGCACTTGGGAAAGTTTTGCTGAAGAGAATTTCAGTAAAAACCCCTGTCAAGACTAATTTCCTTAACACGTTCTCAGACAGTGCAGCCGCAGCAGCAGGCACTCGGTTACGCGCCTTCCACTCCACAGCTGATGGTGGGGGTGGTCCTTAACAATGCATTCAGCTTCTTCATGCTGTGAGGAGAAAGATTATTTGTTAAAGTACCTGGAGAACAGGGGGGATAACACGTTGAAGAGAAGTTTAGGGATTTCCCAGCAATCTTTTTATGTTCTGTGTGTCTGAGGGAAGGCTGATGGATGAGCCAGGTGTGCTGCCTAGATGGCAGTCACCAGGTAGCACACGCTGATACTGAGGTGGCAAATGTTAAACATTCCTGTGTATGGACTTTAACATCAGCTCTTGGCTGAACTAAGAGGACTTTCAGGGTCTGTGTTTAAAAATGGCTCAAAGCTGCATGTCTACCATGTCTCTGCCACAGAAGAACACACATTATTAGGTAAGCATTAGGTGACTGAATTGTAATGAACCTGTACATTCTTCCAGTTTTCCAAAAATGTACTACTAATCTCAATACTAAAAATGCAAAATTCCAAACAATATAATGTCTACTGTCATTGAAGCCCATTTTAAAACATCTTTCTCCTATTTTTTCTTTATAGGGACAGACTGCATACGTATTAACTTTGGAGCAAAGTCAGTATATAATTTGGAATCCCAGCACTGGAAGTTTTTACAGGCAGTATGATACTTTTTGCCCGCTACAAAATGTGTACTGCCTCATCAGCTGTGATAACGTAAGTGTGCCTGGGCTTTTCATATTTCTGTACTCATGAAAGTTCATAATTTAACATTTTTCTTGGCCTTTTGCATCACTTGTTCATCAGTTTAACTACATTTATGCAGTCATGTTATTAATGATTCTATTCAAGCTTAGTTAGGTTTTTCAGCCATTTTAATTAAATACATATAGAAAGATTTTACCTTTTTCTTAAATCATGATTTAGGTAGATCATGACATCTGTCCATAGAAAATTCGTTACTGTGTTTTAGTTACCAAAAGCGTGTTGAAGCTAACGGGGTTTTACTTTCCATCTTGGATAGCCTGTGTTCAGTTTACCACTGCTTAGCTGAGGGGCAGTAAGTCAGCAAAGCTAATGGTTTCCAGCTGAAATGTAATTTAAAAATGAAAAAGTAAAGCATACCAGGAGTCATTTGGATTGCATACATGAGGGTGGGTACAGCCCTCAGTGGTCCAACATGCCTAACACAGAGCTGGCACTACAAGGTCTAACAACTGTATTGATACTCTGCCTGGCATCAAGCCTTCCTGTCTATTTTTTGTCTAAGTTACGAGTAATACTAGTGCATGTTCATGGTGCATTATTTCTTGTGTGACTGGGAACACTCTGGGAGAGAGCAGTGGGGGAGAGAAGGCAGCAGGAATTGCTGCTCAGCTCAGGGAAGGTGAACCAAAGGTTGCAGAATGACACAGGGCTCAGCCTGCGTTGGAAGGGACAGAAACCCCAGGGCACTTTGCTGCCAGTGTCACTCCCTGGGTTGGCTGAAAGCTGACACTCGCAGGGACAGCAGAGAGGTGAGATGTGCAAAACTCTCAGACTGAGGAAACATAACACAAGCTTTAAAAAAAAAAAAAAAAAACTTTTTTATTTGAATTGAAACTAGAGGATTTTAAAAGCTTGCTTGTCAGGTTTTTGAAACTGTTATAAGAAAACAGTGAGTCAGGTTTCCGTTACATACTAAAATATAGTAAATGCTTGTTTTTATTTCTGTATCAAAAACATACCTGGAGAGGTCCTTTGAAGTGTTATGCATTGTATGTGTGTTTTGTTGTGTTGATTTGTTTTATCTTCTGTGGTTTAATTCTAAACACAATGAATTTGGAAGAAAATTTAACATTTAATATTTAATTTTGAAAGTGTCAGTTCATTCTCTCATTGAAAGTGTTTTGGAGCTTGGTGAAGTTGGTTTGTTAATATTTAGTACTAAACCTGAAGTAGGTTTGTTAATATTTAGTAGTGAAGTGGCTGCACAACCTACTTAAATTCTGCATCATAAGCTTGAAATGCCCATGGTGCTGGGGTGCAGGAGGCTACCAGCAACCCCAGCCACAGCTGCATGGTGCTGTTGGAAGAACTTCATCAGAATTCAGCAGAGACTTGTGTGGTAATCCAAAGGAGTGGGATTGCAGCTCAGGGCAGGAGAAACTGCCTGTATTGTAACGCAGCATCGTGCGGTGCTGGAGTGATGGTGAAGGCAGAAAAATTGCCATGGTGGGCAGTGGGTTCAGTTCAGCAGGAAAAGGTGCCAGCTGCAGACAGTAATTGTGGCATACACTGATTGCTGCACATACTTAAAAGCATAAAACATGATAGCCCAACAACCTCCCTTTTGGTGCAAGAATGCAAAAATGGCCTAGGTTAGCTGTAATGCTACAGGAGTGCCTTGATTCACATGGCTGCGTACTGGTAATTGGCGTAGATGGAGGTCCAGGTTCTGTAGTATTTTATTGCCATGTAAGTAAAATGTATTTATAACTTCGTTTATATGTTAAAATGAACTTGCTTTCTTACAGATTTGGTTTAATATCCAAGAGCACGACTCCCCAGTAAGGATAAGTTTTGATATCAGCAAACCAAAACTTTGGAAGCCGTTCTTCTCAAGAAGCTTGCCATACCCCGGTCTCAGCAGTGTTCAGGTACTCACATATATATATATATATATATATATATAATCAATTTAAGGGGTTGAGAGATCACTGACCTAGTAGAGAGGAACAGCGACTAAGTTCTTTGGACTATCTAATGTAGTATTAAGTAGGATTACATATATTTCTGTAATAGGCCTGGTTTTAAAAACCTTCCCAGACATGCCTTAAAAAAAAAAAATAGATCAGGAATACTGAAAAGTACTTGTTTTTTTATACAGAACGATGCACATCCATGGTCCTCTGAGTATCTGTTTAAGATCTCAGGACAATGGTGAAGTACTTGGGACAAATCTTTAATGCAGCCATCTCCAAAAATCAGCTAGACATTATAAAGAAAATATCAACTTTTGTCTTACAGCTAGAAAGGTGGCATTTCAAGCTGTGCATATTCTTAGTAAACAAGTAGGAAATCCTCTACAGTTAATCAAATTTGTAGACAACAGTTGTAGCTTACTAAAAAAAAAAGGCCAACCAACAAAAAACCAGCAGCATTACACACAAAGATCTACCTAATCTTTTTAGCGTAATTATGATTTTTTGTATACTACCAAAGTAGTAATGCCTGCAGTTATATTGCTGTATAGCTAGAAGAGATCATGCTTTTTAATATGGAAATGTTTTGCTTAATTCTAGCCTGAAGAATTAGTGTATCAACATTCAGACAAGACTGCTGCAGTGGAACTACAGGGCAGGTAATTCTATCGCTAAAACAAATGCTGTCAACATGAAAAGATTGCTCACTACAGGGGGAGCACTTTCTTGTGTTTTTCCAGTGTATTCTTATCTATGGTCCCAAAACACGCCTTGAATGCTAGGAATTGAGAACAGCCTAAACCAGAACTGGTAGTTTGAAGAATCTTTGTTTCTAACAGTTCCTTCTGTGAGACAATCTCTAACTGATCAAGCATGGCTGTATGGTTTTCTAGTAAGCCAAAACAGTGTTGGGGTCAAGGGGGCTGAGTGAATGTAAACTTAAAAAGTATGTGCAAACCCCTGGCCTTCCATTGGTACTGAATGTGCAGACAATATAGCTACATCGGCATTGATTTTGTGCTTTTAGGTATGGTGAGTTTCACTGAGGTCATTTATGTTCCCTATAAGCTGTGATAAGAAGTGGGTTGAGGGAGATCAGGTCAGAAGCCCATTAAATATTGGATGTACTATATTGCAGGATTGAAAAAATACTAAAAGAAAAGATTATGGAATGGAGACCCAGGCACCTAACTCGCTGGAACCGATACTGTACCTCTACCCTGCGTAACTTCCTGCCCCTGCTGGAACAAAACCAAGGCAAAGATGTAGAAGATGACCATCAGGCAGAGCTGCAAAAACAGCTTGGAGACTACAGGGTAAAGTTTTTAACATAAATGGCTTGTGCTGTGACGGTAGTGAGTGGAAATAGTAGTGAGCTGGAGGGACCTTTAAGTCACACACACGTTTTTAGTATCATCCCCACTGGCATAGAACTGTATGCCTTCTGCCCCCCAAAAGTCAAGGTAAATCTTATACCAATGTTGAACCCCTGTAATGTTTACAGGGTGAAGTAGCAATGGTCTGTTCCAGTTCATGTGAAAGTGTTGGAGATGGATATAAACACAAGTGTAATCTCCTGTTGTGGAGGTAGTGACTGGTGGGGTACAGCAGTACTATAAGAACAATATACCCCACTTAGCTTTCAACAGAAAGTTTGACACTTTAACAGCAGCTGCTCATGGGCTGACTGGGACATTCGCTCTCAGGTCTTGTCATTAAGAGCATGGCCAGCAGTGTACCCAGGCATTCTTCCTCAAGGCTGTTTTCAAAATTAAATCCTTCTGCCCTTCATGTAAAACATACATAGCAATGATACTACACCCAAATAGGGCAATCTTCATAAGGAGTTGAGATTCCAGTTTCTATTGGACCTGAAATGTATTTATGGACAGGTTACATCCACCTCAACTCCCCAGATAACACAGAGAGGAGAACACAATGAATTGCAACTACATAAGTGTAGAAAGGCTGCAAGATTATGCTCTAAGTGTTCAATAATATACTTTTTTTTTTTTCCTAGTGGATTTCTAAACATCCTCACTTGGAACTTAACCCAAACTAATGAGAAAAATGGCAGAAACCTACCTGAAGGGAAAGGGGGCTATTGCATTGCATCTCCTCAGGTCATCAGTGGAGATGAAGTTACAGGCACAATAAAACATTAAGATGCATTTATTGAGCTGCCTTTATCTTTCCTTCTTGCCGTGTTTTTTTCTTTCCTTCTTTTCCCAGGTCTCTGGATTTCCTATTCACATGCCTTTTTCTGAAGTCAGACCTTTAGTAGAAGCTGTACACAGCACTGGAGTTCACACCATTGATGTCTCCAATGTTGAATTTGCTCTAGCCGTGTATATTCATCCTTACCCCCAAAGTGTTCTCTCTGTGTGGATTTACGTTGCTTCACTTGTACGGAATAGGTAGCACAGAATTTTCTCAATACCTCAAGGAAGTTGCTGGTGTAGGAGAAAGCTTTCTCACACTGCTGATGTGAGCTATCTCACATAGCTCAAAAACTGAGGGAGAACCTCATTTTTAGTAACTGCAAATGCATTAGCTGTAATAAGTTACCTTCAGTGGTTGTAGACTGGATACAGCAGAAGAGGAGACAACACTATAAAATTCTAGCAGCTGTTATTTTTGTACAGTATTTTATAGCTCCCAGAGGGATGTTCTACTTTTAAAAGCATTATAAATGCACACCTGTAGTGACCAGGTTAAAAGCATAGAGTTTGTTCTTAGTTTGAGGTGAAATCTGGTTCCCGGAATTATGCCTTAAAGACTGACTTTTCAACTTTCCAGTTGCTCTGGTTTATCAACAGCCCTTCTTCCTCTTTAAAGAGGCTGTCACTCAGACAGTCACAGTCATGCAAAATAGTTAGTTTGTTAGTACCCAAGTTCCTGCATAAAGACCTTGAATACACTTCAGGTACCAAAGAGCTACCATTGAAGACCTTTTATTTTTTTAAAGGCTATGTTACTTTGTATTTCAGGTCTGTATCACACCAGGAGCCTTTAGACATTTTCTTTATAGATTCAACACTATGTATGTAATAAATACTTATACCAAAAACTTAAATGAGCTTTCACTTATTTTATGTAAGAATTTGATTAAATCACTTTGGAGTGTGAAATCTTTAAGCAAGTAATCATGCTAGATGATGATTCAAAAACTGGTTTACTATAAAATCAAACTAGCTCATTAATATGTAAGTAGTGGTGTTAACTGTTAATACTGATGTCATCTTCTGCAGATACCTTGCTAATTTAAGTTTAAGTAATAGTGATGTGATTATTTTTTTTTAATATATATATATATTTCACTAGAACATATATCAAAGTTCAGGCTCTTAAGCTTCACTCAAAGGAGATTCACTCCATCTAATAAATGCTAGACAAAACCTTTGGTTTAGTGCCAGGGGTTGCCACAGGTATAATCAGCACTCCCCTCTATAATCAACAAAACAGCACCTCTACAGAACTGTTATGAAGCGACAAGTAACTGCACTGTTATTACATGATGTGTTGCTCAACATTGACATCTCACAAGGCCACCATCCTTTCAGGGAGGAGTAGAAAAGAACATGGTATAAATAAACATTTTTCTGCAGCTCATTCAACCCTCTATCAGTCTACACAGAAAATTGTTTCTACTAGCAAGGAGATGAAACTCTGCTGCACCTCCTGAGGAACAAGAGTTCTGGAACAAGACAAATGCAAGAAAAAAGCCCACTACCAACCTTGTTACTGCTTTCGTCTTGCCTTAGCCAGCACTGCATGAGTGGCCACATATAAATAACCTAAACACTGGGCACCAAAGTAAATTTAATGCAGCTCACTTGAAGCAACAATTACTATAAACAACAGTATTCTTTCATACATCTCTTGTAGGCTTCCAACTGAGCATTACGCATCCTTCCTCGATCCTGTGTTCAGATTTTGACCATGAACAACCAAATCTGCGCTAATATAAATTCAAGAGTTTCCCATTTTCCTTACCTTGTCAGTATTGGTGGGAACAAGAAAATGCTCTCAAACCCTGCAAGAGTTGGTAGCCAAGCTGGTAATCAACAAACTACAAGTTATCTCCAGCTAAGCCTACAAGCTCACTCCCTCCACTCAAGAAGCTTGAAAGCAACATACACCATGACTGCTGTCCTCTGAAATAAATCTTAACATAAAGAATATATCTAAGTGGTAAAACTGGTAAAAATTACTAGTTTGACTTAACAGCCTAGAAAACTAGGCAGGGTGGGGTAAAACATGCCTGACTTCTACAAGGCTGCCAGCTACACCCCTTCACTCACCTGAGAGAAAACCCTACAGCCACAACACTTGGAGCATGCGACCACCAAGTCCCCCACTCCCCATGGGCTGCAGTGCTGCCTCCCTTTTGCGATGGTCTCCTCGCCCACTGCCCACTTTTGCAGTCAGCACCATCATTCGTTCCCCTGGAAGCTGCTCCAAAATACATCTTAACGCAGTCATTGAGTTGTTGAGGGAAGGGAAATACACCATACATGGGAGATTCTGCCACCACCATACAACCCCCACTGAACCTCTGCAGCCTGCTGGTATTGTACACAGATACAAGCTGTGTACACCTTACAAGCATATATATACATACTCAACTGCTACAGCAAGCTTTGTTGGTGGGAATGTTTTATTTGAGTACATCTTTCAAGCCCAAATACAAAACCAAATGCAAAAGGAAGGTGGGAATTACCCTAATTTTGCCAGATAAAGAACTTGGGGTGAGAGGAAAGGGGGAGAAACAAGGCTCCTAAAGATGTCTTACTGTTACCCAAATGCAAACAATACATTTGAAATTACCTGCAGAGCTTTATATTGTACTTATGGATTAAAAACAAAAAAACATCCACTTAACGCAAAATAATCCAGTAAAGTATATTTAAGTGCCAAACTTGGAAGAAAGTGGCATTAAAAAAAATCTGAATGTTTTCCCATCTTCCCAAATTAAGTAAGATAAAACCCAACACCCTTCAAACCAGATGAGATTTTGTGAGATTGTTACAACACTGTACAGTACACTCATAATTAAGATGTTGAAGTCGTGGGGAGGGTCAGGCTAGTATAACAAATCTCACTCCAAGGATTGTTAACACAAGATGCGGACTGTAAGTAAAGTGCATGAAAGGAAGCCTGCTCAGCTAAATGAAGTAGACTGAAAGATCAGAAGTCAGCGGTCATTCGCCAGAGCGGCAGCAGGCCCGAAAACCACACTGCAAATTCTGGCATCCACTGGCGGTTTCAGCATGAGGACCTGCACAAAAACAGAACAAATGTGAAAAGAAGAAAATAGGCCGCTTAGGTGCAGAATTATGAATTACCAGGTTAGAAGAAAGTGTCTTTTTTTAAACACAAAGCTTCATTCAGCACTGTGAAAGTCTGAAAGGCTGCTGGTAACGTCACTGTATTAACACCTCACTTCAAACAGCTATTTTGAGAGGTTTTGTGTTTTTTTGATAGTTTTGTCCCATGAATGTAACATTCAAAATGACACAGATGTAGGATAAGCAACACTAAATCAGCAAGATTTAAAAAGCTCTCACAGCTACCTTTCACAACCGAGGTGTATTTTCACAATGCACACTTATGTCCCATTTTCCAAATTTAGAGGATGACATCACGGTATTACCAAAAAAGCCACAAGCTCTAAATTTATTTCTATTTATGTAGAAACAATTCTTAGCCTGTAAAGTGTTTTTTCCAGGAACATTTCATAGTTGGCTGGACCTCCTGTACTCTGACTGGAAATCCAGTCTGAAAAGAAAAGCACCTTTACTATCCCTACAATTACCCGAAACTGTAAGGCTAAAAAGGAGACATCCAAAACAGAAAGCTGTGAGGCACAGACAGTACAAACCAATGCTGTGGTTCTACCCACCTCCACTTACCTTCACATTGTTATCCCTTTCAATTGAAATGTTAAAGTGATCATAAGACAAGAAACTACTGGATTTATTAGTACAGGATTTTATTTCCTGCAGCCACAGGCCTGCTTCAGAGACACAAACATTTACATTAGGTTGGCCGAGCTCTGGCACCCAATGTAACTCAGCAGCACACTTTCAGTTGCCCACAGCAAGCTGGTCAGGAGCTAACCAGGACAAGCCATCTTTTTCCCTTTGTACTTCAAGTAAATCGGAGACTATTGAAGGTGTTTTTAATACATTTAGAAAAGATTACCAAAACAATGTAATGAGTAAGGGCACCATGCTACGTCTGGCTTGATTTTCCCCCTTGAGTAGTAGCTTGAAGTCATAATTCAATTAATTCCCCAGGACTTTCTCTCTGGAAATCAGTTTTTTTGCTTCGTGCTGCATACCGGTGAGCAATATTCTCCAAGATAATTAAATTAACATGCATGAGACTGAATAAAACAAACCTGAAGCTATAATGGAGGACAATGGTTACAATATGCAAATCAGCAATGTCTTCATTTGGTGAAAGACTTATTTTCCCTTTCAAGTCTTTTTATTCACCTGAGCTACATTTCGCTCTTCCACATCGCTTACGAACTAGAGTTCGAAACTTTTGTTTGAAAGCTTCTTCCACAGTCCTTCAAATAGGAGACTTAGTGCTTCTGAAAAGGTGGTTTAGCACACCGCAGAGCACGTTGTGGGCAGCAGCACTTCCCAAGCCGTGGCTGAATCTCCTCACCCCTGCCACAGCTAAGCAGCGCATCAGCAGTCCTGAAGCAACTCCCACTTCTAGGAACAACGCTCGTGACAAAACTTACAGAACCACAACTTCCCAAGGCACAGCATCACTCACTATACTTCTAATAATGCTTTCCATCACTTCATTGCTCACCTCAAGAATGCTCTCCTCGTGCTAGTAACTGAACAGAAGAGCTGGCCAGCAGTCCATCCAACCCAGCGCCAACTTGGCACTGCCAACAGCAAGTGTTGTCCAGGGCAGTCACAGAAGCCCCTGTACAGACCTTTCCCATTGCCCACAGCATTCAGTACTGGGTTACGAGATGTTGAAGCTCATTTCCTTCAGTATTTGTTTATGGCTCTCAGTGCAGGAATTTGTTTAACCCCATTTTAATGCTTTGATACAAACTGCTTTCACAGTTCCCCACAGGACCAAGTTCTAGAAATTCACTGCATCGTGCATCTGTTTTAAATCAACCACCTACTCATTGTAACAATTGTCGCTGAGCTGCAGTACTGCAGAGTTCAGTAAGCTGCTGCACGTTCACGTCATCCACTGCCTTCACAGACCTTCATCTCCCTTTCAGCCTTCTCATTCATGGACTGAAGTGTTCTGAAGTGTTCCAGCCTTTCAAGCATCTCCCTGCAAGACTGCTCCATCCCCTAACTCTTCTTAGTAGACCTCTTCCACATTGTCTGAAACTCCAGTCCCTACACTTTACCAGACAGGAAGATCAACACTGCATGCAGCAGCTCCAAGTGTGGGTGCCCCGAGGCTTCCAGGAACAAGCAGCGACACCCTCTATCTTGTTCTCAACACCCCTGTGATCTCACAGAGTTGAAAACATCGTTGGCTCTTCTGGCTGCTGCTGCAAACAGGAAAGATCTCAGAATTAGCGCTGACAGCTCTCTGCAATCATCGTCCAGTTGCAGCTGCCGGCTCTGAATTCAGTTCCATGCAATCAGTTTGATTACTGCACTGCTCCCAGACATACGGCCACACATAAAGCTCTACCGAAGATCTCAGGAAGTCCTTGTGGAAATCTTCAGCACCAGCATCAATATTAGAGGCAGCTCAGTACCATTCGAAACTTGGAAGTAATTCCATTTCTCGCACCAAATGACCAAAGTGCTGAACAGAACTTACCCAGCACAGAGCTCCTGGGGGCAAGGGAGAGGCATTGGCTCCCAGATCCTGTCCAGTGACCATTAAGCCTTACCCCTTCTTCCTGTCCTTTCAGTCTTCAAGTTTATGATTTTAAGACTGCTTTAAGAACATTGAAACTTGTAAGTAAACTGCATCATCTCAAAAATTTACGATCTCCTAAATTATTAGGCACTGACTTACAAGTTACATTAACCACATCACAGTGAAAGCTTCCTCCTGTGCTGCATTTCCTGTCCCACATCTAAACCTCCTGACAACTCTGCATTTCCTTTAGAGCCTCTAACAAAGAGCTCTGACGAAACAATGCTCGGGTTTCAAAGCACAGCTGAGATCTGCTGCTTTGTGTTGCTTCTGAGCACATCCAGGCAATTCCTGTAGTTTGAAGATATTTCTGCTTATTAATAATATTTACTACCTTCTTGCAATAACTGTTTTAACAGCAAGTCTGTTTGGTTAAGACTGTCATTTCATTCTTAGGTTTTGAAAGGTTAATCGATCTCCTCCATCACTGGTCATGCATCTCCTCTGTAGGTATCCCAGTCCTCCTTAGCTTGTTCTTTTTGCATTTGACACAGACAGCAACATTCGCTACCTTTCCTTTTGGCAGTCACGGGACCATTTTTGTTCTCCTAACGGTGTTACATCTGACTGTCCTTACAACTCTTTGACTTCCCAATTTCTGTTTTCTCCACTTTTTGCTGCTGACCTCAGACTGGACTCTGTTTTCAAACAGTCTCTATTTAAAGAGGCCGTTAAATGAGAGGAAATGCCAGAAAATATTATCTTTTTTTAGACTCCACATTCAAGGGCTCCCATTCATTCCACCTCGCTGAAGCACCAGGTTAAGCAATACAGAGACCGTAACAAGGGAGCTGCATACAGTCCAGTGAGTGCCATCATCTTTTTAGGTCCTACAGCAGGGCTGACGTTTTCAGAAGGGCCCCTCTTGTTCTCCTGACAGCTCAGTGCTGGCAGTGAAGTGGGTTCAGTGAGTGTTGGGGTCGTTCACCTGGGGAAGCAGAGTTAATCGGATTCTCATCTAACCTGCCGCAGGCTGCGCTGCTGGCTTGGTTACCTCTAAACTGGATTACGGTAATGCTCTTTAAATCTAGTTCTGATTACTCAGGCACTTCAGGTGACCCACAGGAGAGGTCTGCTTACTCCTGCTGAACAGCTCCAAGGTTTTCAAATATTAATACAACCATGGCTGGCAATCTAAGCAAGGAGCACAGCTATTTGATAACTCCATTAGTTTTTGTTTCACTAATACACGTAACAGATCTCCCAGAGGCAGTTAAGCATTTCACCCATGCCAACCAAGACCAGGACCATGATGAAAGAGCCCCCTCAGCCCGGTACACCTGCCTGCTGCCACCATGTCCCTTTAGCCACTTGTTCAAGCTCTCACCTGTGGCAGCAGAAATACGCGTGGATATACAGCAAAACGGATCCCCAACCCATCTGAGATGAAAAAAGCCTTCAGCTCCCCCAGTTGTTGGTTTGGTTTATCAAGTAGGAACAGAAAGGCTAACACCGACACCAGGAAGGACAGCAGGGAAGGAAGGACTGCTCATTTTCATAGCCACCACTGTGAAGGCACAGCCCAAAGCAAGGAAAATGAGTTGTAAAGGTTGAGGATTCCAGCTCAGCGAGAGGCTCCTTCACTCCCAACAGCACATACCACATTGGATGGCCACATAGCAAAAGCAGCACTTTACAGGGGAATTACAAAGAAGTGATCAAATTAAGCACTGCCTTTGAAAACATGTAAAGCCAACATTCATTTCAAATCTCTGTTTGAGTGTTACCCTCTATTAACCTTTGATGAAGTTAACCAAGACACTCTCATAAAGAGTGGCTGTTGTGTATCTGGAGAACCTAGGGAGAGTCCAAACCCTTAAAGCAACAAGGTGCTCCCATATAAATCTGCACACGGGAGTCCATACTCTAACCAAAAATTTCAAAGTTCTCAACTCCATTGCTGGAAGACAGATCAAACCGTGAACAATGAGTTCCCAACCTCAGAAGAAAAGAGTGAAGCAGGATCACAACTTCATTTTATTAATGCCCTATTCCTTTAGTTACCGCACCTGAGGACTACTCTTAAAAAAATAAAAATCTAGAAATTGAATTGATACTAAAAAGCTGCGAAGATGTGCTGCTCCAGGAAGCAGGGAGCCTGGAGCTGTCTGTATTGCAGGACTTTAAACTGGCAGTGCAGTAAGGAGACTGAGCACAGTTGGACTAAGCTGCCTGTGGGGAAATACCTGTTGCAACTTAAGTTTGTAACTCTTAAGAATTTAGTTTAATGTTTAAACTTTAAAAAGTTTAAACTTTAAACTTTCTTACTGAGTTTAGTGTTCTTCCATCAAATGTTTCAGCCATTGCACAAGACCAGCAACTAGGAGGGGAGTATACCAGAGCTATCACCTGCAGCTGAGGGTTGCCTAACTCAAGCCTGCAGTGCAGGGCAAAGCAGGCAGAGATTTGGAACTAAGCATTACTACGCAAACCAAGAACTGGACTCATACTAACAATAAACAAACAGAAAATGAATTTGGAGGTGTGTGCAGGTTTGTGGGCTCAGATACCATCTGTAGCATGTTATTGCTTTACTACAGCTGTGACTGACCCAACTTGAACATCTGAAAGTCACCAACATGCCTACCAAACAAGTCCAGCCAGATCTCCACAAAGAATATCCAGTGAAGCCACGCACGTTAGGCTCTGGGTTTATACAACAAGAAATCTGAACACAGGCTGTAGGTGAAGGTAAAGCCCTTCTATGTCAAAGACAACAAAATGGTATGTTTATTAAATCAAAGACTGCTAAATTCCATGCTGTTGGCTCCATTTATGTTCCGCAAGACTGACGGTTTTCCAACATGATCCCAGAATATGCTTTCCCGAAAACAATCCCTGATAAGCTGGTGGGCAAAGAAAATTATGCAATTATTCTCCACATCCTTACAAATCTTTTACAGCACTTAATAATACAATCTATGTATGAGCAAAGAAATGTAAACAGCTTCAGATATGGGTTGATATAAATAAAATGGCTTTTACTTTCCCTACAGATAACTTTAGATACTTCACATAATATAGAAATTGTTCAAGGAGAATCCTTTTGTCGACAGAGGAGAACAAGGCATTTGTTTAGCACTATCACCATGAGGCCTGGGTGAAAATACACAGAACGGTATCCTGATAAAGCTGCAAAGAATTCAGTTATGAAAGGGTATTTCCCACTTCCAAATTTTGCTAGGACACCTCTAAGTTTTTATTGGCTTTCATAAAAAAAAAAAAAAAAAATGCTACTTCTCAACAGATACAGGAAGTTGGACCATTACATCCTCTCTCTCCTGTTGACTTCTCTCTAGAAGAATCATTCATCCAAAAGTATGCAAGATGCTTTACAGAGCAGAGCTTATAGCCTCACAGCTTCCAACAGTCAGTAAAAGAAAGGAAATAAACAGGAAGAGGATCAGGACACCTTTACAGAGTTATTCCAGAAATTATTCTATTTAAATACAAATAATTTCTTTGGGATATTACAGAACAGACAAGCTTTAAAGTGGTGGAGGACTTGCACAAGAGATTCTGACTTTGTGAACTAAGATGACACTGTTTTAGGGACTAGAACAATGGGGAGAGACAGAAACAGCTAAAGACAAACCAGAATATTGAGTCTGGTATTACGGACAAGTGGAAACAGAAGAAAAATAGCAAAGAATAAAGATGTAAAAGCGAAAGGCTTTTAACTGGTCTTTGAAGACATCGTTAAGTTCAACACGGTGCAGGAAGGAGAGTCAGAGAAGGACTTTAAAAAGGAACCTTAATTTTCATATTGAAATGCAAGGAGGTTTGCAAGGAGGTTTTAAAAAGCTAGAGTCCAAATAGAATGGAAGTAGGTAACAAAAAAACAAATGCATTGAAATAAAAATCTGCCAAAAAGTACACAGAGAAGTCCAAAAATTATGGAAGCAGAAGTGATTTAATACTTTAACTTCTAACGTTAGGATCCAATCCAATAAAGCACGTCATCCTACATCAATTTCAATGTACTGAATTCCCAAATGTCAGTGAAGTTTTATTTTTTGCAGTTCCAAAGCTCCAGCATCCTAATATAGCAGGGATACCCTGCTGTGCTTGTAGCTCAATATAGATGCAAATTGAGATAAGCACCATGAACTATCAGGGAAATATAATTTTGTTTTACACACAATTAGTTCTTGTAGTTCTTAAAACTCTGTCACCTCAGTTATCCTTTTTTTCCTTTCCATTCTGTTGCACTTACCTGTTATAAATTCACACACGGAATACAAATCACACCATGGTTCCATCTCTAACACTATGAATGTTTACTGGACCTGACATAACAGACCAAATTCCAGTGTGGGAAACACTGAAAAGCCTTCCACCATAACTGTATTTTATGCATTTATCCAGATCCTTCTCCAGCTGAGATCCAACCCTAAGTTAGTAAGTTAAGCAAAACCAGAACAACTAAATTACATTATCTACAAGGACACATGATGGTATTCTACACCAAACCCACTGTAACTTGTGAGGTTTACATAAAACACATCATTTTTTCCCAAAAACAGTAATTTTAGTGCCATTCTAAGCCTCTTTCTCAAGTTACTGCCACAAAGAAAACATACAACTACATGATTTACAGGAAAAAGACAGAGAGGAAGAGGGTCTATAAAGAGACTTACTTTCTAGTCTCTGTTACTTATGCTGACCTGAATTAAGAGATATATGGACTAGAAGTGTCTTCCTAGGTAATACAGAACTGTACTAGAAAGACTTGAGCAAAAAACTGACTTAACAGTTGTGATTTTGTAATCAATATTTGAAATTCAGTGCTACGCAGCCAAGAAAAAAGTTTTTTTTTTTTGTTTTGTTTTGTTTTTTGTTTTTTTAAGTTTTTCTTGCATGTTTTTCTTTGTTTTGTCTCATTTTCTAATTTGCCCAGTGAGGTTGTGGATGCCCCATCCCTGGAGGCATTCAAGGCCAGGCTGGATGCGGCTCTGGGCAGCCTGATCTAGTGGGTTGGCAACCCTGCCCAGAGCAGGGGTGGGGGTTGAAACTAGATGGTCTTTAAGGTCCTTTTCAACCCAGGCCATTCTATAATTCCATGATTCTATGAATTTGTCTGTTCAAGTGTCCCTAAACCAAAGGTCACGCCCCAGAAAAACCTCACATCTTCACGAAAAACATTACCGTTAATGTTGTCACAGTAGTAAAAGTGTTCATCGTTTAGCGAAGGGCATGCAGCAACTAAATCCTGCAGGCCTGCCCCAGTGACAGTGAGACAACCCGAGAGGTTGAGGTGTTCCAAGTGTGGCAGTCCTCCTCCCAGAGTCAGCGCCCTGTTAACAGACAGAAGAGAGGCATTAAGAGTTTGCACAGCACTAGACTGACTTGTACTCCACTGTGTCACCAGTCACCAATTTACTAGCAGCTTGTAACAAAAGCACACCTCTAATGAATGATTTAGCTTTAAATCTGGCAGTCTGGCACTCTATGAGGTGCATCACCCTTGCAGCTGTGCAACAGGCCTGAAAAATGAACCACTCCCTACAGAAAGTAACAATTTCCTTTGACAGAAATGGACTGAAGTGGGAAATCACTTTGTTCATTGTTCATTAATGACTCCAGAGATGACCACTTATTTCAAAGAACTGGCATGACAAGCTTCTCCAAAACACTACTGATTTCTGGTGAGTCTTCCAAGGTGAGGTGTATTTCTCAACCCATCCTGAAAACGGAAATAGAGAATTGATGTTCGCAATTTTTGGTGCATAACACTTCCGAAAGCTTAAGTATAACTTTTTGGTTCAAGTGATTTTGGAAACCAAATTTGTATTTTCTTAAGTCTGCCAAATCTTTACCAGCAGAGCCTCTCTGCCAACACACCACCACGTTACTCTGACGAAGTTTGCTATTCTTCCTCCAAGTAAAGAAGAATTACTGGTTGCTGATAAAGCAGCCTCACAGATATATTACATCTGACCAAACACTTTGTGCCAGCCTGCTTGTTTCATTGGGAGTTCACGGGACAGCTAAGCAAGTTAATCTGAAAAAAAAATACCACCACACCACAAGCTTGAACCAACATGCATCAGATTCAAGCCGAGGCATTTTCAGTTTCACATCCTAAGAGCACGGGTGTACAACCTTCTCCCATCAGAAGATGGAAACAGAACTGCTAATAGCAGAACCAACTAGCAGTTTATATGAAATGAACTGGCAAATATAATATTAGGAGATGTCATTATCCTGGTAAGTGCAACAAACACTTACTGCAGAATACAGTCTCAATTCTTGGTATTCCCTCATATCCAAAAAGCACTGAGAAGCCAGCACCACAACTAAACCCTTCCTGTGACTCAAGGATCAAGTATTCCTTTGGTGCAAGAGGATGCAGCCATAAAAGAAGGCCAGCCACATGCAGCACTGCCTACTCCTCACCAAGTGAGCCACACTCAGCAGCACTAGGCTGCTCCAGTGCTCGGACAGCATCAGGCTCAAAGACAAAGCACAGCTAACTGAAGTGAAAGCTTAACTACCAAAAGAGCTGCAAAGAGACATTTGAACAGTTAGCACTTCTGAGGTCTTCATCAAATGGGGATGAAGCCTCTGGAGAGGCAAATCAATGCCAGCAGCGCCCCATGTATTCTCTGTTGACTACGGCATACGGTACAGGTAGGCAAAAAGCCTTCACATTCCAAGCAGCTCTAATTAGTCCCCAGAGCTATTTACCGCACATCTGAGCGAGTGACTTCAAGTATTTCAGTCTTGTCCCATTTTCATTATGAAGCAATAACTGCACTTTGCTGACACAATGTAAAATATCAATTACATATCACACATTGCAAATTTTGTGACTTGTGAAGCTGGCTCAACATTCAAGCTAACTTCAACTAATTTCTATGCTTTATACGTTATATGAAGTTATGTTTTATGTGTTCTTATGCACATAAAAAGTTATGTCACCAGTCATACACGTTAAATGAGATGTTACTACGGTTTGTTTTTAAAGTTTCAAGAGTATTAAAAAGTTTAGCAGACATAATGGAAAAAGAGTGAACCAACACTGAATTTCCTAACAAGAAATTACTACAAATCAAATACAGAAGTATAAATAAATACTGTCCATTTGCCTACTGCAAATGAATTTATCAAAGTACTTTATTCCAGGGAAGATGTCAAAAAAAGCTTTTTAGAATCCTTTTACTCAAGGGAAAAGTTGGAGAAAGCTTTCAAGTCTGGTACCATAAATATTTTGAAATGGATGCAAAGATCACTTAAGACTTACCAGATTCTTTCAGTAAAAATATTTATACTGAAACTAGGCCAATATAACCCAGAGCAACCCAACTGCAACAAGTACCAATAAAAACCCTACTGCAGCGAAATAGCTCAGAAATGTCTTTTCACCTGAGAGCACGGTCTGTGATCTGGTAACACCCAGACAGACTGAGAAACTGAAGAACTCGTGCAGTCTCTTCATCTGGTTTTTCACTCCCAGAGTATGCTAAGTCTTTTTTCTCTGACTGTTTAGTCCTTATTGTTTTCCTACACAGTGCAGAGGACTCTGGAAGTGCTTGAATAGTTCTTAGTGCCGTCCCAGCACAACAAAATGAGTGACCGCAGTAAATCAAGTCAGTAGAAGCACAGTGCTGCTGCCACCCTCTAGTCCTTAAGCCATAAATGTCTCTACTGCAGCAAGATGCAGAACAATTAATGGGGGATGTTGGTTCCATGAGGCAAAACCCTTCGACATTTCTGTGTCTCCACTCTGCAGCATCTTCAATGTCAGCTAAATCATCTGCATCTAGCATCCACACATACGCAGAACTGAAGTTTTCTGAGCTGTCAGGGTCAGTCCAATGATGCTCACTGTCTCTCCCTTCAATAAAGTCTTCGTTGTTGATTTCATGCAAACAATTATACTTCTTGCTGGACTGCAGAGTAATCTCTCTGTTTTTCCACAAGGTCTTAGCATTCCTGTTTCTGCAGCCTTTCAGAAAACCCCTGTTATGGTGAGTTGATATGATGCCCAGAGCTCTGGAAATCCTCTCTATTGCCACGTCCGTGATTTTTTCACATCCAGACAGATCAAGGTGGCGAAGATTTTGACAACAACCAAGTGAAGACCAACTGAAATCAGAAGAAACAAATGACTTATGTTTGCTCAGAAACAGCTGTTATGGATAAATATACAAAAAAAAGATTAAATAAGGGAGATAATTTATTAATTCACAGATTAGATAAAGAAGTCCGTATTTGTTCAACATGTAGTAATTTTTTAAATACAGCAGACCAAACACATATGGGACAACAACTTCAAAAAGCAGTTTCTGCCATGCATAATGCTGGTACCAAGAGCCAAGCAACTTAGAGAAATCATACAGTTCACTTTTTTCAGCTTTCCAAGAAGTTAACTTACTGAATTAGTAAAATCCACAAAGAAAAGAAACGTGAGGTGTAATATTCAGTTCAAAGTATTTTAATACTTCTTTCCTATTTGAGTTTAAGATTGCCTGTTTATCCATACTCAAGTATCAGTGCACTTAGACCCTATGTCTTTCTCTCAAGAACTTTCCACTTGTTTCAGAAAGAATAGCTGAATTCCTGAAGCATGCTTTGTGTATGCTATTAATTATCCCATAGAGGTGATTACTCCTAGATTGCTATGGAAACAGACCTTGACATTAATGCAAACTCACCCCTTCAGCCTTGTATTTTTCAACTGAAACTGAAATTAGATCTGCAGTACCATTGCTGCATTATTAACTATAACAGTATATAGCTGATTTAACCTTTGCCTATTCACAGTTAATGTTTTCCATATATGATTATTTTCATTTACAGCAAACCAAATCCATTTTCTCAAATTACAGATTTTAAGGCTGGAAATACAGATATAAGGAGGGACCGAGAATCTAAATTTCATGGGAGACTGACACAAAAAGATCAAGTTCTGAAGCATGCAAATTCCATAAAGGTCTTTATTTCAGTTAAATCTTCTACAAGCTACCATGCCAGTAACATTTTGTGTTGTTAGCACACACAACTTGAGAGCACTGTATGATTAAATTGCTGCACATAAACAGCCACTGAGTTGCAGTATCACGTTAAGACCCGTTTGTGCTGGCTCCATATTTATGCATCATCCCACTGGTTTTAATGAAATTTCTGCAGACTTTTGTAAAACTCAGGAGTCCACAGTAATACACCTAGGCCCTAGAACTTTCCCCACCATTTGATCAGCAACTTAAAAAGCAGTATTCCAAATGCTATTGGCTGTATCGGACCAAAAACTACAGTAATTAACTCCCAAAATTAAATCTATGAAAAAATTAAAGTTGTTAATGTTATACATAACAATTTAATTTTGTGTTATCTATACTTTGATAAATTTGTAATAGTTAAGACAAGATAGTAAATAGCAAAGCAGAACTTGGTAATGGCCGTTTCATTCATTTGTTGCTCTGGTCTAGTCCTTTGTTCTGTGTGAACCCTGACCGATTTATTTCGGTCTCATGCTGGCAATGGAGTAAGGACACACTTGAATGTCTTCCCCCTTTTTATTTATTTTTAAAAAACAACCATTAGCTAACCTTTCAAATGCAGAGTCTGAAATATCAGTTTGAGTGAGATCCAAATATTCCAAGTTGGGACAAAGCTCCAGGATCTGTCTAACCTGGAAAAGGAAGAATAATCAGCAAAGTCTAGCCAAGGTTGCAAATAATGTCAGAGACAACATATGAATTTACATTCTTTTGAATTGCAACTTGTTTTCACAACCAGTGTGCTTTAAACTCGGGCACAACGGTTATTAATTCCAGGCTGCACAGCCACAATTATTAAATGCTGGTTTCAAGTTACATACCATTTTGCTAGACACTGCAGAACTGTAGGCTAGTACTAATGTCTTCACTGAGGAGCCTACATGTGGGAGGACATTTTGAATTAAGCCATGAAGCAAACGTTTTTCCATTTGTGCTATATTAATGGCAAGTGAATCTTCAGCTGCTTCTTCTGAAAAATTAGAAAAAAAAAGAGGAAGACTTAATATTGTAAGTCATTTGGAATCTACACTGTCAGCTTACGTTACAGAAGTTACCAGAAAACCAAAGAAAGCCTAACAAAGCTTAGGGCTTAGGTTTCAGAAAGTACCCTACATCAAAACTTCTGCTGAATTCTAGTTCCATATGTCAGCCCCATCTTTAAAATCTTGTTGGTCCTTCCAACAATCCTGAAGATTTTAACACCAACAGCAAGTAAAAATAGTAAAAGACTTAACAGAAAATTAACATTTAAGGACTCTGAGAAACATTTACTACAGATTATGAACTATTCAAAGCAGTCTGGGGCAGCTATTTCCACTGACTTGATTAATGAATTGAAATATAACATCATGGGGCATTTCACATCCCATGATGTAAAAGCTTATGACAAGTTTTACTTTCAATCTAGAACACATTAGGATGCAGTATGATTCACCCAAACTTTCTAGAAGATAAAGTCTTTTACCTCCTTCCTAACTCCAGAAGTATCCCCATAACTCTTCTTTCACCTGTGCTCATGGTTGCTACCTCCTAGATGAGCTATTTCAGCACATCAATACCAGCTGCCTTTTTGTTGTCAATGTCTCCCCTGTATTCTCATCAATCTGAGAGTCAGGATGAAAATAGGGAAAAAGTGCACTCCTTTCAGGAACACTAAGTAGTTCCTAGACAAAACTTCAAGTTCTTTTTTACCGTATAAATCTACTTGGCTTAGAAAGCATTTAATCTAGATAAAAAAGTAAGTGTTGCTGTATCTGTCATTGATTCCATGTACATAGAATCAACTACAAAAAAATGGTAGTTGGAATTGATTTTATACGAGGAGACTCCATTTTATGAGTTTATTATAGCTGTGTAATCTGTAGAAAAAAAAAGAACTTCAGAAAAGAACTAAGGTCTAAGAACTTCAGAACTTAAAAATCAGAATTTACTTACCAGATTCATCTATGTCAGCATCTTCATCCCATTCCTGGAAAGCACGACTTTCATCTTTTCTATTTTTCACCCATTCCTCATCAGGTTCTGTCTCAGTATCTGCTGCAGGACCACTATACCAATCACCTACTCACCAAGAGAGAGAGATGAACACAAACTTTTCTCATTAGAGCAGAAAACAGCAATAACTTCTCAGTATATTGTGACTTATCTAACCATATGAAATAAAAAAAATTTTGCATTTGTCTCAACTAAGGTTGGCCTGACCCTGGACATAAGTCATGTTTGGTTGATATTTTAAAGCTAGAGATCCCTGAAACAACTGCAGTACTATTACACAGATCATTGCCTATCATGCTATTCCTGAGACATGCCTTCTGTCCTTATTTCCTTAGTAGGGACCAATGATTGCAGAAATAACAAAAATGATTATGGAGTATCTGGACTGTACAAGTGCTAAGTTCTTTATGGTCGCTAAATTAACCACAAGCTTCTTGTTTAGCACTGGGTTTGAGGCATTTCTGTTTTCCTTGGGAAACCCACAACCATATAGCCCATCAAAATGTATTTTATTAGCCCGTTTTTAGTCACTGCACATGACAATTCCACGAGCACAAACCCCAAATCCCAGAAGGAGCCTACTTACAACAGCTGTACAACTCAATTATAATCTATATGACTAATCAAGAGATAATCGTTTTCTAGAACATCTGGATGAACACAAGTATCAGGACAGCTCTGTTTTAGCTGTGAGGGAATCCCATTATCACCAAGAGCTACTGCACAGGCACAAGCTATGGGTATGCTGTAGTGTTGGGCTCGGGATAAGTATGTCTGCTGCCTCCCTTAGTGTAGGTATACTTGAGACAGGAAGAGCTTATCCCACTAGTGAGGTAGTGGGAAACCCTATTATCCCACAAAAAAGAGCAACCCCTGTTAAATAGTTTCTTATTCAAACAACACAGACAACAAAATCCTAACTATTTGTCAACCAACTGAAGGAAAAGGCTTTGGTGACATTTCTCATCTGCTTTATCCCACCTTCGTAATAAATACAGAGAAAGCCTCAAAAACCCTGCCTGTGTGAGAAAAAAGTTAAAAATTAAGCCAAGCCTGTAAATATATATTTTTTTAAACACCCCCCTCCCCTCCCAGCAGTAATTCCTATCTGAGAAGCTTCCACCCAGTTTAGAGCACTTCTCCACAAACGACTGCATTAGCAAGTATAGACAGTACGTCATGGGAATGGCTTCCTGTTGTGCCAAAACCAGGTTCAGGAACAGGCCAATTTAAGCAGATGCCAATTATCTCTTCTGTGTGGCATGTAAGTATAAAGTTAACTAGGATTCAGGTGAAAATTCAACGAATTAGAACTCTGAAACCCCCCCCCCACATACCCGCTCCAGCTCTGGGACCAATCTATTATTGTAAGTCAGATTCATTCAGCCAAAAAAATTAATTCCGAACAGAAAGTCATTTAACTCCTCTCTGCCCTGTACAGACTTTAGAAGCCATAAAGGTACAAAGAGAAAAAAAGAGTTCTTAGCTCTTAGGTCAATAATTTAAGTTTTAAACTAACTTTATTAATATCTTAAAAGACATGAAATACTGCTTATTAAAAAACACATTCAGCTCAAACACAGGCACAGCATCAATTGTGTAGCCTGCAATGCTATACTCCAGTGATTGTTTAATATTCACACACGTCTGGACAAATACTAATATTTATATTTTAAGCTACAGATACACCCCGATGTCTCTCATAACTGGCCTTAACAGAATACAGAGTATTTTGTCTGTTTGAACAGGAGCTTTTGCAAACATTATGTTTCTCAGCGGAAAATTTTAAAGAACACAAGTCTGACGAACAGAAGCTGGAGCACACCACCTCTTAGTCCTTACTGCAGTACAAGGTAAGATATTTAAAGAACCAATAATAAAGCTAGCATATGCAGTTTCTTTGAAGTTTGTATATAAAAAGCAAGAATAGGTTACAATGAAGTGCTACAACTCTGTTGTTCTGAACTTCAACTCTGCAGTTAGGTGTGAGTCACAAGGCATACAAGGAAAACATACTAGTCAGGAACCGACAAAAATATATTTTATCTCTACCTAGTAACACAATAATATGAAAATATTACTGAAATAGTAGCAGTATTTAAAACTCAAAACCCCTTACACTATAATTAAGATGTGGTACTAGTGAGCATGCTTGTTAACATTAACTGAAGACAACAACCCTCAGTAAAACTAATAAACAGTTTGTATGTAAGAGCTATTCATAAGCGATGACCAACTCAGTGTTTCTTTTCTTCATGCCTCCATCTTGCTGTTTTTTTTGTTGTTGTTGTTTTTTATTGATGCTGCTTGTTTGTTTTTTTAATTCAACCAAGTTTCAAGACAGCCCCCCGCAAAAAGCGTACAACCTTTCCGAAATGCTCAGCTTTCAGGATCATTGTATGACATGACAGCTGATAAAACATTATTTGCTATTGCCTCAAACTCTGTAATTGACATGCTTTCAAAGAAATAATTAAATTTAACTTACCTCTGGCCCAGCGAACAGGATAAAGATGCTTCCAAAGAGATCCAGTTTTAGCCAACTGTGACCATTCAGTGCTTACTTGACTACACTGACATAACTCTTGGGGGTTAAGGTAACTGAAAATGGTCACCATTACTTCAGGAGGAAGATTAGTAATATTTGTGGTGTGCCCTGTTACTTCAGTTTCTGAAATATAGAAAGTTTGTGTTAAGTAAATCCTCATAGCTTTAAATAATAACGATGTAACTACATTTTGACTACATCAATGAAAAACGTATTAAAGTGTTTAAAACAATTGTTTGATAAAAGAAAAGAAGAAAACAGGTGTTGTTTTGTCTTTAAAAAAGCTTCCTCTTTAATACCACCTTCAAAAAAAAAAAAAAGCTTAGTTTTCTGTTTGCCATTTTCCCAACTGGCTAGTTCTTCCCCCGCCCCACAATTCTGATCCCACAAGACTCCAAGAAAGCCCTAGACAAAAATAAACTGCTCATACTCTACCACAGCAAGATAGCAAATACTGCTTTCATAACTGGAAAGCTTTAAAAATATGCCTTATGTCATACATGATATATATACCTGCTTTGCCAGATTCCCAATAAATAGTATCAGCACACAAAGTCTGCCAGCTGGGCCCACTCTCAATGAAAGCACTCAACCTCTTGACTGGGACACAGCAAGAAATCCATACTTAGCTGTTTGTAGCTGTCTTTTTTATTTCAAGCTTTAACTGGAAATATAAGCAATTAAGGTGGCACTAAATATTAGGTCAGACACTAAAAATCAACTACTATAACCTATACTTTAATGGACAACAGCAGGAACCATCTCCAATAGCTCTCCTGTATTGCCACGGTACCTAAAGATCTGTAAACTAACATATTTAGTGCTTTGGCTAGATATGGGTTTTTGTTTCTTTTTGCTGTTTTAGAGATTTTTCAATGCCTTGTACAAAGTCAAATTACTTGAGAAAAAAAAAAATATTTCCAAAATGTTTTTAGGAGTCCTTAGAAATAGCAGATTTCACGTACTTTGTGTCCTAATTTGTAAGACTTTACTGTGAGACACGGATCAGGTTTCTCTTCTTTGCAGAAAAGCTTCAAAGGTAACCATAACAAAAATAATTTGCCCTATCGTAATCTGTTACTACTTCAAAAACAAAGATGTGTAACTCCAGTTTCAATTGATGAATCAATGTATTCATCTGGATACCTGGCAAGTCATTGCAGACACTACAGGGAATTTCACACTAAAATTCCACTACAACTGCACACTACAGCTGTGATATTTTCTTCCTTTTCTAAGAAGGAAAAATACATTCCACTTTCCCTAAAGTCTAGAACACAGCTGTTGCAGAGTTGGTACTGTCCCAAAACTGCAATTCCAGCTAGACATAATAGCAAGCAAAGCCATAAAGCTACTTTTGTCCTATTCAGTTGTTCAGACTCAAACAGTATTTCACACCATAAACAGCAACGTTTTCTGAAGGCTTGACCTGAAGGGTAGAAAATAACCGGTTCAGTAGTTCAAAAGTCAAGTTTCATCAAAGAAATGGTTCCAGAACAGAGTTTTTCTGATGAGAGCGCCACACCTTATCAAAACCAAAGAGTAAGCTATTTGTCAGTCTCACCCCGGTATTACACTTCTGGTACATTAATCCTTCTTCCTTGGTACATTAACTCTTCTTCATTTGTTAAGAGTGAGAACAGTAAGCATGGAGGATGCAGGCTGTTTCAACAGTCAGAATACAAGCCTGAAGTGCACATCAGTAGCATTTATTCTAAGTTTCATCAGGAAAGGTAGAGTTAGATGAATGCAAATTAAACATCCACTTTCAGAATGCACATTCCATCTGACCTACTCACACACTGTACAGATTCATACCCTTGCACTAACTCCACAAACACAGCTCCTTCCTTTCCGATTCCCCAGATTAACTGTAAATATCGTTAGTTGACTAACTATTCTCTGTTACTAAACCATCAGTAAAAAAAAGCTTACAAAACAGGCCTGAAAAACAACTATTAAAGGCTGGGTCTGCAAACAGAAAACATAATTTTTATGAGAGCATGAAATTAAAATTCAAGTATTGTTTCTACCTGTTTATTGTATCAAGTATTATCACGGGAGGGAGGAAAGGGGAAGAAGTCTGAGAAAAGATAAACAGTATCAGATACAGTGACGTTTGCCAAAAGCCTGTATGATACAATAAGTCTTCACGTTTCAAAACTGTTTTGAAGAAATTTCTATTTTACAAAAATTATTTTAACTAAAGTACTGTACTGGTAGATATGCCACTGGTGTGGCTTTTTAGGCAAAAACTGCTTTCACTTTAATTAAATGCTTCACCTTGATCTGCCTTCTCATCCACAGAATACTTAAAGACCTTCTGAAGCTCTTCAGCTTGATTCCACTTACTAAGACCTCTGAATTCTGCAGCCTCCTTTTGTGAGCAGTGTTGTGCAATTACTTTCTTCTTAATATCTTTCAGTTCTTCATAAGTAAAGTATTCCATCAACATTGGCTGAAAAACCTAAAGCAAAAAAAAAAAAAAGTGCCGTGCTGACACAGATCTACCAAGACAGAAATTTCCTGTTTCCATTCCTCCCCAAGCAAAACATGGCGTACGTAGATGGTCCTGTCCTTAGGTTCATTCCAGTTTTAAGTTCTAACCCTGTGCTTGCCAATGGGTCCCTAAAGAGCCTCAGGCATGCTGTTTACCTGTTTTCCCCAACAGAAAAGGGAAGTGACTAAACTAAGCAACTTATCAATGTACTCACACGCAATGCAAAGTGGCAAGGCAGAAAAAACATGAGGGAAGATTTCTCTTAGACCTCGGAAGATTTGTTCTCTCCAGAAGATGCTTCCCACTTTTTGGATACCCATAAATCATCAGACTGGCAGTACTAGTCTTTATGTCTCAAATATAGGTCAGAGGCTGTTTGGGAGTGTCAGTTTGAGTCATGAAGCACTGGTTTATAGGACTTCTTTTAAGTTTTGCTAGGCCATATGACAATTGCACTTTCTTTTGGACTTATACTCTTTCACATTTAGAAGTTATAAAACACGTACCATAATTTTAAGAGCGAATAGTATTTTAAAGCTTTTTTCCTTTTTTTTTTTTTTTTAAAGAAAAGGGAAGGAAGACTTTTTTTCTTTTTAATATTTTCACAGGTCTAGCAAGTCATAATAATGGTACCAAACTTACAATAATGCATTCTGTTTCTCTTACTTATTGTTCCCACAGTTTTACAATTTTCAGGCACCTTAATACTACATCATCTGTTCTTATAAATGGATTGTTTTATACTGTTAAACCATCTGTACGACAACATCATGAAACAAATTAAGCGCAATATCATGTTTAATACTGATGCTGTTCCTCTTTACCTGAGCCCTGCTGTGATATTCTGGATACTTCATGTAACCAAACCCCTGCTTAAAGGTTATTTGTAACAAAAACAATTGCATGTACACATATGTATGTAACACAAACCTTGATTATCCCTCTCATTATATAATCATTTCAACTTTTCAGCAGTATTTTAATCCACCACCATCAGTCAAAAGGAGGCAATAGCATACCATGTGTCAAGTAACTTCCTGGTAAGCAGCTACACCTGCTGTGAACAAATTCCAGCCCCAGTGGACTTGTTACCAACTTTCAGAAGGACCAGGATTTCACCATAAACTTTCAATATATTCACTGTTCTAGAATGTGTCACATACCATTTACAGAACACAACGACACCACAGTTCTGAATGCAAATTGAGTTGTTTTTTTTTTTTCTCCACAATTCTGTTTTAATTATTATGCCAGTCTCTTAAGGCCTTTGTCTCCGCACAGTCATTTCAAACCACAAGGAAGATCAGCGTACTATTTGAGAACTACATACCTCCTCTTCCTCTTTCATATGAGGAAGGAAATCCCTGGTAAAGGCTTCCAATCTTTCCTTCAGCTGTTTCGCATAGTTTAGCTGTTCATATTCATTCTGAAAAGAAAGAAAAGACTTATCTAACTCTGTCCATCCATTCAGGGGTTGAACTATTAGACAAACTGGTATTTCAACACAAAGACCATGTATGCAGTACGTTCTGTGATGCTGTTTGCTGTATTTAGTGGTAAGAATGCGTTAACTTTAAGTTTCTTGACAAGCTGGCAGTCTGTATTGATCTGCTTCTAGGCAGAACAAAGTATTCCTTTCCTGCCCGATTCCAGTTTATTTTCTTATCAGATATGAATTAGCTTGTCTAATCATATTTTCACTTTAGAGCAAAGACCTGAAGCCTGCCAATCTACAGTCAAACCCGAAGTTCAAAGTAGTTAGACTAATTTAAATATTTGCATATTTTGCCCAAGAATTCTTCCAGAATATAGTAATTCCATTTCATCTTCTAACTGCATATATTTTACATAAGCTACTCTACTATCAAGCTTCAAAATTATAATCATAAATTATAGTCCTATGGGTTTTCCATGTATTTACTTTGTAAATACATGTACATGTATTTACTTTTGAAGTGGAAAGAACTTCAAAATAGAGATGTGACTTTAATATTAAATTTCTTCCAACCTCATCTATCAATTTATTAGCTTGTTCTTTGTGCCAGCAATAAGTTGGTTCTTTAGCCTGTCCCGTAATTGCAACATACAGAAGTTCCTCATAGTTCTTACAGTAAATGTTGTAAGTTTTTCTTTTCAAGCTTCTACAACATTAAGAAACCCTATTACAGGAAAATCCTAAGCTATGAGTTTAAATCAAACTAATCGCAGAAAAAAAAGTTAAACAATTAACATATCTAAAGGAAGTTAGAAAAAGTCTTTTTTTCCATATAAGAAGTCAATACAAGCAACAGAATAACACTAACACCCTATTATAGAGGCTATAACACAAATCCAAATGTTCATTTTCTTTCTCCTTCACATTCCTTCATGTTCTAATTCATTAACGGAAACAAAACAAATTTTAACGTTTGATATTCAAGGAAAAAAATTATGTGCAAGATTCTAGTTCAAAAACCACTCTGGATATCAAATATGCTGTTGATTGATTACATTTTACTATTTTGCTTACTGAAATACAGAACATCTATACATTTCTAAACACCACATTATTAACGGAGACTGTAGTTCTTAGAGTTAAGGAAGGGGGAGTTGAATTGTGTACCCTAGAGAAATGATACAACATGATCAAGATGAATTCCTCTCCAGCAGATTCCAACATGAAAAAGCCAGCTGGAGAAGGAACATGTGGAGTTACTCGAGGACTGGAACTCCAGCAGCATTACGGAGCAACAAATTACTGGCAGGAGTGCATTACTTGCCAACAGAATAAAACAATGCACTTTTTTCTCCCTAGGTCCTGTAATGATCTCCACTTGTGACAATTATACAGTTCTACGTGCCCCCCAGAAAAAATACCCAGGCTTTCCTAACAAGTTAATAAAAACTAGAGTTTCTAGTCAAACTGTTGCACCAAGTAGCAGAGCAGTCTTCATATCTGAAACTCTCACTCTGTCTCCAAGGTATCTCCAGTTATGCAGTGATGGACTTATCTCTATGCCACAAAATAGATCCCTGAGAATAGTTTTTACTAGAGGTTTAGTAACTGCAGTAAATGGCAAAAGAATTTCAGTTAGCAAGTGGAAAATCAAGTAATAACAGGTGTTTCATTTCTTCCTAATTTATTTTTAGAGAAAATTAAGAAAAGTTGAGGCAAACTAACATGTAATCACAGCACGTTTTTCCTTAGGACAAATCCTTCTTAGAGTCTGCTTACCTTTACATTCTTTAACCCTTTCTCAAACAAGCTGAGCATCTCAGAGAGTTTGTTGTCCGAGTGCACGTTGTACACTGTCCGGCTCCGTTGCTGAAGCAAGCCAATGATACACTCATTTTCAATCTGCTCATGCATTTTGAATTCCTTGAACGTGGCATAGAGGGATTGCAGAAGAGCCCGGAAGTCATTGTTGTTGGAGAAGTTGGTCTTGGACAGCTAGGAGAAAGAAGAGCTCATAAAAATCAACAAACAAGAACATATCAAGGTCAAGTTAAACCATTAGAACAGGTATTAGATCCTGTTATTCATTGCTCCCATTACTTTCAACATAAAAGCTGAAAACCTTCTGTTATAAAGAAAATGTCAAAAATGAGATTTGAGTGAGCAGTTCAAGCAAGTCACTTCAAAGACATCAAAAATTAGGGTAATTAATGCTCTTGAAGCTTCCAATCTTCAAGCACAAGAGATAAAGATCACATATTCAAGTACATATATAGGAACACATCGTTTTTAATAAAAACTTCCCCATAATTTAGCTAATTGTTGCAACAGAATGTAATTTAAGACAACTTCTTCCAGACACAGGCAGAATTAATATTGGTACTTGAATAGATTAGCAAAGATTTCTAACATCCATGTATTAATATGACTTTGGGAACTATTTAGAGAATTTTTTAAGTATTTTAAACTTTATGGCTGACTTGTCATTTTTATTTTTTAACAAGAACTGACAAGATTTTCATGCAAAACCCTCAAACTCGTTTTTTTTTTTGTTTTTTTTTTTTTTAAATCAAAAACTCATTACACATGGTTGTTTCACGTATAGGTTTCTTCTTACAGTTCATTAAAACAGTAAGCCATCCACAGTCAATTCTTAACTCCCAAAGTAAGCTACCCAAACGGTTTTACTACCATGTTGTGCTCTGTGAATAAGGTTAAGTAAACTAAGGGATTTAATGGTGCAATTCTTTGATTTCCAGCAGCAACTACGTAATTATATTTCCCACTACAGGCTCTGAAGAAAAAAAAAAAAAAAAAATGAAGCTATAAACTTCAGAAACATTACAAGGAACTAATTACAAGATAACTGCAGAAGTTTCACAAGGCATAATGTATGCAATAATGTACACTTTGAGAAGAGTTTCTAATTGCCAAAAAGCAGATTACGTTTAACCAGAAAAACGCTGAAGGCAACCCTCTCATTCCACAGGGATACAGAAAGCTTAAGACTGCAGTTAAGTAGCAGGGTAACTTTTAAAAAGGGAAGATTATCCTTGAAAGAGCGATGTTATTATAGCATTAATTTTAGGAAGCAAGAGTTGTATTTAAGGAACATAAACCAACCTTGGGAAACCCTGAAATAAACAGATGTAGGAAGATTTCCTGGCAGAAATCAAGGCAACCTCCCCAGCCTGGCAGCTAACCAAAAGGCTCAGCCACTTCCCGAGGTCTGTGTGCAGGTGCTCGCTGATAAGGCTGTTATCAGCCCTGGAGTTCACCTTACGTATGGCACAGAAGGAAGACTGAGTTTTAGCCGGGGCATAAAAACTGCATTAGCTGTTTGTACAGGTTTCCCATGGACTGAGAGCCGACAGATCAAGACAGCACAAAGACCTAAGTTACACAGTAGCCGTTTTTACATACGCACATGCAGACACAGTCATCATAAACTGCATTTTCAAACTGTGTTTTCCTTTGGTGAAAGTTAAAAAAAAAAATAAATATATGGTATTTTTCCATTCTTATGTCTTATTCTGTGTGTGGCTTCAAGAACCACAGCCCAGAGCAGTACACAGAGCAAGCATTCTACAAGCAAAAATATTTTAATTCAATTCAGAAAACAACCAACTGAAGTATTCCAGAAGTGTTTTGGTCGCAAAAAGAAAAAAATCCCAAAATTAAGATTTTTGTTGGAAATGGGAAACAGACACACATTTTCATATACTACCTTCATACCTCAATGCTAACCATGAGCTGTGACTCCCCAAACACCAATCACTCAGGAAACAGACCAAACGAAGGCACTGACCCGTTCTGGCAGCACAGCGTCACCTCTGGGCAGCCACAGCAGTGGCAGGGAAGAGCTGGAAACCCGCCAGGGCTTACACAACGCCCCAGCAGTCGTGCTGCCCGTACACTGCTGCGTGCTCTACTTGCACACAAGCAAAGCAACAGCCATTAGGAAAATGCACTGACTTAGCCTCAGCTGAGATCAAAAATAGGGTAAAATTAAATCTTTTTCAGTATCTTTCAGACCAGCTACCAACAGGTCATGATTGACCTTTCTGTTTGTGATGCTGTGTCTGGATATATTCCTCACCTTCAGCCATTTTTTCACTCTGACTTAAGTGATGGTGCAGCTTGCTTTCTGATACAGTATTTCCCTTCACTAAGGACTGTCTCAAACTGTTCATTCACCCCTTAAGGATGCACAATACCTGCAGTCAGTCCCAAGCACCCTTTTCCCCAAGAATCTTACTCATTCCCAAAAGCTTAGCCTTTTGACTGATGTAAACACTGAGACAAGACTGATGAAGTGTGCAGCAGGAGGATTAGAGATAAATGGATTTTGCTGGTGGGTACAGGAAAAAAAAAATCACAAGTTTGGTTCTGATACAAAATAGTTATCTTCTTGTACTCCTGACTCAAACGTTTTCAACAGAAATACTTCTGCTGTACCTATTCACCATCATCAGCAAACTCAGAATAAACAAAGAATCCACTTGTGCATTCAATTTAAGAGTTCCTATCATAAGTGTCTTGTTAGAGAAGCCGCTGTAACATGAAATACCTGCATACCCTGCTCCTCTGCTACCGGGACTTCCAGCAGATAGCCAAGAGATTAAGAACTATGGAGAGGATGTCGAAAGCTTAATGACTCTACTTGAATCAGCAACTGGTACATTAAAAAGGTCAGCTGGAGCTGAAGAAAGCTGGCTTTTCAGAGGCCAGGTAGCCTAGCAACAAAGTCACTCGGTCAGATCTGCAATTTTATTACCAGGCCTGATGAAGTCTTACGAGGGGCACCAAGAGCATTAGCAGAGGGCAGCTGCTCCTCCCCAAGGCCCGCATTTCGCCAGCTCTAGGCGAGGGAAAAGTGGTGCAGAAGTTGTGCAGTGCAAGAAGGAAACTGCCTCCCCAGGCTCAGGCAGACAATCCTAAGGGAGCAGCAGGGCGGAGGACATGGCCTGTATTATATTTGCTGACTGGATAAAGATACAAAGCACAGTACGTGTGAGATCCCTGAGCTGACTTGCACCACTAAACTGATTAGCGCTGCTGCAGGTATTAGGGTTATCTGGGAGCTTGCTGTCCTTCCGAACACATTACATTTAAACAAGTCCACGTTTGTAAGTCTTAGACTGAGCCAACAGCACGTCTGATATGGGGTTTGCAACACAAGCTAGTTCAGGAGCAGTATCACAGACACCAAAGAGAAATTCCTGGTGCCTCCCAAGGCCTCGTCCTGGAGCTCCAGAAGACAGCCACCAGACAGAGCACTGGGACAAGCAAGGGACAGTGCCAGTCACTGCCACCTCTGCTACAGTTCACTCTGCTCTAAGTGTACGAGCAGCCAGCAGCTCTAAAAACTAAGTGCAAACTTGATTTTTAATTTCAAGCTCTTAAAAAGAGATCTGTCAAGTTATCACCTCTGCTTCCTGAATACTGTGGAAGATGCATCAGTAAATCAAGGGCAGCTGCAGTGCCAGCAGTGAGAGGAAGCACGGGGTCACAAAACAGACTTAATCTGTTCCAAATCCCAGCACAGCACGGAGACAGACATGCTAACATAAGAGCGGTATTCTCCTCTAAAGTTCTTTGTATCTAAATTGTCAATTTATGTTTTTTTTTACAATGTAAGATACTTAAAACAATGACTGAAATAAAATCAGAAATGCAGGCTTTCCAGCGATGCTGAAAAAGATGTGTACTAAGATTACGAAAAAGTAGAATGTAAAACTTCCTGCCATCAACTCAAGACCAGGTAACTCCATCCTCCCTTTGCAGGAAGACATTAACACTAAATTAGGTGATCACTTAATTAACCTAATTTTTTAAACCTTAAATTACTCAAAGAATCGCACACGTGGTAGAGATCCTTGTACCTCAGGCACACATTTGAGGCAAGAGTCCGACTCCCTGAGCCCACAGAGCCACTAACACACTCAAGATGAGCACACAGAGACACAGCAAACAAGCGCCCTTCCTTGCAGTAAGCTGCCATCTCGTGTTTGTGCTCCAAGAACAAGATGACGATACCAGCAAGCTTAACTGTGATTGCTATTTATACGGAGCTTCATGTTCACGACACTCAACTGAAGGGAATTCAACAATCAACTCTTGCACCTCTTTTGTATCTCGAGGGTTTTCACTAAAAAACACTTTGTCAAATGAAAACAAAGGTACTTCCAGCCACAATGGATGGATCTTGGGAATAAATAGGCTCAGAACCACTCCATTTGCACAGTAACTGTCACTGAACAAAACACCGTATTTAGTTTCCTCCTGAAAGCATTTTACATATTCATCAATAAATACACAAAGGTGTCTTCCTATAAGAAAATTCACATTTCTGAGAAGTGAATTTACTGCAAGTTAGCTAAAACAGTGATTTCCTAATATTTATGCCAAAAATATGTTTAATGAGCAGAGGTTTGCTTCCTTAAGAACATCCACGCACACGATCAACAGGTAAGGAGAAAAGTAGCAAACAGGAAGAAGTAAGAAGTATGCTGCTCTTACCGGACTAGCCCAATGATAAGCAAAGCCTATATTCTGTGCAAACTTTTCAAGTTACAAGTATCTTGCTATATTCTCAACTACAGGCTGGAAAATTAAAAAAAAAAAAAAAAAAAAAAAACTGAAGAAAGAACAGGAAAGGGCAAATTGCCTTTCTACTCTGCCCAAAGGTTTTACACATTTGAGGTAGAACTTCTAAGATTAAAACTAAAAGTTCACCAAACACAGTTTCATACAAAGGCTTTCCCCATCAGTACCCAAAACTCCTCAACAACCTTTAACCTTAACAATTCAGTTGGGAATAACAACAAAAAGATAATTTAGTCTTTTTCCCCTTTTTCATGCATCACCACAGTAGCATTTTTAATAGCCCATTCCCATACATTTTTATTTTCATGCGTAATCGCTGTGCTTAAGACTTACAGAAACAGCCGATTGGCTCTGGTGTTGAAATACAAAAATAGTAAATATTCCTGATGATCAAAGCAGAGCAGATTTCTACCACTCAGATTTAAAAACTCACTAAATATAGTAAAATTTTCATTGTTCAGCAGACAGACCACTGATATAAAAGCTAACATTTTTAAAACAGAAAAGTCATAGGGGAAAAAAGAGCAGCACAGCATTACCAGGCAGCCACAAGTTTTCACTCCTGCATTTTTAGGTATTACCATTTCACATATGCAATAGCACTAAAACTGAAAGGACAGGAACTTGGACTCTGCGGAGATATTATCTCTGTTTTATGAGGAAGAAAATGAAGGGTCAAAGACCAGAACAAGGTGTGCCTGTATCAATACACAGAGCACGTGGTTTCAGGTTATACTTAATCCACCACAAATTAGGGGGTGGGATGGAGGAAGAAACACCCAGAAGCAGCAGCCTTGTCCATGCTTCCAGCTGTACTTCCCTACCCTTTCCCTGGAATGTGCTCCAGCAATTACACAGCTGCAGGATGAACCTGATCACTTTACCCATCAGCAGCGCACTGTGCCTCTTCAGCAGGTTCCTTTCTCACCTGGTCAGGGCTCTAGGCTGAGCGACAGCCTGCAATGACATCCAGGTACATCAACATCTGTCTGAGACCACAAGGAGTTCGGTTCTTGAACTTAGCTAAACTACTTCACAATCCAGCTTTTTTGATGTATAAAGCCTTAAATCAGAAGACTTATACAGGTTTTGTTGCTGTTTTTTAAACTCTGGGTGCTTTTCTTAGCTGTGGGTCTACCTAAATTACGAGTAATCAGTACGGCAGGACAGGACCAGGACCTGGCCCAGCCCGTGGAGGGACTCATGAAGAAATTTAAAACTTCCAAAAGCTCCTAACTTGTTTTCTAGGTAATCCTGTCCTCCATGCAATCTCATCAGTTGTTTTGTGGCTTAAAGAAAACCTTAAAATAGCATTTGGGGGACCCACTGCATTACCACAAACATTAAGGGTCATTTTATGGATAATTTTCCCCTCCAAGAGCACTAGCAATGGCACAGGTAAAGTCTTATATTCTGTATTTTGAAAGGCTGTGGTCAAGCTGATAAATGCCAAGCATGAGAGAACAGTGGATCTAGAAAAAATAAACTGAAATATTTTCACTTTTATTGAGGTCTTCTACCTCTCTCTCATGTTACAGACACAATCCATTTCTGCCACTGAATACCTGTAGGAAAGTTTTGGGCTCATGAAGGACTTTTCACAAAGACCTAAGCAACTGTGCAGCACTGCACCAGAATTTTCAATGAGGCAGCTGCTATGAGTGTCAGACCTCCTCAGGGACTTGAGCAGAACACATGGCCAGGGAAGCAGAGGTAAGATCATCTGAGCAATTTCCGCAAGAGAAGCTCTACCAGGCACAATGAGATATTCACGTATTCATCAAGGTTGCAGAGATGAACCCAAAGAAACACCAAAGAAAAGTCTAGTGAAGACATGAAACACATGTGCCTCATATGAAAGTACAATCAACACCTGCAATGATGTTATTCAGTTGTGTAGCAGCATTTCTCATGCACATTTAATATTCCTTGCAAGATTTTTCCTTTTTTGTATTCTCACACAGGTAGATTCCTACTTAGCCACAGCCTTTTGTCCGTCTGTCTGGGACTTCAGATACTCCCAAGGGTGAAACAAAGCTAGCCTCAAGGCTCCCCTCCATGCCCTCACTGCAGTAACTCAAACCACAGGCACAGCAAAAATACCTTTGCTTCTCTGCACCAGCCTCACTGCAATGTCCTAACACAATCGAACATTGGCACTGAAAAAAAAATCATTTTAGGTATGCACTGCAAAAACAAGGAGAGCCATCCCTCTCTGAAGAATTACAGCTTACACTATATTTAATCAACTATTTCAGAAATTATAAAGCATACCCTCAGGTAAGTGCATGCCACCTGTATGAACACCGGCACATACTAATTACAGTTTCTAGCTTTTTTAAGGCATCAGTTTGAGGTTTTCTGTGTTTTTTTTTCCTGTTTTTTTTTTTTTTTTTTTTTGGTTGTGTGTTTTTGTTTGTTTGTTTTTCTTTTTTTGATGCCACAGAATAGAAAAGGAAAAAATTGTTGTTGCTTAAAACAGAGAAGGGCAAAGGTGAGTTGTTGCTGTTCTCCACAGCAGGCTAGAACACAGGACAAAAGATCAGAGCTACACATGAAGGGTGAACAGAAAACTTTCTTTTATAATTTGAGGGCAAAAATAGGTGCTAAGCAATTACCCGGGGAAAAAACCTGCTACTGCGTCTGGCATAAGAAAACATCTGGGGATAGCTTACAATAGCGAAAGAGAGAGATAAAGAGGAGAAGCATCCAAGAGGTAAGAAAAAACTTTTCACTAAAGAAATAATAGAGATAGAAGGGCTTGATGAAGCAGCAGGATCTAAAAGAGGAGTAAAATTATTCAGGCCTGAAAAGACTCACTTCAACTCCAAACACAGATGTCCCTCATTTAAATCTCCTTTGGCACTTTACTTAAAATGCATTTGCTTTAAAAGCAGTTATTTAAAACATATTGTCATTTTCAGATCCATCTTCAAAATGTTCTTCTGCATGAAGAATTAGACCGAGGCTGTTATTTCCCAGTAGACACAGCACGAAGTTACCGAACTATTCAGCATCTAACAGCTAGGACAGAAAGAGGGCTGGGGGAGTCTGATGAAATAGTTCGAGGCATGGACAGCAAATTTTTCACACATCTCTGGATGCTAACATGGAGGCTTAATTCCCTTCCACCTGCCTGCAAGGCCCAGCTAACTGACCATTTGCAACTTATTAACACTAACCATCCTAATTAGCCATTTACTTGTTCTAAATCTAGGTAAGAATGAAAGCAGGTTCCCAATGCATCACAACGTTAATTGGTAATAACTGAATACTGTGAATTTCTAAATCAACACACGCTAATTGCCATTCATTTTCCACCACTCCTTCAATGTATCCAAATCCCTTTTCAGTGTTTCAGAAAACCAAAAGCTTTACTATTATTATTATTTTATTAGAAACAGACTTATCTTCACGGAACAGTCATTCTGTTCTTAGGGATATCTGGCAGAAATACTTTTCTGGCTTTGAAATGGAAAGTCAAAATGTTAATTGTTTAATGTTTCAGCCCCCCTGCTGCCATAAAAAGCACAGTCTTGTGTGGTCACCTAATTCCCCCATCAATGCTTTACAACATCAATTCAACTTAATCCAGGAGTATTTTTCCTCTCCCCAAATGGTTTATCTGTAATATTCTTACTGTAAGAACATCACAAATACAACATTTAAAAACGGTTTGTTCCCTTCAGCAGAGCCCCAAACTTGCGAAGTAGAGAAGTGACTGAAGCATGGTAGAAAGCTATTGAAACACACACAAAAGGTGAAAGAAATTGGAGTTATCAAAAGGAATAATTATTAGGAAATGAAGAGAGGAACTTTTAGCTATAGAGACGTTTAGAAAAGAATCCTACAAAACCAGCCAAGAACATAACACCGCTGGTAACAGAACAGGATTTACAATATAAATAAGGACTCACAAGTAGCAGAGGGCACAAAAAGAACAGCAAAAATGTCAATATAGACAGATTTTTAAAAATTAATACCATCTATACACTTAAATATACGATTTAACAGGAAAGGCAGAAAGATGACAACAGAAAAACTGTCATCTTAGCTGTAGCCTTCAGAAGGAAGATCAGACAATATTTATATTGACAGAAACTAACTTTTAAGAAACGGTCAGAAATGGAGGCTAGAAAACAAAAAGACTAGTTAAATCTTGAAATAAGTTCTATGCATTCAACTCAGCAGAACAAAACAATAGACCCAAATTTCCCAGAAGAACCAGCCAAAGCAATTACTGAACCATTAGAAGTAACAGCTGAGATCTTCTGCAGAGAGGGCAGATCGCAGAAGACCGAAGTCAGGCAAACCTAGGAAAAACCCTAGATGTTTCTGCTCCAACACCCAAAGGTTGCACAACGCAGCGGAGCTGCTGGAGCAGATGTTTACTCCTGTAAGGGCGAGCCCTGTTCTCTCCTCCCATACCGCCAACCTGGCTCTGGAGCTCGTCTGACCTCTTAGCGAGCCAGTTTTACTGAGCTGCCTTTCGCTTGGGTGAGCTCGCTGCTCATCAAGGGGCCAGACAAGCAATAATTAACCCTTCCCAAAGCAGCTAGCCGTCACCTCCATTTGCTCACTGTACTGAATCTCACACTAATTTTGTGAGGCAGTGAGAAAGATTTCAGAGCAAGTTACCCATCAGCGCCACGGCATTACAGCATTCAGGCCATGACTATGCTTCCTTTCACTAATACAGCCTGAGTTTGCTGGGTTATTTATCAGGTTCATCTCAGGAAAGCCTGAACGCACCCTCTGCTTAGAAAACATGCTCCAGCTGCAAAACCACCAGGAGACAACAGTTTGAAATCCCACCCAGCGATACCAGGTGTCTCATCTGGGGTAGGCTCAGCCAAAATTTTATTCCAAGTGTGCATCTAGAGCAGTCGCTATTTCAGTAGCCTGGAACTTGAATTAACAACCAGATTCTTTTTCAGTACGGAATCTGATTTCCTTTTGGTAAGATAACCAATCTTCTCAGGAGGAAGATGATACGATACACATTACAGGCCATGATTTCTCTATTTTTCGCAGCTTGTTTTGCTTTACAGCCTTTCAGCAAACTAACACAGCGCACAGGAAACCGCATGGCAGCTCAAGCACCTGGCAGTAGTGCTCTGAAAACAGCGACCGATGTTTACAGCTAAAGCAGAATGGGATTTTTAACACCTAATCGGCAGCGATCTCTGCTGCCTCGTGACAGGACACTTTCAGCCACGGCGTGGAAAGGGAGAAAGCTGCTAAAAACACGATCTGCAAGTGGTGCATCCACAAGGTCATAACACAGCCACAGAAATGGTTTCTGCTGGACACCAACATGCTGATGGGGATAACTGCAAACTGCTACGGATCTGAGAGTTCTCAGACAGGCATGGGGTTACAGGGAAGGCCAAAGCAGGCATGCAGCTATTAGAAAAGACTGCAGAGCACCATATTCAACACGCATCAGCTCTACTCAACACCAGCAGCAACTCGTTTTGCACAACACATTTCAGGCAGATGTAGACGTAATTAGGCTGAGGTTTCCCAGTAGCTCACGCCAATCTAGCTGCTGCCTGCCACGGTCCCACCCTCTCTGCCTTGCGTTGGCTTCAGTGCTCATCTGACAAGCTCTCACTGGCAACACAACATCAGCCGAAAAATTACCCCGCTTAAAAAAAAAAAAAATGTTTTCTGCCAGCTTAGAGCCTTTGTGAGTCACTAAGCGCCGATGGGAGCAAGGGAGGCACGGCCTCAGCAGCAGCCAGATAGCTTGCAGTGTCGCGGGCAGCAGCAAGGAGAGCTGACAAAAGCAACAAGTTCGCTGAGGGGAAGCCAGCGTGAGCCCCACATACGGCTGGGTGCCTCGGTTTGCTGTCCAGAGAGCAGGTAACTCCGATGGGGGCCGTGGCTACGATTTATAACTACCTTCCTGACAGCAAAGAGCAGTTCACTAGAGATAGGCAAACACTATCAGCTCTATTTGTAGCAAAGATGATGTCAGGCGTTACGAAAACCATTTTCACTGTAGGGACTGTTACCCTAGCACTCCTCTCCCTGTAGGGGCGTGCTTCCCCAAGGACCTACCAGGCCACGTGACAGACGCGAGAGCTTTGTGGGTTTCCTTACAAAACAGAATTTTGGTTATTCTTACTATGCAAGTCCCGGGCGCTGTGTTCAATGCAGCTGAAGTGGCATGTAGGAATGCAGCAAAAGCAGGAAGAAATCATTGCTAGCACCAGTAAAGAGACAAGGATAACTTTTAAAGAGACACATCAAACTTCTTAACGTGTCTGATTCCCTCTTCTGCCTCACACCAAGTTCTGGAAGAACAAAATAAACTGCAGCTCTCACTCCTCACCTAGTATTTAAGGTACCTGGTTACTCTACCCATCAAAAACCTTAGAGTTGATGCCCTGAAAAGCACAGATGCACCCATCTCACCCTCACTAACATTTGGGGGAATTTACTACACTGAAAAACTAACCTGACAGCCACTATTTAACACCACACAGGCCACATGAGGATCGGTAGGTAATATATAATTCACGAAATTAAAGACCACTCAAGGGCAAACTAAATTTACAAAGCGCATGGCTTTACAGATTATAATTGACATGTAAGCAGAACTAATGTCTCATCTAATTACATCATCTCAATCACACGAGGGAAGTCAAACAGATCACAGATTTTTTTCTGATGCAAAGCTAGCGTTACTCAAACACAGAGGTCATGGGCCAGGCACGGCCTTCAAGCTCTGAAACGGGGTTAAAGGATGCAAGATTGAACACTTCAAAAATATACATACACACATAAATCCCCATGGCTACGCTTCTTGAAAAGAAAAAGGAAGCAAGCAGACTCCTGTACGTTAAAAAAAATTAGAAAGATGAGAGATTATGTTTACTGCAGACTGGGTAGTTTTATCAAATTTGCTAATATTTAAGAAAGCTAGAATTCCTGCCCAGGTAGTTTTACTTTCAGCAAGTAAAATGTAGTAAAACGTCATGGTAAATTTGATCAAAACTTTGTGGGAGGTTCAAAGTAGCAGACAAGCCTCTCTAGGGATCAGAAATCCAAGAGTATCAGCAAGTGACTACAGTACCTGGTGCTTCAAGCAAACCCTGTTCAGCCACTGTGAGCACCATGCTCGATACTGCAGCAGGGGGCAAGGGGAGAAGAGTCCCATGTGTTCACTTCCCTTCGTGCAACGTCCCCTCTGTTAAGATATCAGACTTCTGTGCAGCCACAGATTAAAACCAAAACCAACAAAACAACCCTGACCACAAACACCTTCGGAGTTAGCAACCTAAACAGGCCCAAAGGGGGGCCCACTGAGCCCCGGGGCAGGACAGGGGGGCACGGGAAAGGGAAGGGAGGGCTCCCACGTCCTGCCTGCAGCAGTAAACTGCTGCACTGCTTCTTGTGTAACTGCTGCCTCCTTTTTAAGCGCCTGCTAGCCCACCTGGGTGTGCAAACAGCCACTTATACTCACAGATGGGAGGCACTACTTCTTTCCTTGGGGTGTTGGCTCTGAAGTATTTGCCTATAGCCTTTCATCGAATTTTTAGGGTTGGAAAAGCCCTCCAAGATGATCTGGTCCAACCACCCCTCTACCACTAGCACCCACTAACCCACGTCCCCAAGCACCAGGTCCAACTTTCCCCTAAACACCCCCAAGGACGGTGACTCTGCCACCTCCCTGGGCAACCCGTCCCAACACCTGACTGCTCTTTCTGAGAGGAAATATCCCCTCATTTCCAACCTGAACCTCCCCTGGCGCAACTTGAGGCCATTCCCTCTGGTCCTGTCACTGGGTACCTGCGAGAAGGGGCCGACCCCAGCTCCCCACACCTTCCCCTCGGGCGCAGCAAGGCCTCCCCTCAGCCCCCTCCTCCCCACACCACACACCCCCAGCTCCTCACAGCACCAAACTTCTCCTCCCAGCACCACCCCAGCCCGCGCTGCCCAGCACGAAGCGCACAAACACCAACAAACCCGGGGGAAAACTCTTTTATTTCTCCCCCCACACACACCCCAGCAGCACCCCGGAGGCGCTGAGGGCGCGCACCGACCCCCCGTGACGGGGCTGAGGGGGGGCGCTGAGGGGAGGCGGCGCGCTGACAGCTGCGCACTCTCCAAAAACCCCTCCGGGAGCGGAGCGGGGCAGAGGCCGGCCCCGCCCGGTCGCCGCCGCCGTTACCTTGTCGCAGTAGAGCCCGACGAGCTGCTTCATCCGCCAGTGCGGCGCCGAGAAGACGTCCACCTCCTCGGGGAAGGGAGCCATGTTCTCCCCATAGAGCCCCGCCGGCACCGGCGGCGCTAACGGCGGCGGCGGCGGCGACACCCCCCCCAGCGCGCATGCGCGGGGAGGGAGGGTGAAGGGGGGGAGAGGCGGGAGCGGCCCGGTGCCACGTGACCGCCGCCACCGCCCCGCTGCTGCCTCTGCTCGGGGGTGGGCGGCGCGCATGCGCAGTGGTGGTGGCGCGGCGGTGTGAGGCGGGGAGCGCAGCCCGGCCCCTTCATGGGGGGTGGTGGGGGCTGAGGAGGGGTACTCGTGCGTGGGGTGTGGGGAGCTGTGTGCACAGCACGGCTGTCCCGCACCCCCAGGGTGCCTGTGCTGGAGGCACAGTGCCTGCTAAACACTGTATTAAACTGGGGAGCAGGAGAAATTTCACTCTGCGTTGACATGCGATGAATAAAAATGTCCCCCCCCGTCTTTCCCCCCCCAAAATGGAGTGGGTGACCAGATGTCCGTATGTAAGGAAAGGAAAAGTGTCCGCAAAGGAATCGGTGTTTTGGGAGATGATGGACGTATCCCCCTCCAGGCTGCTGTGGGGAGCTTCTCCCAGCCCCTGGCAGTGGTGCCAGCTCGCAGCCCTCCATGCTGTCCTTGCTTCTCCTTGCTTCGTGTCGGAGGCAAAAGGAGCGGGAGCACCGGCCTTAGGTGCTTGTTCACTGCTATCAAAACAAAAGAAGCAGGAATGCTGGGCAGAATTGAGATTACACGTTAATTTAGCAAAAGGTGTTCATAACTGTTGAACGACCTGCCAGCGTGTAACCAACGTCCCCAAAATGCATTTTCAGCCGTACAGTACATGCAGCACAACTTCCTGGCTGAAACCTCCTCCATACAAAGTCAGTGGCGTATGTTTGATAGACTGAAAGCTGGCTAGGTTAAAAATCTAAGCAACTATTTGTAAACAAATTGAAACACTTTGAGCAAAGGCACACATACATCTTAGCCCAGTACTCCTCACTGTACTAATGCTCAGGAATAAAATGTGAAATCATTGGTAAAACTCGTAGATGATGAGGAGAGATCACGTGTTCAGGATTATCTAGATCACACAGCACACATAATCCTTTTATCTCTTTATCTACGGAAACGATGCTTAAGCAATTGCAGCACTGGGTGTTTCCTTTTCCATTCATCCTTTCCGCTTCCAAGAACTTTTGAGCATGTTGACCTACTTAGTCACATTTGACAAAGGTGCACAAATCTTGGAAGATTAAATTTGTGCAACTCTGGGAAAAAAAAAAAAAATAGCAGTTACACAAGAGAAAGAAAGCAAGGCAAAACAGAGGCATTACACAGCTGGCCAGCCAGCAGATGGTTGCATTTCCTTCTCGGCTAGTAAACACAGCTCTGATTTTGAGATGGTGTGTGAGTTTCTTGCAAAGCATGTCATAGCACACAAGAAAGCAGGGAGAGACTTGGGTTACTGCTGTAGGTAGAATTTATGAACCAAAGATGCAAGCCCTCAAGAAACAGAGGCTTGTGAACTTTGTTGCTTAGAGGAGCTTGCAATGTGGGCAATTTCAAGGTTGTATTTCAAAGCCTAAAACAGGAAATCACACAGAATTGGGGTTATTCTGCCAGCAGTTAATGCCTGAGTAATAGTAGGGGATTAACACTCCCACCTGTTTGCCTCCCTTCTGCTGGAAGCTACCACTCCCACGTGGCAGAAATAACAAGAGAGAACGTGTCTATTCCTCATCTTCCAGGGATTCAGAACATAAATATTTGCTGAATTTCATGGTAGTTTGAGTTAATATTTGGTTTGTGAACTAGACTATCTCCAAGGCAGATGTGCTGTAAATTTTGCTGACTCTGGTTCATGGGCAGACTTCTCTTCTAGGAGAGAGGGACGGAGAGCAGGGGACAGTGATCTCCATCCAGTGTGCACTGCCAGAGTGTGGGAGGCAAGATTAAAAATGTGTATTTTTCATGGACGAGCTTAAGGGGAGACTTGGTCATTTTCTACAAGACTTTACATGGAGAGACGACTTCTGAGGTTAGATTCTTCATTAACATAATAGAAAAAGACATCATGAGATCCAGTGACTGGAAGCTAAAGGTAAACAAGTTCAGGCCAGAGCTAAGGTATGACTCTTAAGGCTATCTAACTGTGGGAAAAATTTCCCTGGAGGTGTGTTAGATCAGCCATCACATGAAGTATTTAAATCAAAGCTAACATAAATTAGAAATGGCTGTGCTGACGCAGATCAGAAGTCCATCTGGCTGGATGTTGTATTCCTGCAAGTGGCCAGTGAAGAAAGGAAGCTTGGCAGGAGATGAGGTGGGGATCCCAGCAATTACTGAATCCACTTCCATGCCCTCTGGCACATTATGACAGTTCACGTTCTTTTTTACACCACCACTGAGCAGCCCCCAGGTTTTCTTAGGGAAGTTGTTGAGCCCTAACCTCGTGTGTCCTTGCAGAAGAGCCACTGTAAAACCCTGTATCCATCTTTTCAAGTCAACCTGTGTATTTCTAAGCAGAAATTTTAGTCTTAATGGAAAATTACTGAGAATTTCGGCTTGTTTCTATATAGAAGTTCCCATCAGTGATGCCTCTGGTACCTCTCCTGAAATTATTGGGCAAAACTTGTCTGCAGTGAAATCAATGGTAAAGAAAAAAAAATTTCCTTGACTTCCATGGATTCTCTCTAATCCTGAATCCAAAGCAGTAGACTTTAAACCATTTGACTAACATGCCCCATCAGTATGGCCATGTTTCAGAGAGGTTATGAAGGGAAATAGGGAGGAAAAGCACTGAAGAAGTAACCGGAGTGAAGTACGGCATTTGGTGTGTCTCCACCATAGTAAGCCCAACATTGCAAATCTATTTCTGGGCAAGTCTTGCTTTCCTAAAGAATCTCCTGCAGATAACAAGCCAACTTGTTATCTCTCTATCACATTTGCAGGAGAAATCCATCATCAGCAGTTTACTCAACGATTAGAAAGATTTTGCCTTCAGCAATATACATTAAGTGAGAACTGGTGCATCAACATTTAACTAGCATATATCTATAGCACTATATAAATAAGTACAGAAATAATAAAGGTGTGTGTATTCACTGAGGCATGGAGACTGCTCAACAGAAAAAGAACGGGTACGTTTCTCAGAAACGTGAATCTGCAAAACAAAAATTGCTCTCAAGTTAAAAATAATAATAATAATTGTTTTAAAGAGAGGAAAAAGTATTTGGCTCTATTTACAGCAGTGTATACCACAGGATATTTACAATGGAAAGTGCTTTCATGTACACCACTTGATGTTCTAACAAAGTACTCGTGCAAGAAGAAATGGGAGGCAGAATAAAAGTAAACGGAAGTTGAAGATATTTCTTCAGGGCACAGGAAGTGTCTTAATCCTTCCTGGCTGTCATATTTGTTCCTGCAAGACATTTTTCTTCGCAAAGAAGACTCAAAAACAACTATTATCACATCAAAAAATTTGCTGTAAGTACCCTGGGCAGAAGGAGAAAAAGAGGTGACTAATGTTACCCATGTGTGTGACACAAGATCACATTGGAATTTGGGTTCTTAGGAGATCAGCACCTAGGTATTTCAATTTCTTTGTTCTTGATACATATTTCAACATTTATTTTCTGCCTTTACAGAAATCTATGCAAAAAAAGTGTAGACCTTTCTTAGAAATAAATGAAATTGCAAGCACTTGTGGTGTTTTAGGAAGCTGAAGCATGGCAATAAAGCAAACCTAAGGCATTGTAAATACAAAATGTAATAAATGTATCCTGAATTCAGAAGTATAATTTAATTCTCCCCAGTTACCACCAGGTGGCAACATCATAACCCTAAAAGTTGTTTTTTTTCTGAAGTAGAGAACATTTAGATATAAGGAAGTGATGTATCCCGTTGCTGCATTCATTCCAGGAAACAGTGCAATTACATTCTCTGACAAGGTTCAGATTTCTGCCCAACTTTGTCATTTGTATAGAGAACTACAGCTGCTACTGAAGACATTAAATGTCAAGCCTCCTGGTTTCCACTGAATTTGTATCATTTAACTCTCCTTTTTATTTTTTTAATTTATTTTTTGTAAGAACTTGGGTTGTCAAGAATTCACGATGAAGAGCCTTTTTTTGTCTCTCTTACTAGTCTCTATTCTGTTTATGAACAGCTTTTCAGAAGTGCGAGGAAGGAAATGGAAAGGTGAAGGTACAACACAGAACTTGGAAAGTATTTTCATTGGAAGGTGTTATGACTATATCAGAATTGTGAATCCTGCTGTTGGGTAAGTTTTGGCATGTCTCTGGATTAGTTTTTATGTTCTGTATGAAACGATCAGTAATCAAAAGTCTGATGTTTCATTCCTAGCCATGAAAGTATTGAAGCCAACATTCATGTAGCTTTCTAGAAACAAAAATTGAACTTTGATAGATGTTGTAATAACAAGCGGTGTAAATAAGGCAAGATTTTTAATGTTTCAACTTCATATTGCGCATTTTTACCCTAATAATACAGTGTTCTGTGAGGAAGGTGCTGCACAGAAACTGTGGGGATGTTACTTCTGAAACACCAAATCTGGGAATACTCCTGGGAATACCAGCTTCACTTTGCACGTGTTGTAGGTCAGGTCAAGTAAGAGGGAAAGGACCACACTTCATAGCTGTCGTGTGCTACTGAAAGAAACTGTTTAGTTTATCCACTTGAGAAATCAAGTAGAAATCAACTGGTGAAGTGTTATTACCTGTTCATCATCTTGTCATAGTCATATTTTTCATCAACTGCACAGAATTGGAGGTAACACACTATGCTAAAATGACCACTTTTTAATTCTTCTTTACATTGTTTTGGCTTTGGTAAAAAGGAGAAGTCTAAGAGCGGTCTCACTGGGGTCAGTCCTTTTTTCTGTCACCGAAATTTTTTCTGATAGTTTGAAGGTATTTGGAGAAGGGGAATGGCTGGGTCTCTGCAGTGTTAATTTGTAGTCTTATATAAAGTTAGATTATGTTGCATAATAGTAGCAAATGCCACCACCTTCCCCCAACCTCCCATTTTCAGTTCCTCCTGCAAAACCGGAAGATGTAGACTTGTCATGAGAACAGGTTTATGACCTTTAATGAAGGCAAAATGACACGTTTCCTCCTAATAACATTCTTACCCTATCAGAACCCTTTTGCTCAAAGTTCTGCATGAAAGAATCCATCATCCTAATGCAAATAACACAGTACTAAAAGTTCATCTAAACAACTCAAGCTTGGCAAATATATAAACACGTCAGAGCAGAAGGTGCCAGTAAACTTTAACTGTACATCTCTACACACCTAGAATATAATATAAACTACAAAAACTTAAGTCAGTTAACAGTTGTTTACATATCTAAAGTCTTATCTTGCAGTATACTCTAGATAGGTAAAGTTCCCATTACAGTTAATAGATGTCGTTTCATTTTTATCAGAAGAAAGGCATAACTAATAATACAGAATACTCTAAAATGAGCAACCTAAAGGATAGTTATTGTAAATTGTAAAGTTGAGGAGTCTGAACACATTCATCGAAATATTCTTACTTAGAACAGCATAAAGCAAGGCAGGACCTTAGCACTGCTTTCCTGAGTTAAGGTCCAGATTGGCTTTATAAAAAGAACAGCTGCACAATTAATTTCATATTATGTGTTTTTACTCTCTTTCCCTTAGGTCTATAAGCAAATACTGTAATCTAAACAATATTGAAATTTCATATAGCACAGGTGCAATACAGATACTCTAATTATTTATTATCCTTTCTGTTCACTGTCTGTTTCTTAATTGCTCCCAGGCTAGCTTTTAGAGAGGCATAGCCACCTGGATAGTTTTTGCTTTTGAATTTATGAGCAAATAAAATAAAATAAAATAAAAAACTTTACTAACAAAAAAAGAAGCTGGCAAAACACCTCTTTACACTGCAATAACATTAAAACCTAAAAATGTTTATATAAACATAAGGAAAACCTTACATTAAAACAGAACATACTAAGTTGCAAAAGAGGTGTTTTACAAAAGTGAGGGATTTGAATGAAAATCATATTTTAAGTTTTTTAATAGGACTATGCTGTATTACACAAACACAACTGTTCCTATAGTGCATTTCTTCTATATTTTTTACAGGTAGTATATAATGGCAGTTTTGGGGGGAAAATAACTGACTACTATGAAATAAATCTAATACAACTTACTAGTGTCTATTAAGATTGGAAGGAATTGTCCTGAACTACAGTCCTTTCCCACTCAGTAGTTTAAGAAGTATTTTGCAAGCTAAGAAATAATCCTTTTGATTTACTAGCTGTTCAAACCTGAGATGAGATGATATGAGGAAAAAAATGCTAGTGAATTAGCCAGAAAATTACTGCTGGTTTCAACTGTCAACAAAGATTTCAGCTGATGATAATTTACAAGTACTAACATGAAGAGTGTGCTTACAGTAAACAGCTCTTTAGCAGAACAAGACATAAATATATACAGGTGTCAGAAGCTAAAGTTTGAGAGCTTAAAGTTTGAGAATTTAAAGAGCTTGAAATTAGAAATAGTGTGCAAATCTTGTTATCAGGTAAGACTATTTAAATATTGGAACCGCTGATCAAGGGTCATATTGCACCACTGAATATTATCAGATCAAGAACCCGTATTTGCTTAAGATAAATTGTTTTTTAAACAGGTGTTGGAAAGCTATTTTTTAACTAGGTGTCAGAAGCATGAGCAGAGATTACTGTGAGAAGTTCAGCGGTTTCTTTCCTGCATGGGAGCTGTTTAGCTCATCATTAGGGGTCCTGTAGCATTAAATGATCTGGGACATGCAGCATCGCAAAACAGCTGCTTAAAGAATCTCATGAGGAGAAGTGCCAGCAGAAAGCCTGCTGTGTATGCATGACATTCAATGCACAAAATGCTAATTGCAAGGTTTAGTTTACTTACAGGGACTACTATAACCTGTTCAAGCTACGGCTTTGTAATTACAACCACTCACACAAGGAATGCTTTATGCAAATAAAACACATTATTCTGTTCTGCATAGTGTTCCCAGCGTAGATGTTGTCACAGTGTAAGTGGGGAAGGCACTGTGGGAAAGTGATGAAAGTAGCAGTTCACTTTTTAATTCCTCCAGGCAGGCTCAGAGCTTTCGCAGATGAGCTCCTGCCAATCCAGAGATTTAGGACACTTCCATCCCTCGATGACCAGTCCTGTCCTTCTGCAGATGACTGTCCCCAAGGCAGAAGCGGCAGAAGAGAACTAAGTGCACAACCTAGCATCTCATTTCACACCACGTCTTGATGAGCAGTTTAAATGTTGAATCCTTACAGTATTCTTGCAGCTACTACACAGTGACAGTACTTGTCCCATACAACCACTGTACTCACTCCAGCAAGTTACAGCTCCATAATCCAAGGGCCTGCATACACGGAAGGCATTTCTTCATCAAAACCATTATTCTGCCATCAAAACTTTTTGGTATTTCCTTCTGCCTCAAATCTGACATTTTAAGAGTAAATTTACATTCCAATAGCTCTGCATGTTCAGCTATGTATTAATTGAAATGGCTTTTCAAATCCCCCAAATTTCTAAGAACTCTGCATTTCTACAGTGCTGGATATCAGACCTCACTATGAATACCTTATAAAAGTTTTTACGAATTGCATATAATTCTAATCCCACACTGTAAATCATAGTATTTTCATTGCATTTCACTTCTTCCTAATCTCTTTGGATAGGTGCTGCTGTAAGAAACAGGGAAAAGAAAAGAGATATAGGCTCTTCCTGAGTTGTGAATTTTCTGTCTTAGCCTTGTGAGGTTTTTCATTTGGGGACTGAATTGAAAGAGATTGTCAACAAATGAGTTTCTTGCTCTGCTTTGAAAAAAAAAAATAAAAAACAGTTCTGCTATTTGTTTGTTTCAATGATTGCAGGGAGAAGAATTGCTCGGAGTTATGGGAAGCTTTCAGAAATGCTTTTATTAACAAGGATCCTTGCAACATTCTACCTAAGGACTATGAATTATTTATCAAACTGGCATTTCACACAATTCCAGCTAACAAGGTAATGATTATTAATGTTAACAGTTCTGTGACATCCAGCAGATCTTCTATCACATAGTAGCTCAAAATGGACCAAGAGTCATTCTGTGGCTGAATAAGGATTCATCATTTTGGCCCATCTGCACTTTACAAACTAAGCTCAAGCTGGATGGCACTTTTCAATGTGTATCTCTTCATTTATTTTGTGCAGTAGCTCATGCAGTAATCTTTGTAACCTTCTGTACTGCTTTACAACTCCATGCCTTTGTGCAGAAGACCCTGTTCCCGTGTCAGTTCTGTCCTCAGGTGTTCTGGATGGTTTTTGTCTCTTCCTGCCCCTGTACCAGCAGCTCCACATTGGTGCACGTTGGTTCTGTATGCATGTTACCATTTCTTCATCCTCACTCCTTTTGCAGTGAAAACTTGGCATTTGTGTGCCTTTCTTACTGGTGTTACTTTCTTCTCATGCTACAAAGGTCCCCTGTTTTTCCTGCCATGCCAGGAGCTCTGTCTCAGTCCCTGAACTTGCACAGCTACTTTTCCTCAAGCTAGGAGCTCTGCTGGCTGCTTCCTTCTCCTCCCAGTCCTCCCACACCAGGTCTCAGGGCACTGAATGTTCAACTTTGACATGTTGAACATATTAAAGCTAGCATAACTAGAATTGAGATACAGTGCCATCATATCCCATCTAAATGTGTGCTTTAGCCTCCTCTAAAAGATTGTATTTCAAAGCAGTTTTTCTGTGCACACAATTATTCCTTATCTCTAAGTGATACAAGCTAACCTAACAAATGTTCCTGTCAACATAACTTCATTCATGAGCTCATTTTGCAAACACAAGAATAACAGCTAGACATTGATTTTTCTTCAGATCATAATTCAGCATAGTAGTATGAGAGAATTCTCTAAGATATATCTGGATTATGAATGTTTCCTCCTTTTCTTCATTTTCCTAAATGTCTGCCGAGGAGGGCAAAGCTGGGCCTAATTATATTTAATATGGGTCTATTTCCATTCTCAGCATGGTGAAAATATCCCTCAAGCCTCTAATGATCAGAACTTACACCACTGTAAAAACAAACTTCATTCCTGTAAAGAGATAGCTAACATTTCCAATTAGTAGCTTGATTTTGAAAGAAATGCCAAAATATGTTTTAAAATGTTTTCAGCACCCCATAATCTCATTGTTTCCACACCCAAGTGATGGTTCATTTCTTCTGCATTTTGTATTCCTTTGTTATTTAGTCTCTCTTCTGGGAAAATAATCAGCTGCTAGTCAAGAGCTTTACCAGCGGAGCTCGTCGCTACATGTCTCTGAGTGATGCTCTCTTTGGCTTCGTTGCAGATTTTCTAATCTGGTGTGGGCAGGCCAACAGCACTGGTAAGACAATTAATATTATATTAAACGTCTTTCCATGTAACCATAATGGAGACTGACTGCTGTGTTTTGGAGGAGGCAATTTTACCCCACGAAAAATCAGGGTAGCTTCACTGTCTCATTCTTGCCTATTTGGTTTGAATATTTAACACAAAGAAATCTAAGCAGTGCTGCACAGGAGATAAACGTTGGTCCTTTGGTGGAGCTCATTGCATCCTAGGTATGGATTAGTTGCTTTAACCAAATTATTGAGTCATAGTTTGTGTAAACTGCAGAGGATGGAAAATGCTAGAAAAAATACTGTTGTCAGTTTCCTGTGTTATGTCAGACCATCTTGTATGTTCAGTGAGTAATGCAGGACTATTAGTAGTTGCTTTCTAAGGTCACTTTTTATGGCCATTATCATCTCTTTAACAGTACATATCACGTGCCTTCCTACAGGACTGGACTATGAATCTTGCCCTACCATGGAAGAATGTGAAAACAATGCAGTGGATTCTTTCTGGAGGATGGCTTCAATCACTGTAAATAGTGCATTAATGCTCACTTTGTGCATTAGTGAGTATGTTCTGGGAAGTTCAAGAAACATTGCTGGATCAAAAAAAAAGATTTAAAGTTATAATAGGGGTAGATTTTTCCCTCTGGTATAAATAATCCTTTCTAGGCTGGGTATAATTTAGCAAGAGGAATCCAACTCTTTCATCTTACCTAGCTAATGTGTTCACATTCACTGTCAGCTGTCTTAATGTATATTAAGCATATACTAAGCACAATAAGCATGCTAAATATCTAAAGAATACAGGTCTGAAGTGGCATTTGACAGCTTTGAGGAAAACCCTTTATTCATAGATCAAGCCCAACAAGGAGTGCCAAAATGCTTTATTCTTATACTGAAGAAGCTGTCTATAGGTTTGAAAAAAATAGTTTGAGAAGATACATTGAATTAAGGCATTGGCTGTTTAGTTCTTGTCTTCTCTACTGAAGTGAGCAGCCTAGGATGCTAGTTTGATATTATATTCACAATTCTTGTATTCTCCTTGGTAAAATGCTCTCCTTGGTCATCATTTGCTTGCAAGACAATACCAAGTCATATAGCAAATCAGTAAGCTGAGTTGTGAAAAAAAAATATTTTGTATTGCAGTATGCACAGCACAGTTCTGGGGTGATACATGTCTTGTTGAATGGTTCTGCAGAAGGAGGAGCTTATCCAGTCAAAGGGTAAGAAAACTGTGTGTGAACCCAAAATAATGTATTCAAGGTCTGATGCATGCAAAGAAAGGTCAACCTTCGTTGACCCAGTTGTCTGGGTCTTCTGCCACAAGGATTGGAAGTCTGTTAAGTTGTGGGGACACCTGTTAATTATCCCCAGCTGTAGGAATCAACATGAAATGGATGAAAGCAATCCTCTTGCATTTTAGAAGCTGCTATGGCAAGTAGGATAAAGTCTCTTTGAAAGCCACATTCATTCAAGTCAAGCAACATACTGCAGCAAAATTATAGCATCTGCGTGTCTTCAGAAAAATGAGCATTACAAATTTTTTAATCAGGGATATCTTCTAGGAGAGGACATTGTTATAGGGAGTGTAGCCATTGCCAGGTCTAGGAGCAAACTGGGTAAGTTCTATAGGGAAAGTGCTTGGTCCTGCTGTTTCTCTGTGACAGAGATAAAGTAGTTTGAGATTCCTTATCATTGAAATAAGAAAAAATAAGAAGGATAATGGAAAGCATTAACTCCCTCTTCTTATTCCCTGCTTATATTAAGAATTGATGTATTTTACCTGATTTGCAAGTTTTTCACTATGCAGAAGTTCATCTAAGCTTGTATTTGAGATCTATTGTAAATAAGTCCCTAAGAACTTTAACTGAGTATGTGGCTGTAATGGCTGCCTGTCTTTGGTGAAATATAGATCCTTCCTTACCTCAGCAGACATCCTGTTCAAGGCTGATCAAAAAAAAATATCTTAAAGCACAGAACATATCCTACTCCTGTTTACTAAGTGAATCATAGAATCACTAAGGCTGGAAGAGACATTCAAGATCATCTGGTCCAACCATCCCCATACCACTAATGGCACTCACTAAACCATGTCCCTAAGAAACATGTCCAACCTTTCCTTAAATACCTCCAGGGATGGTGACTCCACCATGTCCCTGAAGACTGATAATCATTGCAAAGTTAATTTTATTTCCAGGTAGGAGGAAACAAGAAGTTCTTAAAGCTACCACCTGTTCCAGAACACCTACTGTGTACTTATCCCATTCCCCCAAAGGCTCCACCTCTGTACACAGCTTTCAGCTAATCAAGAAGACTTGTATGGTTCCCTAGAGTTGGTCAAGTGGTCAGCCAGAACTGAATCTTCTGCAGATGATATTAGTTGGCAGCAGGCCAATGCCCAGATTCCATTATAGATGCTGACCCTATTTCAGAAATCTCTTACACGTGCATTAATTCTTCCCATCATTTCCCTGAGTTACCTACCTGGTGGTATTCTGGCCAGTGAAATCTCCACCTCTGGAACACAGCCTGCCAAGAAAAAAAATAACAAACAGCCAGTTACTCCATCTGTGTTCTTCGCTATGTATTATCCAGACCATTTATGACTGAATTTCTTTAAGATGTGTTTTTTGAAAGAGGCTTAAAGTTGAATAACTAATAGCAGGTGGTAATTCGAAAAAAAAAATAAAAATAAATCTGCCTGTCTTGCTAAATATCACTCTGGGCTATTTTCCATCAGTTATTTCAAAGGAACTTCAATAGTTCATGCTGTATTAGTTTGTACACTTAAATCATTTCTTAAATCATTTTAGGTCACCATTAAGTCACCTGTAACCATTTTAAATTAAGATGTGTTTCTCACTTCATTAGATGCATTTTTGGCTGTCAATCACATATGCATGAACGAGCAAAAGAGTTAAAAAATAACTGTAAAGTTTGTTTTGTTTTGTTTTGTTTTTTGGGGGGGGGGGAGAGAGACATTTTCCCTCTGTATTTTAGACAGGCTTGAATACCTTGGACGGGCAAACCTCCTGTTGGTGCTACTGACCTCTGGTTAGCCAAAGCCATACACAGATGTGACCAAAGTTGGCAACTGTTGGTAACCACCTCCCACTTCTCTGAAAGTTTAAATTAACATGCTAAAATGGTAGGCAAAAAAAGGCACACACCTAGGCTCAGCCTCGCACCAAATGTGCAATGAAAACACAGCCCTTACAAGCTCCGTGAGAGGAAGGAAAGAAAACAATGAAAGGGTCAGCAAACATTAAAATACATCCTTGCTGGAAGGGTTAGAAATCTGTGTCTTTAAAATACCTGCAACTCACAAGAAAATCAGTTACAGACATTAAAATAATCCACTGGACTTGGCATCTCCCATTTGATGTCAGAAGATTTAGTTGTCATTTTATTATCCTGTTTTAATTGTTATACAACTACCTAGGAAAGTAAATTTACATAAGGCAATAAAGTGGAAGATTCTTCCTGCCAGGGACAGACATATCTAGAAGTTTCTCCCTTACAGTGTTATGTATTCCTAGACCAAATACCTCGTTATTTTTTTCTGTGATTTCATATCTAAAAATATATTTGTCTCGTGGCTGTTGTTATATTTTATTTTAAACAGAATTGTGTTGTCTCTAAGAGCATTAACTACAAGAATGATCTTTCCTGACTAAATATCAAATGCTTTTTTGTTTGGTTTTGCACTTTAAAGTTCAGTTCACTCTGGTTCTCCTTTAAGTTACAACTTTAATCAGCCGAGACCCTCTAAGAATAAGAATATAAAAACAAAACCTCTGATTAAGTGTTTGACTTTTTGGACATTCAGAATGTGAATCAGATTTTTTCAACTCTGTGTTGAGTCTGGTTGTAATCAGAAGATATAAATGTAAAATCAAGGAAGCTCATATGCTACAGCAGGATCAGGGGCTTGACTGCAAAAGAGATTTGACTGCAAAGGGATTTTTTTTTTTTCCTGTTCCATATAGTTCTAATAATTTGTTTTTTTTTTGAATCAGATTTTTTGCAGATTATGAAATACCTAATCTCCAGAAAGATAAGATCTCAAAAATTGTCATCTGGGTTGTGGATGATATTCAAGGACCAGATAGGTAAGTTGTATCATCTAAAAACAACTCACTTCTCCTTTTTCAACCAGTCTTTAAAATTTTACCCTAGTTTTCTCTTTCATTACAATTGCATAGCAATTAAACTAAAAATATTTTAGATGATCTCACTAACACAGAATGAACAATCCGACATTCACAAAGACTGTATAAATAGGAGAATTAGAGAAAATAAAAATAAATTGTCATATTAGTTCTGGAGTCCACTCAGTTAGTTTGAGATATGTATGTGTGGATCTCAAACCTTAAGTGATGACATAGCACATGCAGTTTTGCTTTTCACAGTGATTTTGTTGATCAACCTATGATTTCTTTAGTAATGAGTATTTACTGACCAATGGGTAAGTGACAAACCTTACTACTTGACATTGGTTCACTTTTTAGAGGTCTCAGTAGGTTCTATACTATGCCAAGCTTTCTTTGCTAATTTGACCAAATTAAAAAAAAAAAAATGATGCTAGATATAGAAGCAGCATTTAGGATTATTCCTGTTTGTGGGTTGTTTTGTGTTTTTTTTTTTTTTTTTTCTGTCTCCTGTTTTAGTATTGCTTTGTATTCAAGAAAGAGGACAAGCTTCTAACAACAAGAATAATTCAAATTTGTTATAACCAGCTTATTCTGTAAAGACAGCATCGACTCCATCACCAGCTAAACACCTGACAAAGAATATTAAAAATTAAAGTCTTTATTATTTTTTATTATTTTTTTTCTTGTTTCTGTAGTGAAATCTCAGAAACATAGGAGTGTTGGTTAATGGAATCTGCAAATGCTGTAGAAGCTGAAACCAATCTCCAGTCTCTGCAAACTGAATATAAAATGTTAAACAACTATAAGCAAATGAAGCATTATAAATAGCAATGTGCATCAGTTTTCTATGTATGTTAAGGAGCGTAGAAGAGACAAAGTAATGGGGATTTATATTACTAATTCCATCAAGTCCAGTGAAAAGAAATTGCATGATGAGAGACATGCAATAATATTACAATCTTTTCTCACAGAGATTCCTGTGGAAAAAATACTGTAAAGATATTAGAAGACCGACTGAAAGCCCTTGGCTATGATGTCACCTGCACTGACAATTACAAGTAAGTGAAAATCCTTCATAAATACAGTGTATCTGCAGGAGCAAATTATCTATATTAAATTATTGCTTAGCTTCAAATGTCTAAGTGCTAGACTTAAGTACAAGTGTCTAAGTACAACAGACTTAACATTTTCCAGCAATGAATTAAGCAAAACACTGCATCTTATTGCAGAATTGCATAATTAAGAGAAACATTATACTTACCCAGTATTAGACACAGAAGATGTCCTCATGTATCAATTCATAGTGAATGTGTATTTGAACCAAAAATCTAAGCAATAGTTGAAAAAGTGTTAAATGTCTGCAGAATTACTAATTATTAACAGCAGTATTCACAGCTCTAGTTATTCAGAGTATCATTGAAGGGAAGCTTTAGACATGATAATATTTTGGAGTTTGTTTCCTTTCTTCGTTTGTTTTCCTTGGTGTTCTGTCTGAAAGATGCAAATAAAACAATCTCTTCACAGGCCTGTACTGTTCTTGCTCTGTGTGGATTATCCTGATGACTCTAACTGTATTCTGTCATCGTAAGTAAAAGAAGTTCAATCCATCACCAGTGTCATTGCAGCCAAGTGAATAATGCAGAAGTCAACAATTAACAGATTCCATCTCAACCATCTATATAGCATCCATAAGCAATATGCATTATTAAGTTTATTACTTACTTTGTATTAAGTAAATAATTTCTATCTAGAAATTGTGCACAAATCTCAGTGAGTTCCTGCTGTTGCAAATTAGGTGTTAATCATTTCTCTTTGATCACACAATCACACTGCGTATCACTAATGGTATGAATGAAGTTTGTAAATATCAGTGTTCTAATGCAAAATACTCAAAATTTTGAATTATTTTCATTAATATTCATCCAAAAATAATGAAATTGTATGTCAAATGACAATAGAACTAAAGAACACTTCTCCAGCTACTGGAACTTTTGGTTCCAAATTTTGAGAAAGTTTTTTTAATCTTCCATTTTGCATGCAAGCTTAGTTTCTACATTTTAATACATTTACTTTGGTCCAGTAGGTTATCTGCAGAAAATGCAGCTTAAATCCAAGATAAACCTTTTTTAATTAGCAAGCGTCACTCCCCCACTAGGTTTAATTGTTACCCTTCCTATATATATATATATACAATATATACAATATATATATTGTGTATAATATATATATACAATATATATATTGTGTATAATATATATATATTGTGTAAAAAGTATTAAATTAATTTATTATGTATTTCATTTAATTTTACAGGAAAGAGGTCTGTTTTCACTTGTGTTTTAAACTGTATGTTGTTACATGTATAGGTGCACATAAGATACTTGAACATCTGAATATGAAAACTTCCTCACAATTTGGAAACTTGCAGGATACATAAATGTGTAGAAGTTGTTCTCTAGTTGTATTATTTTTATTCACAGTCCATACATTTGTCCACATCTTTTCTACTGCCCTTTCTACCCTAATTCAAGCACTTGCAAATCTTTTGTATGTTAAAACCCTTGTAATACTGCGATGATTATCTCTGCTATCAAAAACCTGATTTGCTGTCCCTGGTTATGGCAGCACACGACTCCTGTGCTCAGGTTTGGATATGTTCTGCCTGCCTCTGAATGGACGTTGTGTGGCAGTAGTGCTTCACTTAGTACAAAAAAGGAGATGTATATCGCTTCCCATAGAATGCGTTCAGTTTTTAATACACTCCTACAGAAAAGGAGTACTCTTCTGTTTCTGTGGGTCACTGAAAATTTTTACTCGTCTTGTCACGTGACAACATTTACATCCAAATTACATCCCAGCACCAACCTATAAACATGCAATGAAAACAGCAGCATTTTAGAAATCACTGAGAGCTCTAGACTCCTTTTAGGTAGTAGATATTAAAATCAACCTGTTCCTGGCTTGTTGAGGCATTTGTTTTTTAGTGGATACCACTTGCATAGTGGATTAAACAGGGTCTCCTTGTCCTGTCAGTGAATTATAAGGCTTTTGCTCATAGATGTCATGGACTTGGCTGTTTTCATCCTCATCAGGAAAAGTTTCCCTGCTTCTTTTCTTCCTGAGCTTTACATTCCCTCTCGTGTGCATGGCAATGCAATAGGTTTAATACACTTCGTATCTATGCTATCCCTGATCAAGACAGAGCTTCCCAATCTGCATGCTAAAAATTATTGCAGCTCTCTGAAATTTAAGTATCTGAAACACTTAACACGAATGAATACTTACACTCTTCCCCAAATCACTTCTCTGCAACAAATAACATCTTCATTGAAATTAGCTGCCCTTTCCAAAAGAGCCTTAAGCAGGTGTTAGATAAATTATTTGATGACTATCTTCTAGATCTGTTTTCTCTGTAGATGGATTCTCCCTCTCCGATGCTCAGTTAGCTGACATGGGAACAGTTTGGTCAGTAGTGGTGTTACTATTAAGAGCATGTATCTCAGCACAAGGATGTTTAAGGGATCTGAAGGTGCACAAATCCATGGCACCTGATGAGGTACATCTGCAGGCCCTGAAGGAACTGGTGAATGTGGTTGCTAAGCCACTATCCATCCTAAGTGATAGGTTGTGGCAATCCAGTGAAGTTCCCACTGACTGGAAGAGGGGTAAAACAACCCCCATTTTTAAACGGGGAAAAAAAGGAAGACCCAGGGAACTACTAGGCCAGTCAGTCTCACCTATGTACTTGGCAAGATCATGGAGCAGATCCTTCTGGAAACTATGCTAAGGTACCATGCTGAGGAGAAGGACCTGGGGATGCTGGTTGATGACAAACTCAATATGAGCTGGCAATGTGCGCTTGCAGCTTAGAAAGCCAGCTGTATCCTTGGCTGCATTAAATGTGGTGTGACCAGCAGGTCAAGGGAGGTGATTCTCCCCCTCTGCCCTGCTCTCGTGGGAACCCACCTGGAGCCCTGCATTCAGCTCTTGGGCCCCCAGCACAAGAAGGACATGGACATATGAGAATGAGTTCAGAGGAGGGCCACAAAGATTACCAAGGGCCTGGAGCACCTCTCTGAAGGAGTTGGGGTTGTTCAGCCTGGAGAAGAGAAGGCTCCGGGGAGACTTTATAGTGGCCTGCCAGTACCTAAAGAGGGCCTACAGGAAAGTTGGGGAGGGACTCGTGGTCAGGGAGTGTAGTGATAGGACAAGGGGTAATGGCTTTAAACTAAAAGGGGCTAGGTTTAGATAAGGTATTAGGAAGAAATTCTTCACTCTTAGGGCAGTGAGGCCCTGGAACAGGCTGCCCAGAGGTGCTCAAGGCCAGGCTGGATGGGGCTTTGGGCAACCTCGTCTGGTGGGAGCTGTCCCTGCCCATGGCAAGGGGTTGGAACTTGATGATCTTTAAGGTCCTTTCCAACCCAAATCACTTTATGATCCTATGGTTCTATGACATCTGTTAAGGAGAGGCTTCCTTTGCATTGTGTGTACACATAGGACATTTTCATACTTCAGCAATAAATACTGACCACAGGCATGCGGGCTTCATTGCATCCCCTTTCACTATGGCTGTTTGTTACAATGCTGATAGCTGGCTTCTCATCCCCTAGAGCTTAATGTCCCGAGCTCAGAAGCATCAGTTGTACAGAAGACTTTTGTCACCACAGCTCCTGTTACCTCGGCGCTCCAAAGGAGAGGCCTGTGGCAGTGGGATAGCCCAGAAGGTGCTGTGGTTTACTTGGAGCTTCTTGGGTAGTGATAGTGCCCCTTAACTCCTCTCCAGGAACTGTATTCCTGCTGAGCCAAAATTCAGACTCCTTTTTTGACTTTGACACCAGGTTTGAAGAAAACATGCAAATAAAAAACTGCCCACTAGATGGCAGAGATGGTTTACAAACATAAGCAGAGGGGCAGCCTAATGCAACCTATTAGTGGCGGTATTTATTACTTGCATTTTTGCAATGTCAGGGAGTCTTAGAAATGGTTCCAGATACTGTTGTATCAAGCACTTTAAAAATATAGACTTCTAGGACTGCTGCTCTCTAGAAGAGCTCTATACTTTTCTCAGGTATAAGCCAGAGATGGTACATGGACATGGAGCAATAAGGAGGCTGAGGTAGTATGGACAAACAACGTAGAAAGAAATTTCTCAGGGTTCTGCACACAGATGCCCTATTTATAAAGTCATGACAGCTAAAGGGAATCTGGTGGCAAGCGCTTATAAAGAAACTTCTAGCTTAGCACTTGGACTGCAAACTTAATCTTTGGCAACAAACCTCTGGTATTTGAAAGAATCCTAACTCAGCCTTGTGCTGTGAACATCCTGTTTGTTTTCTTTTCTTCAGATCTGCACCACCAGCACAAAGAAGACCTATATCTTCAGACAGAGGAGGCAGCTGGAACAAGCTCATGTTTGTTTCTCTTGTAGGCTTTTTATTCAGATCTGCTTCAGAGTACTGAGATAATCAACTGAATCCATATTCTCTATTGTCTTAGCTGGCTCTAAATTTGGCTTTAATTAATTTCTAACTATAATTTCACCCTAGTTCTGGGACTGGCAAACTTGCGTATTAAAACCCTGCATAATTCTATCTAGATATCAGCTACTAATAGCATAAAAAATCTGCTGCTAGAAAGCCTCACCCTTCATTTCCTTTTCTTGAGCAGAAGAAATCCATTGCTATTTTATCTTATCCAAATCCTCCAGAATGAAACTGAGAATAATACTTTCTCTCTGTTCATAGAGTTCACAAAGAAAACCTAAACAATGCCCACCATACATCTCCCAAACAACTAAATCCTACTATTTTGGCCTTGAAAACTATGCTTTGAGAAGGGGAAGTGGGAGCAGGAAGTACGAGTTCAGATGCTCACTTGGTGCAAAATACAATAAGCAAGACAGTGGAAAATTTCAACTCATTTTCATAGTCTAGTACTTGAGCCAAACTTAACTGAAACTGTTATACACGTAATAGTTACAGAATACACAAGCCATGTATATTTACCATGGACTGGCAATTGCTTCATCATCTCCACAGCTGTTCCTCAGCTGGCTATCTCCCTACCACTGCATAATGGATAATACGGTCAGTATTACTGGGTCTAGAAGGCTCCACAGGTTTTCTAACACAATGTGGTTAGCATATCAAATTCAGACAAGAACCTGACAAGTCAGATATTTGTCTGCTTTCAGTGGACTCAGTGTGTTTGAGAATATATGGAGAAGAAAGCAGCTGTAATCTTGAAGGTCTCTTGAGTTACTTCTGCGAGTTATCGAAGTGTTCTAGATGGATGTTCATCTAAACTAGCAGGACATCCAGCTACTAAGATGACACATAAATCTTCAGAAAAAAAATAGTTGTTATTTTAGAAAATAATTGGAATTTTGTTGCACTTTCTCTGTTAGCTTCTGTGTTATTTATTTGTGTTTGTGTTAGCTGATTGCTAAGAAATTTGGATGGAATGTTCCTGTTATGTGAGTGTTTCTGATTCAGGACTTTGTAGTTGATTTGCATCCTTTCGGTCTTTGTTACAACTATATCAGGTTAAATGTTTGAAAGATAATATTTAAAATATGTTGTTGTTGCTTATTTGTCTGGTTTCCATTCCCATAATAATCTTTAAATCAGTTCCTGTGCAAATTCATTTGTACAACATACAGAGCTGCATTTGCCTGTGTCAGAGTTGGATTAGGGCTCCAGCTCAAAGGATTCTTGTGTGTTTCAGAAACTTGCAAAATGACTGACGTCAGGCTCACAGATAGGTGCCTGAGCCACCTTTGGGTCTAGTGTTGTCCTGCCCACTGACCAGTGTACCACGGTGTGGGGGGGATTCAGAGGGTAACTAAATATCATCAGCAAGGCATATGCCTCTCAGGCAACTGCCACCCACAAGCCAAGTGTCCCCACTGGCCTACTTTTGCTTTCTGGCCCATGTGAGCTTTTCAGCCTCCGGACGCTATCAATTTCAGCAGTGCAATCATGACTGGCAGTTATGCATGGTACTGAACACACTGCAGGAAGTGATAAATAATTCCATTTTAAAACTTGCAGGAGGCACAGCAGGATAGATTCAATGCAAATGACTTGAGGTTATTTACTGTTTAACCTTATATCGAGACCAACATACCCAGAAACCTCTTGCAGAATTTTCTTATTTCTAATATTCTTGCCTCTATTCCCATTATGTCGACTCAGCAGCAAAACCAGCATTTTATTTTTCCCAATACCTTTTGAATAAAGTGCTTCAAGCTTGAAGGAAAAGCTTGGGAAGATCTGTAAAGTTTTTTAGCTCACCAACTAATATAGCTGGGAAAAGAAGGCAGAATTTTAGATACGTAGTCTTCTTAAGATCTCAAAGGCAGCAAATATCAAGCTGAGTATGGATCAGTTCTGAGTTAACTTAAATTGTTTTAATTAGTGTGAAAGAACAGTGCATCTAGCATCTAGCAGGGCAAAAAGCAAAGTGAGAAACAGTAAGGTCATTTCCTAACAAAAGCGAGCAAGAGAATCCCTTCTTTCTCTTATATTTCCACAACTACACAGCATGCAAATAGTGCTATTTACATGTATATTTTACATGTATGTGGTGAGAATGAGCCCTGCCTGTGCTCTGCCTTAACACTTGGTAAATGCTGTGATTAGCAATGTCTCCTGTAAAAGCTGTGGCACATGTGGAGGCATCATGTCTAAATGCCTGCTAATGCTCAACAGGGTGGATCAAAAATGGATTCAAAATGTTTTGATCATTCATATTTGTACTAGCAGTACTGCAAATACAGCTGTCTGCAGACATGAATTCAGGTCTGGAACTGAATTTCAAGGGGGAAAATGATTCAAGGGGGAAAATGATTCAAGGGGGAAATGTTTCATAGGAAAACATTATTTGTATCATTTCATTTTGAACACAATTTGATACCACAATTCTGTGTAGATCTGTCAATACCCAACTACTCCTGGCAAACGAAAGCATCATGCACCATAGCATTACGGGGTGCTTTGCACTTACACAGACAGACCTGTGGAAGCTACTGATACAAATATTGCATATCTTCACCCATTTTGTGGACCACAAAAACTCAGTTATGTCACGCTCTTCATTCCTATATGCAAGTAAATATAATCTCCCTTCCACTAACCTATTTTTGTTTCTGCTGCATGTGTTCGTGTCACTGTATCTGACAAATGCAGAACTCTAATTCAGAATAACTTATTTTTTCAGCATGTATGTGCATGCACACATATACATCTGCTCATGCCCGCTCTGACTACTTTTAAATACAAACTCTTGAGTGCTTTGGAGTAAGTGCTAATGAGAATAAAGCAAGGACAACTTGTTCACCTCTCTGCCCTTTTAATACTGCTGGTGTTTATTTTTGTCGTATTGGCCTGACGAGATATGCAGCTGACACATCTGTGTTTCCAATCAGCAATCTCAAATGTAGTGAAACTTCCACCGAAACCTCAAGAAGTTGCATAGTACTCAGTTGTTCAGAGGAAGGGAACTTCTATGATAATTTTCTTTAAAACTGGATTTGCTAGAAATAATTCTGATGTATTCTGCTTCAACAATGGAGTGTACGTTGGAAGAAGGGTGCTTTTAACAGAGGCAAAAAATTTGGTTTAAAATAGCTCAGTATAGGGAGGCACGGCATCTTAATTTAGGCAAATACTAGGGTGGTTCAAGCAGCTTGCAGGGGTTTTTCTGATATTCAGGTTTTTCCTAATTCCAGTTTCTGCCCAATCTAAACGTACTTGTCATTGTATTTAAGAGATGAAGAATATAATTTGCTAATTTTTGCAGGTAGCTGAGTTCCTGTAGTTCCCTGTGAATCACAAAGGCAAGCTCACAATAAACTCTGTCACCCCACTACAGCTCAAGTGCAGCCCAAGCTGGCAGGCAGAGGGGCTGAGGAAACAGTGGCCTTGGAGCCCAGCACAGACACTGCCCTCACACCGTGCCAGAGCACCCACCTTGTCCAGGCAGCCCCCTTGTCACCTGCCTTCTGCTCTCTTTCCTGCCATCTGCAGCAAAGGTGAATCTGGTCTCAGTTCAGATGAGTTATTTCATATTTTTAGCAGAATATGACTGAAAATGTATGACAATGGACATTTTATAAAAGGAAAAAGAACCAGGAAATTATATTCAATAATATGCATTTCCTTTAGCTAATAGCTACCAAAGTATTAGTCCTTTACTCGTGACTAGGAATACCTCCACACGATGCTTTGGTAAGCTCCCAAAGTGCAGACAGAAGGGATCTTCCCGAACCATATGTCTGGAGTAACTTGAGTTATAGCATGTTACAATAACTAACAAAGTAATTGTGTTTTCCTGGGTGTCTGTTAGTGAATATACATGATATGGTCTGGTATCAGATACTAACAAGTGCTTCCATTAATAATTAACAAGGAATGTCAGGTATTGTAGGTATAAACCAGGATGATAAGTCAAGAATTTGGCAAACACTGGACCACCAAATTGTAGGAAGACTTTTTCCTGTTTGCAACAGGTAGTCAAGAGAGCTGTGCTAAGAAAATGGCAGGCATTGCATATTCTTAACTAAGTTATGGTAATGATGTAGAAAAGCTCCTTAGGTCACACTCCGCTGTTTTGAGCAGAAGTAGCTGTTCCTACCAAATTTTAGTCGTGTGGTCTCAAATCACAACTGTAAGACATGCTGGACTATGTATGTCATGCTTCCTTCTTACTTTTCCCTCTAGTTTAATGAAAGATGCAAGAAAATCAAGAGCTGGTATTTCCTTGGAGGAGAATAAAGTCACTTGACTGTCACCTTGAACATTTTGTCACCACTGCCCATAAGCATGAGGTTAAATAAAAGAAGGAAAGAGTGATTAAAAGCAAAGTGTGTGGCATGCATCATACAAAAAGAATCTACAGTAAGACACAGTAAGAATAACTAATAAACATGGAAGGCACAGCATCAAATCCTGGACAAATATTTAAACACATATATACAAAAGCATATTTTATGAAATAGCTGGCAACCAATAAAGATCTTGTTTTTCAGGTTTCATGTTTTTCTTTCACATGGACCCCTTCCAAGTGGCAGACCTACTCCCTATAGTTCTTTTAGGAGAATTCTGCAATGTGTACAATCCTGTGCCTGCCTACCATACCTTTAGATCAGCTTTGTTTTGTTGGCCGCCTCAGTGGGATGGTGGCCAGCTGGGTACTTTGTGCCAGAGCATGTGAGCAGCATAATAATTGGTACTGGCCAGAAAAGAAACACTTGAAAGTCGGTGGGATTACTGCATTTGTCTTCAGTCTGCACTAACCTAATCTTTGAAAAGTAAAAGCAGTAAAAAAAAAGTACAGCAAGCTCATCAGGCTGTTAAGTAGCCCCAAGCTTGATGCCTGCTCATGCAATCAGAAGATCCCTAACTCCTGGATGATAGCTTCAGTATAGCTCTCCCTTTCTTGCAATCCCTTATATTGCAGCTGTTCCATTTTGTATAAATTAAACATTTTTTGGGTAAAAAATATTTTCTCGATAGCTTGATTCATGCTGAATGCACAATTCATTAAACTTACGTCTCCCACTCTGCAGATCAGTGCTTTAAACACTACATTCTTGAATGTATTTTTTAAAAATTCATCTAGGCCATTATTTTCTGACATGGCTAAGTAGAAAGCCCTATTAAAAAAAGGTGAAGATGATGCAGAAGAATGAAGTGACTTGTTTCCCTTGCTGTTCTGGAGCTACCACGGCTTGTGTGTCCACTCCACCAGCAATGTGTATGTATGCAGGGGATTTCTTAGTGCATTGCACAAGCCCTAGCAATGAATTTGTTTTGTTAAAAACCTGCCATTTTGGCTGCAAAAGAAATTGTAAAACTGAAAAATGTGAAAAGCGGCACTGGTGACAGCAGGAAATTCTTCAGGCAGCAGAAAAGCTTATGAAGCACCTGTAAAAGTGCCAAGCTTTCAAAGTGAAGGGGAAGGAGCAGATGGCCTGACACTCAGGAGAGCTGGCAAGGGAAACCAGCACAGACATGGGAGGAAGAAGCTTGGTCTGAAGGGGGAGAACATTTTAGACCATTTGAAACCTTTGATTGCAATAGACAAGGAAAAATGTTGGTCATTAGTGTCTGTTACCCTGCCTCACCCTGAACATACAGCCCCAGCTGCTGTGACTCCAACCAGCTACAGGCGAACTCACGCAGCAACAAGTAAAGAAAGGAGTGCTAATCACACACTGGGAAAGGAAATAGAGTATGACGAGTTATTAAAGAATAGCTATCCCCAAACATTCCTCCCCAGAATGTCAGCTTTAAATGCACTTCCCATCATAAGGATGTTAATTTGTAAGGCAGTCAAAACTGTAGCAAGGTTTGAAACATGGAGCTGCAGAACAGACGCCGTGACTTCTGAGAAAGATCGGAGTGCATCTACATTCTTGTCAGCCTATCTCACTGGATATTTGATGCTCCTGAATAAATCTGAGAGTCCATAAATCATGTCCTAGGAAGAAGCAGCTTAAAACTGAGTAGTTCCAGTGCCATTTTGGTAGAGTACAACACTAAGGGAAAAAGCAAGCCACTAATTTTAGGATCTTAAGCTCTGTTATGAGGCCTGAAAAGCACTCATCCCTCATGCTATCTCTGTAGTCTCTTTCGAAACAATAACATGAAAAGATCAGAGCTAGTTTTCTATGCAGTGTTTAGTAGGAGTTTCCTTATTAGAAAGGTTTTTTAAAAATTAACAAAACTACAACTAGAAGAGCCTTTTAAAAAAAATCCCTGAATTATTACTTTGGACTGCAGAACTTCACAGGAAAACAAACAGCAATAATTGCCCATACAGAGACAAACAAACCTTACCTATGTGGGCAATCAGAAAGGTTTGGAAAACTTATTTGCTAATAAGGAAAATTTATCACTTACTGACTAAAGTTTTATCTTCCTTACTAATATCTTCCTATCTTCCTTGCTAGATGAGGGGAAGATATTTGGCTCCGTTATTGCTCTTTTACCTTCCATCTGAGATTAAGGACATTTGGAAGGATGGAATAGGGTGAGATGGAGATTGTATCCTCGGACTCAAAGGGAACTGAAGAGCCCACCACCATTCCTGCTTTAATAAATCAGTTTAAATGGAAATCATTTGAAAAAAAATAAGACAGGAATTGATCCTGTCACAGCCATGCTGTAGCTGTTTAATCTCACCCTATTTCTTCCAAAAATAGTTATCTAAGAGGACACATTTCATAAAATATTTTTGAAATGACTGATGGATGGATGTCAGAAACTTTACTGTAAAAGCCTGAATGCCAAGACTGTCCATGAGACACTTCTGTGTGCTATAGCAACAAATCTTCCAAAAGAAGATTCATGAAACTATTCAGAAAGAATAGTTTTTTCCACTATGTAAAGGGGCATTTTAAAGAAGACAAAGCAAAACTCTTTTTCAGGAATGCACAATGCAAAAACTAAGGATGATTGTTAAAATGCACAAGCGAAATTCTGTTTAAACATCAGAAAAAAAAAAATCACTGTGAAGATGGTCAAACAGCTTGCCAAGAGAGGTTCTGGATTCTCCATCTCGGGGGGCTTTCAAAGCTTCACTAGAAAATGCCCCGACCAACCTAATACAAGCCTGAAGTTGCATGTGAGTTGCACAAATGGTGGGACCAGATGACCTCAGAAGTCCCCTCCCACCCACATTGTTCAATGATGCTGTGAGTTTTCCAAAAAACAGCAAACACTGGATGTTTTCTTTCTGGAAAGGCCTGTCATACATGGTACTATCCCCTTTTTGTTTTCATAATACAAATGCCTAACTGGCAAGACAGCTTTATTTTTATAACATATTTAGCTGTCCATAGATTTTTAGCAATCACTCATGCTGGGTGTGTTCATTTCAAAACCTGGCAGCTAACGTATTTATCAAGGACACTTCAAATTCTAATTTAAGCAGCACAAATAATATTCTACAACATGTTGCACTCACAGTCAACCTTAAGCTACCTGAAGATCTGCCTTTATAGATAATTGATTTCAGGTATTGTCTTCAAGGAAAGATTAGCTAGATTTCCATCTGTCCTGTTCCCTAAATCCTAGTATCTTTGGAAACCTGTCTGCTAAATTTCTTTTTCTTTACATATTCATTAGAAAGCAAGAAGGACTGGCTGTATTCTGCAAGTCATTATCACAAAATCAGAGACTCCTACAGGTTGTAAGTGACCTCTCAAAGGCAACAGCAGCTTTGCAGTGACAACTTCGTGTCTGTGTGTGCAGGATGGAGGCCTGCTAGTGAGAATATGTGTACATGTACATATGTGTGACATGGATTCCTTCAGCAGCAGGCCTCAGAAGGCTAACCAGTAGCTGGCCCTTGGATCCCAGTCTCCCCATTTGCTGGCACCTGGGCATAGAAGTCCCCAGGGCTGCAGGCCTACTCGTAGCACAATGGGTATCCCACCTCAACATCAGGGCTGATGGCTTTGCTGGGACAGCCCTGGAAGGAGCCCAGACAAGGGGGTTGATCCTCAGGAGTCCTTGCTTTGTGTTCCTGACTGTCTTTGTGTCCCTGTGCTTCTCCAGGCGTGTGAAGCTTTCATGAGCTGATAGGCTTGGGAGGAGCTGGGCAGGGAATTATTTGCTCTTCCCCTCCCACCATTGTCTCTCTGCCCAGACAATGGCCATGCAGTTGAGCCTTATCACATAACCTAACAGCGTGGGCAATTAATTATTTTACATTCCTCACAGACAGTCCGTCTGCCCTCTACACACTTTCTTCCAAGATTTGAGCTCAGTTAGGAGTTCCCAATTTGGCCAAGCTGGACTCCTGCCACAGCTTCAACTTCCCGCACATCTCCAGTTCTGAATCTTTCTTTCCTTCACAAGACTGTTTTTCAACATTTCCTAAGTAGTCATTTCTGACTATCTGCCAGTTCCGATGACAAATTTCCCCACTTTGCTGATTAACATCTAGAAACAGGCCTCTGACTCCGTCAGGGCCAATTCATCCCTAACAAAACACGGTGAAGCTCCACTCCCCAACTGTACCAGGTTACTGAAGGACACATGCTGGTGCCCAACACTAGAACATTTGACTAATACATATCCTGGGAGGTGGATTTTGCATGGACAGAGACAAAATGTACAAGTGGGGATGAGGGAGGGACTGGGGGAAGGTGGCAAGAGCCAGTGGGAAACAGGGGCGAGGGAGGGAAGATCTCCCCGAGCAACCCAAACAGGTCCTGTGCCCACCTAGAGTATTTTATCTGAGAGACAAGAGGTAGGGAGGAGGGACAAATGACTGGGAGGCTGTGCAAACACAATAATATTTTGTCTCAAAGATCTCTCCTTTTAGATGTTGCTCTGTCCTGGGCTGTTGTGTTGGCCCTTTCATGCTCTGCAGTTCAAAAACAGAACATTTGTCCTGAGATCCTGTCCAGCATTGAACCCCTCATGTGTGTGTGTCCTCATGTTTATTTACACAAAAAGCAGAAGCTGATTTGATAGATTTTATTGATACTGCTTTCCCTCTTTCCTTCTCTTTATTTCTCTTCCTTCCTTCCTTTTCTCCCCTCAACTTCCCACATGCGTCTTGAGATTAGAAGAAGCCACACTACGTCTAGTCAAGTGTGTGTGTAGGGTGATGAAAAGGTCACTGGCAAAATAAGACAAAGTGGTGACATTTGGTCCTCCCACACTCTCTCGATGCGTGAGAACACATAGGAAAAAAATAGTACATTCCGGTCGAGAGAGCAGAATGCTTTATTGAGGAGAGGCAGGCATCGTGCTTGTCAGCATGGCTGATCTACTATTCTCATTTCCCCCATTTAAAGCCCTCAGCAGCGTATGAAACAAAACGAGTAACTTCCATGTGGAAAAAACAGGCTGCTTAGAAGTGATGGAGATGAAAGAGACAGAAAGCCCTCAGTGTGCAGAGTGCAAATAATTACTGGATGATGTCTTTTTACAGGGTAATTTATCACACTCCAGGTACAGCAGCCTGCACCGATGGGCTCGCAGAACCCAGGGTACGACTTGTGTTTGAAGCAGGCCAGGTGACTTTGCAGGTTCAAACCTACATGTTGCAGGGGGACTAACCCCAAAACATGCCATCAGTATGGAAGAATGTGTACATACCCACAGCTGTTACAGCGATGGGATATGGTATTTCTTTCCCCCCAGTGAAAACACGTACCACAGCAGGTGATGCCAGTGGTCTCCCTGCACACCTCTTGGCCTTCGTAGGAAAAGTGCTTGAGGGTGTACTGATCGTGAGATTGTATCCTTATTTATAGCAAAAATGAGAATGAAGTGGCCATATTCAGAACACCCACAAAGTACAAAGTCAGTTTTATGAAAAGTGCAGGTGTCTGGGCTTGGGAAAGCAACTTCAGAGTGCTTTCTGTCCTATATTTTTTAAACATAAGGATGCTTAAGATCCAAGGGTGTTTCCATTTGAACTGAAATGTCCCCTGGGTGCTTAAACAGGACTGAATTGATGAATTCAAGCATCCATTAGCAACTCAGAGAAGGTGACAATTAAGACATTACTGATTTTTTCAATTAATTAATTAATTAATTAATTCAGGGGGACCTCCTCAAACAAAATTCAGTAGCAATGAACGAACCCACCCATACACACAACACTGTCACTTCCCAGGCCTACTAATTTCTGTAGGATTTTTCAGGATGATCAGAATAAGAGTCACTGAAAGTTTATAGATTTGAAAAGCTACAAGTGTCTAAAATAAAAAGGTGGAAATGCAACTAAATTCACACATCTTTAAATGCAGAGGTCAGTCGTCCATCTGTATTAGCAGTTGTTCAAGTGATCTACCTAGGCATAGGTCAGGTACAAATTAAATCACCATTCAAAGAAGACAGCTATTTAACACATTGGAACAAGGTCATAAGATAAATGCATCAAACCCTCAGCTCCAATTGCTTAGAGGAAGCAAAGTCTATCTCTGCACTCACTGCACTATTTAAAGTAGGACGGTGTCGTTGCTGTATGTCCTCAGAGCCCTGCATTCTGCATGCAGACTACACAGGAAAACCCAGAAAGGGCTTAAGAATTTTCAAATAGCTTTTGTGTGCAACAAAGTAGGTAGATAAATGCATGCAATTTGTTTTCCAATAATTGAAAAAATGCCGAAGACAAAAAACGAAGGTGATGAACCATTGCAATATCAGGTTAGCTGACTAAATTATCCAGTTACCTGGTTCATCAGCTAGATTTTATATTGCACTTCAGGAGGAGCCTTGCTGTAGTGAACTGACCTGCAGAGTTAGCAATGTCAGGACACTGTTCTGTACCTCCACACTGAACTTTGCATCACTTGTAAAGGTGCAAAGATGCTACTGCAGAACAGTTTTGCAACGTTGCAAGTGGGAAGTGGGAAAATAATTTATCTTGAGTCTGGTTTACAAATGAAAAGAGGCCTGTGCAATCACTTAGTTTGCTTGTCCATTCCTCCATCTGTCAGTCCCTTCCCTCCCAAAGACTTGTGAATTTATGGGTCAACTTCAACCAAAGTCTAATGGAGTGGGCTGCAGAACTTCTGTTCTTGTTATTTTACTCATGCACATTCATCTAGTTTGGCTGGTTTGGGGTTTTGCTTTTTTTTATTTTTTATTATTTTTTTCCCTGCACAGACAAGGTATGTGTTGCTGTGAATGGGAGCTACACCATCCTGTTCAGAGGAGATTAACTCCCTACTGTCTGATACTCAGATTTTAACACACAAAAAAAAGTATTTTGTCATCATAACTAATCTTAAAGAATTTTCAGCAGAAACAAATGCAATCAGTAGAAATTTGTGTCAAGTAACAACAAACTGAGCAAGACAATAACAGCAGGCTGAACAAGGCAGCTGGATAATGGCAACCAGCTGAGAAAAAAAGATTTGGGATAAGAAAGTGCTGGTGTTCAAAGCATCTTCAGACTGCTCACCCAATGAACAAGCTCATGAGTCATTCCTGGTAGTGGATACGGCTTTTGCAGAAGACATGACTGAGACATCTGGGTGCTGAGACACTGAGTTACAAATGCCTTTTTTGCAGCAGCGGGTGTGTGGTTGGATGGCACGCCGCTCTTCACAGCTGTCACTCTGTACTCGCTGTTCTTCGTGTCCCAGCCCATTTATCATTTTATTTTCAGTGTTCATCTCAAACCTTCTCTAAATGTTATGACAGCAGTTACCCTGTGAAACCGGGAAGCTATGAGCAGACTAATCATTGCTATTCCAACAAAAGCCGTGAAAGGAATGATTTCTTTAATTATTGTAACAGCTTCTGCTCTTTTCAGTTCAAATTCCCTTATTCCTAATTTGTGCTAAGCACTGGCAGCTAGCAATTACAGGTGTCCACAGTGATTAGTGGCACCGCATACCATGCTATCATCCTCATCCAGTGCATTATGTTGAAATGATTCTTCATGATTCATAAACTGTGTAGCCTTTGAAGGAGCCTTTCTTCTATCATATGGAAAAAATTACTGCTAGCATAACTAAGCTCAATCCCACTAAAGGCAGTGGCATTGTTTCTATTTCTACCTGAGCACACTTAGACAAGAAATGGAAGCAATTGAAGAACAACCAGGACACAGGCAAACCACACAGTCATAAAATATTTCTAACAAACTTTTTACTCACTGTGGAAGAAACATCTTCTAGAAGCAGGTTTTAACCTCGGGTACCAAAAAGATGCACAACATATTTTTTCTTACCGATGTTTGCAGGCTAATGTTGCTTTGGACTGGTTCTGTCCACTTACTGCACACCACCTCTTATCAGCAAGGGGTATTTCTGCTGTGAAAGATTATTTGTGTCCTCAGCCATGTTTTGGGTGCTAGGACTATCTACAGTTGTAATAAAAACTGTTTGTCTGTTTGTTTTGTTTAATAAATAAATAAATACATAACTAAATAAAAAAGGATAAATCAAGCTGTTGAATGACCAGATCTTAAGAACGGCTGGGGGGTGGTTTGTTATCCCTTGCTGGGTCAAAAATAGTACTTCCAGGTAGCAGTGGAAGCTACCTGCTTTTTCTTATTATATACTTAGCTGTGCTAATTCAAGCTAATAAATTATATATAATACAATTCCATTCTTAGAGAAGTCTCCTGCTGCTATACACGGTATCAAAGCAGAGGCTGGCATTCATGTGCCTGAAGTTCTGTCTTCTCATCTTTTACACTCACTTTTTAATCCTCCCAGGGATTCAGTGTAAACTGGCAGAGAAGTGGACACACCTTAACTTAGTATTAATTTAGGCTTACCTTGGAAATTAACATAGCTTGGAGGGCCCCAAATATTGGAGTTTATCAGACATGGCACTTTTAAAAAATGTCATTTTCTGTATAGAAGGCACAAATAGCCATTAGCACGGCAGTTCAAGAAGGATGCAGTGAGCACTTTGCTGCAATCTCAGGGAAAATCCTAAATGTACATTTCCTTACTGTTGTGTTGGGGTGCTGACCTCCTGATGCCCTGGTGGGATAAAGGCAGGTTAAGGTGGTTGTCTTGAGGAAGCTGTTTTGAGATTTTTGAGCTCCAGGTGGGTACCCACAAACCTGAGGGGATGCAAGACCCTCGTAAAACACACTGCTGTTCACGTCCCTTCATCCTCCCTCATCTCACATTCTCTGTGCTCCTCTCATGCCGTCCCGTTCAGTAAATACCATTTTATCCCTTCTTTGCTAAGGCACCGTTATCGTCTTACTTACTGTGGAAACCCTTTTGTGCCAGGACATCTGCAAGGTGCGAGTACATTCTCACGTTCATACAGAGAAAGAAGCTCCCATTTTCTGAAACACCACAAGCACTTTGCTGGCCTTCCTGCTGCCCCCACATCTCTGTTTGTCGCTTTACTCAGGCTGATCAGGCTGCAAAGGCTTGCTGAAAGGAGGCTTGACATTTCCTCGTCTGTTCCATCCCTCCTGTAGCTCGAGGTGTCACAAAACCAACAGCAAGAACAGCTTCCAGAGAGACTGGGCCTCCACTTTATTTATTTATTTATTAATGAATCAGCATCACATCTGAATGGAAGTAAAAGTTTTTTCAGATCGGGTGCTTTTAAAAAGTTTTAAACTTTTTTATCTGTCCCATTTTTTCTACCCTAAAAAATATTCTGATTTTAGACTTCCTGAAGATGAGTATCTTTAATACCCTGAACAAGCACAGATTGCAATTTTATTGCATAAACTGTTTTTTTAAACTAGTTGTTCTGCTCTGTTTTGTTTTTCCAGTGTGGCATTTCCTTAGCTAATGAAATTGAAGAGCAGCAAGCTGGAAACATATGCACAGAAACATTAAGGGGAAAATAAAAGCAGCTGAATAACCTCTCTTGTGTATAATAAGTTATTCAAAAGTCAGAAAGTTCAAATGTGAATATCTGGCATTCGTGTTTCCATTATCATCAATGTAAACAAGGAGCAAAAAAGAACAATAACTTGAGACTGCCAAAGCAAAAGCCATATGCTTACTGAAAGGATTATGGAGAAAAAAACTTCCTTTATGAGCTTGTTTGTACTTAATTGGCTACTATAGAGCTTCCTGCCCTTTTTCCAGAACCTGCAATAGGATCCACTGGGGGCACACAAGCAGTTGGTGGATGGGCCATGGGTCATATCCTGGCAACTTCAGCTATTCTTCTACAGATAATTAAATTCAATTTTCCTATTCATAAATCCGATTGTTCGTATGTTTTTATAAAGTTACCAAAATAAACATTCACAATAGCTATTTAACTTTTCTCCCTAATTATCAGCTGGCAATCTTGTTTTCAGATGAGGGAAGGTGTGTGTCCGACTGGAGGCATTTTCTTGTCCACTTCTTATCTAGCCATCACTAGGAGTTAGGATGGCACACATGTTAGGAAGAGGTATGCAGCCCCAAAACTGAAATTTCAGTTCTAAGAAAAACCCTCCCACAGTTTGCATGGTTTCTCTGAAAACTGGATGGGTAAAAAATATAAAATAATAAAAAATACAAGATCAGCTGATATATTTAAATACCGTTTAAGACTGAAGGGCTTGGTCAGAGCATTTCTCAGGTCTTTCGGAACTGCCTGGTCCTGAGCTGTGTCCCAAAAGCCCTTTCTTGCATTAAAGCTGATGCTTTGTAAGCAATGATGAAGGGTTTGTAGTTAACCTTATGCTGACATCCAGTGCTTTACTTTGTTTAGATGTCGAGATTTTAGCCTTTCTATGTTGGCTTTTGACTAGAGAAGCAGAGTTGTGCTGTGTGGAGAGGAGAATAAGGACTGAGTGCTGACTGAACTGGCGGATTATTCCCTAAACCTCGGACACCCCAGCTTACACACTGCCAGAAATTCGTGTGCCAGCTGAGCCCTGGCTCTTTGCAGGGACAGACAGAAAGTGCCCCGCTGGTTGCTGATGAGTTTCCCCCTACTTGTAAGACAACCACAAAGTCAGTAATCGCCTGCTGTAAACGCCGAGCGTTTAGAAACACGTTTATTTCACTTTTAACTCGCACACCAGCCCAGGGCGGGTGGCCTCAAGGGGCTCTGCACCGCCACACGGGCTCGGGGGACGATTTTGGGCCCCGCACCCCGGCGACCTCCGGGTGGGAGCCGCGCAGAGGGCGGTGAAAGGCGAGGCGGGGGCCGGCAACAACGCCCTTAAAACCAGCGGGACGGGGCCGGGGGGGCTCCAGCCTCGCCTCCCGGAGGGACCTGGCCGGGAGGGGAGGTGCTGGCCGGCGGCTTCCCGCAGCTGCCGCTGTCCCTCGGGACCTCCGAGCCGCTGCCCCTCAGGGCCTGCCTCCCGCCGCCATGCCGGGGTCGCGGAGGCGGCAGCGCGGGGTGCTGCTGGCGGGCATCGCCCTGCTGCTGGCCGCCCTCGTCCTGGCCGTGGTGCTGGCCTCCGTCTTCATGCCGGGGAGGGAGGCGGCCGGCGGGCGGCCCCTGAGGTGGCAGGACAGGGGCACCACCAGGAACCTGCGGGAGATCGTGCTGGGGAGGTGCTACAGCTACCTGGCCGAGCGGCACCCGGCGCTGGGGTGAGTGGTGGCGGCGTGGAGCCAAACCCGATGGGCTTGGGGCGGTGGGGAGCTAAAGAAGGGACAATATTTGTAATTATCCCGGGTCCAGAGGCGCCCACGGACACGGATGGGAGCCCCTTTAAAGGCAGCTGAAACAGAAGCTGGGTTGTAACAGGTCGGAGTATGGAAGGGAAGGCAATTAATTCGCCGTACATCCGACCTGCCCAACGTCCTGTAGTGTGTAACGCTGCGTTCACACAGCCACCGCTACCCAGGAAGGAGGAGAAGGATTGTGACACAATTCTGGGATGGACAGAGATGTTAGAAGAGTGTTGGGAAATGTATTAGAGTTATTTGAAACAGATGCTTTTAGCACGGGGCAAAGCCTCCGGCACAGCTTCAGGAGAAGTGCCAGGAGTGTGATGGCCAACGTGAGCAGCCCCAGGTGCCCTCACGCCCTGAGCTGCTCAGGGAGGAGGATTCCTTGGTCCCAGCCAGCATTTAGGGCTGAGAGCTGATGTTCTGCTCTCCAGCCCTGCAGGAAAAGGCAGAGCACAAAGTAAGGAGATTCCTGGGTTCCTTGTGGGCAATGGTGATGCCAAACAGCTCAGGACGGGTTTCAGAGCAGCCAGGGTTTCTCATCGTTTCTTGGGGCACCAGCCACCCTGTCTGTGTCCTCAGTAAGCCTCTGGTAGATATTTCCACCACTGTGAGCCCAGTGACAGAGCCATCCTGCTCTTGGGTTCCAAAAAGACAATGTCACCTCTCGTGTTTGTGACACTGCGCCGATGGAAACAAAGCTCTACATAACTTACTTGGATTTGGTCTCCTCTTCAGTTCCTCTGTTCAGGGCTGTACGAAAAAAATGATTTTCAGCATTTGGAGGGGAAGGGGCAGATGGAAAATCATAGCCTGAGCACGCAGAGATTTAAGCACCCACTTCATGTTAAACACGTGAGTGGCTGCAGTGTAAGTGAGGCAGCTTCTCTTTTAAAATAAAATTAAAAAAGCTCACAAAGCCTTTGCAAAATCACATACAGGTTTCTAGAAGTTCATATCAGCTTATTAAAGGGTAGACTCAATATCTAAATGTGAAATTATTGTGTTTTCCTTCACAAAACCATCTGAATCTGAACCATAAGGGAATCATAAGCTTAATTTTTTTCAAGAATGTTTTTGAAATAATTGCAAACACACGATTATAAGCTTTTTAAAAGGTTGTTTTTTCAAAGTATAAGATTTTGTGCTGTGCTTAATCCAGCAATGCTAAATAATTCCAGTGGCATCTCTAGGGTAGGATTTTTTTCTTTCACTTTATTAAATAAACAACGTAAAATCTGAGAGAGCACTGAAAATGGAAAAAAAATATGTTCATTTACATGCACCCAAAATGTTCAGGAAGTTCCTGCACAGAGAAGTAAAACCTAGGTGCTGCCTTTTCTGGGTACCTAACCTCAGATTCCCCATTTCTGATCCTACTGAGGTCGGTGTATGTTGTAATGTGACTGCTTTTATCACTGGCACTTCCTGATAACAAAGCCAGTGCCTTTAGGACCCATCAGAGAACCCTCTGTCTTTCATCTTGTGCTCTTTCATCACTAATGTAGGCCTTGGATCTTTCCTTGCATGGGATCTTTGGTGCACTTAATCAAAGAAACGGAGTAGGAACATGGAACTGAAGAAGCTCAGGCACACTTGTAAGCTGCTCAAGCTGTGTCCTATACTCAGCGAGGCGTTTTGTAGCCTTAGGCTACTTCTGCTACGGAAACCTCACTGCCATGGTTAGAAATCTGTTTTCCTCATAAATCTGTCCATAGTCTGCTCGTGCCCTTTTAATCTAACACCAACATGCACATTTCTTTAAAAAGCTCTGCTTTTAGTAAACCCGTGTACATGTTTTCATGCTTTAACTTTTTTATACCGGAGCCATTGACATCTATGTTACGTCTTTGACAGTGTTCTCAGTTTTTTGAAAGTAGCAGTCTGTTCATCGGAGTAGTTAGCAAGCGTGGCTACTGCTGTCTTTTGGAATGCTGTATTTTGAAACTGGAAGAGCTGTCTGGTTTTGGGAAAAGAAGGGGATTGTTGACATTAATATGGGATTTCTAACTTCTAGGCATCACAGATGGGGGCCGTGAGTCTATAGTCACCACTTAGCTCTGCTTTTGCAACCTTGTACTATAAATCTTATGGCAGGGCCATGGACATGCCACCAAGGAATGACACCTGCACCATTGGGGTTGCTTTAATCCTCCAGGTGCCTTTTGCACGCCCCCTCACATTGGTGGAGCTCTGGACACAACACAGACAGCTGGCTCCTTTCATGTTCTTGTCTTTTCTGATTAGAAACAGGGCCTGGAGCCACCGGCAGTGAGGTTCCTGGAAGGACTGTTGCTGTCTGTGGTGTGGGTTTATAAGCACCTCTTGTGCAATCAGATTTTATCCCATTGAGTTTTATATTCTCCAGAACCATAAAAACATTCAGGGACTGTATTTATTGCAGTTCCTTGCTAAAGAGCCACTCCTAAGTGCTTCATACAGCACCTCTCGGTGATAAGGCTGTGTAACTGCCTGTGTGTGATAAAATCCGTGGTGTTTCTGCTGCTGCTGTCCTGATGATGCTCACCTAGCACATGTGTACATCATGCTTAAGAGTCATTTGTTTACAGTTTCCTCAGCTATTCTTCCAGAGTACCACTGCTGTTGTGCCAAAGTTTGGGAGAAACAGGCAGGGAATACCAAATGCTCCTCGTCGTGCGTGTGGTCCAATTCTAGGAAACAGTGCTAGGGGTACAGGGGCAGCTTTTAGGGGTTTCACTCCCTGCACACAGAGCTGTGCATTTAGGTGTTCCCGTTAAAGAGCAGTATTTCTCTTCAGCTTCCCTGAAAATACTGGCTGCTGCCAAAAGGCACAGCAAAAGCAATAGTCTGTCACAGCTTGGTAGTCCTGTTTTTTTCAGCACTGACAACAGATGCGAACTCTGTTTCCACAACTCTTGCAGAGTTCCCATGCTCATCTGCCACGGCCGCTGGTATGCATTGTAGTTTCGTCTGAGCAACAGCCAAAGGCAGTTCTGGCTGAGGGAAGGATTTGACCTCAAGTTGCTTCGTGTCCTCTTTCCCAGGAAGACAGGCTCCCTCTTCTGGCTACCTACACGCAATTCTCAAACTCCGGTTCTCAAAGCATGCACATCTAAATTGCCAGGGATGCAGCTCTGGTGAAATCAGAGTGGTTTTCCAGCAGCCAGTGCAGATCCTGCATTGTGGCATCATCATCAGATCAGATCCTGCAGCCTGGCTCTCACAGCTGGGCAGAGCAGCATCACCCTGAGCTCAGCAGATGTTCTTGAGGAGCTTTGCACCTTTTTGCTTGCTGGGGGAGAACAGGCAGTTACAGGGGTAGCGTAAAACCTTTTGCTGTGAAGCCCACCGGTTTGATTTGCCCCTTTGAATTGGCAGGCTGAGTTCAGATGCAATTAGCACTTTGTGACCTTGTGAAGGAAGGGCTAAGAAACATTATCTGTGAGGGGGTCATGATCTGGGAGACACAAGCAATGCTTCTTTTTCAGTTTATAAGTACACTCGCCTTACATCTGCAGTTCAGGAGATTTGTCATTCCCAGATAGCGCTACCTCACTTCCAGATCTGCCGTCACTTACCCATCTCTGATTCAACCAAGCTAAGCCAAGCCTGCAAGCACCTACTACTTCAAAATGGCTAGAGACAAGCCAGCTCATTTCTTGTCTGACCTCTGCCAGTGAGAGAGCAGCAGGGACATGGACCAGGAGCCATGTAGGTAGTGACTGTGGCTGTGCAGACCCAGCCATCTCTGCACATCTGAGATGCAAAGCCCTGTGATGAAGGTGCAAATGGAGTTTCATGAAATGCTGTGTGGACATACAGCATAGGCATCCCCCTCAACATACAACTGGAAAAATAATGTTCCTAAACTTGGCCACAAATCCCCCTTATAACAAATTTTCACAGTCTGTAGTTCCATTAAATTTAGTAAAAGCTGGCGCACGCTCAGGAGAGCTTTGCCTTCTGACTGCATGAGCATGGATGCATTGTTCCTTTCCATTCCTTTGCAGGCTGTCAAGATGGTGATATATCTTGTCAAAAAAAAACACATGGCACCATGATTTTGTGTGAGATACTATTGCACTGGCACCATCCTTTCTTCTCGAGAGCAATTTTTTTTGTATGCTTACTTTTGTGTTATGCCTTCACTCTTTGCTCAGCATTTTTAATTTAATTTCCTTGCATTTGTTTGCTGAGTTTTAACAATTCTATGTCGAGCACGGCACTTCACAACAGCTATGATTTGGTTCAATGTCACAAATATTCTGAGTTTTATTTTATGTAGCCATGACATTACATTCAAACTCACCTGAGATTTGTGTTTTGTTTTTTTTTTTTGTTAAGAAAACATGCCTTATGTTAAGGGGTGCCCTTCAATTCTTCGATTCCCTTGATAATGCTTTTAGGCTTTCAAGAGGTCAGCGAGGTAAATAGGAAAAGAAACATCTTGGCTTGTCTGTAGCAGCAGTGGTGTTGCTATCTGTTGGTATTTTTGCTTTGTCCTTCATTGTTAAGGTGGCCAACATGAAAATGGATAAGTAGGAAGATTTCTTACAGTGCTTTGGCATATGCTTTTAGTATTTCCCTTCATATTTCATATGCAAATGTGTTGCCTTTAATACCTGCTCTCTGTTAGCTGTTGTTGTAGTTTGGTTTTTAATTTCTTCCATTTCATTTCTTCCAGCCCTCAGTATTTATAACAAGATCTGCTACACTTGCTTTTCCCGAACTTTTAGGGGAGTGACTTTGACCCTTTCTGGGGAACTGAGATGAAATCATTACAAAAGTTAGCAACTGCTCAAATCTTGGTCAGAGGTGTGCTTGCACTGAAACACAGCCTGCTGAGCTTTCCAGGGGAACTGGGATCTATCATGTAGCAGGCACAAAAACGTGTTTGTTAGCACTTTAAGTGTGTCCTTCTGCTGTTCAAGGCAAGTTTCCCTGACTGTTCTGGGCTATAAATTAGGGCTCCGTTTGGGTTTTCTTGTCGTCTTTCAGTGTCTTTTCTCCAGGGCCATCATCAACGTACAGCAGTGCTGTTGAGATCTGAGGTTAGCATCTAAGACCTCGCTGTTGATGAAAGGGAAACCTTGTTCCCTCCCAGCACTGTGGTTGGGATCTGTACACCTGTAGAGCTGCCAGTGCGAAGAGCCAAGCCTGGGGGTGGCTTCCTGATGGCGCAGTTGAGCTGTCACTGCCAAGGTGTGGTGCAGAGCTGTCGGGCATCTCAGAGCACTGCGGGGAAACACCCGTTTGTTTATATATGTTGAGATAAGAGGGTTACATCCTTTTCCTTTCTGGGGTCAAGTGGAGAGCTTCCTCAAGTGTCTTAAGAGTAAAAAGAGATGCTGGCTGTGCAGTCTGTCTTCCCAGGAGATGACAGCGAAGTAAGGTATTACCAAGGAGCTTACTCAGTGTTATAATAAGTCTGGTTTGTGCCCTTGTCCTTGTCCTGCTGACGCGTGCCACCCTTCAGGCAGGGAATTCTCCTGACTTACTGCATTTATGCCACATCCCAGCAGTTTTAGGGCTATAAAAACCCCAATGTACTGCAAATACACGTCACAGGAAACAGTTCTGCAGCTGCGTTAAACCATTGAGTGTTTCCCTGCTGTCACTTACTTTTATTTAGATCCTTATAAAAGTGTTTTTCTAAGGTTAATATTAAAGCAATAATGAAAATATGTTTTCTAATCAAGAGGTAAGCTGCTAGCTTAAATTTGTTGGTTCTGTATCTGTTGATGGCATAGTCCTCAAATGGAAACTTAAACTGTAGAGTAACTGCAGCCCTCTGACAAAATGCAGGCCAGGTAAGACTTCAGTTTTTCTAGAGACTGCATCCAGCTTATTAAGCATCGCTGAAAACACCACCTGCTTAAACAGTCTGTTTTTTCACCTGGGAAGGCTGAAATCTGACTGGTAAAAAATTATATATGTATGTGTAGATGAACTTTTCATTAGTTATAGCTGCCACCTCTTGACCCAGCACTTTCAGGAAGGGTTGCAAGGCGCTGTGTTGTCCAGGAGCACCAGTTCCCACCACACATAAAACAATGCAGGAGTTACAAACCAAAGCCACACGTTCAGCTGCCCTTGCAGCCTTCTCTTTCCTGCCAGAAGGAAGGGCTGGGGTGACAAGGAGCCCTCGTTTGTTCCCAGTCCGTGTCCATGCACGTACCCAGCCCTGAGGTACGCCCAGGAGAGATCTCAGCTTGCACTTCTTCTTCCAGACCTCTCGGCTCCCCACCTTTGCTGTGGGGACAGTTGCTCTGCCTCGAGGCAGCCTTTCCAGGTGTCATCTTTCTAAGGCAAGGTTTTGGATGCCTGTCTCTATCTCCAGGCAGTTTCTGCATTGCTTTCTTTACCAGCTTTTGGGCTGTTTAATTAACAGAGAGCAACAAACAAACAAACAAACAAAAAAACCACCTTTTGTCATTCTCATATTAAAAAACAGCAATTACTGTCAACATTTTGGTGACAGACAATTATAATTAAGCTGAGTGGGCAGTGGGATGCTAGTGGTCATTGAAAGCTTTGAGGTTGGTAGCTCTGCCATGATTTTTTCCTTCATTCTTTCCCGTGGTAATTTTTCCCCTTTGGTGTTATCCCAGTGCGAAAAGCAGCAGGTGGTAGCCTCCTCGCATCCCCAGCTCTGACAGCACATGGGCTGACCTCTCACAATTCCCATTTGCCTAATTTTTAGCACCAAGATATCTGCTGGGAGACTTTAGATGCTCGAACAGGAGTAAGGAATCTGATCCGATGTATGCACGTACCTGTTTTCTGGCTCAGGCATCTGCAGATGTGCCCAGTTGGATGGAGCTGCTCCGGAGAGTCCACCGAGTTCTCCCGCTGGATGGCAGTGTGCACCCTGCCTCAGCTCCTTGTCTGCAGGAGGCTGTGTGCAGGAGAGTCCAACCACAGCTGCCTGGGCTGGGATTTGCAGCGACTCCAAAAATGTGGGACACGGTGAGGCTGCAGGAAGGGAAGGGGCAGCCCTAAAATATTTAGGGGAAAAAAAAAAAAAAAAAGAAGCAAAAGGATTCAGGGTTACACAGGCCTGACATACATGACAAAGGCATATTTTGCATGATTTCTGACCACGTAGGCATAGCTACTCATAAGCTCACATGATAAAATAAACTGAATATAAACATATAAATTGCATGCCGTCTCCAGCTGCTGCAAGTCACCTAAAAGAGGCAGGGAAACAGATAAGTAGGCAAAGTCTGATGCAGAAATACTGCATTTAGTTCCATAGGTGTGCAGTCTCCTTCTGAAACACCTGGGTTTCAGTCTTTCACAGGTGAAGATGATACCTTACACTTGGAGCACGGTGTGGACCGTTCTGATGGAGTTCAGGAGCTTTGTTACAACCACAACTTCTCACTGACTTGTTAAAGAGCCAAGTTTCTAAGCACTCAGGTGCATACCCGCATTATTATTTTAGCTGGCAGTGGTAGCAAATGAGGAGGGCTCTGGGGTGAGGGCACACACAAGGCCACACGGAGCCAGAGGTGAGACCCAGCTGGACTCGCCAGAGCCTCCCAGACCAGCTTTGCAAATTGCAACCACCAATTACCTGGCCTGTGAGGTGTCATTCCTGCAAAGACCGGTAATAGAAAGGACCGCTGGGGACATTTTCCAGCTCTACCTTCAGAGCCTCACCACAGAGACCAGAATTAAAATCTCAGTTTATGGCCTGAGGACATCGTTCTGTGTTAGAAAGGAAGCTCAGGACCTTAGGGAGGCACCTCTGACCGCATGGGAGACCGTGTCCCACCAGGGAAGCTGCTCATGCTTGGTAGGAGGTTTGGAGAATGTGGGCTGAACTGACTGAGTTCTCCAGAGCAATGCCTGCGAATCATTTCCACTTGGAAATTTAATATGGGTCTTGCACTTTAAGCACCTCTCTCGAATTTTTGAGTGAAAAACTGGGGGCAACACAGCTCAAGGAAACACTGCCCTTCATAGGATGTTTTTAGCATCCAGTGCTGAACTGAAAACGAGATGTTGTTCGTGCTCTAACTGAAGTCACCAGGGATGAAACTCACCCCTGTTATTACACCAGTTAAATCAATTTCAATTGCAGATGAATTTGCTCTGTCATATCCAGTTAAAAAACAATGTAAAATACAATTGCACAGTAAAGAAAATAAAAGTTCTATATTAATTGAGATTTCTTGATGCCATCCTATTCCTTTAAGTGCAAGAGTGCTCTCTCAAGGTTAGCCAGGCCGATGTACTTACATGCAGGAGACAGTGATGCAGAAGCTGTCCAGTTTTATAATACACACATTAAAGTTTGGCTGCTGGGACAGCTGCTAATGGAAATATTCTTGGCCCCAGCTTCCTTTTGATAAATTAATATGGTGTTCATAAAAAAAGTAAATGGATAGAAATACTCAAATTCATTGGAAGAAAATGCAGCTTCTACCCAAATACAAGGAAAATGCAGGATATGCTTTGCCATATACATAACATTAGGATTTTAGAAGGAAATGGAGCTATAATGGTGTTGTGCATTGGTACCTCAGCTCTCGTTTCTTGCTGTACTCAGTACAGGATGCAGACCCTCGCCTGCAAAAGCTCCCAAGGCCCAGTTCTGCAGTCCCTGCTTTCCAGAGAAAGGGCTACAGGGGCAGTTCCTGAGCTCACAGCACCTTTCATGGTGTTCCCTGTTAATTATTATTATTTCACATTTACCAGCATTTCCCAAGCTATATTCATTTTAAAAATTTGGGGAAAAATACACATACAATTATCCTATATTTATTTTATCTGTTACTGAACTCAGCTTAAATTTTTCGGATTCTGTCACAGAATAAAGGCCTTAAAAAATTCAGTATAAACAAAGTTGGCCTTGAGGGAAGAAATTCATTACACAAACATAAATACATAAAGATAGGATATTTGCTTGATGCAGAATTAATAAAAATGCAATCCAAAACACACAAAAAACCTCCCAAAACAGAAAAAGCACGTGAGTCCTGCAGCAGGGTGGTACATGAGCACGTTCCCCACGGGCTCCTGGTGCTTGCACTCACCCTTCCTTTCTTCTTTAGCAGACAGAAAAGGAAATGAATCCATTGAGAGAGCTTCCCAGTGAGGGTATCACTGACATGATAGTCTTAGATGTGCTGGATCAGGACTTTCCTGATAAAGAAAATGCTTAGAAAATTCCTAAGCAGCCCTGTCACATCCTATCACAGCCATCACTTTCTGAGGTTTTCCTTTTTCTGCTCCACCTGAAAGTGCAAGTTCAGTAGATTTCAGCCCAGGTACGTGCCAGTTCCCCACGACACCAGGCATCACAGGAGCATCTCAACATCTTTTGCTGTGTCAAGCCTGAACACTTGCCCGCCTCTTTTCTCAGTTAAGTGGAGTTAAGTACCATACTCCAGGCACACGTTTTCTGTCTTTTATTTCTCTCGTCTTTATCAGCAGTGAGGCTGGAAGGAATTCCATCTCTTCCTGGAGCTGGGATTAACAAATCATAAAGCTCTCTCAGTGCCTGTTGTGTATCAGACAAAGCCAAAACTCTGTGTAGTCAAAACTCTTGAGATGCGAGGTAAAACCTGTATTTGGTATACATGTTTACGTACAGGTTCTATGTATTTTGTATGAGAAATGGCCTTCCAAAAGCAAACCAATCACTTATTTTTATTCAGATGTAAAAATACATACGGTGATGTGCAAGGGTAGTGAAAACAAAATACTCTTTAGGTTTTGTAGTTTTGTGTGTGTTTTTTTTTTTTTTTTTTACTTGGGAGTTGCATGGTGTGACTTGCAAAGCAAAGCTGAACTGGTTGAGTTTATATAAAAGTCCCTTTCATGCCTTACCGTTCACTACCAGCTGCAGAAGAGCTTCCCTCATGTGAAGGCTGAGCCCTGCCACCGCTGTGCCGTTACACATAGCTTTGCTCAGCTCTGCCAGGTTTGTTGTTACGCCCTTCTCCCAGCCATTGAGGCAGCCACGCTCGGCACCAAGTGCTGAGCTCGGGGGGCTGCAGTGCTGGGAAAGCCGTGCTTCAGGCTCGGGGCTCAGCAAGCTGTCTGGGCTGGATCGAGCATCACCTCCATGGTTATTGCTTCGTGCTTCTCGTGGTCATCACTAGAGCCAGGAGCAGAAATGCTCTGTAATGTATCTGTCATTTGCCTCTCTGCCTTTGGGATCAAACCCAGGGTTTCTTGTGGTTGTTTGAGAAATATTTTGTCTACTGAAACCCAGCTTGCAAAACTTTGCTGTATGAAAGAATAAATGGCCAGGTGACCAGCTGTGGCTCGTAGCACTGCTTTATCTGTCAGATTTCACACCTTGCTGTGGATCCTTGTGGGCCCTTTGTGGTCATTGCTGGTGTGATACTGGCCCAGGCCCCCGCTGCAAGTCTAGGAGAGGCATTGCCACTGTGAGGTGGTGCTGTAGCTCTTCTGGACACATCCAAAAAGCCTCTGACCTTCCGTGTGTGTGATGTTTCTTCTCCATAAGGTTTAGGGAGGAAGAGCATTGACATGCAGACACATCCCAGCACAGCAAGGAAAGGGCTGGGAGCTGAGAAGGGGTTCTGGGTCCCACAGGCTAGGCTCAGCTGCCTGCTTTCCTTCACCCCTCCGATGCTCAAATAGGCACTCAATGGCAATCGGGGTCAAGTTAAGCAGTGGGAATGAGTTCACACAACTGTAGTGACGATTAACTTGTAAAATACTCTGAAATCCTCAATGAACCGCCACCAAACTATTCTTTTAATCCCTTCAGGACTATTTATAAGACTAATCAAATTCCACATCCTACCTGTTACCCGAATGCCAGCAGGAAATGAAGCCTGCAGCTGTGTGTCACCTACTAACTGATCCCTGCTACTTTTGCAAGACATCTGTGTCTGCACAACAGACAAAGGCCATTGTGCAGCCAGCTTTCAGTGGGAACACCCTGGGAGCTGGGTACAAATAGTGAAGAAAGAGAGGATGAGTCTCGGGTAGCCAGAACAGCTCCATTCAAGCATGCTGACAGCAGGATGATGCAGTCAACTTCTGGAATTTACAGTAAGAACAGGGAAGAGAGCTGCAGAATGGCTGGGTGGCTGTCACTCCCAGGGGCTGGCTTTCAAAATGGGCCTGAATTTGCAGCAGCACGACCTGTACCCATGGGCACAGCCTGGAAAACACATAGTAGGCAGACAATAGTTAGAAATTACCTAAAAATCTTAAACTAAAGTTTTCATTCGTTCCTACAAGCACAAGAAAGCAGATGTCCTGAGCAGTCCCACGCCTTAGATGCTACAGCTTCAAGGGAGTGTGGAGCTACTTCGGTGCTGAGAGGGGACTTCTTGTCAGCAGTGTACAGCCAATTTCCTCTCAGTGTTACAAAAGGAGCTCTGTTTCCATCGCAGAGACACGCTTTATTTCCAGGGCTGGTGAAGCAACATGCTAAGAAGTTAATGTAGACCGAGGTGTGGTGGTTGTGTCCTGGCATGCACTGGTTCTTCCCATGTAAATTCAGGGGGATTCCTGGTTCACACCAGGGAGAATAGAAAGAGCAGATCTGGTAACACAGTGGAACATCACAAAGAGACTGAAAAAAATCCACTGGAGGATCTAGCAGATCTCACCTATACATGTGCAAATCACCAGTGGTTCCAGTAGAGTCCATAGGTGCAAGCTCCCCATGACTGAAAATACCAGGTCCAAAATACCCAGACCTCTTCTTATGTTTTAGATAAAACTTTAGATACTGTTTTGGTAGGGTCAAATACTCAGCAGGGAAGCTCATAGGCACATTTTGCTATATACTGCCACATTCGTCTCATGATTTAGTATGAATAATCAAGAAATTTGATCTCCTAGTTATTAGCACCACTCTCTTAAGGGGCAAAAACACAGAAAGCATTCAGGTATTGCAATAGTCAGTAATACAAAATGCAGGGGAGAGATGTTTTACAACTGCTTATTCCTCGGTTTACGTTCAATTCACTGAAGATACTCTACTTTTTAATGCATAATATACATGGTGATGCCTGAGCATGATCAGAACTCTTTTAAAATCTGTCCATAGTGTTTAAATGCAACAAGAGATCCTTTCACGATCATAAATACTCATAAATACTAATTAACCATGTTTTTATATTTCAGCAGAGATACGGATTGCCTAAAAATATGGGAATCGTTAAAATATACGTTCATTTACAAGAATCCCTGTAACACTACCGCAGAAGATTATCAGCCTTTAATGGAGTTGGCAAGTCATCCCATACCCTGCAACAAGGTAATGACACGGCTCTGGGCAGGCTACACAAGGGGGATTGCTGTGAAACAACATGTCTGCTCAGTGCTCCGAGCAATGGATCTTTTCTGTAGTAACTGGGGATGTTTGTAGGTTGACAAGACTGATATTTTTGCCAGGGTCATCCCGGTTAGGCTACAGAGCTTAATCCGTGTTCTCTGTAAGGAGCACACAACCCTGCTGGTAGAGAGATGCTGCTTCCAAAAATCTGCTCTTCCATCTGTAGTTCAGAAGCCCACAACAAATTGCATATATATGCTATGTGAACTACTCAGAACTTCTATTTCAGAATACTTTTGAGGTTGAGCACATCCATTTCCATGAAAAATAACTACCCTCAAAATTTTGGAAATGGGAGCAAGGAGTGCAGAAAGAAGAACTGACCCACTAATGGGAACTTGCAGCATTTCAGTAAAAAAATAAAACTCCATCACTAACATGAAAACTTCTTGTTTTTCTCCAGGAAAATGTCCTGACCAGCTCTAGTATAAGTATCACTCATTGCTCATTGTAACTTATTTCACAGTCACTGTTTTGGAGCAAGACAAACGACCTCGCGCATCGTTACACAAAATCCAGTCACAGTTTCCTAACCTTGGAGGACACCTTGCTGGGTTATATGTTTGATGGTGTTTCGTGGTGTGGAGACCCTTCGGCCCCAGGTAACAAGTCCTATTTTTTGCAAACCTAATATGAGTACTAGAATTCTAGATTATTCTTTTCTCTTGTATATCTAGACTTAGACACAGTCCCTTTTCACATTGTCTTTTCTTATAATTTATTTTAAAAGCTTTTTATTTTTTTTTTAATTTTATTTTAAAATTCAATAGGACAAACTGCAAAATAAGAATCCCATTCAAAGGGGTCCTGGCCATAGGCTAGTCACAGTGATGGGGTAGTATGGAGGGACCCTGGCTTTCTGCTGCCCACACGATTCCTGGTTCAGGCTTAGCAAGTTCTAAACTGGGCTGGAATTACAGGAAAAGTTGGGCAAATTTTAATTTTTCAACATGATCGGAAAGTATTTGCAAAGAGCCAACCTGTTTGTCATGTGTAGAAATTGTTTTCCTTGCTCAGATTTCTGAGAATTATTTGCATACTGCGCCTCCAGCTGTCTCACTGAGACGTGTGAGTAAAGAGGAAGACCGTCGGACACATGCAAATTTTCTTTCCTTCTAGAGCCATTTCCTCATGTAGCCATCTTGCTTTGACCAGGGGCAAATCTTTCAAAGCTGTATTAATGTCATAACAATACTCACTCTAGTCTTAGCTATTCTATAAATAATTGTACTTTTTCTCAGGAATCAACTACGAATCTTGTCCAAAACGGAGTGAATGTGAGAGCAACCCTGGCTCTGTATTCTGGAAAACAGCTTCCAAGAGGGTAAGATCTAGAATAAACCTCCCCTAGCCTGAGGATGTTGAAAGGCACTAACTTGCTGGCACTGTCAAAAATCTGAGTTTGCAGATTGGACTTAAAAAGTGGAATACTAAAAGTTCAAAGGAACTTTAGCATTAGGTGCCAGAAAGTGTAGGTTTGGAAATCTGTATTTCCAAGGTCCCATATTTTATATAAGTTGGACCGGAGTTGTCATCAGAGTTTGGGCATTCTTATTGTGGACAGAGGCTGTATGCCAGTGTCTGGAACAATGCGTGGCAGACAGCTGGAGCTTTACAAATAAGACTTACGGTAATAATGCTAACCCTCTCAATTAAATCACAGGGCCCAAACTGCTAAAATACAATATCTTAGAGCTTGTTAGTGTTGAGAGCAGCTCCCAGATTGGCACAGGAGTATGCCAAGTGGCCAAGAGTCCCCTTGCACTTTCCCAGCATAAGCCTGAAGAGGACATCTTCCCACAGTGTTACTGTCCAAGGTTCCTGTACTGTGCCCATCCATATGCACGTGCCAGCTCCAGTCACATGCATGAGACCTTGCTAGTCTGAGTTAAGCAGTTTGCCTGGCTTTGTTGAATCAGCACTTTACAGAGTGCTCATTTCACACCTGCCAGAAAAAAGAATATTCTCCTGGATCAGTTTAATTTTACATGTCTCAGAAGATTTTAGCCTTGATATGACTATTAATAGCTGACTTTCCAGGTGCAGAACAAGCTCAATGTATTCTTCAGCTCTCATGTACATAAGAAAAAGTCTACTCACTGTAAAATATTGTTTTCTAGGTAAACTAGTGTACTTAAATTTTCCAAGCTCAAAACAGTTTTGATGTACAGTTCCAGAGTCTGGGAGGGAAAAACCACCATACAGAGTCAGGCTTGCTCAACTACAAGCTTTCTACTCCAAATAAATTTAAGATCTGCTGAAACTCATACTTATTACATTGGAAAAGTACACATAATTAAACTCTTCTGTAACTCTTGAGAGCTGGGTTTGAGCCACATTGTTTATAAGTAAGAAGAATTGGAGGATTTGATAAGAACAGTCATTCTATATTAAGCTTTTAAAAATTAATTTATTCCACCAATGGATTATGTATCTGGAGTACTGTGGGTTCTTTATGTTGTAATCTAATAGTCTTAAAATATTTGGACACAAGTTTTAAAGAATGAAAGAACAGTGATTAGATGATCCAGTAATTTAAAAATCAAACAAACCTTGGTGATGAGCTTTACTAAAACCACTGTAGGGAAAAATCCCAAGCCGCAAAAGCACACAGAGTGTGAGTCACAGAGCAACAAGTACTGCATGCTTTGCATGTCCTTAAACTTGCGGTAGCTCTGTTCTGGCTCATCCTCAATGCTCGAGTTAAGGCAGCCTGAGGCTTTCTGCACATTGCTGAGGGAACAAGCAGCCCCGTCAGACAGCTGCAGCTGCCAGTGGTCTGGAAAACTGCATCCCTCCTTAAAAACTGAAAATTGTGGCAGCAAAGTTGTTGTACCGTCCCATGCAAGCTCGGATTGCCAATTTATGCCTGGTTAATGCAGCTTTATGGCAGTATTGCCGTAGTGTTTAGAGGCTTGTGTTTGCATGGACATATGTAAGAACCTTGGCCAGATCCTCTACTCGTGTCAGTTCGTTCTGATGACATCGAAGAAGTTAGACTACTCTCTACTAGCTAAGAATTTTGATGTGGCACTGCCTGCAATGCCAGATTGTAATATCCATTTGTTCTGTTTAGTTTGCAGAAGCAGCATGTGGTGTGGTTCAGGTGATGCTTAATGGATCGATAGAAGCCGGAGCTTTCAGAAGCAGCAGGTAGTTACTCGGCATCCACATTTCTCTTGGGCATGCATGCTGGTCAGCAGATCTTTGTCAGTAAGTCCTAGTGCAGGTGGGATTTTGGTGAATTTATATAGGGATCTAAGCCATTGGTTGTAGAGCTTATTCACTTAACTCCTTCTATACAATGTCTCTAACCAAAATCCTTCTGAGGATATATGGGTCAGATCTCCAGTATGATCTTACTGCACAAAGTAGCTTTATTACATTTTAAATCTGAGTTTGTACACTCATAGGAGTGACACACTTCTAGCTGCTTGTGATCTGACTGGGATTTTCCTCTCCAGACTGCTTCCTCGTGTTAGCTGAAGGAAGTGTAGTCTTGAATAATATAGAAAGATGAAGGCTATGCTGGTCAGGACAACAGCCACATTTATTTTCCATGCACCAAACCAAACCCGTAGTCAATAAAACTAACAGGAGAAAAGACACTGAAGACAGAAAAACTTTAGCTTGTTTCTGTCTGCAGACAGTTTCAGAAGATCTCATGAAAGTGAAATAAAAATGGGGAGAAATTGGGGAAAACAATTAAATAGTTTATGAAAATCCAGTAAAAATACAACATTCTTTCACTGGGGATGACAGCAGCACTAAGTGGTGGTAGTTGGGGAACGTACTCTGAACTTCTTACTTAGCTAACTAAGAATGTTTCATGTCCCATTCTTACAGCATTTTTGGAAGTATTGAGATCTTTAACTTAAATCCAGATAAAGTCTCTGAAATACAGATTTGGCTTATGCATGACATCGGTGGACCCCAAAGGTAAACCACACTAATACAAAATGACTAGGGGTGAGTGACTGTCTGTCTAACAGTGACACTGTCTTAAACCTGCTCAGAAAAACTGCTTTGCATTCAGTCTCCTAGCTGCTTGCTTTACAGGAAAGAATAAAACCTTTAGTGTTGTTTTCTTTTGTATTTTCACAGTTACAGCTGGTCACTTACATCTAAGATACAATTATATTCTTGCTTTAAAACAGTTCCATGACATTTAAGTTCCATAACTCCATATTACTCCAAATCCACTGAGCTCTACAGACCATTATTATAGGTGCAGCACTTAAGGCATGGAGCAGGTTAAATTTACAAGGGTGAACAGCTGGAAGATACCTTTTTTTTTCCTACTTTTTTTTTTTTTTTTTTTTTTCCCCACAGAAATAGTATAAATATGCTAATCAGGTGACCAGAGCCATTTTGACAAAGTAATTTCAAACACTGGAACAGCTTGCCCAGAGAGGTTACAGAGTCTCCATCCGTGGACATACTCAAAACCCAGCTGGGTCCTGGGCAACTTGTTCAAGCTGACAGTGGTTGCACTAGATGATCTCAAGTCATCCCCTCCAACCTAAATGATTCTGTGATTGTCATTTTTAATAATAAATCTGTAGTTGAAACACTTATTATCGAATTACTGATACCAGACCAATGACCTCAAATCACATCTGAGCCTTTCTGAGTGACCTTTTTCATCCTGTTCAGATTCCTTGCAGAGCTGTCACATTTCAAGCACTGAGCATGAGGTTCAGTGCCTTTGACTGTCTTCATGGTTCTGTGGTTCACATGGTTATAATGCACTGCTATGGTTTCTTCTGTTAACCCCACATGCCAGAGGCACCAGTTTTGAGAAAATGTTTTCAGGAAGGAGCCTGTGGTGGTCTCAGGAACGAGTATGGACCCCGCAGAGCCCCATGCTCAGGCAGTCTCACTCTCAGACAGTGCCAGCTCCAGCGTTGAAAGCCCTCCCCTAATAAAAGCACAGACACCAGGATTGTTTCTCTGCCAAACAACCTGATGTGTCTGTCAGAGGCACGCGTCTACCATGTGCTCAGCATGCCAGACATATTCTGGTGTCCCATTCTGATGACCCCCTGCACAGAGTTTTGCTGAAGAAAAGTATATGTAATCTGTGCATGAGTTCCCCTGTACATGGCACTTGATCCTTTTTGCCATGATTTCCCAGCGTCAGCAAAGCTATCACATTCCTGCTTCTCAACAGCTTCAACAAGCTGGTGCCCTGCCAGCCCTCCTGACACATCCTCCTCCTGTGCCAAGTTCACAACAGTTTATTGTCAACTTACTTCCAAGGAAGAGGAAGGGTAACTCCAAGAATATTTTATTCCTCTTATCTTCAGATTGTATCTCGTGTTGAATCACTGATAAGATATGCTAAGTCTTGTGAACAAGGAAAAAGCTGGCTCTGCTTTCCACTGATGCCATGTGTTAGGAACAGTCCTTGATTTGTCCCAGTATTGTATTATTGTCCTAATATGTTTGTGTCCCATACTCTGGAGCAAGAGATGATTTTTTGCCCAGGGTAACAAGCCTTTTGCAGTAGCTCTCTGTGTCTCTGACATTTGGCAATCCTCTCCCTGCAACTTGAGGGCCCCTTGGGCTATTGCAAGCAAATTAAGATAAAGATCTCCAAGGTATGACATTGCTAGAAGCTTCACAAAACACCATTAGCTGGGCAAAACAGAAATAACCAAATCTGGGTTCCTACAAATGGAAAAGGAGTTGAAACAGACGCTTCTCTAAACGGAGTAGCAGTATCCAGCGCACTGAGCCAAACAAACAGGAGACCATATCCTGCTTCCTCCCACGTTTTTTGTCTGTTTCCACTGATCTTATGTCCTACTCAGGAAATAGCTTCTGGATTTTGTGATTGGCTTTGTCTCTATTGCACAGAGGACTCGATCCCTTTGTCCTTCCACAGATTTGAATGAGCCTTATGGCACGTTCCTGTTGATGGAGGCCACCAGCACCTCTGGAGCAGTTCCAGAGTACACTGAACTTGTGAATGGTTCTGAATTACTTCCCATAGATAGCTTCCTGAAAAATCTTTTTGTATAAGTTACACAACTGAACGTCAAATAGTTCCTACAGGCAAATGCCCAATGGCAGTCAAAGCACCACACACCAATATGGGCTTCACAGCACATTAGCAAATAAGATTAATATCTGCTTTTTAAGAATCTTATCTGAAATAAAGTGACTTGGCACTGAATTCAGCTGAGCTTCTTGCACACTTGAGGAACACAAGTAACGAAGACTTTTCTCTCCAGTGAGTCATGCTCAGGTCATTCCATACAGAGGTTAAAACGCATCTTAGAAGAGAGAAACTTCACGATCACCTGTGAAGACGATTACAGGTAATTCTCATTGGTGTCTGCTTGCTAACATAAAACTAATATTGCATCTCCATCTCTGCTTGATATCAGTTTCCTGGTTTACAGCAAACTAGAGCAGACTCCCCTCTTGCTTCCACCACACCTCTTCAGTGTGCTGTGTGCTTCTCAGGGCCTTCCACTCGTGCTGCAGAGCTCCTGTTGGCTGCGGCTGGAGCTTGCTCTCTGCCCTGCACTCCAGAAGGTCACTGCTGTTGGGCACGCTCAGCTGCCTTCAGAAAAGAAGCAATCCAGCCTCCTTCAACAGATCGTCATCTGACCAGGCTTTTACCTAGGATAATCAAAACCAAGCAGGCAGCTTTCCTCCTGGCTGCATGCAGATAACACACTGTGTCAAGGATGGTCCTTCCTTACTTCCTTTGCTATAGTTGGAGCTTCCTTTCCATCCAGATACTTTGTCAGGGAGTGAGACACGGGACATGATAAGCATTATTAAATAGTATGATTCCCCACTGTCAGGAGATAAAAACAGGAGTCCAGGAAGCAGAACAGTCCAAGTTCTGACCTGACTGAAATCTCTGCCTGCTGAGGAGTTACAAAAGCCTGAGGACCTTTATCCTTCTGTGTCGGTTCAGAGACCTTCACACAGAGAAAGAATGTTCTTTAGTGACATTAAAAAAGCAGCCAGGGTTCAGTTTTACTCATAAAGCTCTATAATCTTATCTTATCTGCTAAGAACAGCTTTTCAGAATGAAAAAGTCATACTTCGATAAGAACCCTTCCAAAGTAAACAAACATTTCTATAAATAAGTGAGTTCATGACATTGGTTTTAAATAAGGGAAAGTTTGTATGTGGAAGAGACATTTGCCCTACAAATACCTTACGTGGTGCTAGGATTTTTCTCTTGAAGGCAGTGATAGATCCCTGTTTTTTTATGTACTGCCGAACCTGGTTAATGGGTTCTTGCACATTGTGAAAAAACTAACACTGGTGTAGCATGTACTTCTGCCAAATCATGATGCTCATGGACTTGCTTTCTCTTTGGGTAACTGCAGTCTTTAACAAATACTTCCAGGACTTGCAAGCAAATGCAAACTATCTCAGCCTAAGTTCAAAGAAGCTAAGGGACCAGGGAGAAAGAAGAAATATTTGGTAACTTAGATCCCCCATGGCGCAGCACACAAAGAAACCTTCAGCACTTCATGAAGAGTATGTTGCTGAGACTCACAACTCGCTTTTGAAGATAGAATAAGCAGTAGAGCTTTTAGGCAGCACTTAACTAACAGATGCATAAACAACTATGTAGAGCAACATGGACAATTTTTAAATTATTATTTCGCATAGAGAGCAATAATAAAATAAGCAATTTACATGTGCAGTAAAACTCTTCAGGATGGACAGGACAAGTTAGCATAATTCCTCTGAAATCTCTGCAGGCAGAACTGTGTGCATCTGTATCAGCTCAGCATCTGGTATTTCGTGCCACATAGAAATTGATGCTGATAATTACCTCTTGTTTTTGTCAGCGTCAGCAGTGTTTTCCACAAGTAACTCAAAAACCTGGATGTACTTGTAACAAAACATCTAATCCTAAATAATATTTTTAGCAACAGCTGTACATGGTATCAGCAGGGGCTACTGCAGGGTAAGCAGGATGATGAACTTCCAGCATGGCAGCAACTCCGTAGCCGGTGAAAGGTATCTTCTTTATCATATATTTTTGCTATGAGAGCACTGCTGGCATGCAGTGAGTTCACTACACCTCATAGCCACTTTCTCTTGTCCCGATGACTATAAACAAAGTTACCTTTCTGCAGCAGTGTCTAAAACAAGTTACCTTAAGGAATCTACTTGATAACACACAGAGGTAACATGCACTTTGACTTTCATGTTGCATATAGTACATAACAGTACTTGCATGTGGTGACTACATATTTATTTTTATGTTTTATCCCAGGCCGGTCCAGCTCCTTCAGTGTGTACGTAATCCTGACCACGAGGACTGCAGGCTTTGCCCCAGCAGCATGGAAACTCCGTGAAACAGTGTGCTCCACGCTATTTGATTTTTTTATTATCTGTGTGTAAAACTGGAAAAGACGTGGCTACATAGCTTAGAGGGACAAATAGTGCTATGGTGTACAGAGCCAATAACCAGCAGTCCTTGCTGTGATACTAACAGCCAAGTAGCAGGAGGTGGTACCTTACGTGTGATTCCTGTACACACATGAGCAAACAAACGTACTGTTGCAGGAAGGCCAGGGACTTGTATGATGGTTGAGGGCTGAAGCTTTGTTCTGGTTTCTTCCCTCTTGTCCAGCTCCCATTGTGTGCAGAGCATCGGGGCAGGGCTCCCTGGGAAGTGCACAAAGAGAGTTTCCAGTGGAGACACAACTTGCTGTGATCAGTGTGCTGCCTCAGAAAGGCTGGAAGGGAAATGCCAGGAGCACATGGAATATCCCCCAGTAGGGAATATTTATTGCCCAGTGGCACGCGTTATAGACACCAATGATTTGTACAGGTCGGGGGAATCAATAAGGGAGGCCTGGGATTTCTCCTGTAGCTGCCTCTGGAGGTTGGAGGTTTCATTTATTGGGCAATGCCCTGGAGCCAGGCGGAGCCAGGCAGGGCTCTGACCCTTCCTCCCAGGGACTGTGGCACCTCTGATCAGGCAAAGCAGATGATGGAAGAGATAAAGCAATTCTTACCTTCTAATGGGCACCACACTAAGTGGCTGGTGAGGAAACAGCAGAGCTGAGCCAAGAGGAGACCAGAAGCTGCTCAGCATTGCCAGCATCTGTAAGAACACATCTGGTGGGTAGCTGGGGAGAGAAAATAGCAAGACTGACTCAGGCATTCCCATTGAAACCCTACTGGAAGCATAGTTGTGGTTCAGGTTGCATTCTTTTCTTAATATAGCAGTAAGTGTGAGCCTCCCAGCTTTCATAAAGGGCCCCTCAGGCCAGAGCTTGGCCATCCACTGGGATAGACACAAACATCCAGAGGCTGCCGCAGTAAGGAGTCTCTCCTGACCTCAGGTGCTGAGGTGAAAGGTGAGGCCTTGCAGTGTGTGACTCACAAGCAGAAGGTTGTGATGCCGTGTATTTTAGTGACCACGCAAGCTAGTATAACTTGGAGCACCTCTAGATAAACCTTTGCTCTATAATACAGGAGCCTGCACTGGGCATAGCTTGACCATACCCAAGCCCTTGCCCATAATGTTTACATGAATTGAAATGATTTTTATTTGCACTCTGCAATGTAACTGCTTAGATGCATTGACTCAGACATACGTTAATACTTGTAAATAGGCTATTTCTGACTATAAGTCAAGAGTCTGTCTTCAACCTCACTTTTGTACCTTTTCTGATGTACTATAAAACGTTGACTGTCAAATCAAGATCTCTAATAAAATCGCTAATGGCAAATGCTGTTAATTCAGTTTCACGTTCTAGTTAACCTCAGACTGGACATGAAAATAAGCTGCTTCCTAAAAGAGAGGGGTATTTCTGTATGAAGTGGAAGTCAAGAATAAATGGAATAATTTTACAAGGATTTCTGCAGAATGTTTAACTGTGAGCGTAAGAACTAAGCAAACCAAAGAGAATTAATCTTTCATTCTGTTCTTCTTCCTTCCCAAACTTATTACTTTTTACTTTTTTTTTTTTTTATTTTTTCTTTTTGAAGCTGCCTCCAGGCATTAATGAAAGAGTATGGCCCTGCCATCTCCATGGGGGTGGTGTGGGGGCTTAGCCTGAATTGAGGATGTATGGAAACTTGCAGCAATATTTACTGTCAGAAGGTGTTTAATGCCTGCCAGCAGGGAGTGGGGATGGGACCAGAGGGGCAAGGCACGAGGATGAGGCACAGGGACAGCACAGCCTCTGGTGATTGCCTCTCACTTGGGGATCATCTGAGTTGAGAGGGAGGCCCTCCCGTGCCTCTGGCTATCTGAAAGCAGTTTGTTCCTATCTGGGTGTGACCAAAGAACAGGAGATACATGTCAAGCCAGGAGACAAGCATGGTGTGCTGCAAGGGGAGATGATTAACAAATAACTTGGGTTTGTCTTGGTTTGATCAAGTTTCATTCAACTGTCTGCAGCACAGACCTGTTAGACGTATGCTCAGATAGAGTAAACATAACCCCATGACTACCAGCTAAATGTCTCCCAGCAGCCAGAAATGCACAGGAAAAATAACTCAGAAATTCACTTAAAATATGAAACTCCGCAAAGGAAAGCAGAGAAAGGCCTCAGGACATACCCTCCCCAGGCTGCACCCTTGCTCCCTCCTCCATCATGTACAGAGAAGTTATTTAATTTGTAGGCACTGGAAAGTGAAACATCCTGTTGTTATCTTGAACAGAGATATCCATATATATATATGCTGTTCTCAGCCATGTTAGTGGAGAAAGGTTACTGTTCTTATCAGGGATTGCATAATAAAACGTTAAAAAGCAAATCTGTGCTTTTGAAAAAGGCAGTGCACATTGCAAAGCGTGCAAAATGCCACACTTTCATAGGGAAACCTGGCAATAAACCACAGTTACCATTAGGAGAATAACTGACCTGATGATCGCCTGGTTTCATTTGGATTGGTTATTCTGCTGCCAAAAGGAGCTGCAAATGTTGTGGATTTGTAGGTGGAGGGACAGGGTGGAGGGGGCAGAACCCCAGTGGTGCACTTGCACTCATGAAGGGAGAAGGTTTTTTTTTTTATCCACCCTCACATGGCTGGCATGCCCTGCAGACATGCCCTGCCAGGCAAGTATCATTCCAAAACCAATTGCTCCACTGAAAACATGTAAACCAAAACACTCCCAAAGTAATACAAAGGCCCAAATTCACAGACACCTAAATAAAAGGAAAAATCAAGCATGCATTCTTTTCCACAGCATGGAAGAAATGTTTCCTAATTTAGTTTGAAACATGTCCAATTTTGAAAAAAATGCTTTCAACCTGATGAAGTGAACCTCTGTCACAACTTGTTCAAGATAAATGGGCTAGATGGTGCCCCAGGCTCATAGCAAACACTGCCAAGAGCACTGCTCGGAAACCCAAGAGGCACCCAAGTCATTGTGTGATAAGGTGGTATCAGCACTGTGCCCTCCCAGAACCGCACAGTGCCATGAAAGCTACTTCTGTGACCCCATTACCCCTGTATTCATGCTCCCTCAGCCTTTGATGTACTTAACCTGAGTAGAGCCTGCTATTCCTGCACTTATTTTTGAGATTAGGAAGCTAATGAAACACAGAAAGATCTGTTCTCTTTGCCAGTCATTACTTGGCCATGGGTATTTACCACGAATCATGGTGTTTGATTTAAAACATTTTGGCCTCTCATAGGGTCAGAAGGCTCAATAGGAGCAAATGCAAATAGCCTGAATTCCTCTTGGGTCCTTACCTCTCGTGTTTCTTCTTGGCTGACCCCAGGTAGCTCCCCCACCCTTCACTTGGGTCTCAGTCTCCACACAGTCACCCTGCAGGGCCACCGGCTCTCTCCAAGACCCATATATAGGGACATAAGTGAAATTAAGCTGACTTTCCCTTACAACAACAACCCTTACAGGTCTAGAGGAAGAGCTAAAGCCTGGAAACAAAGATTTAAACATGAAAGGTAATAAATCTTACCCTCAAAGCCCCAAAGCCTTTTATTTATTTATTTATTTATTTATTTATTTATTTTTAAAGCTATTATCCTGCTTTCTTGGAGTCCAAAATTCTTACTGCAGTACCTGTAACCTAATCTATAGTCTTTGAAGAGGGGTTTTTGATTTTGTTTATGTGTGTGTTGGCAGTGTATAGTGCAGTAGATCTGGGTTCCCATAGACACTGGCAATAAGGGACCGGTTTTGATGGGACTCTGGGCATAGCTGCAGCACTGCAGGGACTATCAGCCAGAGGCAGAACCTTCACCTCCACTGACCTGGGCTGCCCTTCATGCATGTGCCTGGGAAGACTCCCTGATACTCAAAAGCATTTTCTTACCTAAAAGAGTCCCATAGCAGGAGCAGAAAAGTGAGATCAGCCTTCAGTTGGGAAAGCCTGCCAGGAAGATAATGAGAAGAGGCTGCATCTCAGAAACTCTTAATAACAATATCACAGGCTTAAGATGGCAATTAAATGTGCTAACGGACTGATCTTTCCTATTAAGTAGTTTGAAAGCAGTGATGCACTGGCTAATCCAACAAAATCACTTTGCACGTAGAACACAAAGATGGGTGACAAGGTAAAAACAATAGTGAGTCTGTATGACAGGAGCAAAACCACAGAAAATACATGGTAGGAGAGCTACACCAATAGCTCTCGCAGCGCTGGGAGACTCCAGAGAACAGCTTTTTTCCATTCCTACTCTTCTTGAAATGCTAGCCAAAGCAATGGTACTGTGCTGCAACCAGACCTGGGACTTCTGCTGCTGAGGCCCTAGGAATTAGAGCTAAAGGTCTCCTGTCTATCAGCAAAATCACACTGTGGGTCAGGCACAAAGGGGATGTATAATTGGCTAACAATTACTGGGATAGTTAAAATATTTATTCATCATGATGCTTTGTATAGAGCCATATTTTTGTGCTATAATGTGCTGCATACAAAGGCAGGTGACCAGAAGGATCAGCCTTGCTTCCCCTGAGGACAGACATTCAGTAACATCAGTGTGTGGCTGTGCGCTTGGTGTACGGCAGGCAAACTGTGAAAAGACTGAGAAGTGGTTTAGGCAAACACAGACTACAGAAATAAACAAAACACCAATATGGGTAACAGTTCCTGCACTAAAATATTGCTAAAAACAGGAACCAGGAAAACAGTGCCAGTTTCCACAATTTCTTGTCAGAGGCTCATAATTTTCATGAGTAATAACAGACATTTCATACATGAAGAAATAAAAGAATAACAAATGTCTTGATAAGTTTAACCAAGTTCTGGGAATGACGATCCTTTTTTCATTAATGAACTGCCTTTTCCTCTGAGCTGTATCGAATGCACCATGCAGGTAGTGATTCATTTCTACGCCTATTAGGGAATTGCTGTTTGGCATGGGGCAAACAATTTAACCTCCAGATTTGAGATTTCCTGCCTGAATGGGAGGAATGATGAGATCATATTTTTAAATTTTACAGTCACGATGGTCATCATAGTCTCTCGGCTGATCTTACAAATGCTACAGCTCTTTAGTTTCATCCTATCGTGCCTCTGTTCTGCCCTGGAATTGCGCACTAGGCTGATGCATCCTTTCCAGGAAGGCCAGTAGCCTCGTGCTTGCTGATAACGTCAGTCAATGAAGTACCCACTCTTCCCATGGTAGCTTGTTACTCAGCCTCATTATTGAAAATTAATCTAAACTTTGCCAATATTAATGTTCCAGCAACTTCTTTTTATATCCTGTGCTGAAGACTCTGGGGAATTAGTGTTCTGGGGAATGGTAGCTTCTCCTGGTGAAAGGAATTCTCCATCCAGACACTTCTCACTCTTTTCTGGTGAATTAAAGAGATCAAACTTTTTAAACATGATATGTTTGTTAAAATTAGTGACTTTTTACTTCACCCTCTCACATTCTTTGTTATTCTTCTCGCAGTGCAAAGAGACATCATCTTATATCCCCTGTGGCGTGCTGATTATTGGGCTGGATTGACATAGCTAGATTGAAATTCAGTCCTTCCTTTTGCTGGGTTTATTGCTAATGAGTCATCGCAAAATGATGACAGAAAGTCACAGGTTGATTGGAGCAAAGTTGAGAGGCAGATTCTTTACTACTGAAAACAAAATCAGTTGTTACTCTAATATGCCCCAGCAGAAGTGGGGGGACTCTGTGGTCAAAATACTCAGGAAAGGCTACAGGAAAGGCAGCCTCTCTTTCAAGTGTGCCTTTGATTTCATCTGTTTTACACATTCTTTCATGACACAACATCAGTTAACACATTAGGGTAGACAAGACTTTTTTCAATCTCATACCAAACACATTCTTACCGTACTACCTTGGTTAATTATTAGTCCAAACATTCTAGCTTAACAGAACTAGAGCAAGTTGATTTTTCTTTTCTAATCCAGTCATTTTACCACTCCAAACTTTTTGAGAAAGAGCATTTCTACACAGCAATATACTTGCAATACAGATTATGTGTATCAAAAGGTATTCATTAGCTTTTCTGAAAACCAAAAAGACCTCACCAGCATCAACATATCACTATCTCATTACACCAAGAGAATAACAACAATCCTGGCAAGTTAAAGACATCCTTAACAACGTCTGAGATGTCTCCTAATGTAAGTACTAAACTGAAGCACACAAAGTCAAGGAAACCTAGTTGTAGACCTGCTGATGCTATAGAGTCCTCTTTAACTCCCCAGCCCTGCCCCAATGCCACATATGTGCCATATGACCATAATTCTATTCTTCTTTCCTGTTTATGTCTAGTTTCTACTCAGTCCCCCAGGAAAACAGAGATACTCATACATTAATGAGATGGAAGGCACAAGCACATGGGCTGTGCAATATAACTGAACACTGAAGCCAAAAAAAAGATAATCAACACTTCAAAGAAGATGAGAAAAATCACTTAATATCTGCTGTCTTTTTGGTTTGCATTGCTTGTGCTCACAGTCTCACAATATTATCTGAAAGTAAATGAAATAGCAATAATTTATTGGAAGATGACTGATTTTGATCTGGGAATGTACAGCACGACAAATTACGTCAGTGCAAAAGTAATTGCTTTCTAATTTAAATGTCAAAAATTATACAGCTCCCCAGCAGAAATATTCTATTCTGCATTTCTAAAATTGCCACTCTGTTCACTGACATTACGTTCAATTAGCTCAGGCAAGGTTACTTTGGCTGAGCCTTGGCATGATAAAGCTTGATGTAGTAAATTAAAAATGGGTAGGAAATTATTTATATATCTCCTCCAGTACTATTTTCAGCAGTGTGTGAGTTGTACTAAATACCAATGACAGTGAAAGTAGAAAATGCCTGGGCTGTCCCATGAGTTCCTAGGAACTTAGTGGTAAATACATGCAGAATAGAGTCCATTGCAAAATATTTCTAGCCAGAGGTAAGAATCTTGTTACCATCATTACCTGAATTCAATTAAAACTCCTTTTAGTATTGACAAACTCCTTTTAGTATTGACAGGAATATTTCAGTTAATGATCACTGGGACAGAACCCAGCCTTTCACAGACTCACAGAATGGCTCAGGAGGGAAGGGACCTCTGGGCGTCCAACCCCTGCTCCAGCAGGGCCCCCAGAGCAGGCAGCCCAGAAGCACATCCAGGGGGCTTTTGAAGATCTCCAAGGAGGAGACCCCACAGCCTCTGGACAACCTGTGCTGGGGCTCTATCACCTGCACAGCACAGGAGTGCTGCCTGGTGTTCAGGAGAAACCTCTTGTGTTCCAGTTTGTGCCCATTGCCTCTTGTCCTGGAACTGGGCACAACTGGAAAGAGGCTGACTCCATCTTCTTAGCACCCTCCCTGCAGGTATTTAATGACTTTAATGAGATCCCCCTGAGCCTCATCTTCTCCATGCTGAATAGCCCCAGCTCTCTCAGCCTTTCCTCATAGGAGAAGTGCTCCAGTCCCATCACCATCTTCATGGCAATTCATTGTACTTTCTCCAGCAGCTTCATGTCCCTCTTGTTCTGGAAGCCCAGAACTGGACCCAGCACTCCAAGTATGGCCTCACCAGTGTTGAGTAGAGGAGCAGGATCACCTCCCTCAACCTGCTGCCTAATGCAGCCCAGGATACCATTAGCCTTCTTTGTGGCAAGGGAACATTAGTTCAATGTGATGTCCACCAGGACCTAAGGTCCTTTTCTGACAAGCTGTTTTCCAGCTGGGTGGCCTTCAGTATGTACTGGTGCATTGGGCTGTTCCTGACCAAATAGGAAGCAGCACAGCTCCCACACGTGTGGATGGAGTGGCACTCTTCATGTAGTGACAGTGGTCCGTGGCATTCTAGGATTCATGTTGGACACCATTCCAAGGAGCAGTTCTGGCAGTGGAAGAGTACTCAGAGGAGAAGGGCATCAGCCATTGCCTAGCCCCGCTTGAGCATCTCAGACCTGAGGAAGGGAAAAGAGGAACTACTGCAGGAAAACGTCAACCGAGGGCCGGATAGGAGATCCATCATCAGAGACCTAGAAATAAAAACCTGGAAGAGGAGTGAAGAAACATGCATTGTGACTTTTTCTTCTTGGTGTAATTGTTAGTATTTTTGGTTGTCCCCAAGAAAGCCTTAGTAGAGGTCAATGCCTGGAGAAAAGAAGGTTTCACCATTGACACTGCGTCCATAAGTGCACTAGGGAAGCTTCTGGAGAATAGAGTGGGATTAGCCAGCCTCTCTGACTACTTTCCCATTCAGCACCCCTCAATGCCCTTCAAAGAGACACATTTCTGAGATGCTTAGCATACTGGCAGATGCAGGGAATTTAAACCCAAATTCAGTGCTTGAAGGAAACATTTCAGATTTATTGGCAATGTGCATGCATTATTAAATAGGGTGACAGAGTAGCGTACTAAAGGTCTAAAGATCTTATATTATTGTAATTAGTTTTCTCTGCCATGGATATACTGACTCAAAACAGGTCTCTGCAAAGTTACAAGCTCTTGCTACCAACAGAAACAGAACCAGCTGTCCACTGTAGTAAACAGGTCTTCTTGGGATGCTCTTGCCTATAAAATTCATGAGATAGCCTCAGGTAAAAGATCTTTTACTGGCCAGTACTACTTGTAACTTTCTGGCAGTTATAATGACATGTGAGTAACATTGGATATTTGACCTGTCAGCCTCAGCTTTAACATTTTAATTTACTATAGACAGAATCACCATCAGCAGGTTCTGTGGACAACGTGCTGCTTGTAAGTCAAGGGGCTATTTTTTATGTTTTGAGTAAGTCTTAGTGGAAATAGCACAGAAATAACAAAAACTCCATGTGTGACCTATGTCACCTTAGACTATAGCATACATCAAATGCATGTGTTGCAAGTAGCATGCATAAAATTAGCATTTGTGTCACAGTATCATAAAGCTGCTGCAGACTTTTAAGTGCTCCATTTCCTTTAACAGGGCTATTACACTTGCCTCTGGATGCAGGCAGCATGTGAAATGAGGTCAATATGTCCAGAATCTATTAACGTACTATATGTGTGCTGTTTTCTTCCTGCTCTGTACAAACTACTGGATGTCCAGAATCCTAGGTAAATGCATGAAGTTCTCAGAGAAGTCCAGGACAACACTTCTTGATGGAAAAAGATGAAGTTCAGGCAAGGCCATGCATATTGCTTTTCCAGATTATTATTATAAATGCAATTATCATTTTAGATACAATTATGTATTGGGTTTATGTAGCAAGGTTTTGGTAGCGGAGGCTGCAGAAGTGGCTTCTGTGAGAAGAGTCCAGCAGCTGCCCTATGTTAGATAAAGGTCAGTTTCAGCCAGCTCCAAAGGGACCCACTGCTGCCCAGAGCGGAGCCAAAAAGTGATGTTGTTTGTGCCTCAGTATTTCAGAAAAGGAAAACTGCTGCGATACAGCAGCTGGAAGAGTGAGGAGTGCAAACCAGCCCTGCAGGCCACAAGGTCAGCGCAGCAGGACAGCAGGAGGTGCTCCAGGAACGCAGCAGCTGTTCCCCTGTGGCCTGTGGAGAGGCCCCTGGTGGAGCAGGCTGTCCCCCTGCAGCCCCTGGGTCCCACATGGAGCAGATCTCCAGGCTGCAGCAGTGGAGCAGGTGGATGTGGCCTGGAGGAGGCTGCAGCCCATGGAGAGCCCCCACAGGAGCAGGCCCTGGGCCAGAGCTGCAGCCTGTGGAGAGGAGCCCATGCAGGAGCAGGGGTCTGGGGGGAGCTGCCACCTGTGGGGGATCCGTGCTGGAGCAGTTTGCTCTTTGTTTTGCATGTAATTCCTGTCCCAGGCCTTACAATTGCTGATCCAAAATGCCAATAGCTTTCCTTGTCAGGGGACTCTATTTCTGTTGCTTGCCATTAAGCACTACAAAGATTTTGGTAGTATGTTACATGCAGTCAAACACGTCCCTAATGTATCCTGAGGCACTTCATCTTTCTTAATTACCAGATGATATATATTGAATAAATAATGAATAACTGTAGGCTTTTGACTAAACTGAAATCTCAGACATGGCTGTTTGAATTCTGTCATTTTATGTTTGATCCATCTCTCCATATGGATGGATCATCTCAGACATGGCTGTTTGAATTTTATCATTCTATGTTTGATCCATCTCTCCATATGGATGGCCATTAAACAAAATATCTAGCAGTGGGTACCACTGGTTGAACTTATATTATCACTGCTCTTTGCTTTTTCCAATTTTGGGGTTTGAATTAATTATTTGTACACCACTGTGCTAACTGTGGGCCTATTCAGGCAGCATTTAAGCTTAACTCATGTCTTCCCTATAGTAGGAGCCACCAGCAAGGTTCACCTACAGGTATTATCAAAAAGACCATGCCTCCATCTATGAGAGCCTTCATGGAGCATGTTGTTTTGTCTCTAAGGCAGGATGGATAGTGCAGACCTGCTCAGCTGTCAGTGTCACCTAGAAGTCTAAAGCAACAGGAATGACAAGGCCAATAGTTATTTATTGCAACATATGGACTGGAGTGATTTATATGTGGCTGTAGAAGGCATGAAACTTTTTGAATTGTGCAGAAAAATGAAGTCAATGTGCGTGCATTTTAAAAACGCACATAGTGGTGACCTGAATTGCCAGCTTGCTTCATCTGCTACATCCATTGTTCATAGATCGTGAGGTGCTGACCATAAAGAAGGCCCATGAGTTTCCTTGTGGGTGAAAAAGAGTATTTTTCAAACCCTTTTCCCTACCTGGCAGCTCACCAGCAATGATGCCTTCATCAAGCAGACTTCACTCACACGGTGGCTAGCATCTCAGTGGGAGGTCTCAAAGTTCAGTGAAGCAACCTGGTTTCTGGAAAGAGTAAAGAAAAGCGTTGTTCATATGTGCTGCTCAATGCCAGACAGATGTGTATGCAACATGCAATAAATCAACTTGGAATAAGAGGAACACTGGTAATTGTTTTTCCACAATGATATTAAAAGGAGATTTCTTTTAATGCTCTAGCCTGGAGCCTCTGAGGCCCCTGAATGGTCTGCACTATAATGCACTGCTCGGATTGTGCCCATTATTCATGGTTTCCTATGCAACAGCAGTATGTCTTCGGTGATTTAGTGCCAGGTAACAAAATGACAAGGAGCACTTGCACTTCCCCCATCGGAGCTCTGAAGCATAATTCACCTACCTTTAACTCATCAAGTGATGGGCCAAATCCAAAGACTTGCAGAGTCTATAAAAAATATCTTTTCTTATAACATTCAGAGTTCAAGTTTTAGACCCTACTGGTTGACTTCTGAGGACAAGATGCATATTTGGAAATACATAGATGTATGCAAAAACTATTGGTCTAAGCCAAGTTCACATTCTCTTAGTTTCAGAACATTTTTTTTTTTTTAAATGTGTCTTTCCATTGTTCCCATGGCTATCATCCCAAATACAGAAGAGAAAACAGGACCACAAGGTTGTCTAGTCCCAAAGGCATTTCTAGCATACAGGAGGTATGTTGTAGCCTCCTGCACGCCTGTAATTGGTAGATGTAATCTGAGGTGACTGTGATCAGCAGCTTGCAATTGGACATGACTACTTGCTGGTTGCAGAAACGAGAACATTTAAACTAGTGGGAACATGCCTATAGAAAACAAACATTTCACATGTTGCTGCAAACACTGAAGTCTGTTTATTTCTGTAGATAAACGAGGAAGAATATTGTGACATAATAGGAGTCACTGGATGAGACTATTGCTCACTGCCAACGATCAGTGTGAGTTCTGGGCTGCAAGGAAATGACACTTTTAAGAACTTCCTGTCATCAACAAAGACCAGAAGCAACCAGCCCAAGAGTGGGAATAGCACTCCCTGATAACTGCACATCCCAGTCGCAATACCACCCAGATTAAATATGCTTGGAATTTTAGGCGCACAACTATTTTACATGATTTATACGGTTTACATGTTCATACAATCTTAAATTGCCTTTTTTTCATACATTTCTGTTCACTTGCCTGGTTATATAATCTGCATTATGACTTTAAGTTGCCAAGAATTTTAAGCTGATTTCTTTTGCTTATAAATTAAAGCTATTTGGTTGATTTAAGTAATAGAGTGGATGGCCCGCTAGACTGATAATTTTAATAAGGCTGTTGGATTACTTTTATAGACTGACTCTGCATTAGGTCTGAGTTCTTCCAGAATCTAGATCTGTTTGGATTCCCACTCTATGGTTGTTCATATTGCTTATGTGCAGCCATACACCCACATAAGCACTTCTAGCTTCTGGAGGAACTGCAAGGTCAATACAACTGTTGACATTTTGAACTCAGATAGTGTAGGTGGTTTAGGTGCTGGTGGAAGTCTTGAGGGCTTTACAAGGAGAGCACTGGTACATTCAGACAGGCAAATCAGAAGCTGCAGTGAAATTGATTGCTCCTGGACAATTGGCTTCATGATGTTCCCAAGTGCCATTCCATTGTGACCCGAAGAAATGAACACTCAAACAGTAAATTCTGGAGCCAAGTTAACACTTAATGTAAGTCCAGAAAATTGAATGCCCTCAGAATAAGAACAGATTTAACCTACAGATACGCTCTGTTGATAAATGATCTTAGGGAAGTTATTTCAGTCTTCTGACTCTGTTCTCCTATTTGGAAAACAGAAATAATCTCGGTAATATGAAGGTAGCCATTCATTGATTGGCTCTGCCCTCTGTTCCCCAAAGACATGAAGTCTACTTTCTGAACCCTGCAGCTATTAGAATCAGAAAAATCTGTCTTCTGAGTAAGCGAGTTCTGGCATTTCATTTTTACAAGAAGCATGACACCATAAATACTTAAATTGCATGTTTTTTCCCTCTGAATCTGTCTACTCGCACATGCACTCCTGCATACACACACATATGTATATGCATCTCGACTCCTGCACTTGAAAAAGTCAAAGATTGCCAGCAGGAAATAAATGTCTGTCATTTCTTTTGCTTGTACAACTTAGTACATTTATTTTTTTTCATTGATTATTGAATGTTGCTAGTCATGAATTTTCATGTCTAGACAGAGTTTGAGTTCTCATCTACCTGACTTGGTTGTGGGTATTTCCGTGCTTCAGACTTAAACTATCCACAGAACAGAAAGCTGCAAAATACCCAGACAAAAGAAGTTTTGAATCATTTTGAAGGTGTCAAGGTGGGTTCATTGAGCTGGGCCTTTTGTTGTTTGCCTGCACAGAGTGAATTTCTCTCTGCATAGATGAAAGTCTTTGATATTTTGTTGTTTCTTTTGCTTTCTGCTGACTTTGACTGATGGCAGTAGTGCAGAAAATGGTTTAATTACAGCACCTGGCTAGCATTCTGCAGATGTATGAAATGCTGCTGATTTTTGTGTAACATCTTCTAAGAGGCATATCTAATCCTGTCATACATGGCAGATTCAGAAGTTGTAGTTTCATAATCAAGAGACGTAAAAGGGGGATATTGGTCAATTCTACCGAGTGTACCTTTTTTCCCTAAATATTCCCCAGATTGTTCCAATTATCCAAACTTGAGCAGAAGGGAAGCTTCTATTGTACCCACAGCAACACTCATTTTGTCTTTCTCCTCTCATCTTGCTGTTTGAATTCATAACCTGTAACATTCTCTAAAATTTCCTGTCATATCTACTGCCAGTAAAAAAAAAAAAAAAAAAAAAAAAAAAAGTAACAGCTTGGTATTTATCTGAGCAGAACAAATCTAGCAACTATACAAATACTACTCTGTATTAATTCCACAAGCTCCCTTGATGAAAAACCTGAGAACAACTCCTTTTGTCATGTAAATAGCTAACAAGCAAACATTAGGAAGTCAAATATTATGTACTGCAAAAACTATCAATCTTTTCAAATCAGATATTTCAGTCAAACATAAGGAGAAAGGCATGATCCAACACCATCATCATTTGATATCCCATTGTCAAAGTGAAAGATTTATTGCCTGGACATACAGTTCAGTATGCTGCTCACAGCCATGAAGAGACCAGAGCTGCACGTTTTGGGGAACTGAAGAACTTCCTTACCCATCAGGTCATACTGCCCGGCATGTTTGCTGAGCTCATGTAGCTCCTGTGTCTTGTATTCATGAAGAAATCTAAAAGATATGACTCTAAGAGAGAGCTATTGACAGTCTTCACTTGGACCTTTGTTACTTTCTCCTTTGGTCTTGTTTTCAGTTGTTTCACAGAATCACAGAATCACAGAATTTTCTAGGTTGGAAGAGACCTCAAGATCATCGAGTCCAACCTCTGACCTAACACTAACAGTCCCCACTAAACCATTTCCCTAAGCACTACATCTAAACGTCTTTTGAAGACTTCCAGGGATGGTGACTCCACCACTTCCCTGGGCAGCCTGTTCCAGTGCCTCACAACCCTTTCAGTGAAGAAGTTCTTCCTAACATCTAACCTAAAACTCCCCTGGCTCAACTTAAGCCCATTCCCCCTCGTCCTGTCACCAGGCACGTGGGAGAACAGGCCAACCCCCACCTTGCTACAGCCTCCCTTGAGGTACCCATAGAGAGCGATAAGGTCACCCCAGAGCCTCCTCTTCTCCAGGCTGAACAAGCCCAGCTCCCTCAGCCGCTCCTCGTAGGACTTGTTCTCCAGGCCCCTCACCAGCTTCGTTGCCCTTCTCTGTACCCGCTCAAGCACCTCCATGTCCTTCTTAGAATCATAGAATCATAGAATCATAGAATATCCTGAGTTGGAAGGGACCCTTAAGGATCATCAAGTCCAACTCTTGACACCGCACAGGTCTACCCAAAAGTTCAGACCATGTGCCTAAGTTCACAGTCCAATCTTTTCTTAAATTCAGACAGGCTCGGTGCAGTGACCACTTCCCTGGGGAGCCTGTTCCAGTGTGCAACCACCCTCTCTGTGAAGAACCCCCTCCTGACGTCCAGCCTAAATTTCCCCTGCCTCAGCTTAACCCCGTTCCCGCGGGTCCTGTCACTGGTGTTAATGGAGAAAAGGTCTCCTGCCTCTTGACAACCCCTTGCGAGGAAGTTGTAGACTGTGATGAGGTCTCCCCTCAGCCTCCTCTTCTCCAGGCTGAACAGGCCCAGTGACCTCAGCCGTTCCTCGTACGTCTTCCCCTCAAGGCCTTTCACCATCTTCGTAGCCCTCCTCTGGACACTCTCCAGACTCTCCTACTCTTCTTGTAGCGAGGGGCCCAAAACTGAACACAGTACTCGAGGTGCGGCCTCACCAGAGCTGAGTACAGGAGGACGATCACCTCCCTAGCCCTGCTGGTCACACTGTTAACCCTGCTGGTCACACTTTGATTACTTCTATTTGAAAACAATTATTTATTTGGGCACCTCTGACTTACTGGTCAGTAATAAATTACAGTAGCTATTTCAAAGAATAAAATTAACCCTAATGACAGGTTATTAGCCAAATTTACTTCTAGGAAGTAGTTACATAAGCCCAGAGGAGCTCCATTAATACTGACACATATCCCCAAAAGCAGTGTTTTTATGTAAATGAGTGAACAAAAAGTAAAACACAGGGAGCCTCACGGAATAACAGTAGAATGTTTTCAAATGCAAAGGAGAAGCCAAATTCAACACTCATTTGGCTAGAGATAGGAAGGGTTATGTGAAGACTGGTGCTCCATAGGAATGTGAGTCACTTTTCATCTCTAAGTAAATCTCGTGCTGCTTCCAAAGACTGAAGACAGTATACTAAGTACTGGAAATGTCAGCTATACCCTTGCCAGAACTAAGCTACAGGTGCAAGCAACGGGCAAATTCAGAAGAGCCATGCAAGCATGATCCTGTATCAACATCTACTACTAAAAACCTAAATCGAGGTATTAAGTTAACCTCAGTACTGCAATAATAGGTACCAAAAAGTTAGGAAAATTGATTGTCTACAGTTTTTAGGGAGAAAGGCTCAAAAAGCTATTGAAGTTCAGGAGCTTGTGATGACTCACCAACCCAAACTAAACTTGCTGTAATACAATTTTTCTTTTTCCATATATTCCTGGCATATTTCACGTGTTCTTCTTAGAGAAGAAAGAGACATGAATTCATGTGATATTCTTCTGGAGTGATCCTGGTATATGACAGGTCTTCTTTGGTTCTTTCATTCCCACAAAAGCCTGTAAAACTAGTTGCTACTTGAATGACGATATGGGGTAGGCTCATAAAGTCAAGAAAGAAATATTACATTTGATAGCAGTGGCATTCAGCTAAACTTTGCCAGCTTTTCTTGGAAACATACTCCAGCTGGATAAGGAAAAACTACATGTTCAAAGTCTAAGAATTGTTTTTAAAACCATGACAACATTTTGGTTTACTTCTGATGATAAAATTACTGTCTAAAATAGGTCTTCTCTTTTTTTTTTCTTTCTTTTATTTATGGGATTTTATTTTTTTTTTTTTTTAATGACTGTCCACTATACTGTGAATAAAATACAGTAGTATGCTGAAATCAAAATAGACATAAATTACCATATTTTTTTCCCATGAATTATAACTTTATTCATTACTAAGCACCACTCCTCCAGAATCTCATGTGATCATTTCTTAGCATTTCTTTTGTACACATATTTTTTTCTTTTTACTTTGAAAAACCACATCAAGTTTCCACATGCCATTTCTATTAATACTGCTCCAGTTCCATGGCCCAGAGTCTCTCACTGCATATTGCCAAAGCTGCACTGGATTGAAACTCTAAGAAGGGTTTGGACAGCAGAGTGGAGTTACCTAGCTGGACTCTGGCCAGGACACTGTCAACTAACATCTTCCCTCTTATAGTGACAGTGACCTGGGAGCTCAGACACCCCCGTACAGCCAGCAGTCTGATTGTTAACACAAATGGGGTTCTTTTAACCGAAACACCCTGTCTGCAGCAACACACGCAACCCCTAGTGAGCTCAAGGATTGTTTCTGAGACAATCTGAAGTCATACACAAACCAATATCCCCTAATGCCCCAGCTTTTCTCTGCCCACAAACTGGCCTCTTTAGCTCACGTCTGTGCTTGCAAATGTACGTGAGGATTGCAGAATCTCTGAGATCAACGCTTAGCTGGAGTCCTCCCTGTATGACACTGAGGTCTGTAGGCTGCCACACGTACAGAACAAAGCCCATGCTCATGCCCAGAGACGTAAGAGACAAGGCACAACATTGCGGGAAGCTTGTACTGCAGAGAACTGCAGTTGTCCTTTATAGGGCTCTTCAGAACAAGGAATAGGAACAGAGCTGCCATAGCACATGTATCTGTTGGGATTCAGCCATCGTGGAGTAAAAAGCAGTCCAAGGCTTTCCAGGGAATCACACCACCTCTGGAGTGACTCTGGAAACCACATCACCTTTAGGCAACACATGCAAAGGTAGCTCATGTTATTTAAAAAATATCCTGTTATCTAAGCACACTTAGTACATATAATTAGTGCACATATTATGGATATAGAGAATACATTACTGTTACAGATAACACTGTAATTCCTGGATTTTAAGATCCATTTTAACATCAAACACTGGCTGACTGGAGCAGTGCTCCCCTCCCCTGGCATACACGAAGCACCACCAAGTGCTTATATGTGCATGCTCACAGGCAGTTTTGGACATGTTGCAGCCTCTCATTATATAACCAAATCCCTTTGATGTGTATGTTTGTTGCCTGGAAATCAGTGTCAGACTTCCATGGTCCTAGGGAGCCTCAGGTTAATTAAGTTTATCGTTTCTACATGGTGCCAGGTATGATCAGTGACTCAGGCAGCCAGGTGGCTGCAGCCTGGTGGGAAGTCCTCATGGTTTTTTCACTTCTTCCTTATCACTTTGTCTTAAAACAGCTATTTCAAGGGGAACCAGTAAGGAACTTCAGAAGACGGACTAAAATGTCCTTTTAAAACCACCATGTGTCCACAGTCTAATAACTGAAACCCTGCCAGGGTTCTTGTACTCTGACTTCTGCTCCGTGTTTAGTGTCTGAACCCTGCCAGGCTTCTTGTACTCTGACTTCTCTCTAGTTCTTTGAAGGGATGTGATGACTGCAAGTTCAGTTCAAAGTTCCCCTTCTGTTTCAAGGGAGGGAGCAGAAAGAAACTCAAAGACATTAAAACACAGGAGTACCTAGGGTGGTCTTGAGATCTGTAGGATTTGTTTGATCATCTGTGGTGCTAGTGGGCAAGAAGCCATGTGTGCTCCAGCAAGGGATGAGAGGGTACCACTGCCCTAGTGATGAGATTGGGTTGGAATGGCCTCAAAGCTGGGTTTTCCCATTTGATTGAGCCCCAGTGTGCTAAAAAATTGGTGTCACTCTTGGAGGTAGCCTAGAGGAACACACAATATATTATATGGAAATGGAACAAAATCCAGGCACAGGCATGGCTGAGGTGCAGCAGCTACCAACAAGTATTGAGCTGCCTTGCTCAGGGCAGCATCAGAAAAAAAAAAAAAATAAGGTAAAGGTGGAAAAGGGAGTGGAATTTTTTATCTAGGTTCAACTATGTCTACATGGCTTGAGCACAGCCGTGTAAAATGTGTCATGTCTGAACATTCAGCCTCTGCAACGGTTGGCCAAATTCAGGTGAGGTGATATCAGGTGGTGGGTACTCATTGGCGCCCTCGGGGAAAGAGGAGGGCAGGGCCCTCTTGGAAGCAAGAAGGTTGAGTCACTGGGCTCTGTTCTCCTACAAGCAGTCATGCAACACGAGAGATTAGATGTGCAATCTGTACTGCTGCCAACGTGGTAAACGAATAAAGGAGGTTGCAAAAGAAACGGAAACTCATTAGGATGAAATTATGTGTGAAAGTGAGTGGAAGCCGTACTACAGAAAATAATAGAAGAATAAAAAAATGATAATAATAAAATTAAAGGAGCCAAAATTTTACAGATTCTTAAGTTACAGTACATTGCCAGAGCTGTTTGTTAGACACTAAAAATACTTCCCCACTTCCTAGTGAATGCAGAGAATAAAATTTTCTAGATAAGAGTCACTGAGTGACAACTAACTTCAGAAAAATATTTAACTTTGAAAATTTTCTCTCTTCTTCATTTAACAGTTTTTAGTTTCTCTGAAATTTGGTGAGAGTTTGAGAGTCTGTAGGAGTATGTAGGGCTTGTGTCCACCTAAAAATGATCCGTAATCTAAAGGGATTACCAAATGTATTAGCATTCTACGCTGCAAAAACAGGGAAACTCCCTGAAGTTTCTTAGACGTGCCCTTCTAATGAACAACCTACATGTACAAGGAATTCTAAAAATCCAGTCCTTTGATTGAGACAGTTTTGATATCTTCACTCTCACATGGTGAACTCTTCCCTGGTGCTCCACACTGTCCTTGTAGGATGCTGGAACAACCCCATACATCGCAGCTGAAATGTATCCTGGAAATACTAAGATTGGGCATTTTCCTCTTGGAAAGAGACGCGTATGAAGATAAAAGTCAGTCCTGGAAAAAAAAAAAAAAAAAAAAAAAAAAAAAGAAGGACACAGATGAAGAAATGTAATACATCCCTGACAAAGAAAGTGCAGGTCCCACAGATAGCTCTGGGTGCTGACAGTCCTGCACGCAGCGATGCAACTCACAGCTCTGGAATCCCCGGTTGGAATTTGCTCTGGGATATGTCACTGGCTCCTTGTGTGTGGCTGCCAGCAGCCACAGAGAGGAGAGCAGTGCCTCCTGGCAGTGCAGAGGCGCGGATCACACATCAGGCAACCAACTACTCACATTAGTACTCCAGCAGCTAATGGCAGCTGGGATTCAGCATTTTCCAAAATGTCTGGAACAATTAAGCCTTTTAATCTGGCCTTGTCTAGTACTCTGGTTGTGATCTGGGACTAATATATAGGAGTCTGGAAATCAGGTTAGATGTTCATAATTAATTGCTACAGCATATGATTGCTTGAGCCATAGGTGTGCTCATCCTTCCTCTGCATCTTCTGACCTTCTTATCTCAGCATTCTCCCAATGCAAAGTGGTGTAGGCCAAAACACAAGGTCTCTAGAAGCTGAAACCTCTTGCCTACAGATCTACATTAATAAGAAACCAATAGCTGTGTTTCTGCCCTTCTCAGTACCAGGTTGGCTGTGTCTTCCAGCCTGCTCAGGAGTTAGTGCTAATGCCCCTTTACTGGAATTTGGCTTTGCTGTGGGCATCAGTCTGACAGAGCTTACACTGGTAACACCCACTGTATCCATAGGGCATGCAGGAGCTGGAAATCCAGTAAGAGGGATCTGTTGAACGCTTCTGAGACTACAGTTTGCCTGACTAACAGCAGCATCCTACATTTGAGACATTAGTCACAGAGATTAGTTTGCCACTAGCTGTATCTTAACTAGCAAAAAAAAAAAAAAAAAAGTAAATTAATATAATATGACATACTTACATGAGCCTCCAGAAAACCAGAAGTCCTCTTTAAAACACTGGCTAATGCCAAAGCTAGTACCATGCCTTCTTCCTGATCCCACCAAAATCATTTCAACCCTATGTGAGAAGGCAGAGTCCCTACCAGCAAGCTAAAAATGAAAAGCTGTGTGTTTAGTAGCACTTTCCTTTACTCTCCTATTGAGGAATCCTCCCATCTGAATTTAAATATTTTTGCTAAGTTAATTTTTCATTGCAAAGAAAAAACTAACTGATGCTAAATAACAGCCTGGGCCTCTATTACTGCAGCAACAAGTCTGAGTAACATTAAAATGTCCTCCCCAGACATTTTGATTTAAACAAAAAGTTACTCATAACTACCCATCTTACAAATGTTCTTTAAAGGTTGAGGTCAACCCAGGAGGCAGTAGTGAGGTAATTACAGAAGGGAAGAGGCTATATTTTCTCAAGAGACAGAAATACTATTTTGATTTGCTAGCAATGATCAGGGAAATCGTATTTCATGAAAGCTCACGTTTCTTCAGGTGGATCACTGTGGCAGATTATCCTTCCTAGACCAGTGTCACTGGAAAAACGAGGCATATTAAACATATAAAAACTTGCATATTACATTTCTTCCAGCTGAAGTTTCAAATATTACCAAGGATCATCATTATTTTCTAAAATCTCTGTTCTTACTTTCAGAGGTTGGATTATTATTATTTTTTAATACAGATGAAGTCTAACACAAGGAAAAGTATTTATTGGTGTTGTCTGTACATAAAGAGAACAGGCAATGGAACTTCAAAAGAAAGTACAGGCAGCGCTGAGCATAAGTGTTTTAGCTGCTTGAGGAAGGAGTCCAGTCCTGGGCATGCATACAAACTTGGACAAGCCATTTTGTCTCTATGTCTCAGTTTACCTACACTAAAAAGAGTAAAATGTGCTTCATACTACAGGAGAAATGAGAGGATTGAAGTTTGCAAAGTTTTCTGACATCCCTTGATGAGATTGGAAAGCTGAAGCTTTGTAAAATAATGAAAATCTGGAAATCTTGCTGCCCATCATTATCACATTGATGAAAACCTGCTGATGATGTATTTCCCTCAGATCAAAATGTTGCATGCTCTGGCTGAGAAAGCTGAATTCTGCAACTCTGCAGTTTTGTTAAAACTGCTTCATAGGCGAGACTGCCTAGATCCTGTGAATGGTCAGTCTTTGATAAAAGCTTAGCATTTATAGAAAAATCTAGTTAAATACAGAGAGAGAGAGAATATTTTGAATACATTTTGAAGTTTATTTTACTTAATAATTTTTAGGTTAAAAGTATAGTACATAACCAAGAAGTGCATAGCACTGAATTCAGCCCTTTGGCTAGCACAGCTCAAAAAGGGGCAAAAAGACTATTGAGACACCTCTGTGCAGAGTACGTAACATCTATTGGTAACACTTGTGTAGAAATGTGTGTTCAAATAAAGTCTATACATCTTCAACTATGCCAAGTGTAGTCTGCTGTGTAAAAACAAAATCAGAAAAATATATAAATATACAGCTGTGTGACTTTTTTTCCTATATACACTATATTACATAAGTGTAAGATGTGGATGAGTTTGCAGTCGCTTAGTTGAGATAAGAATTTCATGACACAGGGCTTTACAAACATGTCCTCAGCATTTTTTGTCTTGCACCATTGTTATAAAAAAGTTGCAGAAGGAAAGCAGACTCTCTGGACAGTATTCCTCAGCCACCTTCTTCTGATCAATGTAATCAACGTCTTCGACACAGTCTTGGGAGCTGTGCTCTAGCTGTTTTCCAGGCTCAGAGGCAGCAGCTGGGACCTGTGTCACTTCTTTTTTGTGGTGGGTTGCATCCCCTTTTGCAGGACCCACTGATGCGAGGAGGCTTGAGCGTGTCAGTATGAGGTGAGCACTTTGTGGGCCTTTCCTGCACACTTTGGATTTGAGGATGCTTCTGGGGTCCTGACAGATCTGCTTCTGCTTCTTTAAGGATCGGGAGACTTGCTTCCAGTAGGATTTCTGGTTTGCTGCGTAGTGTGGACAGGTGGAAGGGTCTCCAGAGAACTCACACCAGAACTTGCTGTCGCTGCTCGTGCACTCGACTCGTATGGTAGCAGCATCCATGCTGGTCACTGCCCAGGTGCACTCAGCATTTTCTTTGGTTTTAAATTTGCCTTTAGGAGATGCTTTTCCTCCTTTTGGCTTCTGCCCTTTTTCTTTCTCTTGGTTTGATTCAGTCTGTTTTTTTCCACCGTTTTCTATGCCTTGTCTTCCCTTTTTTCTTTCCTTCTGTCTTTCACAGGTGGTTAGTAGCATCTGGGAGACCAGAATCAACACACAAAGAAGTCCAAAGTTTTTGATTCTCATGGTTTCTGTTTTGCCTGTTATCTGCTTTCAAAACAGAAAAGCATACAAGTATTAAAATTTTTTCACTTTATACTGGACTCCGTATGTCAAATGCATGCAGTATTTCAGACGTGCTATTGCACTGCTCCTTGATACCTATGAAAATGATGTTACTGGCAAGATCCTCTGCTCTTTGTGTGCTTGATACTTGGTTTCTATAACAATTATATATATTTTTTGAGAAACATAGCTGGCTATGGGGTATGTCCTTCTGATCCAATTTCGTAATTACCTAAACAGTGTGGAACAGAAGAGACTCTTTCCCAGGACATGCCCCTACCCAGTGACTGAGGTACCCTAAAGTCCCTCCTGCAGTCACAGAACAAATTTGACCAGGGGACTTGTCAGTCTCAGATCTTATGTTATACCGTATAAAGCAGTTCTTGTGCCCATGACCTCCTATGTTGTGAATGTCACATAAACGATTTTGACTTCAACCTTTGGCTTTTCTTCAAAAATGTGCCAAATAGAAAGGAAACCATGTGTTTTAAGTTGAGCATAATTATTTCCTAGGCGTCCTTCAAATTGACTTAATTCACTAGTTATGCCAGCATTTAAGTTTTTTATTGAAAAAGAAAAAAGTAGCTTTTTCATACACCCAAGAAGCAACTTCAGCTGCATTCTTTACTGCCTTGACTGTTAAACAAACAGAACTACTTTTTACTTTTGAAAGCACCTGCAGTATACTTGGCTGTGTCTAAAGCTACTGGGCACAGAGTATATTTATTTCTGTAGGTGTTTCTCTGTATAAAGCAGCTGTCAGGATCAAAGCTCTGGCAGAGCATACCATAATAGTAGAGGGTTTAAATGCCACATTTAGTGGATTGGATCCCCAAATGTACTGTTCAGATGTTTCCATCACAGACATTTCTGTAATCATGTTAGAAAGCAGAAATCCATGTGCAGGCATGTTAGAAGGAACCTATTTCAACATTCAACTCTCTGCAAATACCTTTAGTTACATATGTGTATTAATCTAGAACACATAGGCAGCAGTATAGAAGCAGCTCCCATTTTTGCATAGTTCCTACCTGACTTGGTTCATGCCTTATTATACATGCAGAGATTTTCATTGCATGAAATGTGGTATTTACAGTTCTATCGGAAATATGGCAGCTAATAAGATTAATATAAATACTGACATGACAATAACTTTCTGTTGTAAGTGGAACAGAGCAAAAGCAAGATAACTAAAAGACATACCTTGCACAGGATGTGGAGCTAGCCAAATATAACTCAAGATGCAACCTGTCTCTCTCAGAAGGATTGGAGCTACTTGTAAAAGCAGTGTGGTATTTATAAAGGCAGAGACACACCTTCAGGTCTCCAGCAAGACTATTACAACACAATAGGATACTTCAGTGCCTTGTTCGTTTACCTCTGACACACCTCCTTGGAAAAATGCCAGTTCTCATTCTCAGCACACACAAAAATCAGCTATGGTGGGGTGACAAGGTGTGTTTGCGTAAATTAGATGTTACTTTAGCCAAGTCCTTCCCTTTTCATGCACAATGATAAGAACTTTATTAGATCATGAGCTTCTCTAAAAAAGCTTTTCCCAGGCATTGAGAGATGTATCCTGCAACACCTTCAGTGAGTTGCACTTCCACTGTGCTTAGCAGAATTTGGGTAGCAGTGTTTGGTGAGTCTTTGCAAAATGAAAATCATTCCACAAAGCACTTCAAAGTTGTTTTTAGAACATTTCATTACCTACTGTCACAGACACACAAAGTATTGGGGAATGTTTTAAAATAAGTAACTATTCTCCATTAAGTACAGCATTCATCATAGCAAGATGATCATTAGCATGAAGTTCAGAAACTGATTGAAACTCCCTCAGTGACTGTTATGGGGTCTGAGAGCTGGGACCAATTGCACAGCACTGATCCACATGCTTCTCTCTCTGCCAGCATTTCTGTATGCAAAGAAATAGGTTATCGATGAAATTTCATTATTGGATCATGTCTAATATATTAATTTGAAAATGAATATGACAGTGAAAAAGCGAATATTAGGCAAATATACAAATCCGTATAAATATGCATTCAGAACTGGGAATTGGCTTCCCTTAAAGAATGGATAGAGTAGCAAGCATTGATATTTGTTATGTATGCTGTGGAAATAGTTCCAAGACTAAAAGGTGGGATGCCAGAAGAGGTGAAAGTAGAAACTGGTGTAAGATAAGCAGGTCTTACTCTTCAGCTCTCCCGTAGGGTACAAATAGAATGAGACAAAGGGACTAAGCTATAGGGATGGCGTTGTCTGAGCTGGTCTGGCAATGAGGAGACTGTTCATATTCTGGAAAAAAAAAAAAATCAGAAGCCAAAAAAGGAAGAAAATGGGTAGCTCTGCAATGTGTGAGTGACAGAAAAGTGGGGAAGAGGATTCATGTACTTGAAATACTAAGGGTCTGACCTGTGTGCCACAACTATCTGCTGAGCCTTCTGTATATGTTCAGCTCCCTGGGGTGCTTCTCATCAAGTTGAGGCACTGGACCTGCTGTGTGCTCCTTTGACTGGCATGAGGTGGTACGAAACTATTTGCAAAGTCCACTAAATGTGGAAGATTTGTGATTAGCACTGCCAAGGGCTAATGAATGGGGGCAGGGGTGACTCAGAGATCAGAAGATATTTGACAGCAAGCCAGATTGGATGGGAATCAGAGAACAAAGATAATGTAGGAGAGAAGACAGGGTGGGACTATCCTGCTCAGGAGTCCCAAACTGACACCACACAGCATGCACAGTAGTGTCTGCAGGCTTTAGCTTGGATCATCAAACAGTGCAGCTGCATTAGTGTGGCCAAGTGCCCAAACCAGGGCTAACTACTCAAGGGACAGCATCAAGCCAAAGTGGCTACATACACTACCTCAGGTTCTGGCATGAATTCAGGTATGTCTTTATCATGCTCCATTGCCTTGTGTAAGCACAGTACAAATTGATTTTTGGGTGACAGATTCAGGAGCTGGTTTGGGCATATCACCAAAAACAAACCACAAAACAAACCAATAAAGCATTAACCTTTGAAGCCTGCAATCTCTACGCCCTTATCAGCAAATCCATTTCTTTGAATGATCTGACATGACAGATATGGCCTCAGTTTTTAACTTCTTTCTAGTTTCTTTGTTTCTAATCTCTGCCTCCAGCCTCTCCTTCCTTCATTTCTCTCTCTCCCTTCATGAGAACCTGGAAAACAATGTGAAATGTAATCAATACTGGAAATGTTCTTTCTATTTCTTCCAAAGGTATTGCCTACCTTCGTCCTTAAGAGCAATGGTATAATTAGGATGTATCTAAAATAGTTGTCTGAATCTACTTTGGCTAAACAACTTCTATAGACAGAGGAGAGGAATGTTACAAAGAAGTATGTAAGGAAGCTCAGGCACTGTTAAAATGAGGAATTATGCTTTCCTGCTCTGGCTCTGCCACAGGCTTTCTCTGAGATGTCTATCAGGAAACGCCTGTCCACCAGATGTTCCTTACCTGGAAAGGAAATATGATGCTTAATCTTGTACATGATGTTACAATATCATTATCATTTTTTTCTGATATTCATAAAATATTGTTTACTGGAGAAATTAATCACAATGTATTGAAAATACTGGAGCCTTCCACCACTCGTCACTTTGAAAACTGCCTATTTTGACAGTTTTTGCCTAGCCAAATTGTCAGTCATTGTTAGCTGCCCCATTGTTGATGGTACATATCTTCCTGCTTCATAAATAATGGGGAAGATGGGGAGAGAAAAGGCTGGGCAGAGGCACATTTGCCTTTCTGCTGCTTTAATATTCCCTCCCTGAGGTCATCGCATTCTGGACACGTTTGCTCCTCCAGCATGGGGAAATGTCTTTAGATAGTTTTGCAGCCAAGTGCTTGTTGATATGGGTGATTACATCTTCGAGATGATCTGTCCTGGACAGATGGACTTCTTGCCTAACCTGCTTAGATGATTTCAAAATCCCAGTAAAAGAAGATTTATTTATTGTGGTGCATGAAATGTAGCCTCATTCTGTGGAGGCTGGCCTGGATACCCTCCAGTTTCATTGATATGTCCCCAGAATATTGCTCTTTACTTTTTAAATTAGGCATGGACTGGTGTTTTATGGCTGCTTTAACTTACCTGACCATGTAGTATCTACTCACATTTCACCCCAGTTATCCTGCTGGGAGCTGCCTCATCACCACTTTCAGGTGATCAGAATATTTGATTTCCTCGGCTTTCATCAGGAAAAGAAAGTACACAAAATTAAAGTAGGATTTTCATTTCCTAATTAATTATGCTTAATCAGCACCTAACTGTCAACAGCAACAACAATAAAAAAAACTGCTAAAAAACTTGTTTGCAACATGATTTTCAATGAAAGTATTTTTTTCTTTCATCCATGCACATTTTAAAGTATGTCTTTATCTTGCCCTCTGCTGAGCTGAAATGCTGTTTGCTTGTAAGCTGCAAGCACAGTTCTGCCATGGAACAAACAGTGCAGACTAATAACTGCAAAACTGCTCGATCCATGCAACATATGGCAAATCTGAACAGCTGATTTGCCAAGGTCAGATTTATGGGTACCTGTTTACTTATTAAAATCAAAAGACGGGCACATAAAACATTTGGCAGTAGTAGGAAATAAAAGCAGTAACTGAAAACTGAAAACTGAAACAATTGTGGATGCTGAAATCCCAATGTGAGTTTTATATTGAAGAATCTTCAACCACTTGTATCCCTGCTGCCTTTTTGACTGAGAATCAGGGTAGTTAATCAGCATTTTATTTTCATTAGAACTGATAGGATTAAATCTAGCTGGTGTCTTTCTGCTGTTCAAGCAAAGAGGTTTTATCCATATTCTTGATTGTGATTCATAGGCTTGGAAGACGCACAGTATTTTCTATTTAGTCCTAACATTGCTCATATATTATCCACAAATAAATACAGGTCTTACATAAGAAATTGTTATTGTTTAAACCATTTGTTATTTGTGCTGGTGCATTAATTGCAAAGTGCAATTTGCTTGTGGTGTCATCTGTGTACCATTGTGAGGCTCCTGCTCATATAGATACACTTTTCCCCAAAGAATAAAAGGTTGCTTACAAACAGTAAATAGTTGATGAATTTCCTTGACCATGTGAAAATACAGCTATAATTATTAGCTATATTTAGATGTATCGCATCTACCTGATACAGAATATTAGCTATTTGCCAGTCACACTTGTGGGCACTAGGATTTTGTTCTCCATGCAAATGCTCAGACAGAATGAATTAAAATAGATTCAGCAAGGGAACAGTTGCTTACACTTCAAATTAATGCTTGTGAGTATGGTTCGGCAGCATTGAAGCAATTCTGGTGATGGAGAGTGACTCACAGCACCAGGTAATGTTCCAAGGATATAAAAGGAATAATTTATTTCAATGGTGCTCAAGGGACATCTGAAGGATCAATCCCTACTTTCCTTTTAGCGCACAGGCTTCCTTGAAAACTGTGTCACCTGGCACAATGTGCCCCGCAGCAGTTCCCTGCAGTACGTTGCAAACTTTGTTAAAAGGACGGGATCAGGCATGTGTATTACAAACCTCACTTCACGCTTTTAAATATAGACTAGAAGTGAGTATATATTTTGTGCATGACCTGAAGAAAGAATGACACTAAGCACTCTACAGGCTAGAGTTCTTTTAAAAATTACCAACCTGACCATGTGGATGATGGTAAGCTGCAGTTACTTTCAGTGGTTTTATTATTATTATTATTATTTTTTATTACTTATTTTTAATTTTACCTTTTTATGTGACTAGCATTCAAGGTTTTCCCTTTGAGTAAAGGAACACCATCAATACATGTAAATCAGAGAGTTTCAGTGTATAGGCACACAAGTTATGAACATGCACTTCTTACTATAATTAAAACAGACTAGTCTATTCCTGCACAGTTTATTAATGACATTTCATCATTCACAGCCTGTAGGGGTACATCATATTGCTGAAAATATCTGCTGAAAGACTCAGTATGTTAACAAATGTGACAATCATACCCATACCTCCAAGTGCAATATCCCGTTCAGCATGATGGTGGGTTGTTCCCAGCTGAAAAAATTCAGGTATAACTTTACTTCCTTTTTCATTCTGTGAATGTAGTATCTACAAAAGACAGGAAGACAGCAGCCCTAAACACTGAAGCTCTCTTACATAGCAGCAAGAAAGTTGTCACACAGGCAGTGGCATCAATGACAGCTTTTTTGCATTTCACCGTCCATGCCCAACAGGTCGGAATAATCCACAGCTTATTGGCACACCTCTGGAAGATACTATTTCATCACAAACACATTGACAGCTTCAGTGCTTTGAGATCTGCTCACTATTTTACATGGAGGCGTAACTATTTGAAAGGAAGCAGAAGCAAACTCATCAGCTAACAATAATTTTCATCCACTTCTCACCTAGAGTTAAATTCCTATTAGTAAAATAACTATATAAAAAGGCTTAGATTCACTCTTTGGTGCAACAGTGCCCAATTATTTCACAAACTGGCTCAAACTAAAATCTTAATCGGAAGAGGAACATCCTGGTGAAAACTGATATCATAAAACCCAAATGATGAATAAACAAAAACTAGCTGATTCAAACAAATGTTAGCTTTAAGTTACTGAGAGAACAGCAGAAACTGTATGAGAGTTGTATAATAATTATAAGACAATAAAAGCAGAGCACCTTGCAACACTAAAAGGCAAAGTTCTTTTATAGCAAAACAGCACAGCATACATTCACACAAAGGTTCCCACTACCATTTTAAACAGGGTTAGTCTCTGTTTATTTGCTGCGTCATCTTGGCAAGATTTTGATTAAAGTATCCTGAAATTCATTACTGCCAAGGTGCTGTTTCTCTTCAGCCTGGCCCCCATGGGCTCCCAGCTCACCCCTGGCCACCAGTGCTGGTCACCGACTACCCACTGAGTGTTCACATGAACTCATGCACAGTGAGAGAAGGGTGAGTTTGTTTTCAGATCCACAGAGAATTGCTTTATCTCTTAGGCTAGGGTGGCTGTTTGAAAAAATATAAATGGTTTTGATGAATTTGAGCCAAGGATGCCAAGGATGGAGCATGGCTGTTAGGAATGTGCTTCAGAGATGTTGAGGAAATTTCATCAGATAACATGGAGGAAAATTCTGAGGACCACATGCACACATAGGATGGAATAGTTTGCTGCCAAATGGAGTTGACAGATATTTTTAGTTTTGTCAGGAGGAGGCTGCCCAAATTCAAAAAAGGATAGTAAAAGCTGAGGTGCCTGCTCTCCATTATTTTACTATAAATGTATGTTGAACTGAACTTCAAGAAAGTTTTCCTTTGAGACAATTCAAAGACAAACCTATATTTATAAATAATTGCAATTACTAGCTAACTACTCTCATCTACACATTTGTTAAATACTCTTTAATAAAGATAATTGCTACTATACAAAGGTTAGTGAAAAACATATCCCAAAATAAGCAGGTCCTAAAATTTTGATCCCTGCTTCTGATAATGCTACAGGGTCACCAAAGAAGAGATAGGATTAGATTGATACAAATCCTGGAGTTCTTAGGCTACTCTCTCTTATTCTGACATAATCACAGAATTTAAATGTCCTTTACTACAAAAGAAAAAAAAAAAAGTTTTTCCTCTTCTTTAAATTTAGCTTTCATAGAATACTAAGGCTATACTTGATTAAAAAAAAAAAAAAATCATTTAAAATGGAGTGATACTATATAGAAATGTGTTCTTCATACTGATTTTTCTGAAGTCAGAAAGAACTTAACCTCAAACACTGAATTTTACATATTTTTGTTTAATTTTGGCTTTAATGGAAGTTAACACTTCCTTTATCTCAATCATGGCTAAGGATTCGCCAAGCGCAATCATACAATTCTCTGTGGTTTTATTTGAGTGAGCTGGCTGCTTGATTTGTTAGCACTGATTCACCATATTCAGGGCACACTCAAGTTGTCTTGGCAGCCAGGGAAAACAACTATTGACTGCTTGCCATGTGAACTTTTGTCTAGTAAGATTTTTATAGCTTAGAGCAATGCAAGAGCCTGTCTGTCTGACCAAAACAGCTTCAGAGATACAATCAGACAAAGGATTATTCTCTTAAGAACCATAAAATGAGTAAAATAATAAAAAGATGCCATTGTAAATTACTGTCTGCCAGCAGATGGGAGTCTACCCAGGGTAATGGTGAGCCAAGCACGTCAACAAGAAGAAAGAACTGGGCTCAGATGAAATCATCACACAGGTCTGACTGGGACACAAGGGACTGTTTTACGAGCAGTTCTCTTTACCATAAGCACTGAATTTAACATTCCAACAACCAAAAAAAAATCTTTCAGCTGTCATGAATCCTGATCTCTCTTTATAGCATTGCAGGAAAATATTATCCAACTGAATGGCCAAAAAAAGCCTTTGCACTAAGGCAATGGCAATGCTGGTGGTGTTGCTAAAGGAAGACAAGGGTAAGAAATGACATTCAACCTCTTCTAGTTGTAATCCACCCACTCGTAAAAGTAAGATTTTTTCTTAGTCCTTGACATTTGAATTAAGCACTTGTTTTAGTTTTTTTCTCTGGTACACACAGCAGTCTCTACTGAATTACTTTTTTACAGGCAGCAAAGCTGTTAATCGATCCTGCACAGATGAAGTGAGCCAAGATCAGGTGAGGGCTACGGTGTGGTTTGGAACATTTCAAGTATTGACCAGATCAGCAGTGAAATTCACCTGCACCTCGGCATGCTTGCAGCATGATACAGAATGAACGTGAATGGAGTTAGAGTGTGTACACGCCAGGACATGGTACATTAGAAAGAAGTCTTTCCTAGCTGCTGACCACTTTTTCAAGGTTGTCCTTAGGCTTCTATAAACCATCTGTGATCTGAACTGATACAATCAACAGTGGGGTTTTGTTTGTTTGTTTTCAAGCAAGCTGGAGCAATTATCTTTTCTAGCACTGACTTCAAGAAATCAAAGTGATTTGGACTTCCTTCCCAGTTTTTCTCTATCACAGCCCTGGTCAGAACAGCTGGGCTTTCAATAGTGTATTTTTGCTATCAGGGATAGCTCCAGGCTTTGGCTGCTCTCTAGATCCCTTCCATAAAGCTTTAAGCTGGTCTGTGAATAAAGTAAGTTGTATCCGTAAATTTGTATATTTGTGCATACACACAAACATATATATAATATACAATATTATATACAATATACAATAACATTGAATAGTTTTCTCCCTTTCATTGTAGTCCATTAATATTAGTAATTTTATTTATATATTTGTTCAAATAAAGGGTGTATTTATTTGTGTGTGGAGTGAGAAGAATAGATGAACTTACCCTAACTGAGAAAATATATTGCATAAACTCCTATGAGCTTATCAGTGCCTGGCAATTTTGTGGTCTTTAGCACTGGTTCCAAGTACAATAAGACATTTCTAGCACTTGATAAGGAATAAGCATTTATTTCAAGTACATCTTTTAAATATAGTGGGGAAACAGAAATCAGGAACTAGGAAATTGTTCTGTGAATAGGAAAGCAGGAATGGAAACCAGGGACTTTGAGGTGTATGAAACGGTGCTGGGTCTGTCTGGGATGGAAGTCATTTTTTTGTAGCAGCCCATGTGGTGCTGTGCTTTAGATCTGTGACCACAGCAAGGCTGATAACACACCAGTTTTAGCTACTAGTGAGCAGTGCTTGCACAGCGTTAAGGTTTAGCTGTTTCTCATTCTGCCCCCAACCACGAGGAGGCTGGTGGTGCACAAGACATCAGGAGAGGACACGGCCAGGACAGCTGACCCCAACTGACCCACTGATATTCCATACCATTTAAATGCCATCCTATGCCATAAAACTGGAGAGGGCTCTTTCCAGCGTAGCTACTGCTTGGAAAGCGTCTGGGCATCAGCCTGCTTCTGAGGGGTAGAGAGTGACTGTCTTTGCATTACTTGGTGGTTTTCTTTTCCTCTTTCCTTCATTACATTGTGCTTATCTTGCCCCTCAAGTTTTTCTTGCTTTTGCTCTTTCATTTCTCTCCCCATCCCACTGCGGTAAGGAAAGTAGACTGGTAGCAGTAGGTGCTTAGCTCCTGGCTGGGTCTCCGTCCACCACAGAGACTTCAATCCTGCAAATACGTAACAAAATTTTTGATTTCAGTGGACTTCAGCTGGAAAGGAATTGACAGAGAGTTCACTCCAAGTGCAGAACTTCTCCTGACTAAAAATATGATGGTAAAGTCATGCTGATAGTGCCCTGGCTCCATGCCTCTAAACCACCACAGTTACATCAGCAGGGACAGTGATAAGATACAGTCACAGTTGCAGTTGTGACAATTCCTTTTTTGATTTAGATTACTGTATTTGAAGAAATTATTTTAGCTATGTGGAGAAAGTGTTCTTGGGCTAACACAAGCAATGCCTCCACAAACACATCTCTCTGAAAGCATTTATAAGGGAAAAAGGGAATGGACAAGTCTTCTTTTAAATCTTTCTGTTTCTTCGTACTGAGATCAGGATGTTTGGATATATAGCAAATAGAGGCTAACAACAAATAATTTTTTTTTTTTTTTACCCATTTTTCCAAGGCCTAGTGTAACCTGTATGGTTAGCAAAAGCTAAAAGGACACATCCCTCAGCATTTTTGATAGATTTAGGGCTTGCTCAGTTAACTGAGAGAAGATATGACATCTCTGATGATGCTGTTCTTGAAAAGCTTGTTTTTCTTGGATCATTTTTAACTCTACAGCTCCTCCATGTGGAGATCATTTACAAACAAGAAATGAATAATCCTAAATACTAGGTATTATTAATACTTTATTATTATTATTAATTGGTTTTGCAAAGGATTAGCAGTATTCTAAATATTTAGGACATTTTAAAGAGAAATTTAACACTTTTAGCCAGACTGAAGTCAAACCATTTTCTGAAAACAGATGACAGGACATCAGAATACCAAAGCTAATGCCGTGGTGTTACAATTATAGTGTTACAATTCCAATTAACATTAAAACTACCCTTTTCCCCCCCGGTTGTCATATGAAATACTGGAATTAACTTTTTACTCATGCTTAATTCTATTTGTTCTTGTGTGGCTGCATGGGAATCTCACATCTACATTTTACCTCATGCTGTCAGGGAATTTGGTGATTTTCTCCTCTGTGTTGGTGAAGAGGATCGTTATCCTAGTTAGCTAACCTGGGTGGGAAGAGGGCTGACGGCTGTATCTAGTAGAGAACAGTCTTCATATAACTGCTTCCCACACTGCCTATCCACAGCTTTCATATACTGAGTCCGATATTATTTCATGCAATATTTAAAACAATTATTTATGACACCATCCTCTCATCTTTTCAGGAGGAACAAGTGCAACATGAAGAGAAACTGTTTGTCCCCTGTCCATTCTCACAGCTGAACTGGAAACCAGCAGTGTTCTCAAAGAGACTCCAGATATCTCTCATTCCTCACAAGAACATCTGGCACGTGCCTGTAACTCAGAAAAGGTTATCTTTTAACAATTTTGACTGAATGTTTGAGGCTCAGTAGAAAATAGAATAAAATATAGAAAGGAGACAGACTTCAGATACTGCTAGATTTGGCCTGAAAACCACCTTATTAATGTCTGATGGTCTGAACTCACTTCCACTACTGATGGTAAAAGTGTCTTTCCTGGTGCTTTTGCAAATTTTTTTCTTTAAGCTAGTCCTCAGAATAGGTAGGTGTTAGGATTCATGCTGTTAACTGTGGTCATGTTTTGACCACAGATTTTAAAACAAACGGAGCTAGCCAATTCCTTCTGAGAACAGAATTTTATAGCCTTCTGAGGTACAGCTGAGCTCAGCAAAGAAACCCTAGTCCTTCCACATTTCAGCACCATTAAAAACCCAAAGCTGCCCCAAAGCAGGGTAAGATGCTCACTGAAACATTCTCCATAACTATGGTCTATTGAACAAAAGGGCTCTATGGTTGCTCCATCAGTATGGTAGGGAGTGAGATAGGGTGCATCAGACAGGCTTCTTTCACTCCAGCATTAAGCTAAAGGAGTAATGGTTTTAATTAAATATAAACATAACCACACCAGAGAAACACTGCTGCATTCAGATGGGAGATTTACATTAAACTGTGCTGGCACACATCAGCCAGTCTGAATTCACTGGGCACACTGTATATATTAATCTGTACTTAGCAGCATGACTGTTTTACAGCTGGAAGAATTAATGAGATGCAGACAAACAGATATGCATGCAGATACAATTATAAGCAGCAAGACCTGAGAAAGAGAAGGAGCCTGTGGTGCAGAATTTGATTATATTATCTAATACACTTAGCCTATTGATTACAAAAACAGTAAAACTGTGAAAGCTTATTCATTTCCAGAGTGTTCCCACAGAACAGCAGCAAGGTATCTCTGAAAGCAGTGGAAGTGTATTAAGGAGACAATCAGAAATAACTTTTCCAGGGGAGAACTGCAGAGGGATACCTGATAGAAGACTTGCCCTTCTATCTCAGTTTGACAATCTCCCCAGCTTGCCAATGCCTGACACCTAATGCCTCAGAAGGTCCAGGTCAAAGACCGATATGTTGAAATGAGGAAATCTGTTCCCTGTCTTAACTACAGATCAGAATTAGATTGTTTATGGTTCTTCCAAAGGTTCCACTGGCAAAAACTTGATCCAGGCCAAACATAGTGGCAAAACTGCCACTGTGCAATGAGAAGAGGCTTTAGGCACTGCTGTGATCCTAGTTGCTTTAAGAGCTAACTCAGGTGCAAAATTAGCAGACTGACTATGTTGCTTTTGCTGTTGGTGGAGCTGAGGGAGGGTATAGACGTATTGGGCTTGCACTGTTCATTTTCCATCCCTCTTCGCACCCCCTCAGGATCTTCACAAAGCACCAGGACTCAGCTGTGCTTTGCTGGCCTCTCCTATCAGCCTGTCCCCTTCGCCAACACAGATCGCTTTCAGCTCCCTCATAAACTCTCAGGACTCTGGGAACGAACAGACCTGATGCTTCACGTTGGCATCACCCAGGGCCCTATCTGCCACCAGACAGCATCTATCCTATCCACATAGAAGTTAAGAGCTCACTCTATCTATGGCCAACTTTATCCAGCAAAAACATGTGTGTGTGTATTAATTTATTTGTTGAATACTGACACAGGCACACACATACAGGTAAAGGGTGGCTCTGCTTGAGAACACGTTCAAGTGCTGAAGCTGGGGCCTGTGACGGATTGACTTTATTTTCCTATGTACACCCAGCTAGCAGAATTACAAAAATGTGTTAAATTTTCATTTTTGCTTAAATACACATGCAGTACTATTTAATATACTAGCTTCTGTCTAAATGCCAGCTCTCAGAGGCCCCCTTATATGTCTCTGTGTTTCCTAACCTTGTAAAGGTGGATAATAATACTTGTCTACGTCAGAGAGATGTAAGGAAGTTAATTTTGTATTTCTTTCTTTTCTTTTTTTTTTTTTTTTTTTTTTTTTAATATCCTGAAATATATGAATAGCAGGCAATGCAGAAATAAAATGCATTACAATTTTAAACAATTTATACAACTGAGAAACTAACTTCTTGTTGAATTCAGTATCCTGCTGTGTTGTTTCCCTTCCCAGGTCTACAGGCCAATAAGTGATATGCTTATAGAGAATTGTAGATAGCACCCTAGTACTTATATTGTTATATGTCTCTTTAAATAGCCACAATTATTTTAGTTTTGAATAACTTCAGACAATACAGGGGAAAACACAGGAACGATGATGACAGAAAATTAATTACCTGAGAATTTCCTTTTCCGATGGATTTCTTTCTCTGAGATGTTTACAGTGTGCCTTTCTTCTCACAGATACTCAAAGCACACTTCTACACAGGTTTCTAGTCCTTGACAGTATATTTTCTCTGGTTATTGAAATCCTGTGGAAACTGTAAAGTAGTTGAACTCTGCTCTTTGCTATCTGAGTTCAACCAAGTATGTGGATGTTTAAGAAGGACCATTATATATGCAGAAGAATAATGTGTCTGATGATAAGGATATAAGGTGATCTTCCATTTTGGATCCTGGGTTTTCCCTGAGCCAGAAACATTAACATTGCAATCCTCTACAAAAAAAAAAAATAATAATAATCATTAATAGCAAGGAAGAAAAATGAGTTTGCCCACTGCATCAAATCACTGTGATTGGTTTATTGTAATTCAGATGAAGTGTGTCCTGCCAAAGGACACTGCTGCTGCTGAGGTAAAATAAGTGCTATATAAAAAGTTATCTCCACTGAAGGAAAACAGTGTTTTTGATTTCTTTCTGTTGCTGGCTCACTCTGAATAAAGATCATGCAATTAGGATAAAGCAAAACCCAAAGCTATTGAATTGATTCTGACTATTTAAAAGATTTCAGGCCCAAGAAGGCAGGGGAAAGCAGATGGCTACAGATGATGTTCATTGTCAGTACTCATGAATGGCTCTTACCTCTTATCTTATTGTAAAAAACATCACCTGCCGCCCTGGTATAGCTTACCAGCACAGCAGATGTGGTCTGGATTTCTACAGAGGGGTTTCAATGGCTGGTCTTGAGACATCTTTCTGAAGAGGGAAAGCAGTGCAGGAGGGGTCATGGGGCATAGGGGAGCTTGAGGCAGGCTCAGGGGAAGATAGAGAACTTGTCCTGACATACCACATCTCCACAGCCTGCTCAGGCACATACTCTCAGGGTAAACCACCACTCACCTCACAACCCAAGTTCATCAGCACATCTCCTGCTCTGGCCTCCAGCCCCTGGCAGGGTCCCACGAGCCAGACCTGCCCCAAGCACCACTGCTCCCAGCCAGACCCTGCAGAACAGCCCAAATGGCTTCATCAGCAGGCAAACCGTCGTTCTCACTGGTGCTTGGGACCCCAGAGCCCCAACCTAGCCCTCAACCCCACAAATTGGCAACATGGCCCCGCAGCACCACAGAGGCCTCAGACCCGCGCCATGGAGGGTTCAGTCAGGAGATAACCCTCATGGAGGCCATGCCACTTTTTGCCCACACAAGAATGGGTGCTGTTCAACACCTGAGCTCCAGCTTCTCTTGTGTCTGAGAGCAGGTAATGCTTCCTTCACATACGTATGGAAACCCTACTTTGTGCTTCCCTCCTGTGATCTTCCAACACTGACCAAGCCTCCTGCGCAATTGTATGGGCATCAAATAACATTTCGAGCCTGCAAACACTAATATTGGGATTCTCACATTAAGTTTCTGGGATACACAAGACAGGGGATCAGCTCAGTACCTCACTGACGGCACCTGTGTGGTCTGCATCTGCTCTAAGAGCAGGGCGAGAGAAAAGGGTGGTCGGCTGCTCTCCTGCCCCACTGCTGGGCTGTTTCGACAGAGCAGTCTGCAAGACTGAGCCTGGGTTTTGCTAACCATTTCCTTCAGCGGGAAGTTTCCAGCCCACTTCAGGTCCTAGGTGAATTCCTAATTTTATTACCACCACGTTTCTGGAGAGGGCCTCCTCACACCACGTAGGCCAGTAAGACGAATAAAGGAGGTAACAAATTTCACAATTTGCACATTAATTTTTAGGGGTGGCAGCAGCAGTGACAGAGTAATGCAGTTCCTTCAGCTCAGCAGCCAGCAGACCTAACAGGACGCCTCTGTTTTCTCTCCTGACTACAATCATTGTAAGCCTGCAGGCACTGGAAGCATACCACAGCACAGACACCCATGGCAAGTAGCTGGCTGTGCAAACACTTTTATAACATGGTTGAGGAGAGGGAAGCAGGGAGGGGAACCTGAACTTCCGCTGTAGCTCAGGCATCGGCTTCATTTTTTTCTTGCTCTTGGAAGTACTGCAGTGGAGCTATCCTGAAAATTCAGTCACTGGCCTCCTGCCAAGTATTTATGGAGTCAACTTTGTACACAAGATGTGAAAACTAAATAAATAAATCCTCAGGATGTCGGATATATGTTCATGAGATAACGTCTTGTCATCAAACTGACTGCAGCTCTTCTGATTTATTTTTTTATTCTTGTTTTTATACGCATATCACAGACTTTTTGTCACTGTAAAATGATCTGCGAAGTCTGATGAGAGCAATCTTCTTGTTTGTAAAGGCAGAAGCAGCCAAATGAAATCTCTCATACTGCATCTGACTCATCTTCAGAGCAAAAAAGGAGAGACTAGAAGTAACACAGCAGGAGAAACAACAACAATGAGATCAGTAGCCATTAAGTTCCTAAAGAAGCAGAAATGGCAACAGGCATTTCTGGGAAATTTTTAGTATTTCCTTTATCTTCTTATTCTTGTGGAATATCTTGTTCCCTAAAATCCATGCCATATCAACCAAGACACTGAAAAATCAACAATGCAAAACATACGACTACAAACAACACAAGAATGACCAAAGCAAACAAAACAATTCTCTCAGAAAACACCAGAGTGCACTACTGCATAGTTAAGATAATCTACAGGCAGACTGAGGAACAACATTACTGAGGTGTGGTTTGGTCTACTTCAGCACAAATGACCCATACACCGCAAATGAGCATCTCCTTAGTTTCAGATACTTGATTTTAAGTCAAACAGATTGGATGTTTGGTATTCCTTAATACCTGAATCCCTTGGTGATTTTCTCTGGGGTCAAAATCAAGCTAAATGAAAACATACACCACAAGAGGTTTGAAGTCCAGCCTCCTCTTCAAAGCAGGGTCATGGTGAATTCAGACAATGTTGCTTAGACTTTGTCCAATTGGTCTTGAAGAACTCCAAGGAGAGAGGTTGCACAGCCTCTCTGGGAAACCTGCTCCCTTTCTCACAATGAATGTTTTTCCTCATGCCAGGTCAGAACCTCACCTGTATCAATTTATGACTATCTCTTTGTCTCCTATCACACAAGTCAAAGAGCCTAGTTCCATATTTTTATAGCCTCCTCACAGGTATTGGAGGGCAGCTATTGGGTCGCCCTAAAAGCCTTCTCTTCCCCAGGCTAAACCAGCCCCATTCCCTCAGCCTCTCCTCACAGGAGTGTGCTTCAGCCCTAACCATCATGGTGGATCTCCATTAGACTCACTCCAGTTTATCAATGTCTCTCTTCAATCTTAATCGTATGTGCTAAATACACATCCTTTTACATACAAATTTTCTGAATGCATCTTGCTTTGCTTTTCTGGAGGCTTACCTTGTTCAAGCAGGGAGTATTCATAAAGTTTCTACAGAAGCCTAAATGAGAGGATCCTGAGGCAGGTGCACCACACGGCCTCACATTGCATTAGCAGCTGCAGAAGTAGGTCATTTCAAGGGTCTTCCTGGCTGCAGGAATCCAGACAAACATTTTAGTGTGATGTCCTCTCTCAAGAAATTAAAGACGAATTGCACCTCCAGTTGAGCAATTTCCTTTGGTACTTACATATACGGGGAGTAACAGGTTAAACCTGCAATGAATGAAACAGCAGGTTTCATTCATTCACAAGGTAATAGAAAATTGCCCTGAACTCACCACAAACGCTTCTCAATTCATTCTTTCATTAATGAATAGCACTTTCATACCAAAACGGTAAACTGAAATGTCATGACTGTACATTTATAACGTTAAACACAGTTAAGTGGCAATGTAGCCAATACAATCACAGAGCTGTTAGACTAAGGAGGGGTATTTCAGTTAACATCCCATTTTTGTATCTACTGAAAGTACTATAATTATAGTTAACTGACTTGCTGAGGGTGCATAGCATTGCCCAATTAAATGTAATCCAAACCACACATCACCTTGGTAGCAAAATCTTCATGCTTAACTATGTATTTTTGATCCTGGATAATTTACAGAAAGCATCTGATGAGAGGTGCCCTTGTTGCACAGATCTTTGATTTCTAGTTCCTACAGTTTCAACAGTGAAGCTTCAAGAAGCTATTCCAGACAATACAATGCCAAGCATGGATCCCCATGCAGCCAAGCTCTGCTCTACTGAAATGAGTTATGAGTTCCCAAGGAAATTGTGCACTAGCATATATACGTGACTTTCATCCTCTACTAAACAAAATTAATGATGGCCATGTTTTTTAGACTGTATCATCAGGAGTTATATAAAGTGTCAGATAACTCTGCTCTGTTGCCTTCTGTGTTCAATGCACATAGATAGAAGAGGGCACAGGGGGAGAGTTTTCTTTCAATGAACTGCTGAAACCTCATCTTCTCTCCTGCTGTCAGGATGGTGGCACTGGTTCCCTTTCCCTTACATGCCTCTCAGTGAAAGACATCATCTCATCTTTGAGGTCATTTATTGTTGTAATGGACACTATCACAAAACTTTCAGTCTGTTGGGTGGACTTTGTATCACAAAAACAAATTTTAAGATATTTAAAAGCAACATCTTAAGAAAACCCCCACTCTCCACTTAAGACTTCCAAATAGTTCCCAAGTATCAATCACTTTGAAGCACTGTAACAGTTTGCAAATTAAACAATTAACTTCTATGACAGAAATAATGAATAGATGTACTGCTACATTTTTTCCTCACAATACAAGAGCCTATAAAGGATAATTGAAAATACAAAATGAAGATTAACCATATTAGATTTATGGGCGACAGAAATATACACTTGAGCTTGCATTTTACCAGAATTCAAGCTGTATTTCTGCCTTGCATGTACAACCTCCTGCACTAGTCCTGCACTATTTTACTGAGTAGCAAAAAATTATTACTTGCTTTTCCTTTCCATATAATATTTTAAGAGTCCTGGGGACAGAAATGTTATTTATGTACTTGGTACAAGGCAAAAAGTTCAGTGATTGGGTAGGCAAGCTCTGGAATTATGGATTTTCAGGCAAGAATTGCAAATCTGTGAGTGAAGCTGGATAAGTACCTAAGCATAACTTTGCATTGCATTAATTGTTGAACAGCAATATAGAGTACCCTGTAGTACCAAGTTTTTCTGGTTGTATCCTTGCTGAGAAGCTCGCTTAGGAACAGAAGTTAAAAAATAGTCAGAGTATAATGCTTTGTAAATTCAACAATAGGCTATTAGGTCTCACTTTACTGTTTTGATGAGATTTGTATTGAGTGAGATATAATTTCGTAAGTGCATAGACATGAGTTACCTTTCAGAATACTTACTGAACCTAAGTGTTAATATTACTACCAACAGATCCTGACAATACGGAATTCTACAGACACGAGATTAACACCTCTAAACTGCTATGTTCAGAAGTGTACTTTTACCATAGTCTTCTATTTCTTCATTCTTTATTTTTTTTTCTTTTTTTTCCTGCTGGCTGAAACTTATCATTGTAACATAAATGTAATAACATTGAAAATATTAATATTCATGAAAACATGTTAACAGTGGAAAAATGACTCAGGTCTGTAATTTCTTACATATTCTACCAACAATCTCTTAAGAAACAGGTATCATCATGACTTTACACAAGTAGCACCATTTATTCAATATTGTAAGAAAGCACAGCAAACATGTTTTCAAAATTCTTATCTTTATTGTTTGCCTTAACTGTAGCATCATGTACAGCTTTCACTTCTAACAAAGCCAAGCAGCGGAACACACACAAAAACCTGCTCAAGATCATCATGAGTGGAACCTTGGTTACATAAATGCAGTACACACGAGTTAGCTTATCGTAGTATTTCAAGTACAGGTCACTCCAGTTTCATGCAGCTTTCAGGGATATTAAAAAGCTCAATTTTGGGGGTAGACAGAGAAAACAGCTACAACATTTATAGAGATGACTCATTTTTACATCAAATTCTTAAGTCTAAATTCTTAAACTACAGCAGGGACCCTTCTTCAGCAGAAAATTTTTTGCTCTGCAAAACAAAAAGACAAAAAATTAGTCACTTTGCTGCATTAAGTACAACCAAGATCATTAGCAGACTAAGCACTTAGAGTGGCTCACGCTGCATATATTCCCATTTCTGTCAACAGTTTTCAGGTTTAGATGCCAGCTCCTGGCAGGCTACCTGAGGTGAAACGTAAGTAGGTATAAAACCAATTACTTCTGTGAGGGCTTTGCCACTTCATATCCTGGCTAAAAACCTGAGACTTACCAGACTAGCCTGTGTGGGATCACCTAGCATGGCTACAGAAACAGATGTGGAAACCAAGACAGTTTGGTTTCATATCTACATATCTAATATGAATAGAATAATACCTATAATATCTATAGATATTATATCTACAAGTTGTTTATGAACTACTTTTAAAATGTAAATGGTTAAATATCAACTAGCAGTTTTGATGAACATGGTTTATCCTGTCACAGTCTAAATACAATTCTCTAAATTGCACTTTTTATATGGGTCTAATGTGTTTGTTATTTATCACATTTTGCTGGCTTACATCCAAAAAAAAAAAAAAGCCCAAGATGGAAGGAAGGACAGAAGGGAGGAACAAGCCCAATTCAAACAGTTAAACCATAGGATTCAGACACACATTCTAACAGGAAAAATACAAGCGATGTTCACTATTTATCAACAGATATAACCACCATCTCAGTATGTACTGAGCACCTCATATGAGGCTGCGAGGGAGTCCTGACCTATTGGATATCAATGGGAGTTTAGGCTCTCCAGACACTCAGAAGTTATAATACAACTGACTTTCCTATTTTAGATTTTAGTTAGTGACCCTAAAGCCTCCTTGTCCACCCCCTTGAGAGATCCCCAGGATTAAAACAAAGATAAACAGAACTACAATAGGATTACATTTCGGTATGCTCTCCTGTGCTTCAAGACAGAGTTTTACCTGAAGCAAATCCTTAACCTCTAAAGATGCCAATAATGTAGGAGCAGAAACCATGCAGGGATTCCCAGCAATGTTCCCGTGCCAGTTTCATTGCTTCAGTTTCATTTTCAGACCCTTGACCATGTTGGGTTGGTTTTATAAGAGGTAGTATTGCAGGCTTCCCTATTTTCTTAACAGAGCTTTTCCCTGCTCCCCTCACAGAGGCTGAAGTTTTCTGGACTGACTTGTCCTGATTGGCTAGGTCTTCCGGCTCCATACCAGCAGCTATTTGCTTCATGAGAGCATCTGCAGGAGCCTTTTGGCACATGGTGGCCTTCAACACTTGTGTGGATTCGCAAGCATGAGGGAGCTTTCTAAGTTCCACGGCAATCTGATTCCAGTAGAGTTTGGGATTGTTTCGGAAAGGACGACAGACTGATGGCTTGCCAGTGTATTCACACCAGTAGGACTTGCCTTGGCTTTTGCATTCAATTCTTAGTTTCATCTCCTCATCCCCACTCATGCTCATGGTGCAGACGTCTTTGGTTTTAGTCCGAAAATTGATTTCTTCACCATTGCTTCTCTTCTTTGGCTTCAGTTTCTGTCCCCATCCTGCCACGCCACAGATCACTACTAGGAAAAGAAGGGCAACGCTCTTCATGGCGAGATCCTTGAGCAAAATGATCCAAGAAAGTGGAAGTTGTAAGTACCTGGCTGCTCACAATTTAAAGGCTCAGTGCACAAAGAAGCCTCTTTCCAGCTAGATGTAGGATGTAAATTTTTTTTATTTAAATAATAAATCACCCTTCAGTAGGCATGTGCCCATAATTTATAGCCCAAGGGAGTGTCAAATAACCTGTGAACTCCCAAGAAGGTAACAAGACAAATCTTGTAAACGCAGTTAAATACAGAACGATAGTTGTATAACCGAGAAGCACATTCCTGTCCAGGATGAACATGTCATATTTGATTTTTAACAGGTATTTTCCATTCTTCAGCTGTTTTAGAGCTATCTTCATGCCTGAACTTGTAAAGCCATGTTGAAGTAAAAAAGATAAAAGTGCCAAAACTATCTATGCAGATACGTCTGGATGATTATAAACATGTCCTGCTAATAAAAGCTGATTTGTGCAGTGGCTTTTCTGTGGATTTGCACAGTAAGGATGCAATTTTAGTACTTCATTTTGTCAGCACTTGACATACACTGTGGACACAGGGAAGAATCAACTGCACAATCTTTAAGTCACGAAAGATTTTTAGACTTGCAATATTTAAATACTTGCACGATTTAAAAATATATAGGGAATAAGGCTTTAGCAAAATAATGTAGGCCTAAACATAAGGCAGATGTTTGGAAATTTTATAATTACTGTTAATCCTTGGGTTATTTTCAGCCAACAGAACAAGAACTAGCTTATCACAGCTCTCAGCACCAGGGAATACACCCTAGGAGATGTCAAATTTACTTATTTGTGCTTTAACACATATTTGTGCTTTATCAGATTTTACTTCCACACTCCCTCCCCTTTATTTATTTATTTATTTTTAATATTTCCCTGTTTATAATAAATGAGACATAGGTAGGTCATAAAGCAAATACAAGAGAATATAAATATTTTTGTGCAGTTCTGTACTAACAGTTTCTGCAGTAGCTAAAAGCAGCAGAGCTATGGAAAGTCGTGGTAAGTCCCTTGGTGTTCCGTTGGTCACAAGGAACCCCCCTCTTGTGCTGCTGCACGACCCAGGACTTTTCTAGCTCATAAGACCCTGTCTTCTCACCTGACATCCAGCCAGCCAGAAGAATCTTGTTGCCTATCTCACACTTCATTCCAAGGATTTCGAAGTGGTACTGGAAGCACTCAAAGACCTCTTGATAACTGAACGAATAAATGCATTGTGTTTACACTTTCTTATGCACAATAGTACTGAGAATTCCTGGAAACTAAAGACATTCGTCTCTTGTTCTCACTAATAATTGATGGAGTTCAAAATTACTTAAAAAATACTTTATACCAGTTTCAGATCTCTAGTTCTGAAAAGTTCTCAGGTGCAATCATGATGACAAATCAGCCTACAAGGACAAGGAGAAATATTGAAGCTTGGACTCAAGAGCTCTGGTGTACTTAAGTACTGCAGTTAATATGTTAACTGCAAACCGTTTGTCTCATTCCCATCCAACTTTTATGTCCTGCCTGCCTATGCTTCAGATGAAATAGCCCATGGTCTGTAATATCACTGGAAAACACTTGTCCTTTTATAGGTCGGGCTAGATTGCCAGCAGTGAACTGTGGGAACTGAAGGCCTAGAAAATAATTAATTCTGCTATCAGCACAACACAAACAAAGATAAGCACTAACAACTTGAGCATTTGCAGGATATGTAGGTGTTCCCCACAACTCATTAGCTCAAATCCTACATCTCTGCATAAATCACACCCTTTGTGGAATTCAGAAGCTCTCTCACACAGAGTCAATATTCTTTCAGTCCTTCCTGCTCCAGTTCTTGGTCTTTTATCTTGCATAAGCTAAAGTCATCAATAAAAGTAAGATATAGGATAAGTTTTTAGTCAGGGTAAAAATAACTCATTTTTGTAAGATTTTAACTGCAAATCTGAGACAGGTCTGCGTAGCAAAACAATTGAGAATCAAACATCAGTTAGTTAAGCAAGTTCTTTTTTATTTAAGTGAACTGGCAACATTTTCTCAAATTAAAAATAGAAGCTTTTAAAAATCTACAGTTCTGAACATTACATATACACATTATGCTACATACTGTCAATTAGAAATGTCTTCGTTTATGACCTAAAAATGAAAAAAATAAGGTTATTCCAGATTAAAGACTGGTATGACTTTCCAACATTTCTTTAAAATTATTTGAATGATTTTCAGGATTATCCCTATTTCAAGCTAGTGAACTTCACTGGAAACAGTTAAGAATACTGATATGCAAAGAGACACTATTTGAGATCAATATGCCCAATTATTTCACACTTTGTAATGTTTTACACTAGTACAATAAATACTTGTGGCTCTTTTGATTAATTCTGCTGTTAACTAATTCAGCAACACAACCGTATGCCAAAATTCAAAGCAATAATGCCAGAATAGAAATTCTAACTCCAGTTGCTGAACGTGTCTGAATTTCAATATTGGAAATCCTATTTTGAAATTATTTAACAAAAATAGTATCACTGCCCCTCAAAGAGGCACAGCTTAACAGTGACACTGTTAAGGATGTTACAGAAGTGGGTGTGAATGGGGAAAAGGGAGTCAGCGAATGTAAAGCATTCTGAAAATCACCAACATTGACATCTTTCATGCTCTTTTTGGGTACTACTGAACTCTAGAAAGCTTAGCTTTTTGCTGTATTAAGCATTACACATACTCCCAACCCTCCCACCCAAACACAGTTTCAAAACAGAAGTCTCCCTTTTAGGTCTATGCTGCAAAAAAACACTATAAATTAAATCATAATTAGAAAAAAAAAAAAAAAAAAAAGGAAGAAAAAAATGCAACTGAACTTTCAGAGACACAAAGAGACACTGTGCATCCCATTACAATTAAAATTTAGTCCAAATTGTTCATTCAAGAGCACCAAATAGCAACACTGATCATGCTGGTAAATTCATTTGTGAAATGTATTATACAATATTAAAATCTTAACTAAACACTCATAAGTTTTAAGAAAAACATATATACAAAAGTCTCTGTATACAAAATGTATTTTTATGTAAACGTGTATGTACTGTATTTAACGCATCTCAACAATTTAAAATAAGAACTTGACCAATTGTCAAAGGACTAAGCAAAGTCAGTTAATCTAATTAATTTATATCCTGTGATGTAAGATAGAAAGCCCAGTGTAAAAAAGTAAAAAACAAAAAACCGTTTTAATTCAAGCCTTGAACAGTGGTATTTGAGAGGCAGTGCCCTGGTCACAAAAGATCCTGTACAGTAGTTTATGGCATAACATTCAATAGTACATTTGTGATTTGCAGTGCGGGTCACATAAAACAAGTGGCTCAGTATTTTGAAGATGAATGTAAATGCCAATACGCTTGGTAGAGTAACGATACAGTCCCATAGAAGAATCTTGAGCCTCATTTCTGTAGCCTGGAAATAATTACAAAAACAAGTCAGGAAAACTTGATGAAGACACAATTCTAACGTAATTTAACCAGAACAAAGGCATAGATTTTCATAGGAACACAAATATGGTTCAATACGTTTTTAAAATTATTTTTAAATCTTACAACATTCACACTACTGAAAGCAGAATAGTCTTAAAAATAGGAAAGTAGGTCTGGAATTGACTTTAAAAGCTTATTGCTTACCCCTTAAAGTTTCCAGTATCTGTTACCACTGTTCCACAGAGCTATAAAAAAAAAAAAAAAGCAAACAAACAAGCAACACAAATCAGAATCGTAACTTTCTTTTGTCCGCAGACAGAACAGAAACAGATTGTCTAGCTATAAGGCTCATTTGGTACCAAATCTTTCTCAAACTTCCACTTATTTAATGAAGAACTTTTCAAGAAAGAGAAAATAGTTTTCTTGTTTACTCCACCAACCTCTCCTCTTACCTTTGTTTTAGGATAGAAAGAAATGTTTGGGTTACCAATTCAACACCAATCTTCTTTGAAGAGCCTAATCCAGCCTCCAATTTTATTCTCCCAAAGTGGTGTCTGCATTTGAGGTTATTTATATCTTTAACACTTGTTTTAACATGTATATCACCTCTATGTGAGGTATCTATATAAATGTAAACACACCTCATGGATCTCCTACTTGTATTTACATATCTCGTATTTATAAAGAGAGAGATTTGCATCTCTTTTTAGCAAAACAACTCAGCTGGTTTCCAAGGACAAAGAAAACTATGCAAAAGTGCAGGTGTACAGAGACCTATTCACAGTCAGATCTCCCAAAGTGTCTAAAATCCTTGTAGGAAAAGCAAGGATCATTTAAAAATAAAGAGCTTGCTCAAATAAAAATGAAGAATAAGACCCTACTCATACGAGAATCCTGGACTAAGGAACCCAATGCATGTATCTAACATAATCAGCAGTTTTTTAAATGATTTCAGTTAACTTTTCAGAAGAAAGTATTGCTTCAAACAGAATTCTTATGCCATCTTACAGAAGGCAATTTTGAGTAACTATTAAAATTTAGAAAAAGGAAGTCAGAATTGAACTAGTGGCTTTAAAAGATTATTTTATGTTAATTTTTAGCTTATTCAGGAACACTGTATTAACTATTAATCAATTCCTGAAATACCATGAAAAACATGCTCTAAACTTCAAGATTATTAACATTCATATTAAAGATTCAAAGATCAGAAAGGGACTTCTAAGGCCTGAGCAATTATTAGTTTCCTCTTATGTAAAATATCAAAAGTCCTGAAACAGTTCTTAGATGTGCCAGTGGAGATTAGTTTTGAATTAGATACCTTCTAGATTTATTTAGGGAATCTTTAAACTGCAGCACAGACAATGACAATCCTGATCAGATCACTGAAAACACTGTTATATATAAATATTTACTTTAGAAGGAAATGCGGAATCCAGATTTGGTCACTAATAAGGACTGTAAAATACACTTCTAACAAACAGTAACATGCAGCTGATGCAGCCATAAGATCTGGCAAGATTTGCAAACTTTCCATTTTCTTGGTGTTTAATCATCATTGAAAGAACAATGCTATCTTATTCGTCTGCCAGCTCTCGACCTGTATTTTTTCATTCATAAAGTTGTAAATTAAGGCACAGGGAGCTATGTACTTTAATTACAGATTACAGCCTTCCTTAAGCAACTCGTATCTTGCAAAATATACTATTAAAGTTGAGGGACACCCTATGTTATCTATAAAAAACTGAAAGTCTCACAACTAGCTAAGGTCTTACAGCACAAGAGTTGGAGACAGAAAAGAACACAAGTCTCCTGCCTTTTAAATCTAACTTAAATTTCTTGTTTTGTGATGTTACACTAACTCTACCCATGCGGAAACACCCATTTAATCTCTTCATGTTTTCTGCATATCCTGGATCATCTGCCTTTTGCACAGCAAAAGCTCTTCACTGCATCGTCTAAAAAAATGTAATATAAGCACACTTACTCTGGTGACAGAGCAAATGAGCAATTAAATGCTATGCTTATTTGCAGAGTCTCTACAGCTCCTCATTAGAATTCAGGATGATCAGAAGAAAAAGCTGATTTTATAAAATTTGGCTTTTGTGTTTCATGCATTGCACAGGAAGAACACACACAAATTAATCAGTTTGTAAAGTTGCACCTGCTTCAGTCCTAGATAATATATAAAAAGATACGCTCATTACAGACAAAAAAAAAAAAGGAGCAAGAATGCATTCCACCCTATCACTTTCACCTGCCATCAAAATATTTTAATGTTTACCAATTATTTAGGGCAACCCATTGTGCTAGATAAATACCTAATTATCTGGATTTTATGTCCAAATGTAGGCAATTCCTTCGTTACGTTGCTGGAGATTATTACAATATTAATTGTTATGTAATGAAAATTTAAGAAATATAAATCATACAGCATTTTTTATAATGAATAATCATGCAAGAAACATAAATTATTAAGTGATTCACTTTAAAACGTGCAGGAAACTGGATAGGTGATTAATAGAGTAGACTAAGAAAGGACATGAAGGCATGCAGTTTCAGACTTGGTTTACCTTGTAATAACAGGATTGTGTATACCATATAAATGCTCTTTATGATAACCATTATTACCATTTTCCGTACTGTAATAAAATAAATACACCAAAAAAGACCATGTTAACTACAAGATGCACTATGTACAGTATGGCTTCCAAGACATGTACATGGATGATGGTCTTATATGTAAAGATAAACTGTTTCTGTACAGTAGAAGATAACTTTTCCTTTGTAACAATTAGGAGCTATGGAATAAGTATAACTTTACATTTTTTATATTTTAATATTCTCCATAAACTATTTATTAAGATATTCCAGTTGAGTTGGATACTCTAATATAAAGTCTGGTGAAACAAAACGTGTTACCTCTGTTGAAGTAACAAGTTATATTAAAAATATAAACCCTCCCACCTGAATAAAATAATTTTACCAAATACCAGCAAAAATGTCTTACTTTTTCATGGGTATAGTTTCGACACTAAAAAACATAAAAAAGGAGGAGTCATTAACCAGACAGTAAAATAAGTGATTAACTTTAGCTGTACATGCCTGTTTCTGCTCTACTGATTTCTGAATGTGTAATGAAGAATTATCAGTGTGAAATTTGAGAAATGCAGTGCACAGGCCAACTGAAGAATGAGTAAAACGAAGAGCAGAAAAGAAAATAGTAAAACCAAAACTGATGGGAAAATAAGTAAGAACAGTTATCATAAAGTAAAATGCCAAGTCCCTGAGACAGAGGAACTGCAATTGAAAAAGGAAAGACTGGTTAGGAATAACTAAGACAGTAAGGAAGCAAATAGTTAATTCAAGGAGATTAAAAAGCACAGTTCACCTAAACAGATAACTTAGCAAAGCTTAATCGGTTGCACATTGGAAGATATTTATATAAAGGCTGCACATAAAGCTCTGAAGACCTCATTCTGAAGTCATCTCTTGAAGCCAGAGCTAGAAATATCTACAATCATGGCAATTTAAATTCACCAAAGTCTACCTGCACGAAGCACTTTGCAGGCACCAACCCAAACCTGCAGTATTTCTCAAGAACATGCATTGCTCATCTGACAGCACAGAAGATTTAAAGATTATAGCACCTTCATGTGAGACACCAGAAAAAAACATTTAAACCCATTTGCCCTTTAGTTTGACTAGGAGTATATACTTACTCGTCATACACATCCTCTGTATCCATTCTACGATAGTATTTGGAGAGTTTTACAGCAAAAATTATGGCAGGGATTAAAAATATTGAAGAGCCTCCCAAACCAAACCAGAAGGTATTCTGAAAAGAAACAAAATCCAGAGAAAAAAAAAAAAGATCACAGCACAGTTACTAAAAGAACTCATTAGAAACTACTGTCACTGGTCTGTGCACTGAAGCTCCTTATACTAGCATGGAACAGGACAAGCTAAGCAACCTCCACAGTCACTAAAGTAAAGAACACTTCTAAAGTGTTCTTTCTAAAGACACCACTATCTTACAGATGTAACCAAACACAAGACTGTCCAGAGATGCTCAAATTCTCAAATTCACACATGTATAATGTCTTAAGTAGTTATTTCAACTTAGTCAGCCTTGGGCTAGAAAGTGATTTTGTCTCTCAGCATTTACTAGTGTCATTTTTTCACTTTTCTCGCTATTTTAAATTAGTATCTGAGGTTCTTGCAAAAATCTGAGTTTCCAGCACTTTCTCAATGTGCTTTCTAACTTGTTAGCTGCAACCTGCTTGCATAACTAATTGTATTATCGCACAGATGAGCTGAGTTATCATCAGATGTTAGAATGATGGTTTTTCAAATTTGGTTTGTATCGCCTGGAGGCATTCTGACTTGTATGTGACTCAGATAGGTTCTATCATCAAAAAAAAACACGATTCATCTACCGCTGGATGCTTAGTTGCTACTCAAAACTCAGAAGCTCTGTAATTTATGAGATGATCCACATGTACAACATGGTTCTGGTAGGTTAGAAAATTTTATGACATTATCAAGGTCAGAGTGTCTTTGACTGGTTACATACATTTACTGTTAGTGTGACTGTTACCCAGCTCAAATTGTGATACAAATAATAGCTAGATGTTTCAGGTCGTTTCCATGCATGTGGTTGCTTATTTTATTTTTAATATATGCTGCCCCATCTCCAAGCTCTTTTGCAAGACAAAAGGGCCAACACTGCCCTTGCATACTGATGCAAGTCATGCTCAGTCTCCAATGTACAAGAATGATTCAGTCTGCTACAAGTCAAGTGATAAAAAAATCCATTTACCTCATTCAGGTAAATTCTAGATTCCCGAAAAGATACTTGAGAAAGTTTTTCCTCAATATTTCTTTATCTCTCCCTCCAACTTAAGTTAGAAGTGGTTACTGTTAGAAACTTCAGATTTTTATGTTTTTTCTATTTCAAGGAGGTTCTGAATCATGCAAGCTGAAAACCATCCTTTCCAAAACTTAGATTCCAAATTAGTAGTAGTGTATTTATTTCACAATACAACTTTGAAAAATATTTGCTAAGACAAGTTGATTTTACAGGATTTATTTTACAGGATTCTTGCTAACAGAAGCCGAAGTTTAATGAAAACTGAAAACAAGTCCAGCACTGGTTGATCCAGGTCCTTGAATAACTTTGGATGCGATCCTTTACTGTCACACTTCTGAATAGTCTAGCCAGAATAACTGAATGCAGAGTTATGTTCAAAGAATTTCTCACTTGATGCCCTAATTTTGAGAAACAGATAAGATTTCTTACCACAGAATCAGTTACATAGCTGCATAAAAATATATCTACTGCTGTATCTATCACATTGGCAATAGGCTTGCATGCTGCTACCTCCATGGCAATCTGAAAAACATTAAAGAAAACAGTTTGAGTTATCTAACAGATTAAAAATGAGAACCTCAAAACTTGCTTACAGCTACTTTGTTCGCAGATGACACCAAGTTAGGTGCGTGTGTCGATCTGCTTGAGGGTAGGAAAGCTCTGCAGGAGGATCTGGATAGGCTGCACCGATGGGCTGAGGTCAACTGCATGAAGTTTAACAAGGCCAAGTGCCGGGTCCTGCACCTGGGGCGCAATAACCCCAAGCAGAGCTACAGGCTGGGAGAGGAATGGTTGGAAAGCTGCCAGGCAGAGAAGGACCCGGGAGTGATGGTGGATAGTCGGCTGAATATGAGCCAGCAGTGTGCTCAGGTGGCCAAGAAGGCCAACGGCATCCTGGCTTGTATCAGGAACAGCGTGACCAGCAGGGCTAGGGAGGTGATCGTCCCCCTGTACTCAGCTCTGGTGAGGCCGCACCTCAAGTACTGTGTTCAGTTTTGGGCCCCTCGCTACAAGAAGGACATGGAGGTGCTTGAGCGGGTGCAGAGAAGGGCGACGAAGCTGGTGAGGGGCCTGGAGAACAAGTCCTACGAGGAGCGGCTGAGGGAGCTGGGCTTGTTCAGCCTGGAGAAGAGGAGGCTCAGGGGTGACCTTATCGCTCTCTATAGGTACCTCAAGGGAGGCTGTAGTGAGGTGGGGGTTGGCCTGTTCTCCCACGTGCCTGGTGACAGGACGAGGGGGAATGGGCTTAAGTTGAGCCAGGGGAGTTTTAGGTTAGATGTTAGGAAGAACTTCTTCACTGAAAGGGTTGTGAGGCACTGGAACAGGCTGCCCAGGGAAGTGGTGGAGTCACCATCCCTGGAAGCCTTCAAAAGACGTTTAGATGTAGAGCTTAGGGATATGGTTTAGTGGAGGGCTGTTAGCGTTAGGTTGGAGGTTGGACTCGATGACCTTGAGGTCTCTTCCAACCTAGAAAATTCTGTGATTCTGTGATTCTGTGATACTGTTTACTAAATTGTTCTCTCTCTCCCTTTCCAAATTCACAATAAATTCCAATGGGATATGCTATCAATTGAACTTAAATCTTTAAAACATCAACTCAATTTCTCAATGACTTAAGCTACAGAAAGAAGAACAAAACAAGATGCTAATGATATAATTTTGAACTAAGCAGTCTCAGTACAATTTTAGCACAAATGGTAGTTTTCAGGCTAGCCCTGGACAAAAAAACAAACTGTACTAAATTGGTATTTTATTCCAATCAGTACTACTCATCCTTTCAATTCTACTTCATACAAAATTATTTTGAGAAGACAAGTTTTCTCCTTCCCATTGAGCACAAATATCTTACAAATTGAAATTACAAAACATACAATCAACGTAACTTTTCTATTACTACTATTTAGCTCCTTTACGTTTTTAAAAGCAGCTTCTCTCAATAAAGCAAATGCACCTTACCGACTCCTTCACCCAATCAATGTATTGCTCGAAGTAGCCAACTATGGTGTCCATGTACTTTTTTGTTTCCTAAAAACAGACAAAAGTAAGTGAACCTCTATCTCCATGATAGGTTAAACAAATGTAATTAAATCAGATAAAACTTACCTGGACAATAACTAGAGAAGCATTGTTGTTTATGAGAAGCTGGGCAGCATTAACAGCGCTAATGACGTTTTTCACCTTAACCTGGAGGGGAAGAGAAGGTGTTTAATATAAAAAAATCCCTTTCAAGCTGTTACAGTTCTTCTGCAGCCACTATATATGATAAATTATTCTCTTGATACATCCATAACATCGTCTTGTGAACACCTGACAAAATATGCAATTACACTCTGCCTAAGGATCATGACCATCTGACAAAAACCTTTAACTACTAAAAGAGAAAAGTAGCAGTAGGTACGAACGGCAACTTTTCCTGGAACCTACGTAATTAGTTTATATACTAGACCACCTTTCTCTTCTGTTCTTGTTGTCTTAAGAGTAGAGATACTTTCATCTCTTGAGAAATCCAATCTTTGGGTCCTACGATAGTGGTCAAAATCACACACAAAAAAAAAAAAAGGTACCAGAGCCAAAGGCAGGCTGGAAGCGATAGAAAACTTTGCTGACAAAAGTAACCATCTCGTTGCTTATCCTCCTCACACCTGCAGAGCCCAAAGGCAGCTGGTCTCACTATGGTGCAGGCACTAGCTGCTATTTGAATGGGAAACTGGACACCCTGGAGAAGCTTCTACACAGTCACAGGCTCCCAGTGTTTGGCTGATGCTGCAGAAGCAGAAGGGTAATGACTACAATGCCAAAGAGATGGGGCCCAGTGGGAGCTGGACATTGGACAAGAGCTGGTCAAGAATGTGAATCACAAAGCTCTTGTCTCAATTGTATTTTTGGGTTTTCTTTCTTGGTTGTTCCCCATCTCCAAGTTTAGCTTTCAAGGATTCTAGAAAATAAAAAGGCTACATTTTTACTAGCATTATTAGCACCATACACGGAACTTTACTCTAGTCTATTTTATCACCTGATAATTAAGTTTGTAATTCATATTTAAAAAAAAGATTCTTTCCTTCTCTCCCCCTCCTCTAAAAGGAAGGGAATGGCAACATAGAAGAAGCTGTGCAGAGATATCTAAAAGCTTTTTACTACCTCACTGCACTACAATCTCTTCCTAATAACAGAACAACCAGAAATACTCAAACCTGTATTGAAAATATGTCCTGTATATGGGGTAAATGGATTTAATACACAGTAAAATGCTCCTGCTGCCAGAAAAAAAAACTTACCATAAGTTCAGATGATGTCCTCTTCAGAAGCCTAATGCTCTGATTTAAAGTGCTCTAGTACAAAAGAGCGGAAAAAAAAAAGGTAAGTCATCACTAGAGGTAAGAGCCTACTTGTTGCAACACTGTATGTGTGCTTCAATTTTGTACAGATTATTTTGTTTGCAATATAACGTACCACATTTTATACAGTAACAGCAGTTATATTAACTTAAAACTAATAAATATATTGTGTTATTAACCATTCATGTTGGTGATTCAGTTACAGCACTAAGTCGTTAAAAGCTGTGTACTTGAAGACTTCAAATTAACTCAAATTAGTAACAATAAACTAGGAAAGATTTATTTGGGGGAAGAAAGAGAGAACAGTTGAAATTGGAACTGGGTGTCCAGAGTACAGCTTTGTATTTTGTGGTATTATTGTATATACAAATATACAGTATTTGTATATTGTGCAGTGTCAGAAGGGAAGAAGCACTTACCCTAGCTTTAACATATTTCTTGACAGTCAGTTTTGTAAAAGGAAAAAGAGATGAGAATAATTAGGAGTTAATTAGAAAGAACAGCATAGAATCAGAGGCCTAGTGCTTTTTTAGGAGGGCTTTGACAGGGGCAGAAATACTTTATCTGATGCTAAGATAAAATAAAAGTCTTCAAGTTATGTAGAGGAAAAAACAACAGCTAGCACGTATGAAATTCACAGCTTGATACAAATCAGTGTCTGGAAAAAAAAACATTCAGAAGGAGCCTTTTCACATCTTTAACAGCATCAACAGAAAATATTTTCCTTTGGCTCTAACTACGACTGTCAGAGCTTCAATTCCAGCACTGTTAAGTGCTTGTTAACTTCATGAAATGTGTGAAAGTCAAAACTACTTTTATTACTGAAGACAAATGGTAAGGAAAAAAGAAAATGGGTGATTTAAGATTAGAATTTTGGAAAGTTCTTCCCCGTTTCCTCTTTTATCCATATATAACCAAAAATATAAATAGGGAAAAAATGGGGCCATGATCTTAGGCAGTATTTTAAAGGCAGTATTATAAAGTAGTAGTATCCCACGTATGAGAAATGTTTATTAAATACAGACTTTAACCAGTTTAATCTTCAGTGACAATACAAATGCAACTTGTGCTTATATACTAGCAAGTTCAGCTTTCTAAATTGCATTCAAGATTCAGAGAACCATTTGTTTTTTACATATATGTTTTAATATTGCTTTAATATTTTACCATAGCTTGCTCTAGTGGAACAACTTGCTGGTTATGAATCATCCGAATATTGTTTGCATGTCCTTTTAAGGCATTTTCCAGTGCTCCTTTTGGCTGCAAAAAATGAAATTATTCAGTATTGTTCAATACTCCCAAAGCTTTCAAATAAAAGCAAAAAAAAAAAAAAAGTGAACCACAATGAAAGTTACACATTATAAACTGCATGGCTGCTAATGCTAACAACAGGCTATGACAAATGGAAATCCTCAACACAAAGGGAAAAAAAATTGCCATATTAATAATTCAAACCTCAGAAACCAAAACATATATATATTAAACTGCTTGTCTGGCTGTAACATTATCATCAGATTTAATAGAAAATTTTCACAGAGCCCACTAAGTTAGTTTAAATACAGAAGAGGAAGCACACCCCTTGCTACTCTCCTCTTCTCTGGCCCGTCCCTGGTGCAGGGGTGCCCTCCTCTGGAACGAGCATTTCTCATTCACAGATGCTCAAATACTTTTGCTGTGTGCGGCATGGACATAGCCACTAGTCATCTGCTTTCTGAAGGGCAGTGAAGTCTCAACCCTTTCAGTTGGAAATGACTCTGTGAGGGATATTTTTCCTTTTAGTGGCTTCCACTTTTCAGTCAAAAGATGAGCTTGTGCCCTGATTTTAAAGCCTGGATACCCACCTGGAGCTCACACTTATTGCAAAACGCCATCAAAATTAAATGTATTTAGGAGAATTAAATCATTTCATCCACTTCTTTCTTCATTTTTGTCACCTCTTGGTGGCAAAAACAACTGGCTCCCTGAATACACATTTAACTCAATTTCAGAAGTAGAAGAATTTTAGTCCAAGACAAAACATAGACCTAAACCTGTTTTCTCAAAGGAAATCAGATTTCTCTGTTTTCACATCATACAATCCACTGGTACCCCAACACCACTTTTGGTTAGCAGGCTTGCTTGCCTTTCCTCCTCTGAAACTTCTTTTCCCATTTTGAGACCGCAGCCCTTGGGGAACTTAGGTACCTACAGCAGGTAACTACAGGCCCATTTCCATAGGACACAGTTTTAAGGACTCAAAAACTGCTGGATTTGCAAGAAGAGCTACCCTAAATGCAAGCCCTGGCTTGTGTAGAGATGAGCCCTCACTCAGGAAAAGGGGTTTCAAGATGTTTCATCTGGGGTACCCTAACAGTGCAGCTTTCTACTGAGAAAAACTTCTGCTGATACTCTTTACTGTACTGGCAAATAGAGAATAGGAAGAGCTATCATTTCATTTTGTGGAAAATTTACTTTTTGTCAAAATTAGATTATTTCATGAAAAGACATGCTAGTCAAATAGCAGAAGGAACAAATGACAATGCGAATGGCTGTATGAATTTTGCTTCTCTGCTTCTGTACAGTGGAAATTACTTTTTCTGCAATGCCTATTACAGCAGCGTCTACACTGGAAAAGAGAATAAATCCCAAGGCAGCACTGTAATTGAGAATGGCAATGCATCTCTCACAGTACTTGTTCTTCTCCACTGCTGCCATCCAATCTGAGAGAACCAGCCTGGTGAAAAGTAGCAAAACGTTTTCCTAGTTAGACTTATGCCTTTTTAAAGCCAGTTTTATCTTTGGGGTACATACTTCTGCAACGTTTTTCTAAGGCCCCCCTGCAGCTTTTTCCAGCTTTGCCTATTCTTTTGATAGCAGTCTGCCAGGGATGCTGCTCTGTCTTGTGATCCTCTTTCCAAATGAGAAGGAAACAAACCCTCGCCCCCTTTACCCAGTTTACAGGTATAATGGCTAAATACTAAGAAATATATCTATTGTAAAGCCAAACAGCAAAAGACCATCATTTTTAGCTGTATGGCCAGCAGGCTTTGATGCTCAGACATGCGTTCATTTCCTGAGAAGTGCTCGTGTGAGCAGTCATTTCATGTTTTCTGTTCCGAGAGATAAGGGTGCTCGATACTGTCCGTAAGGCTACAGAGCAGCTTCAGTACACTTTGTGCTGACAAGCTGGATCCACTTACCTAATAATATCTGTGGGCAATATTGTTCCTTTCTTCATAGCATGACCCCTTGGTTTGATACAATTTTTTTTTACTGTTTGCTTTTTCCAGTGTTAAAATGTACATTTAATTTTGTGCAAGGTGCCAGAAAATGCAATCTATACACTCAAAGTTAATTAATTCCAAAAGTTTTTAATGTATTCTTTAATTGATTGTTCCTGTAAGCTGTAAGAGCTATCACAATAATAAAGTAGAATTATAAAATACCCTTGGAAACCAGCATCCATTTTGTAACAATCTAATATGTTGTATTGTGTTGGTTTTTTGTTTAGTCACTTTACAGATTACACTATATAGCAAGAATACACTCACTTACATACACTCTGAGAGAGAACACATTTAATATTGTATTTTTCTTTGTCTTTTATATGAAGAAATTACTTAGCCTTATCTATTCGCACTTCCAATGCTCCCTTTAGATTCTGCTACAAAAAAAAAAAAAAAAAAGAAAACCCAATCTACCTGCACAATAGATTTTCTTTTATGGAGCTATGTAAAATGTACCTTTAAAGAGACATCTCAGAGGCAATTCTATTAAGATATAACATGTTGAAGAACCTCAGCTTTCACTTTAGAAAACAGCCCCCAAAACAAAAAGTCTCCATCTGTACAACCTTCAAAATGGTAGAGAAAAAATTGAAAATGGAAGTGAAGTGTGGCCAAAGCTATTGGTGTCTGTCCAAGTCAGCAGACAACCTAAATGAGCAAGCATACAAAGTATGACTCACCCACTGTGCTTAAAGAGGATGATAGACACCATACAAAAAAAAAAAAAAAAACAAACATGGGCAGACTAACCCCCATGTGAGTACAGGTCTGGCATTTAAAAAAAAAAAAAAAAAAAAAAAAAAAGGAACAGGTGTGATCAATTTTTGCAAAAAGCTGGATTAAACATACCAGCCACTTCTACCAGTGCTGCCCTCTCCCTGGAGGAAGGATGAAAATTTGATAAATTCCAACCAGCATGGTCTCACTCTGCTGCTGTGTCTTTTTGTGATACAAATGACTGTAGTACATGTGCAGCATAACTCTCTCCCATGCCACAATGCAGCAATTTGTCTTATGTGACTGCAAAGCAATCTAGTGTCCAAACTGTCTCCCACTTTGAAATTAAATAGAAAGTGACCTTGACATACATCCAAACGTATCACTTGAATATTTAGTTAGTTTAGGTGTTAACACAGCTGTGTCATTCTGCAGATTCATTCATTTGTTGTAGTTCTAGCCTTTGAGCAGTGTCAGTGTGTCTACATTGAACAAGCCCTACAGAGCAGATAGGATCTCTTTTGTGCATTCTTCCCCCTCAGTGGAGCCCCAGCTCCTAACAGAGGCCTTATGAGCTGCCTCAGTATTCATTTCATTGCTAATTGCAAAATCTTCTGAGCACTAAGTGAAAGAAAACCCACTGAAATCCATCATGATCCAAGCAACTTTTCTTCTAACTAGGACCCTAAAACGTAGACAGCGTCAGAGGAAACACTACAATGGAGTTAGCAGGCACTCTGATTTCTTAATCTGCAGTTTAACAAAGTATGCTTCCAAAGCAGAGGCTGTAAAACTGCTAACATATAAAAATCAATATTGAGCACTCTCTAAAACATAGCTCACATACAACATTGTTTTTTTAAGTTTTTCCTTATGCGACAATGCACCTTCTATGTGTCTGAAGTACAAGAACTTTCCAACAGAAAGTCTAAATATTTGGCTATACATACTTATATAATATTAAAATGCCAAATTTTATGTATTATTATATTGATAAGTTAAACTTACCAGCTGGTCTGCTCTTGCTTCTAAGTCATTAGCAAATGACAACAGATCAACCTTGGTTACACTTTTATTGATCTAAAACAAGATATGAACAGTTCAGAAAGAAAAGAGTATGTTGTTATTGCGCAAACAGACTGCAATTAATCACACCACCTACTCTGTCCATCCTTTATTTCTTCAAATGCTTACTGAAGTGCTTAACTTCTGAAGTACTTTTGCTCCACTTCCCCTTCCCCACAAAAGCAGATTTTTCCTCTAGTTTTCCCATTGCTGAAGAAACATTTCATTTTAAGCTGTTCCAGTGGTGCCCCTAGATTACTACAGTCTCACCTCTGTTAAATATGCTCCAAAGTTTATCCCATCTATTCCTGAAGAGCTGAAATTCAGAAGATTTTCCTTCCCTATTTCATCCAGCAGAATGATTTTGCTGAGATTTATCTGAATATGTTCTATTCGAAGTGCTACATCTTCTGTATACTGAGAATAGAAACAAATTAGAACACAAAAGTAGTTTGCATCCAGGGCAGAGTCCTCCATACCCCTCCCCTCACATAACAGCATCTTCCTTTCAGTGGCTCATCACTTCTGTGAAGAAGCATACGAAGGGTTGCAGTAACGCAGGTCAGGATTACAGGTAACCAAAACATTAGTACAGTCGTACAGTGACAGTACAGTTGTGTGTTATTACAGCTTAACTGAAAGGATTTTATCTATGATTTTATCCCTCTCTTTTTACCTCCATAATTGGAAACATTCTTAGGAGCATAGCACATTGTATACAAGATCAACATCATTCTGATTAGAATCGGAAGAAAACAGAGCACGAAAGGCATTTATATAAAGAACAAGACCCTCATTATACACCATAAGCAGCCTTTGGTAAATGCTAGACCTTCTATGCAAGTTTCAAAATTAAAAACATTATCATCTGCACCCATAAAAAAGCACATCACAAAACCTTCCAAGGTTTTTGATTAAGACTGATAAAGAACATCTTATTTGCAAATATATTTCTTTCTTTCAAATTAGTTTGGACAGCTTGTGCCTCCTTGCAGAATGTACCAGCCTTCAAAAATATTCACGAACCCACTCATACTTTCTTTACTTACCATACTGATATTCAGAAATTCATTGATGTTGAACAGATGCTCTAGGTGAAGGGAAGTATAAATTCCTTTGTTTTCCTTGCAATCACTGTAAAAATAAAAATACATTCATCAGCCTGAAAACCACCTTGGAGACAAAGCATTAAGAGAATGATTAATGATGTTTTCATATATTAGGAAAATCAGCCTTTTAAAAAAGTTCTGGCTACATTCTTTGAAGCTTCATCTATGTAAGTAATAACTTCTCATGGTCTCAAAGATCACAGAATCACAGAATTAAGATAAGCTTTGCAAAGAGCTCAATTGCTAGCGTTCTGCCATATTATGTTAAAACTATCCCTAGTAACTCACTGATATAAGAAAATCATTTTTACTAGTGATTTGCCAGAAAATCAATGTTGTCTTCATGAATCTGTGAGATTTCTGTGTATGCTTGAAATATGAAGCCTGGAAGATAACACAAAAACTATGTATAAATGGAATTCAATCTTGACCATAACTTTGCATACCTGTACACTTTTTCAAAAGTCAAATTAATATTTGGATTTTTAAAGAGCATGCCAGAAAGATAGTTTTTCCATTGCTGATTTAGTAAGTAGGGAGTATCCAAAACCTAGGAGACAAAATTCAGCAATGTTACCATAAGCCCATGTTTTCAATTCATGAATATATTCATGTGTGATCTTTTGACACATACCCACATCTAAGCTTATCACGCACTGATGGAAAAACAAGCAGAGCAGTAGATTCAACCTCTCTGGTGTAGAAAGTGAATATTAAAGCTCCATGTCCCCAAGAAATGCTGAACTGCAGAAAAAATTATCTCCAAAGGAAGACAGGCATGCAGTATTTACACTGCAAAGCCAATTAAACTAAGAAAGGATCAACGTCTCTATTCAATGTGCAAATGGAAAGTAAAAACAGATCCAAACTCACTTGAGGTGTCCCATAAGAAATAATAAGTCACGAATAACTGACAAGACCATTAAGACTCACAGGGATTCTATTCATTGTTTAATAACTTGAATTTGAATAACTTCACCTTGAATAACGTTTTATCTTCAAAGGGCTCACAGACCAGTTTTTCTACATTTCCACCTGTGACAAAAGTGAGCACCACTACAATCATCAGCACCCAGGAGAAAAGAAAACTGAATCCGACGCCACTGAAAAAGAAATATTAGGTTAAGTTTTCAAGAAGAAAATATACATACTTTGGGTAACAGTGAAAGCAACAACTAGCAGCTATAGCATTTGCAGAGATAGTAGATGGCGAAATGATGACCTAGTAGATGGCCAAAATACTTCAATTTTACAGCAATGTTCTTGCAGTCTGAAATCTCTTAAATGTTTAGGTTCTGTAAAGTTTTCAGTTTTTACAGATAAAGTTCAGCTAAAGCGGGGAGACACATTTACAGTTGGCATGCAAACTCCTTTAAGAGTTAGAAGCCACAAAAGCACACAACATTCTTTTATAAATTCAAATCTCCAGTTTCGTATTCTCAAAAAAGTTTTAGACAGATTACAGATGCAATCTTCTCCTGCATACAACAGAAATTATATTAAACCCCCACTGGGAACTTCAAAGAGCATCCCCAAAGCTGAGAAAACCTGGTCTGAGAAAATCATGTGTTCCTTGCCTCCTTGTACATCTTTTTTCTTTTGAGCAATATGTAAATATATTTAATAATAATAATAATAATAATAATAATAAAAAAAAAAGACCTACGAATTCAATTTACCCTTCCAATTATTTGACCCAGTTCTCATATTCTGAAGTTTCCAAATAGGTTTACACTGATACAATAACTACAACACTCATTTTACAAGAGTAGATTCAGAGCTTTTACCTTCAGCTATAATCCTCAACGAAAGCACAATCCAAAACCTAAGTGCCTCAGTGGAAGTATGTTAAGTAAATATTTATGCTCTTTTTTTTTTCAGCACATTAAATTTGTAACAAAAATTCTCTTCATACATATGTTCTTCAAAATCAATTAAAAACAAAACCAAAAACCTTCTACAGGTATCTGCATATTGTTTTTCACAAATAAGTGAAACTTACGCCATAAGAAAGTTTCCTCCAGTGTTGGAAATGCAGCCCCTGGTTGTTGGAGAAGCATGTTTATCATAACCACAAGTTCCACATAGCAATCCAAGATAGTAGAAAACCACAATCAAGACCACCATGCAGCAGAGAATGAGACAACCCAGCCACCTAAGGAATAAAGCCGAAGTGCTTGGTTAGCGTGCAAACAATGTACTAGAGACCTGCAGAACACTTCAGGCCATACTATATTCTTCACAGTGCATTTGTGATTCTGGCTGAGCAACAAATGTCAGCTATGAAAAAAATGTTTTTTTCTACACCAGCATGTATTTTGAGCCAGAACCCAATCACTATTGGATTACAGACAACTGCTACGGAAGGGTTGGGGAATAAACAAACATTACATTACAGTATTCCAAGGTCCAGCTATTGCAGGTGGCCCATACTGAAGCTTTAAGGACTCCACGTGGAGCAAACAACGAATCAAACTCCAAACTCCACTGAGCCAAAAAGCAATTTGCTCAAGAAGCAACTGCATTTTTGAACTGAATGGCTCAATTGAATTTTCAAAATGTAGAGAGAACTTGATGAGCTGGAGGACTGCAATAAAAACTAGACAAAGTAAACAGTATGAAATAAAAAGCTTTGTGCTGCAAAATGAGATTACTATTCAATTACAGAAGTCAGATAGGTCTCAATTAGAAAGAATAAGTAATAGAAAGAATACATTTTCTCAAAGTGTAATTGACCCATGCATTCGCAAGGACAAGTATTACATCAGTAGGAACAGGCGTAAGTGCACAAAGATTTACCAGGTGTGAAGCAAAATCTCTGCTATTACTACTCCGCATTGCAAAGGCCTGCAATAAAAAGGCATTGGCTCCAGGGCCCCTGTGTCCCTATGCTCTCACAACTTACCTGCAACTCAACAAAAAGAAGCCCCAAATAAAGAAGTCACCACAGCGTTGGGGGTAAACTGTTTTCCTTATGCATTACATCTTCTGACATCTACCCTTTCTGGAAAAGATTTGAAGGCCTGCAGTGTAGAAACCACCACTTGCTCCGTACAGGAACAGCACCCTGCTTGGTTAGCTGTGATTTTGAACAGGGCTTACAGAACATTAAAATATTACACAGAATTAACAGTAGGTAGGACTTCACTCCTGCCTTATTTCTTATATAACACGTTCATACCTGTAGAAATCGTATTGCTCCACTAATGGGAAGTAATCTTGAACATATGCTTCACTCTGTGTAAGATATATTGTCAGATCTGCTAAGATCTTCTGAACAGGGAGAGTTTTTGTGAAGCTGCTGATATTCGAACCAATGGATTCCAGCACATTTTTGATATCTAAAAAAATAAACGTGTTACATTATTACAGATTAGTAGAATAAATTTACATTCCATCTATGCATTATAAAATGCTATTAAGCCTTTTTGCACATGTAACAAGGCAAGCCATGAAGACAAGCGTGAAGAAAAGACAAGCAAGCAACAAAAGTATTTAGCTTCAAAGTAATGCAATGGCATTTTAAACACACACTTTATTTTTAGCATTCAGTTTAATGATGAAAGATGTAGATGTCGAGCAGAGTTTTCTTTCCTTTTGTTACAATGAATGTGCCACTTATCTAGCCAGCTTAAATCTTGCTTTTCGTGCAATATTGCTAGTGGTAACACTGAGTGAGACAATTAGCCACTACGTTTATGAAGGAGAAGATCAAAATCTATTTAAACTTCATCCCTTGGGAATACAACACTGTGAAAGAAATTAGACTGCCTATATTGATAATCTATAATAGTTACCTTCAGTCTTATTAAAAAAGATTACTTAAATTCATTCCAATTAGTTAGCTACATTCGAGATAATGATCAGTTAAGCCAATTTTTTTCTCAAATTATGAACAAATCTTGTGCTCACAATTTAGATACACATTATTTAGATACACAGAGACGATTCATTGACTTATTATTCTTTATTTGTAAAATGCAGTTTCTGTCTATTCTTCCCCTTTCTTTGAACTTGGAACATGCTGAAAACATCAAGACGTACAACTATAGGTTGCGACTTGGTAGTAGGCAGCACCCTCATCTTTCTCTGACAACTGGACAAGATCTGTGTTTTGATGTTTACTCTTCCAATTAAGCTCAACCAGGTACCAAAATGTTCTTTTTTAGAAAAATTTACAAACTAACATGAAATTTCTGTAGTAGAAGTATTGTTTTTGTTTGTTCTGTAACTCAAATTCATTTGTTATAAAAACAAAAAAGTACAGATTTAATAAATGGATACATTAAGATGACCTGTCCGTGTTTATGGATATCAGCAGTTATGGTAAATGAACAAATCTGCATTAGGTTTCCTAATGAAAAGCATCACATCACACTCTTAGAAAACAGGCTCATTTTCGGCAAGTTCACACAGTATACTATGCTTGTATACATACTGTGTTTCATGTTGCCAAAAAGAAAAAAAAAAACAGAATGAAAAACTTACAAGGAACAGCTGTATATTTATGCAGAACAGGTCCACAATGCAAGAACAAAAATTAAAACAGATTAGTATACATACATTATATACTACATTTCAGTCAGTGTCAAGTGTCCAGGTACTGTCAAAATCCACAATTTAAAGTCAGAATAACAAAGTAGTTAAGACAGGCATTTAAATTAAGGCACATCTTTTACCTCCCCTTTGTCATTTGCTACATTTTAGTAAAACAGCAGGTAGGATCAGGGTTTTTTTATTCATTTGTTTGTTTGTTTTTTTAAAAAAAGCATCACATTCCTGAATATAGCATAGACATATTAGTCAAGCAAAATTAGGCTTGCAACCAAGCAAAGGTAAAGCATAAGTTTCCAGTTGGGACCTCATGATTTCTCATTATTTGAGGAGTAAAAAGCCCAACAAATAGAACCCCTACATAAAACACCATATGGACTATTTTTAGATTTTATTTTGGGTCTTCATTCAGACATACTTGCTCTTTATGCTATTTGTGGCACCAAATCTTAAAAGAAGTTAAATTTTGCATTTCATTTTTAATGATCTTTAGCCCGGGAAATACATCATCAAAAGAAAACAAATGATCAGTAATTGATGTAAAAACATCAGTATTAAACAGCTAAAGTGAAAAGACAGTTTCCATTGTCCTCACCTGATAAGATGTTCTTAGTTTGATTCACCACTAAGTCTGGAGTATCATTAAATGCTGCATAGCCCTAAGAATAAAAATTGGAAAAATTATAATTATGTTTCTCATTGTCAAATTACTTGCAATTTTTTTCCTTTTATACAAGGATTGAAAGTTTATACATGGTTAAAATGTATGTGGTAATACTATGAAAAAATATATTTTATTACTGCACATTAAAGCAAATTATGAAGTCAGGTGCATTCCAGATTTGGTTTGGACTCCATCATATTCCTTATAAATTATCTAAATTTATATACACATGCATTTGTCACAATCATATCGAATTTTATAGTACTTTTGCCTGTCAGATCTAATTCATGCAGAACTGAGAATGCACATGAAATACCTTCTCCCTGCAAGTCTATACCTTCCTAACATGAAACGTGTTTTACAAACAATGAAATCCATCTATCTCTGTAATCCATTTTCCTCAGTGAGAAGGGGAGAGAAAAGATAAAAAAAAAAAAGCTGTGGGGACCAAGCTCAGTAGCTCAGCTGGACAGAAAGGAGAAGCCACTGCAGTGGACACCTGAAGCCTTTTCCTGCAGGCCTGATTAATTCAGCAGCTTGCAGGGGTCTAGGCCTCCAACACGTAGCCTTTGGTTCAAGAAAGTGCCCTTCTGTTACTCACAAATGTTTTCAAATTGCTAGTTTATAAACTGCTCAAACTATGCTATTTCTGATAGGTGAAAGGATAGGTGAAAGTCACAGTATTTTGTAGACTTGCAAAAATACCAATAGTAATTGCCTTAGATCTGTTGCACCAGACTTAAGATCAAATATACACATAAAAAATTAAAAAATATATATTTCAAGATAGCTGGGATTCCAATACATCCAATTAGGAGACCAATTAGGAGTTTTATTTTTTTAATGTAAACTAAAAATATAAAGTCTGCAACCAGATCCACATTTCTGCCTTTTTGCTTTTTAAGGGCTCTTCTTTCAAGCAGACAATTAGCATAACAATTTTGAAGTGTAGTATCCTGGGGATGTAAAGCACCACAGTCATATATTTAAATATTAAATCTTGGTCAAACAATGGAATAATGAGAGGTATCTACCATGAGGCAAGATAAAGTGGGAACAAGAGAATTCTGCTTGAGAAAGCCAAGGGAAAACAGGTGATTTGTAAGTATCCCGGTTTATTTATTAAGCACTAACAAGCTTGTCAGGAAACATACCTTCTGAACCAGACTAGAAAGGTCTATTTTAAGGACATCGTTGACCTTGGCTAGCTGTGAGCTCACTCCCGGCAACTAGGAAACAAAAAGCATTCTTCAGTCACATCAAAGTAGTAGTCTTGCTACTTTACTAATATTTCAAATATAGCAGTGAGGGTAAAGAAACTAGAAAGCCCATTTATAACAGAATCTTTCTAGCACACCCCTGAAACCTTTGTTGTACAAAAGTAAAGTTTAACTTGAGCATTTTCAGGAAGAACAGATTATTTTGCAGCCCATAGCAGCACTTTAACGTAGCTGCTTGATACACATTTTATTCTCTTCTTCAGAGAAGATGAAAACAGTAACTGGAATTACCCAGAAACACAGAATAAGTGAAGTTCACGTATCTCACAAGTGACAGCACACTGAACCATCAATTTGCAGAGATATTAGTGGGCTTATTCAAGGCAATCACTCTGCAAGTCTGAAAAATATTCTCTTACCCCACTAAAATTGGCATTAATGTTCAGCTGATTTAATGAATTCCTGATGATATTGCAAGTTGAGGCGGCCTGTGCTGCAGAGCATGCAGAATCATTGAGGGTGTTGCTCAGGTGCATTTTAACATCTGTCAAATTTGCATGAAGTCTCTCGGTGCCTTCCTGCAAAACCTCAACAGAGACGCTCACATTTTCCAGTGCCTCCTTCGTTTCTCTGATTGCTGCAAGGATGAGATACAGTTTTTAAAAAATCTTAAGTTAGAAACTAGATACAGGTAGAGAAAGTATACATGAACGTATAAGCACTATGAGCTTCTTAAAAATACTGATTTAAATAACCTTTCCATCCCTCCCAGAAGAACCCTCTAGCACAGAATACATATTTCTTGCAGATAAAAATAAATCACTTATATTTTCCTACAAACAAATTAATGAGCTCAAGCTACTTTTATTGAGACTCTACCCACTTCTCAGATTATTCTTTTCTCCTCTTTCCCTCATTTTTCTAAACCAGAGGATTTTGATAAAGAACTTTAATGCTTGGTTATTAGAAATCAAAAGAAAACCCATATCCACATGACAGTGTTTTCAACATGGCGGTTGTAATCCAACTCAAGAAATTATGTAGCTGCAAGAGGAAAGGAAAAGAGATCATGTTGTAATGGCCAAGCATTAACCCATGTTAACACTGTATGCTTTCAGATTTTGTCCCAACCACACAAAACAAAAAGAACACTAAACAGGTGTTTTAAGACAAAAACCACAAAGATACAACTAAAAATGCACAAGTGTACAAAAATAAAGCACATTTCACACAACACAATCTTTTTTTTTTTTTTTTTTTTTTACCTTTGATAGCCCTTTCCACTTTGACTTCAAGACAAATAAGAGAAATAAAGCAAAAAAGGAAAATGGTGACGAATGAATGAGAAAGAACTCAATAAAGAATTTATGAGTTAAAAAAAAAAAAAACAAACACAAAGTGACTCAAGTTTAAGGATGCCTTTCACTTTGCTCTCTGAAGTGTGCCTGATTCCTGAAAAAAAAATAAAACCTTAAATAGGGGAAAAAAAAAAAAAGTATTTTCTTTAAAGGAGACAGAACTAAGCACAAGCAATGCTAAACTTAGAGGTACGATCAAGAAACTGTTGGCACTCTCATAGTAGGCTTGGCAGTGATGAGGCCAACGTTTGTTCATTCACTGACCTGTCAAAGGCTAACCTGCAAAGACCTACAGAGAGATCTTAGAGCACAGCTCTCCTAGTCTCCCTTAAAATCAATGGAAAGGGACAACCACCTGAATAGGGAATACAGATTTCATCTGTCTTCAGTGACTGCTGAAACTAGGTATCAACAATGGCACCTGATTTACTTTTTAAATACATTTATAAATCTTAGAACATCAGATATCCTCAGTCTAAAAGCAACATGACATGTAGAAAAATGGTAAGTAGAATCATAGTACTGCATAAAGCCATCCCATGCTGTGAACTAGAAAGATGACGCCTGTCTTGCCATGGCAACTGAACATTAATACAAGAATATGCACATCTTTACCTCCTGCCATTGTCAAAGCTGCATCAAGTGCGGGACGCACTTCTTTCCCCAGCTGTTCTTGAACTCTGCTACCAAGCAAAGGTCCAACATCTGTGGCACGGAGAGATGAAAAAACGTTACATACTAGTTCAGTTTAAACTACCTCACAGGTGCTATCAGACTGAACAAAGGATAGATAAAGTATTAAAATTTCTCGAAGGCCTGACAGTCAAAATTCAGTGACAGAAGGATCACACAAAAACTCAACTGTCCTTTAGTTAGCTATAGGCTTATAAAGGACAGCATTACATCAAAATACAGTGGAAAATATTCAGTAGCACTTGACCATATACATAAAGACCCATACAAGTCTTACGAAGTGTGGCTGAGGGAGCTGGGGTTGTTCAGCTTGGAGAAAAGAAGGCTTGAGGGAGACTTTATTATACTTTACAATTACCTTAAAGGAGGTTGTATCAAGGTGGGGATCGGGCTTTTCTCTCGAGTACCAAGTGGTAAGATGAAGTGGAAACGGGCTCCAGTTGTGTGAGGAGAGGTTTAGAATGGATTTTAGGAGAAATTTCTTTACTGAAAGGGTTGTGCAGCATTGGAACAGGCTGCCCAGGGAAGTGCTCACCATCCCTGGAGGTCTTCAAGAAATGTGTAGATGTAGAACTTAGTTGCATGGTTTAGTGGTGGACTTGTCAGTACTAGGTTGGACTAGATGACCTGGGGGTCTTTTCCAACCTGAATGATTCCATGAATATTCCAATAGACTACAGAATCTGTATTACATTACATTTACTACTTTTTTTGGAAACAGACTTTTTCCACAAGCTACCTTAACACAGTCTCACATCTGGAAAGGAATTTTGTGGCATACTCATTCACTACAAGCTACGGTTTTGTAGTGCAAGAGAAAGAAGTAAACAGATTCTTTTCCTTACTCGTTCCTCATGCGTCAAGGTCACCCAAAGCCTGGACCTGCCAAACACCTCTGCTGAAATCCCTTAAGCGCGTTATGCACGTCTGCCAGTCACTGCTCCTCACATGCTGCATTCAGCTCTGGTGCTCATGGCACCAGCTTCAAGCTCACCCAGCACTATCCCCACCCTCCAAACCCTCCTGCCTCACTGCCCGCAAACACCAATGAATCTTAGTTCAGCAGAAATGAGAATGGGTGTGTGTGGAAGACAGACAAGTGCAAGAGCAGAGATTGGTGAAGCATCTTAACACAACATATCCTGTAGGTGGCTGCTGGGTCTTCTCCATTTTCAGGTTACAGTAAACAGCTTTTATGGCTTTTGCTCTCGATGAGATGGGAATAGTGAGTGGTACAGAAGCATCCATTACTGTCAAGACTGTCATTTCTAGCTTGGGATGAGCTTTTTATCAAGCAGAAAAGACTTTTCAGCATTTCCTTAGGGTGGGCAAACTGAACTCATCTACATTTCTCTCGAGGTTTATGCTGCTGTTGATTCCCTTTGAATGAAACCCTTTTGTCCCCACGTATCACACACTTAATTCTGGTATCCCAGTACTATACAAGAAAATAAAAGCTATCTTTATTTATTGATGAGCACTCTTATCACAGAACCAGCTATGTTCCTGTTAACTAACGCATTAAACAGGCATTGAGAGTAAATAAATATTTAATTGGAATTTTCAGTTTGCAGTGCCCGGGAAGCTACAAGCTAGTATTTGAAGTGCAGATGTCAATTTATTTTTAAATTATTATTATTATTTTTAAAGACTTAAACATGTCACACAGCTTTTTAGACTAGAGTGTTCTTGGCTAGAGTTAGTTAGGGAGATGTGCAACTACCACTTCGGCTACCATGCTTTAGTAGCCTTTCACAGCAGAGACACTTTGACCTGAAGGTATGCCAAGCTGCCTGCACTGAAAACTATTTTTAAAATGGACTTTAAACCTACACTGAAGGATAGATTCTAGGAATGATAAATCAATACATTTGCTTCCAGCAGTCCTGTTTCAAATTAGTTTTGGTATTTTAGTATTGCATTTCAGTCTGAAACGCAGACCTGTACTCAAGTTGCCATGTTTATTAACACATGCTAACAATATGTACTGAATTCTAATCTGTACTGAATATGATCACCCTTTTCTATTATCATTGTTTTTGGAAAGTGATGCTTAAGTTCTAAAAAACATCAGAGGTTTGGTTGTTTCTGTTTATTGAGGCATATAAAAAGGTGATGCTGTGTATCATGACTGCACTGAAGGAGAAGGTGAAGCAGTTGTATGTCAAGTTTTATCTCTCGCTCTTCAAGTGCTCATCCTGAAATGCCAAATACACTAAGCAGCTTTGGGAAGAAGATAAACGCATATCTCAACTTCGAGCTGAGTAGAGGACAAAGCATAACAACAAAAATAAACAAATGCAGAGATCTATCAGTCATTGTAACTGTGGCAACAGCTAGCAGCTCTCCTCTTTCACATTTGGCTCCACAGTCAAAAACCGAGGAATAATACTCTAAAAAAGCATTAGGTATTAGTGGTTACTGAACTATAAAAAGGAAAATAAAATCTTAGTCTGACTTACTGTGTAAGTGATTTAACAAAAGAATTATTTCAGAAAATAATGTGCATTACAGCAGTTCCAAGACAATTTATATGAAAAGAATCTTAGGTTTTAGCCTCATTTACGATTAAGAACAGTAATTATGTTTGCAAACTATATTCTTACAACTAAAATTTCACTTTGCATTATGAACTGTTTACATTATCTTATCGAAGGCTTTAAATACACATCACTAACTCCCTTTAAATCAAAAGTACTTACTATTTAGGTCAGAGAGTGCTTTATCCTTGGTTGTGTTGTACTGGCTCACCAAGTAGTCAATTTGCTGAAAAAAGATAATATGGAAAACTATTAAAGTAATTGGAAAAAAAAGTAATGTTTTCAAACGAGTCAGAAATTGCCACACTGAAACAATCCAAATATTTGTGCAAACCTCCCAAATCCTAGAGCTCTGTTTTCAGTTAACTAAATATTTTAAAACCCTGCTTAGCAGAAGTGCACATAAAAAAGATGCAGTTAATCGGGAAGTCTACGCAACTGGAACATCTCTGGGGAAAAAGATTCAGCTTAAAAGTGTTAAGTACCAGGAACGGTGGCCATATGAAGGTTTCAAGTCAGGCAGGCACGGTAAGTTTGTGCATGTCTTCACCTCTCTTACTTGATTTTTCTAGTGAAAGAGAAAATTTCTCTGGAAATGAGAGACATGCAACAAATTGATGGGATGGTAGCTTTGAAGAAAATTCACAGTCCTGACTGGCTTTTACCTGGGCAGCTTCTCAGAGCTTCTCTTACAGAAAGGAGCTGGTCATTCTGCCTTAATGCAAATGTTTTTCATTATCTACAAATGGATTTGGCCCAGTCTCAAGCTTTCAGTGGAGTAAAGAAAAAAAAAAGACACAAACAAAACACCACCCCCAAAACAACCCACACATCATACAGCAGTGCATGTAATTAAACAACAAAGTATCACACAGGCTTTTTTTTCACCAAAGAAGAAAAAAAAATCATAGCAAGAAGGCTTTAGTTTTTTAAGTGGGACAGCATTAGGCTGGGCTGCTTTCCTAAGCTAACTCGAGAACTAAAATTTTGGAGGTCTACAAGTTTTACACCATCTCCAGCAATGTCACAGACAAAATGTGATTCAGTGTAACTACCAGCGGTATCACTCAGTACTCATGCTGTCTGCTAATCTTTCAGGCAAGAACTCTTTACACATGACTTCATTTTTCAAATCCTCTTATGTTATACACCTCCTAATCATGAGGCAAGGACATCAGTTAGGATTTCAGAGTTCTATAGCCAATGAATTGAATTCCACAACCTTTTCAGCAAACTGCAGTCCTTCTCTTTTCCTCACGAAATTCTTACGTGTACTTACCTATACATGATACCATTGTACCTTCTCTGTCAAAATGACTTTTGAGATATATCTGATGATTACATAATTAAGTGCTATCAAGTCTAAGAAAGAAAAATTAGTAATCCCACATATTAACTAAAAACCTGCTACATATCTGAGACTTTGACAAACTCCTGGCATGAATGTTCAAGTCCTGACATTTAAATTCAGTAATTCAGGTGTTTTTTATTAACTTTTAAACTAGTGTCTATTTTTTTCTCTATTAAGATAGCTTCTTCTATGTAACAAGATTGTCTACGCTCACAGTGTCATGGGCACTAATCACTCTGTGAAGAGACCAGTGGGTTCTGAAGCAGCTGGGTTACATCTTTGAGTGCAAACCTTCTTTTGGCACCTCCAGGCTCACGAAAGGCCCTCTGTCTCAAGAGAGATATGAGATGTGACCTCTGCTTCCTACCATATACCTGCATCACCCTCCTGTCACACCACTATGCACAAATTAATAATTGTATACAGAACAACTCCAGATACGGAAAAATTTAAATGTCACTCCTCAGATGTCTCCTGTTCTCATGTAGTCCTGCCAGCAGACAAGCAGTTTGTGGGGTATGGAAGCCCAGAATTACTGTAATTGGGATGCTCCCACACCCACAGTGTGAATACCAGCTATTTCAACTTTAACAGCCACATGGAAGAAAAATGGATATACTAGTAAATTAAATAAAGGCAAGATACTACAGCTGTAGGACATTTTTCCTCCCAAAACATAAAGAATTGAAATTTGTATAGGGGGAAGTTTACAAGTCTAAGCATTTATTTTATTCTTTTAGTGCAAAAAGCTACTGCTTTTGCAATGTCAAGGGAAGCTTGACAGCAGAAAAGAGATAAACTTTTCAATATAGCACAGTACCACATTGGTTTAAAGAAAAAAAAACAGTCAAAAATAATTCTGGAATAAAGTTACCACAGTTCATTCCCAGAGCACACATGCCCAAAAGACAAGCAAACAGGAAACAACACAGAATCCAAGCTTTCATGTAATACATTTTTTTTTTTATTAATGTGTGTTGCTTTTAAAATCACATTTTGTCAAGGATTTCACCTGCTAGCAGTCTACACTAGTTCAGGGAGAGGAAAAGAGGATCACTGAACAAGCATCACTCTAATAGCCTCCAGCAGTCCAGCTCAAAAATTGCTCACAGAATGTTTGCTCCCAAACATTAACAGTTACGTGAAAACTTCTTACCTCACATAATTTACTCCGTGAGACTGACACACAAAGAACAGACACCACACTGCAGGTGTAATTTATACCCAACAGAAAGAAACAATAATTATACTTCTTCCCTCCCACCCTCATTTCCCATAAAGAAAAAATTCTTTACCGCTGGAGTGTCGTTTAGGAAAACTTTCAGATCTTTAAAATTACTGTTAACCAGTTTCTTTGCTCCTCGGACTTGACTAGTTAAGTGTTGGTTGGCGGCATATGCACAAAGTACTCCAATGCTACAAAAAATACAGTTAACAGATATTTATTACTGTGAATGCCCATTATGACATTTTAAAACAGAATAAATATACAGGAAAAGAAAATATAATCAAAATAATGGTCTCCTCCCTATGTTTACATCATCTTTTTCTTGCTATAAAGTTCTCACATCCACCACTCAGTGGAGCAGAGGAATTAGCCTTAAGGGCAGATATGGTACTACTAACTCAAATATAGAAAGGGTAAAGCAATGTTAACCCGAAGTCTCAAGAAGTTTTTAATTTATAGCCACTTACCATTTGCATTGATACTGTCAGAAACTGCGAAAGTGTGCATAGCCTAGGTAAATTGTATGAGACTTATAAATGTTGCACTTCCACAAGTACCATTAATGCTGACATGGCTACAAGCAAATGTTCATAAAATAGCTACGAAAAAGAATATTTTACATTTGGAAACTTCAGCAATTTTTACTCCTAATGGCCCTATTTATTTACATAATTACATACATCTTTTAAAAGGACATGAATAGACCCTATTAACTCTAAATATATATATAAACATTTCCTGATGATAAAACAAAAGGTGGAAAGCAAGCTGCTATATATATATAAATAATTAGCACTGCTGCTAATTATTTCCTATTTGATCATTCCCACTGTAAAATCCTAACCATAACACAATAGATTTGCACAAACATTAAGTAAAAAGGCAATTAAAAATCCCATGAGAGGCTCCAAAAGCTTTCTTAGCATACATAATACTTAGGGGTTTAGTCTAGTTTATGTGTAAAATAAACAGAAGGATGAATTTTGGTTTTAAACGTCTCATATCCACAACAGCTATCCTGCCAGTTGGAAAGGCATCTTCTGCAGTCACAGGCAGCAGAAGATGAATACAGCAGCCTGAGGTAGGAGTGCAGTAGTTACAGGCTGAATACAAACCCACTCGATGGCTTTAGCACTAACTTGGTGTGGGCTTTAACTGGTGGACAGCACAGAACCCCTCAGCGCAGGCATGGCACATCCCCAGAGGGGCAGCACTGCTGCATCACAGGCTTTTCTGGACAGCATGTTTGTTCAGTCTCTTAGCTTGCACTGCAGTGTGACAGCTCAATCCTAGCGATTAGAGAGGCAGGATCATGAGAAAAACACATGATGGACATCCCAGTGACAGAAGGCACTAACACCGATGGCACTGTACTCCTCACAAACCGACAAACTTCATGTGCTGGCATCAAGAAGACCTAGTATTTTTAAATAGGTCTTATAGAAAATCCATACTAAGCTCCCTAATGGGCAAAGTTAAGAATAAGTAAGAACAGTTCTTCATCCAAACAACTTACGTTCAAAGGAAGCCATAACATAGGCACTCAAATGAGAAGGGGATGGTGGAGAGAAAATGAGTACCTAAAACAACGTGATGCATAAATCCTGGCAAGACAGGATCAAACACGCTGATGAGGCTCATCTCCTCATTTTATCCTAGGTCCAAACCCAAAACTTTATCTTGCTTTTCCTCTTTTAGCTTTCCCTGGCAAGGTAGAGGCTTGTTCTCCCAGCAAGGCCGCTCTCAAGTGCAAGACCTTTTGCTGCACTGACAAATGCTCAGAAGGCAAATTCAGGTTTCAGAGCGTGATGCAAGAAGAGATAGCAAGGCTACACGCAGGCAAGACAGCTTCTGCCTGTTAGAATTCCTTCGCTGATGTTTCTCTCAAGATCCACAAGAAAAATTCAGAACAGGCTGACAGAGTCTGACATAAAGGGAGAGCCCAGTTTCACAGCTCTGTCCTTAAAGCTGGCTATCAGCTCTCCTCCGAGAAGAAGTCACTAAACAAGGGCCACCGACATTCACCTGACTACTTAACTAACAGCAAGTGGCACCGTTACATTTCCAACAGGGCCAAACACTCCAGCAGCCTTTAGTTACCACCTGTGGAAAGCGAATTTAGGAAGCGTAAAATGCCGTGAAACCGAGCAACTTGCAGCGTAAGCAGAAGAAACAGCAGCAAGCGCTCTGCAGTGCGGACACACACCATTTATCATTTCTCTTCATTCTCCAGGGATGGCAATTGTCTCAAAAACGTTCTAGAAAGATAGTCAAAGATGGTTTTCCCCTTTATTTTTCCTCTCCCCCAGATCTGAAGAAAAACGACCTGAAGCTATCAGGAAAAGTAAACATTTGTGTATCGCTCTGCGGTCCGGGTTTATAATGTCATCTTTGTTCTTCGGCCAGGCAGCGTTTTTATGCCTTTTCACTGTTATGCTCGCAGACCAGAAAGGTCAATTTCAAGCTAACAAAACAGTACTTTGTGAGATTTGAGCACGATCATTTTTCTCTTCAGTCTCCTACATAGAAGGAGTGGGAGGACACCAGACGGGGGAGATGCTTTAAATAACTAAACAACTGTAACTAAACAAATACCCAACACGGGAGAGGAAAAATCTATCTGTGCTATAACTGAACCTTGAGTCAACATTCAATAAGCAGCTATAAGGAGAAAGGCATAAAGAAGCAATAAAGCGGACATGCCTTTCCTACAGCAGATTAGAGAATCGTTTGAGCAGGCTCCTTGGGAGTCAGACCTTCCGTGATCAGCCTCTTGTCAGGTGTCACCAGGGGACATAAGTTACTAACCCAGTTGTTGGGGGGAACCAAGCTTTTTCTTTAGCTGTGGCTCCTAAAAAACTTTCAAGTCACAGAACGGAAACACTGGATTGATTTACATCTTGGGTAAGTGCCACCTTCCTCACTACTAAAACTGAATACAAGGAAATAATGGGGAGAGATTTCTGTACCAACCTGCTCCCCAATTCTGTCGATTAACGTTGATTTCTGGGTTATGAGCAATGTGCATGACCAATCCCAGAGACCTTCAATACAGCCCGAAAAAGGTACTTGTCAAGGTACCAAATACCACCTCCATTCCTTTGGACTTAGCTTCCCCTAGCACATCAGATGTGACAGCATCCATGACTTCAAAACGAACTTACGCCACCACCACCTCTCTTGGAAGGACAGAAAAGGGACCATCTAGTAGCCAAACCACCATCTGGGACTGACACATTTGATATTGGTACCAATACCTTGTCTTTATGAGGTAGAGGAATTAATGGAATTACATTCTTTCCCTCAGAAAATGTGTTTGCCTAAGCTTGCTGACTACTAGGAAATAAAATTAAATAGCAAACCTGTTCCTAATTTCTGTGCAACAGAATCCTACTTTGTATGACAATATCCCTACATGAAAACCAAATTACCAAAAAGCATAGCACGTATTTCTGACTCAAACTACCGAAAGAGGTATTTCAAATGTAGAATGCCTCTACTGGAGAATGACACATGTAAGTTTATTTACTTCAAGATAAACAACTGTATACATAATCATGACTTCTGACTTGCCTCTGTTCCTTGAAGAAACCCCATTTCAAGAAGTACACCTTGCCTTCAGAAAGCAATGCCAGCTTTTTGTTTGCTTTATTTTAAAAGAGAGCTGGCATCTTTGCCCTTCCTTTGCACAACTTCTCAGTAGTCTTAAAACCTTATCGTAATAACCAGAGCACTGTCAGTGGAAAAGTGAGAAGAAATAATGTTCCTCGTGAATAAAATCTACTAGCTGAAATCTCCTAAATATCTACATTAACAGCATGCACAGGGCAGTATGAACTTGCATGCTGACTCATAAAAAAGACTTCTTCGTGTTTCCAGTATTCAGGAGTTGTTGCCTGTAAATACACCAACTATTGCGAGCTCAGTGTTCAGCATCTTTCCCCTACTCATACTCTCCTACTGTGCATTTGACCTGACCTCACCAGCTAAGGAAAGACAGTTTGGATCTGTCTTTCAGACCAAAGACTGAAAAAATAAAGAGGAAAAAAAAGAAGAAAAAAAAAAAGAAAAAGAAAAAAGAAAAATGGCTCCTGCTTCCTATTGTTCTTCTGTGCTTTGATCCTTTGAATGAGAGAATCCCAGCATGGCTGGCACTGCAAGAGAGAGGGAATGGAGAGGAAGATGCAGCCAATACATTTGGGCAGTACATCCTGAACAAGCCCATGCCCTAGAAAGCCCTCTCTTTCCCTCCAGCATCCACGTGTTCATTCCACCGTGGGTCCTTTAAAGCAGAGCTCCACTGGCGGAGGTGTGGTTTCAGAGCACCACAAGGGATGGCTGCCTTCCTAAACACATCTCTGGGAGAAATATTTCAAAGGGAGACCTCCAATGCTGCATGAACTTCATATTCGAATGAGAGGACACATCTTAGTGATTTCATGGCACAGCTTGATGTACCAGTAACAGTGGAGATTATTTAAGCTCTTGTTCCTTTGGCTATGTCTGCAAGTAGCCATAAGCATTTGACTTGCACAGGACTGAACTCTTTTATATTAATGTCACAGCTTATGCATGAAGCCATGGCACAGCTCTTGAGATGTGTGGCTTTGGGAAAAACAGGTAAATCTTCCAACTAAGCTGAAACTGCAACTTGGGGGAAAAGTAGAAAATACATCCACGTGGAGAGGGTGGGGAGGGAACGGCTACCAACAAGTCCTTTTGTCTTTCAGAACAATGGCAAGGAAGCTGACATGGTTTTAAATAGATCCAGGCATGGCATCTTCTCTTCCCTTGCTAAAGAAGATCTAGGAAGGGCATCAGCCTCCTGCTTTGTGCAGGTGTGTAGTGGAAATCTGAGGGCTAGACCTGCCTCAGCCGGGCTGGGGTCATTGATATTACCTGTGTAAAGCCTGTCTTGCCTTGCGCAGCACTCACAGCATTAGAGACTTAGCTGGGGAGTCGTATGGGATTATCTCTGCCTGTGGAAACCTGCAAACAGAGCTCAGGCCAAGCCCTCCCTTAGGGTAGGCATCTCACACTCCTGATGTCTGATACAGAAGAAAAATAAACAAGGATGAGTTAAAGGAGCAGCTTCCCTAGTCCTGGAAAGCGTGTTACTGGGGATCACCAATCACCCATTCGTGACATGGGGAGATGCAGTTGCCATCCTGGGTGTGCTTAACAGGAATAACTGGCAGCAAATGTTGGAGAGACTGACGGGGAGATTCAGTTGTCAGGCAGCAGCCCTCAGGCATCATAACCAGAACACAGTGTCCTGAGACATGACACAAAGACATCCCTGCAGCTCCAGCATGCTGGTAGGTAACTCATAACATTTTCTTTGAAGCACCACTGCACTAAGAAGAACTCTCCTCCTGTCATCATGGCAAGGATGTATTTATCTCCTGCTTCACCTGCTACCTACCATTTGGCTTTCTGGTTTTCAGAATACGTAAGTGTCATGGATTTTAGTGATGCCCGGGAGAAAAGAGAATGATCCAATACTTGATATCAGCCAGGTCTACATTCGAGCATGAGGAAGGCCTTAATTCAGCATAACAGACAGCAGTAAAATGAAAAAGAAGTCAAGGTTACAGTGAAGTGACAGGTTATGCCCCACCTGACTAAACAGCCACAAAGTACAAAACAAAGACTTGATTTTTTTTTTCAGATAAAATCACAAAAAAAAAAGAGCAGGTGAAAAAAAAAAATGAAGAAGCTGAATGAAAATTAGAAAAAAAAAAAAAAGTAAACAACATATTTTGAAAGCATCTACAGGGAAAAGTCTGGACAGCAGCCCCTCATCACCCATTATCAGCTCCTAAGGTTAGTAGGATTAAAATGTCTCTAAACTTGGGCGTTTTACAGCGAGTACGTGCATGGCTTAAACAACTCAATCAGTGCCCAAAAGAAAACCCGTTAATCTGAACTTATAAAACAACCTAGAGGTCAACAAATACTAAGAAAGGTCACAGTAGCTTTTCTCACCACTACTACATGACCAAGAACAAAACTGTAGGATGTACCTTAGGGTCTTTATGGGATGGCAATTGGACATAGGACACAGGATCTGCTGTTCAGGAGTTCAAGGTAACATTCTGCTATTGCCACCTGGAGACTGGCAAAAGCCTCGTTTGTCAAATTCAAGCTTTTTTTTGTTTGTTTTTTTAACATTTCATATCTACATTCCTCTCAAGTGAATACATAATGACCTGAGGATATCAATGGCAGCAGCACTTTTATAATGCAGTCACATTTTCTTTAATAATAACAGTAATGTTATTTAATCTAATGAAATTACTTCTGCACCTGTAGGCTAACACAGTAACATTATAATGTCATATGACACTGCAAAATTAGTGCTATACCAAGCTTCGCATTGTGCTATTCCACTTGCCTTATTATTAAAGAAGCAACAAAAAGAAATGTTGCAAAACAGCTCCTCTGACAGTCAGCATTTTTCTTCTGTCTTTGATGCATTTCCCCACCACAGTTGTCACAGCAACGACACATACAGAAGCAAAGTCCCACAAGAGGCAGTAACAAAATAAATAGCAATCCCAAGGCTGCGGAGACTATAAAACCGATTTCATAGTAGATGGCCTGTAATTCAGACAAAAATAGTGGTAATAGCAGGTATCACACAGTAACTGCAATCAATACAGAGCAAATTAATAAAAAGTAAACTAAAGGCTAAACCATCTACTGAGTTACTGAGGTTATGGACCTGGTGTTTTTGTCAATCATCGACAGCTTTTCCAACAAAAGGATACATGACATTGCAGACACCAACAGCTAACACTTGGTTAACTAGAGTATTAAGGAGGTAAGCTACAGGAATGAATTTGAAGGGAGAAATATGCTCACATGAAATGAATGCAAATTGATTCCACTGAAATAGGTTAAAAACGAACACATTTGCTTTCCTGGACCACAACTCTAATGTTTCTCACATCTGTTTCCAAGAAGCCTCCATAGATGTCAGCAAGACTGCCTAGATCAACACTTCGTTTGGGGGAGGGAGGGCACTTTGTTCTCTTTTTTAATCAGTTACGAGTGGAAAGATTCATATGAACAGCAAAGGGAAGTACTGCACTGGGTGACAGATCGCAGTAGCAGAGCTTTCTGCAAACTGTAGAAGAAAAAATTGCTTAGGGACTGAAAACCATAAAGGAGTGGATTTTAGGCTCTCTCAGGTAAAGACATTTATTCTGGTGCCAAGCAGCTAAACAGCAGCAACTAAAAGGGTGCTTTCAAAGCCTGGAAGGAATGAAAGGGAAGCGTGCAATGCAATACCCTAACTAGCTTTCACGCTGGAAGCAGTGCAAGCGCTTGAGGTCTGTGAAGCTGGGCCAGGCAGCCCTGGCACAGCAGCATGCAGGGTGATGTGGGTTCCAGGGGGCAAGCTGTGAGCCCTGCAAGCTGAGAGCTCTGCTGCAGATACAAACCAACATGCCCAGACCCCGAGCGGGCAGGCAGGTGTCCCTGTGCAGAGCTAGGCAGTGTGGTGTGAACATGCTCCAGTTGTTTCTCTTGCCTAATAAATCTCTCTTCTCTTATTTTCTGCAATTTTAGGAAAACTGATTAGCACACCAGTACTTTGAATCCTCTTGTTTTACAGATCTGCCAGCACTGGGGCAGGTTGGCAGTAGAAGGATAAAAGTGGGGCTGCGTATTGTCCTGCAAAAGAAGTTGCAATTTCTCACAAGCTATCATGCTCCACTTCCAGCTTTACTGATGCCCTTCCTCACAGTCCCTAATTACCAACTGATCCAAATACAGCGACCATTACCATTAGCAGAGTTGCAAATTTCTGACCTAATTACCAATTCTAGGATGAAATCTAGTTTTTGTGTTGTTGTTCTTTTTTTTGTTTTTGTTTTTGTTTTTTTAATCGTCATTATTAATAACTGCCAGTTAACTGCTGAAATCCCTTCTGATGAGTACAAACTAGATGCTTGGAAGAAGAATTTGGCTTTTGTTTGGAAAGAATTATAAACTAACCCACAAAAACATTCTCATTCTCTTTTGTAATTAGCTGAACACTTCAGAGATTATTCTACAATGTACATTTTAAAATATGTTAGATGGAAAAAAATACTTAAAACAAGACAAAAAACAGCTATGGATGTTTTAATAGGAGTAGTGCGTATCGACATTGTTAGTTTTTTGTGAAAGCTGCACATCTACCAGATAACACATTACCTGGAGAGTCAGGACAACATTTTCTGGCTGTGGAAGTCAAAACAAATGGAGAGTGTGTATAATACACAGGCAGCATGCACAAAAACAAATTGAGTAATGAATAATTAACCACGATCAAAACAATTAACAACACAGAAACAATAATAAAAAGCTACCGAGGTAAAATAATGTATAGAAGCACCATTAAATAACCACAGAAAAGAATTTACAATAAAATATAGAGGCAGATCATTTCTGGTTTCCTTTGCAAGTAAACAAAGGAATCTAGGTTTTGTCCAACACATCTCAGAGCAACACAGACTGGTTATTTCCGTACCAAACATCTGTTTCCTGTAATTCCCAACAAATCTCATGGAAGAGTAGGCCAGGGATTGCGTTACTTTGTGGTTTAATGATTTCTTCAGAAATTCCACCTGCCATAACTGATCTGTGATATTCCTGACTAACATTTTCTTTTCAGTGCTGATTTTATTTTGGCAGGAGAGCAGCAGTTTCAGTAGTGGTTTTGGGACCCTAACAGATTACACAGAAAATTCACCCTTACTTTCAACTAATTACAGAGATGTTTATTTTAAATTACGCAGAAGTAAAGAAGAACAGGCATTCGGGAAGGACTAGGGAAATGTATTTAACAGATCCCTAATTCACTTCTCATCCATATTTCAAAAAAACCCTGAAAGCTAAATATTCAAGGACAGGAATTTCCGACAAACCTGATTTCCCCTTTGTTTTCACAATGAAAATTGTAGTTCTTGTATTTTTCCTATTCATCTCCACATGCCAAGCTCACACCTGTTAATGCTATCCCTTTTGTCATCAGCAGAATAGAAAAGTGGACTAGCTAAAACAGCAAGACCCCTCAACCCAAAGGCTGCCATGTGAGAATCAGAAATGTTCTCAAGTTTTGGGGAAATTTTTTATCAGCATCACACACATCTTTATGAAACCTCTGCTGTACAATGTGTTTAAAACACGGAAAATTGTATTTGGTATCTTATTTATAATGGGAGGAAAACAAATGCTTATAGTCCCTTAAAAATATGGTACTGAGTAGGATTTTGAACCTTTTAAGCAAGAACACCTCCCAGCAGAACTGAAGCCATCGCAGCAGCAGCGTGCTGGCTCTGTGTGAGCACACAGCAGCTGTGCTCAGCTGCTAGGTTATCCTGGCAGATCCGTGTCCCTGCCAGGGGATGGTAAGGCATCCGCGGTAAGAATCCAGCTGGGAACACGGGGACACACGGCACAGAACTGGGAAGGGCCTCCTGGGTCACTAACACATTCTACAAATAGCTTGACATAAAAAAAAAAAAAAAAAAAAAAAAGATCAGGAGGAATGACAGCAGAAATTTAACAGGATAAATGGATAAATGGCAGAAGCTGTTCTTCTGTTCTTGCTACTGCTTGGTGCACTGGCGAGTCTTCTTCTAACATGCATTTATACATGGCCTGTTTCTGTGCCTCTGCTTCTGTGATAACACCATCTTTTGCCCAAATAGCAGTTTTCTCTTCATATATATTTATAAGGAGTAAAGATATCTCTTATCAGTGCGTTTCCTAAGCTAAGCAAACTCTTCCAGTCTCCTCTGAAGACCTATGTGTTTCCCAGATCATCCTAATAAGGATGAGCCCATCCTAGTCTGAGTTCATTCTTCCTGAATTTGAGCAACAAAAACCAGAGGCAGTATTTGCTATTACTTACACCCTTCAGTGATGTTCACGTTTCCCTATCCCTATTGGAAGCTCATCCAGAGGTACATATCCACAGCCATGCGTACCTCTTCACAGCTACCTCTCTCTGATGCTTCTGTCTCCTGAGGGACTCTCTATTTACCCTGATTTAACTTCTCAAATTTGTTTCAAAGTTTCAGGTCAGAATTAGGACCTACATTTAATGGCCTAAATCTGTTTAGTTCATAAGCACATCTGATATTGTGTTTGTCACCCTATAATCACACCATTTTACCAACGGCTTTCACCAGAGAACTCCAGCTGTTATTAGGCTCAAATTTCTCACAACTTACATAGCATTTACTTAACACTACACTGACGCTCATGTATAACCACCCATGGTCTAATGTTTTGTCCAAAGACTCTGCCAACCAAGTCCACCTTATGCTCCTCGCAAGGAATGCAAGCACCATCTGTGTTGCACCACTACACAAAGCCCCACCAAACAAGCCCGTGGAATTGGCTAGAGTTGCTTGATGTACTACAAGAACAACACCCATACACTCAGATGTCATGCAGAGTATATCAAACCACTGGAGTAATAGGCTCGCTGTCATAAAGACGTGGAAGCACAAGGTCTTCCCACTTCAAGTTTTTCTTCTGCGTTCAGTTTTGTGTCCCTCAATACAAGAAGAACATTGAGGCCCTGGACCATGTCTAGAGAAGGGCTACGAAGTTGGTGAAGGGCCTTGAACGCAAGTCCTATGAGGAGCGGCTGAGGGAACTGGAGTTGTTTAGTCTGGAGAAGAGGAGGCTCAGGGGAGACCTTATTGCTCTCTCCAACTACCTGAAAGGAAGGTGTGGGGAGCTGGGGGTCACCCTCTTCCCAAATATAACTTGTTACAGGACCAGAGGGAATGACCTCAAATTGTGCCAGGGGAGGTTCTGGTTGGAAATGAGGAGACATTTCTTCTCAGAAAGAGCAGTCAGGCATTGGGACAGGTTGCCCAGGGAGGTGGTGGCATCACCATCTCTGGGGGTGTTTAAGGAAAGGTTGGACCTGGTGCTTAGGGACATGGTTTAGTGGGTGATACTGGTAGTAGGGTGATGGTTGGAGCAGATGATCTTGAAGGTCTTTTCCAACCTTAATGATTCTATGATTCAAATCCCAAGATCATTCAGCTCACCTGATTCAAGGCAATAGCTTAGTGCCTTTGTGCCAAGTTCTACACTCATCTACCTGACAGGCACACGATCCTGTAAGTAAATGGGTCACACAAAGTGACTTGTTCATTGCGTGGTCCCAGTTAAGATTCCTACTGCAGGAACTCAACCAGTGATGCTGCTTCAAAGATGGGTTGCTGTCCTTGAGACCAGCCTAAAATCAAATCCAAGTTACGTTCTACCTCCTCTTGCTACCAGATATCCTAAGGATTTCAGCTGTTACAAGAAAACCACAAACCTAAAGAGAGAATGGAGAATATACTTGATGTGATTACCATACCACATAAACTATAATATAATTTATCAGTAGACTGTGGAAACTTTCTGAGGACAATAGCTGAAACTAACATGAAAACTGAGCAGTAATAGCTTTCTCTTAAGCATTTTTAAATAGAAAACACATTCTTCAATACAAAGGGGTTTCAATCTTTGCACAATAAGCAGCACAATCACATTACAGCTGGAACTTATAAGGGAGCCCTAATTATGTGTAGTATTTTTACACTGACTTATGAAATTTCCTTTGTGACATTTTGAAAAGTTTTGCTCCCACATTATATAAGAAACAGTCAGTCTTGTTATTCTCAAATTTCACTCTTGCATCCTGTTGTTCTAGCTTTAAAATACTACTTAATATTTTAGAAATAAAACTGAATTCACCATTATTTTATGTAGATACACATAGACAGTTTACCTTTTGATAATCGCCCTGTGTATTCCCAAACTTCTGCTGTGCTACTTTTCTGATGAGATCTGAAAATAAGCAAGAATATTCCAGAGTTTTAAAAAACATAAATTACAAAAAAGGGGGAAGGAGGATGGCATGACTTCTACTCTCAGGCAGACAAGATGCAATTAAGAATAGACATCAACAGGATAAGCAAGCACATAAATGTTTCCATAAACTTGTCTGGTACCAACATTTTTAATCATCTGTGCATTTTAGGAGATCACAGGAAGAAAACCAGGTTATCTATCAATTAAATCCCACTGAAATGCAGTGAAGATTTTTCTGAGGTCACCCTTTGTACCTTAGCAACATTATTAAAAGTTAAGCACAAACTTATCAATTACTTGGACAAAATTCTGGGCTTCAGCTTTGCTTCATGTTTACGGCATACACATATATATAGATACATAGAAACACAGAATTACATACATTATATGCAAAACAAGCATGATAATGCTTCTTCACAGAACAGCACAAGGAAGAAGCTCCTTACCTTGCCCACTTTATCCCAATTTCTATTCTTTCATATTTTGAGGGGTCCCTGGACCAACAGACCTTGCATGAGAGTACACAACGCAGCCAAAAGAAATCAGAAAGCCCAACGCACACCAGGGTACTCCAAGCACAACTGCATCTCAAACACTCATATAACACTCATATCTAACTTATTCACAACATAGACAGGATACAGCAGCCACTCAAGGAAATGAGGTAGGAATTTAACATCAACAGCTCCACTCAGCGTTAGAAATGTAGGTCCACACTAGGCCACACACAAACAGCTGCACTCAGATGTGTGGGAGAAATGATGGACTGAACTTCTGGTTCCTCTGATGAAGACGAAGCACATTAGGAAGGAGTTCTCTGCCGCCATGTTCATAAAGAGCTGGGCTTTATGGTCCTATCACTAGTCGCCCCACATGGAGCTGAACCTGCTTGAGAAAAGCCTTCATACAGCCTCTTATTCTGTGGGTCAGTAAAGGACCTAAAGATTCAAAAAGAACCATTCACCTCTAAAAAACAAATCCAAGGCCCCTCAGAATTTGCTGTAGCACTCATGAAACATTCAGATGCTGTTCACTACTCCAGTTCTGCACGTCTCACAAAAACAACCCCCAGGAGAACAGCTTCCACAGCCCTTGCTCCCCAGCACCCTGCAGAGAGAACAAGTACTCGATGGTCTGTGAGTTCAAGAGATCCTGAGAAGTTCCTCCCAGAAAACCCTTTCAAAGGGAAGAGAAAACACAGCAGCAGAGCAACGCCTGCTGTTTTCAATGTACCAAGGAAAACATTCCCTGCAAGGAAGCTGTTGCCACCAAGACTGCAAATTAAAAATTTAAAATAAAAGCCTGAAAATGTATCAGAGGAGCACCAAGTCACAAATCATCCACAGATGGGAGGTATATCTGAAAGAAGGAGCACTAGCAGTAGATCAAGGACCCTCTATACCAAAGACAACCTCATTTTGGAAAGACTAGACATAAACTAGAAGATTAGGCTGAATCCCACAATAATAGAAGTAAAACCAAAACATAAAACAGCAGCCCAGGAAGAAGAGAGGAGTTATAATCCTCGTAAAATGTTCAAGCACAGCTACTAAACACCTTGAGAGTCGGGAGACTGCTGGAGAAAAGGGCACATACTGCTCTGTGGGCAGCACACACCTGATCCACAGCTGCTGCTCTGAGATCTCCCTCACCTTGGGGCTGGCAGAGGCCTCCCTGGGCAGAGATGCTCACAGCATCCCTGACAGCACGCGGGTTTCTCGGGGAGTTTCAGGAGGTATACACAGCCAAATGAGGCAGCACTGCACAAATCCCCAAAAGATAACTCACACTGGCTGTGTTAGGCAAGTTTTTTCTTCTGCAGCAAAGGCAACATTTCTTCTTAGTTTAAATCTATATTTGTTTAAATCTATATACCTTCCAAGCAAGTAAATTTAAGAAAGGTTTGGTGCATGAAATATGTAATACAATGAATTTTCTCTGCAGCTAGATTTAGCAAGCAGAAGAAAAGGGCTAAAATAACCCTTTTGTTTATATACATATTCAACCATTTAACACCATGAAACACCCAGCTTCTGCACCCCTTAGCCACACCAAAGGCCCAGCTTCTGCACCCCTTAGCCACACGAACTGCTACAGACTGCCTGCAGGACAAAGATGGGGGCTGATTGCCCAGGGATGCTGCAGCATCACCCTCCTGGCCTCTGCTCCACAGCCCTGACTGCCAGCCTGCTTCTGCCTTGGAGCCGCCCTTGCAGTGGGAAAGGGTTGGACCCAGACACCTCCAGAGGTCCCTTCTCATCCAAGCTGTTCTAAAATTATCCTACAATAATGCCAACTTTTTATCATAAATTATTTAACAGTGGGGTGACAGCACTGCCAGGAGGCATGTAAGGAAGATGGTTTTTATTATTGACAAAGGCTTCATTTGATACATTTCCTATTGTGAATCAGTACAAGCTACAATTTAAGAAGCAGTAGCCTGTCCTGTTGAATAAAAAGTGAGTTTTTAATCAGTTCTTCTACTTGAATGTGTTTGTTCCCTGTCATAAATGAAAATAAGATGTTTTACATAAAGTTTTACGCAGATACATACATTTATGGACATCTGTATGTGCGTGTGTATACATAAAACTACTGAACAGAACCACAGAGCAGTTGAGGATGGAGATCACCCAGCCCAAACCCCAGCTCAGAGCTGGGGCACCTACCACAGGTTGCTCAGGGCTATACTTAGTCAGGGCTTGATCATCTTCAAGGACAGTACCCAACATATAAAATAAATACATAAATATATATCCCAAACCCCTCTCATTACCTGTGATACACTTAATTTGCTCAACGTATTCCTGATTCACAGCTGTTATTTATACCCTTTCCATATTTTATACCCTGACAGTCAAAAAAAAATGACAGAACTGGAATACACTATGACAAACTGGTGCAGGAAATGGCACTTCGTGTGTTTATAAAATTTGGAGGCTCTAAAACCTTTTAATCAGAAACTAAAGCACCTTTAGGTTTATAGTAAACAAGAATGCCTGAAAACAGGTACACGAAGTTCCCACATGGATTTCATTAGGTATTAAATAGTGAGAGAAATAACGGGTTTCATGTCATACACACCACGATGACTACTATTACACAGCCCGTTTTTTAACTCAATTTCAGAATGTGAGTTTTCCCTGCTGAATAAAGATTTACTACTTACATTACTTGGTAAAGATTTTTTTTTCCAGAAGTAATTTGAAGCTTCAGGGTGTTTTTCTCACCAGGCAGCACACAACGGTTGACCATTCTTTACAATGAATTTACTATTTCAATAGCCCTCGGTATCAACTGTTAGACGTATTCCCAGTTAATTCATTTCAAATGAAATGTGGAAGTCATGTAAGTATTCCCATAAAAAAAATACTACTGGCTAAAACCAAATGTAAAATTACCTTCAGTTACCCACCTCCACATCTGTAGGCACAAACATGCCTCAGAGTTTTTCAGGATCAAGAATTTCCCTCTCAAGTTGCATGCACATTTACTACAGCAGTGCTTAAAGGTTAAGTGGGGGATCACCCTGTGCCCCCGTGTAAAGTGTGCACCAGAAGCATCAAGTTTTCACATATGGCTATGTAGCTCACTGTAGCACAGTGCAGAAACACCTCAGCATACGTTTAATTCACTCAGCTACACAATTTACGTTTGCTTTTATGAAGTGCCTTTTTTCTAGCCTAGTTAGTCTCATCTCTAGCATTCAAATATGTTTTTATTTAAAACGGAACTAAGGTTACTCCACATGATGCTATTCTGTGTCATCAGCAGAGTACCTCACAGCTGATCTGACACCTTGAATGTGATTTCTGTTTCAGACATAAAAGCGCTAAGCAGGTGTGAGAAAGAGCAGTGTCCTCTATTTTCAAATTAACTGGATTACTTCTGAAATTTTGGCTTGACCAGCTGCACACATTGTTTCACAGGACCAGTAATCTGAAGCTTTAGCACAGAACGCATTTCATCACTGGGGTTAAAGAGATTTACCTTGTGAGGCTCATTTACACGGCTAATTACATTACTGCGTTGCACTGTCTCCTTCCTGCTCTCATCTCACATGCGAAATGCTATCTGCCCTGGTTAAATCTAACTAGCCAGATGAATTATTCATTTACCAATGTAATTTGTCATGAAGAAACAGTCCCCACCTCCTGCGCTGCATGAGGATCGTGCACATAGGCCCAATACTGTATTTCTCAGACAAGAAAATGAGGTTACCACTAGGCCTGCTTCTTAGAACTACTTGACAGAAAACAAAAGCAAAAATAACACAGATTTAAAAATAAGCTCTCTGGCTATTAAGTACCAACATAAATTAGTTATAAAGGCTTCTGCCAAGAAAGCTTTTCAAATCTAGGTGACAAGAAAACAGCTGGAGTAAAACCTTTGGGAACACTGTGCTTGATCTTCACTCAAACAATTCCATTGAGCCAGTTCGGTTATAGTGCAACTCCTGCATTAATCAAATTATGCCAGAAATTAATTTATCCTTTTAAGCATAATATAACATATTAGGCTTCTATTCTGAAAAAGACTTCAAGCAAACCAGTAAGTACCATGACTGAAGCATTCAACTCACGCTGAATGGAGATCTTCAGAACAATAGGGGAGAATTATATAGATAATACACATGATAAGTTAATAACTGCTTTCATGCCACCTCATTCTAACTCATATCACAATATTTCATCCCACTCCCCTTCATCTCTAACAGATAAGAGTCAGTGGACTATGGATTCACTGCACAGTTCAGCGTGTTTCTGAATATGGGTCAGTTTGATCCCATTTACTGTCATGAAAAAATAGCAATAATTAGTCTGAAATTAATGAATTAAAATAGCTTCAAGCTTTTTTTTTTTCCCCCTCTCTAATTATGACACAGAATAAAAAACAACCCTTGCAAGTCCAAGAAAACCAGAAAAGCTTGATAATGTCTGGAATGTTATATGAGATAAAAATCTCTTGGGTGTTTTATAGCAAGTTTTATCGCAAGCTTACTGACATTTTAACATACTTGCTTTGACCTGAGCACTCAGACAAGTCAGACGCTCTCAGAGACATGGTCTGATTTTTGTGTGGTCCTGTGCAGAGCCAGGACTTGGACTCAATGATCCTTGTGGATCCTTTCCAACTCAGGATATTCTGTGATTCTACAATTTCAGTCCTACAACGATCACGCAGCTCTGGCTCCACTGCAGGGCTAGGTGGGAGTTCAGAAATGGTGACAGCAGGAGAACCCAACATGCATATTGATGCACAGTGTCCTGCCATATTCCTCACCCCATGACACCTTTCCTCTTTCTGCAGGGCAAGAAAACTTACTCTTTATATGAGATAGGAAGTTGCGGAGGTGAGGAGATCTTTCCCCAAGAAATACATACTAAATTGCCTAATTATTTTAATTTCTCATTTCATCTGCAATGCAAGTTTGACTTTTCACCCTCTTCTGCCTTCAGTATGCTGCTTCCTCTCACCAACACCATTATCTCCCATTCTCATTCCCTCACTTTAATTGCATGGTGATCAAAAGCAAGAGAAAGATGCTACATTCCCAGCTTATCCTGGACTACTCTGAATCTGTATCAAAATCCAGCAATGCACAAAATGAGACAGAAAGCAAATATGTAGTAAGTGCATGTAGTAAGTAATCATGGCTGAAAGAACAGAATGCCTAGAAATGAGGCTTAGCTTATACAGTGAGGGGTGATGTGAGAGGGGTCAGGCTGCAATATGAAATGGCTGAAGAGACGGATGAACAGCTGTGAGCAGCATCAAAACTGTAGGAGTGGTCTAATCTGGGTGAGTTTTAATCAGAGCGCAGGTAGGACCAGGTGCAGTGCAATTGCTGGAGATGTGGAACTGCAGGGCAGCCAACAGCTGCCAAGCACGCATCCTGCAACAACAAGGATGTGAAATATCCGGGACTCTCTTTACACCCTACTGACAGAAAACAATTGTTATATGGAAGAAATTACACAGTGGTGGATTAGATAAGTGACAGTATGAATTTCATTCATTCACAGAAAAAGTTCCCTAATTTCCTCAAAGCATGGATGAAAGGACAGGAGTTCTATAAATTTAGCTTCCTCAAGGTTGTTATTACTCAGGAAGACCAACCAAGTAATTTTGTCTTCCACAAAAATGTTCTCAGACCTTACAGCTACCCCAGGCTGAATTTACCACCACCACCGCCCCCTTTTTTTTTTCGGTGCTTTTCACGAACATATGCGGACAATGTTAAAGAGCCTGGCCAGAAAATAAATTTAAAGTTAATATATATATATATATATATATATGTATATATATATATATATATATATATAAAAAGCCACAGCCACAGTATTGACTGTTATACTACATCTCTAAAATGAAAAATTTCTCCTTTGAAAATAACCTTTGCAGGGACTTTTTAGCAGTTCTTTGCTACAAAGAAACTTCTGTTCTTGCTGAAGTTTTGGAAAAAGAACAAAAAGAGAGAAGCCTTTAGAAAAATCTCTGCTTAGGAGTTTGCAATAAATTTGCATATATCATGCAGACAGAAAGTCAAGTATAAAGCTTTGAAGAAGTATCTGCACAGAAAGTGCATCGTCTCATTTTCTGAACACAATGAAACTTCTGTAGAGCATTGTTTGTGCCACTGCAGCTATTTTTTGCCATTAATTTTGTTTGTAGTAGCTACCTAAAGTTCTCTCTAGGCCACCATCTGGCAAGGATTTACAACAGATTACAGGAAAAGATTTAACTTGGTACACTGTATATGCTTGTCTGTTTGAGCATACTGCAGAGCAATTTCTTGATAGTTCAAGAGTTGTGTAACATATTGGACTTGTAATTTTTATCAAAATAGTAAATACCTTCATTATAGAACAATTGTGGTTTTCCTGCTCTTCACTTCTCTCAGAAGTTCCCACAAACTGATGGAAGCACAGAAAATCCTGTCTCTGTATTGCGTAACCTGAATTGTTGGAAATATGAGTGCAGATAATTGGGAGTGACACGCTGGCACCCTGCTGGTACCAGCTTTTACTTACCTCAGTAAGTGGCTTTCTGCAGCTTTACTGTGATTTCTCAGCATTTCCTCTCTTTGTTTTTCCATTTCTGCAAGGACCAGAGTCTTCCACATGTTTGATAATGGTGGCACACACGATGGTTCAAAACACTATAAGAGATCACCCCTTCACTCAAAAAAAAATCAAAAGTTGCTACTTTGAAGAAAGGCTTCAGCTTTGTACAAATACAGGTGTCAGCTTTCATCTTTTGTACCTGAGCATTCTTCAGCTGCGTTAAACACCCAAAGCAATTAAAATTAACTCTTTTTAGATGAGAAGAAATATATCTGCATATTAAAAAAAAAAAAAGCAAAGCAGGATTTGGATATTGTTGTTTGTGGTTTTTTTTTTTTTTATTGGTGACTGATAAGAAGAGTTTGTTGCCCTGGAAAAGACAATCTAAGCAAATTGTCAGAGAAGAAAAAAAATGAAAGGGCTAGGCTAATGTTGTGTAATTATGAAGGCCCATAACAAAGTAAAGCAAAGTCAAATGCCTGCTCTTCCAACAGCAGGCAGCATCCATACAGTATCTCACATTAATTCAAATTGCTTTATAAAGATGACGAAGGAATTAAGACTCCTCACAGGCTTTTGAGAACATTACTCCAGTAAGTTCAGTAGAGGGATGGTTGGACCAGATGTTCTTGGAGGTCTTTTCCAACCTTTATGATTCTATGACCTCCTCTCTCCCTATACATTTCACAAACTGCAAGTTAGAAGAGAGAATGAGGTTCAACACTTTGTTGATAGAAAAGCTTATACAAATAAAATGGAGGGGCAGGATGGGCAACAGAGTAAGTGCCACTGTGGGGCCAGGAAAAACATGGAGTCTTGGCTGAATGGCCTGAAAACCCACCTGATGTCTGCAATCAAGGAAAACTTTCAAGGACGTTCACACATGATACACGTTACCAGAGAATCGGCTGACCCAAAACCTATTCCGTCCGGATTCTCACCATATGAGATGTTGGCAGGTATGCTCTGGAAGTCTCAAACAAGGTTTCATACTTCAGTGTTTCAGATTTCCTGACTACAAGTTTGTTACCAGAGGGAGGGACACAAACTACTCCTCTCTTCATGTGGTGCATTCTCAGACTGCAACTGCACACTGGCCTCTGAAAGGGAAAACTTGGGCTGATGCTCAACATGCTTACCTCTTTGCCATGAAATACTACATGGTTGGCCAACCTTTTAGAGACGCAAAGAAAAATGAATGCACAGAGAATTTAAAGAGTTTAATTCAGTGTTTTACTGTAATTGCTGGTGCACAGACTCCACACTACGTTCAACAGAAATAGTGCTACCTGCTCGTACACACTGCACACAGTAGTACTGCCTGTCTCAATACATGCATTTTTAGGAGATGGTACCTTTTTCCAAAAACAAGCAAACAAATAAGAAAACACACCACTTCATTTTTACCTAGAATGATAAGCAAATGGCAAAGTGAGTGCCTATGATGATACCATCCTGTACCTTGCACTCCTTCCCTCCTTGCAGCCACAGCCGCTGGATCGGGCTGCACTCAGCCCTCAGCCCTTGCACTGCTGCAGGGATCACTGCTTCATCGGCCACTTCTGAGCAGCCTCCCCATGGAAAATAGCGCAACTCCCTCAAGCTCCGCTCAGGGTTCATTTTCATTAATTTCTCACTTCTGTCTTAATATTATTGAAGTTATAAGGCCGGGCTAGATGGGGCTTTGAGCAACCTGGTCTAGTGGGAAGTATCCCTGCCCATGGCAGGAACATCGGGATTGGATGATCTTTAAGGTCCCTTCCAACCCAAACCATTGCATGATTCTAAATTGTGAAGCTGAATTGTCATTTTTCAATTACTGTAGAAGCATGGATTTGTCCCAGGCACAGCTGGCACGTAGCATTAAATCAGATCAGGGAAAGCACTCAGGATACTGTGGAGAAAGGATTCCAGGTGTTCGTAAATCTGAAAATCTTGCATTAATCATAGGTGCTACAGTGGTTAAAACTGACTTGCATATTGTCTACCTACTACCTGTGTCTAAAAGAACTGTTAGTGTCTGCAACCACATTTTTCTATGGTGGCTCCCAGCAGATGATCTGTTTAAGCCTCCCCAGAACCTGTCTCCTCCCCATCCACAAAACATCCTTTACACAAGCAATCTGTTAGGTAGTCTACAGTTTTGGAGTAGTTTGTGGAAAAAAAGAACTATGCTCCTAACATAAAAAGCATACTTTAAATATGCTTTTTTTTTTTTTTCCTTCTCAGAAAGTATTTCAGTATTATTCCTTGTTTACATATGTGTATCATCAAGTGGAGCATCTCTTGACTTCCCAGCATGAAATGAGCAATGATCTTTTAAACGCTCTTTCCTTAAGCGTATGTGAGTGGGCAGAGAAAAGAAGATGCTAATTTATCTTGTATCTTCCTGCTGTTCAGTATTCCACAGTATTTCTAACCTTAGACACAAGGCATCTCTTTCAACGTATACCCCACAAGACTAAATAAAGGCGCTCTGTAAATCCCCCCACTTATTCCAGTTCTACCCAAACCACTACCACTGCTACTTGCTGTATACAGCCCCTACCACCGAAACCTGCATTTTTGATAAACACGCTTTGGCTACCACCTTAAATTTGTGTCACACTTCTAGCCACAGCACTAAGAAGAACAGTACCAGGACGTGGTGAAGGCAGTGACTACATCTCACTGAAGCTGTCATTTCACAACCCAGCTTAGCCAATTTAACAGCTACCTTACTCTAAGGCTTGCTCTCCTTCCTGCTTGCCTCCTGCACCAGCAATTGCATCTGTGCTCCCAGTCCAGCTCCAGGAGGCAAGTGTTAAGAAAACCAACCCAGGAGCATGGGGGGTAGCTGTCAAACAGTAGCTCAGAAAAGCAGTACATCACATCAGCATGGTTCTGCGTCTGAAATAATACTGAGAACAACTTTGCACAACTGGAAAAAGGTTTTACATTTTTACAAAAGGTTGTAATTGTTTTGGAAACCTGAGCACCGTACTATGCTGATGAGCTGCAGCATCTGCACGTAAGCCAGAGCTTGAATGCAGTTCTTGGACATGGCCAGCGCCTCCAGAGTCTCGGACCTCAAACCAAAAGGACATCACTAGCCATGCACGGCTGTGTTTAGCTCCAGTGCTGCAACACCCAGGCACGCGTGCATCTCATGCAGGCAGTGCTGAGATGCTTGTGCAGATGAGGCAAGGGTGTTAGGGTCAAGTATCGTATTTAGTCTACTATTAAACTGAAACTGCCAAAAATGGAAAGGCTTCCTAAACCTGTTCTGTTCAGATACTAATCGGAAAACCACAGATGGTTTATCCTTTCTCCTTTGCACAGATGCTTTTTTTCATACAGGAACCGTGGAAGACTTATTAGTAACAGGACACAAAAGCAAAGTGGAACTGGACAAGCAAGAAGTAAACTTCTTTGCAAAAAAAAAAAAAAAAGTTTATTTTATACGAAAAATAAAAATTTTGAGTTTTATCTGTGGGGGGTGATAAAGCCTTTTGATGGTTTGCTTTAGAACCTCAACTCTAACACATCTGATGTATTAAATTCCCCACAATATCCTCAGTGTTCATCCAACCTACCTCCAAGAGGGTTTTACTTATGATTTTTCTATTACAGCTACACTAGCTAGACACAGTTTATTTTCACATAAAATTGTGTGTGTTTTTTTTTTAACATCAAATATATTACACTTGCTGAATACACTCGTGTGGGATACCAGTTTCAGAGATAAGGAACACAAGACTAACTTGCTAAACTTGATTTGCAGCTGCTTTAAAAGACTGACCAGGCGAGGAAAAGGGAAGAACAACAGGGGTCAGAGCCAGGACTCGCACTAAAACAGACCAGCGCTGCTCTTCAGTCAGATCCTCAAACTGCTCAACAGGTGAGACTCTGCAGACAGAAAGAATTGAGGGATGTAGTCCAGGTCTCAACACAGCTTGCTGTTCTTCTTCCCCACAGATAAACAGCACACTTAATGGTATGCTTTGCCCAGGAAGTAGATGCACTCAGGTTTACATGAAAGCTTTCCTCCCACTTCAGCAGGAACAGAGCAATCCAGACTAAAAAGCAGAAGCTGGAACAAAGCAGTTGTAATTTAAAGCAAGTGGCACAAGAGTCCAGCAATACGCTCAGATACAATACAACAAGGTAAACATGCCTTTAAGTTTTTGCCTTATTTCATCCAAAAAGAGAAGGAACTTTATTCCCAGCTTGTTTCTTTTGTGAACTCTTCACGCTTTAGTTACAGGACACAAGCTGTGAAAGTGAAGATTTGTTGTGCACGTCCTGCTGGCAAGTGGAATCTCGGATTAAAATCGTCTTAACGGCAACTAACAACCAGTTTCCAGGGGAACAAAGACAAAGCCACGCTAAGATATTCAGAGCAGCCGGACCCATGCCCTTTCCACGCTAAGTTCCCACCTGAAGGTCTCCAGCCCAACAGGTGACACGCACCACGTCACAACCATCAGTCAACTTAACTCTGCTAATAACTTAATGCTTCGCTGTGCAACAGATTCTAAGTAGGACAGAGGCTTGTTTGTGTAGATGTCCTCCTAGCTGGGTGATGCAAGCAACCTGCAGTTTTCCTATTATCTATGTACTGTGAGCGATGCTGTTAACAGTAAAGAATAACGATGCTCTATCCTGCACTGTCTTCAACAACAGAAACAGAGAAAGCAAGGCACAGTGAGGCTGAAGAGACCTCTTGTATGAGCATCACGTAGCAATCCAGTTCAAACAGTCCCTTCCACTCCAGTGTATCAGCAACTCATAGAGGAGGCTGCCTCCCTTCTTAACAGCTTATGCTGCAGAGTAAGTGACTCCCATTTACACCAGCACATCATCCAGCGAGAGCCAAAGTATTTGACTGATGGAGTTGAAAGCAGAATCCATTCACAGGCACTGAAGCATTGCAGGCAGATATCCTTGTTCATTTTTTAAACTCATTTCCTGCCATACCCAAGGAGCACAGCGCTGTTCTTAAAGATCCAGCATCTGAAACAAACCAAAAGAGCTCCAGTTCCTCGCCCAGGCTCTGTTAGTGTGCTTTACTCAGGCCCTACGTTTAATCCTATTAATAACTTACCCATTAAATCTGAACTTAGATTAAGCTGTATGTCTGCAAACCTCATGCCATGAGCAACATGCTTAATTAGAAGCTGTTTATCAAATAATTACTCAGATTTAATTAACAAATACAAAAAAAATCAACTATTTTGTTTTAAAATTTGAAAGTGATTGCTCTATTTAAAGTAACTAATAAGAACATTTAAATAATTTTTAAGACTTAATAGCAGGCAAATGAACAACTTAAGAACAATTTTTCCCAGAGACTCTCATGTACTTCATGTTTTGCTTTAACCACAAGCTATAAAGCTCATGCTAGTTTTATTTCCTAAAGGCTTACTTGGTACTGAAGGACTGTAGATGTTACACTGTAACATCAGAGTGCTACTGCAAGCACAAAAATGACTTGCAAAGGCAGGAATATCTACATGCAGTTAGACAAACCTGTCACTTTTTTCTTTTTCCTCCTAGCTAAGCGTACTAAGAGTAGATTGGAAAACCAAACATTAAGTACTTCCAAGTACTAGGGAAAATATATAAGACTACTAAGATCAAAGTTAGAAGTGAGCGATGCAGAGTCCTGCCTATGAATCACGTTCCTCCTCTATCTTACAGTCACATGCAATATTCTGGGGCATCAACCTGGAACTAACTCTTCTGAAGCACCAGACCAAGTGGGATGACAACATTTGGAATTAGAAGCATTGAAAAGGCTTTCTGTGCACACTTGTGATTATGTTTATTTTCATCTCTGAATCAGAACTAACTCTATTTCAAGTTGGCAGTTGAAAAAATCCAACATTTCAAGTATGTGACTACACCATTAATACATGAACGTGAAAATAGAACAGCATATGGCAAAAGAGATTAAAGGGATTAACCAATTAAATGGTATGACTCAAACTGACATGATCCGCCAAATCTGCATTTTGCAGCGAGGTGTGCAGGGGCATGGGAAAAGGACTTCACCTAAGGAAAACACTGAAAGCCAAACTTCTAAAAATAACTGCTGTGGTTAAGAGAGTCTGCCAGGACACCAGCAGGAATGAGATGTGCGAGATGCTCAAAACTTACAAGGAAAGCAGAAGTGATTTACTTTCGGATGCCTCCCTTCTCTTTAATGCTGGATTTCACAAACACCTACTTACGTGATGCAGAACTTATCACAAGCAGTCCCATGTGACTGTAATCTTGATAGCAAACCGCATACTCAATTATTTATATATTTACGCCACATAATATTAAATCTGACACACAAGACTATAGATCAAATTCCCATTACTATAAAGACACCATAAATATCTCACTGACTTCAAGTTTCCATAATCAAAAGACAGCAAAATATTCAAGCAGGCCTTCAGACCCCACAGAGGCCTTTTTCAGAGAGCTGAATGCAGACATTAACCCTAGCGTATGGGGTCTCACGGGGAGGCAAACAGTTCGTCTGCATATTGAATGGAAGGAAAGAGGCCACAAAAGCAGAGGCACCTGGAAACAGCTCCTCCAGAAGGTGACACCCCATCAGCCGCATGCAACTGGCCTCGCTGCACCTCGTGTAAGACCTGCCCAGAAGGCAAGTTTTGCAGGGAGCAGACCAGGCTTTCACTTTTTGGGTTAACGTCTGGGACTCCAGGAGTTTGTCTAAACACAAGCAATTCATTCAAGTTCATTTGACTTCTTCCATAGCTATCGAAGAAATGGCAAAAATACCAGCAAATAATAGTTGACGAGCATCATACAGGTCTTTAACCAAAGAAGTTGCTTTTAAATCCTTTAGTAATTTAAAATCTTAACATAATTGTATACACTAGAAAGTAATTTAAGCTTCTTTTATACACAGTTACAGCTAAAACACCAAAAGGAATCAGTAACAAGCCAAAGCCATTCTTAGGTTATTAAAATTTCACCTCAGTATAATTTTAAAAGCCAGTATTATACAAACACATTAGCATTTTCTTTTAACAGCTAAATGAAACAAAAAGCATGCTGAAAATTTACATTACTGCAACTATAAAATCCACAAACACACAGATCCCAAAAGCACGTTTCAAGCAATGCAACCTCGATAAGCACACACTCTTCTGATAACCCAACATTCCCTTCAGAAGAGACAATTTAGTAAGAAAGGAACGGGGGCTGGGAACATAAATGCAGTTCCAGTTTTCACTTCGGCTCACAAAGGAACAAGAAATTGCATGCCTGTGTAAAGGAACTGCCCTTATATGAAAGTTGACTGTTGATGCAAATATGGAAACAAATGAAGTTTATTTCAAGTTGCTAAGTTTCTATGATCCTTCCTAGGCTACATCAATAATACTGTGCTAAATAAATAAATAAATAAATAAATAAAGCTTGCCACAATATGAAAATCCCAGAGACCTGCCTTTTAAGAATTTCATATTAAACAGAAAACAAGTTATGCTTTACTCCCACCCCATGCTTCTGAGCATAAATAAGTAAAAAAACAGTCAGGAAAAATAGGCTCAAATACATACATGACAGCTTTGAGATATGAGAGAAAAGTACTGTGAAATTTCATTAACATTTCATTTTCATTAATAGCCTCCAACTATGCACAGCAGAAAAACGTGTTGTTTTATAAGGAACTGTACACATTCCCAGGTCACATCATATGCTACTAATCAAGCCCTTGCTATCACATGCTTCCAAATTATGGTCTTGGTATCGGTAACAAATCTGAACATAAAATTACCAAGTTTATCGACTTACCTTGAGGAAAAGGATTGGGCTGCACTAAATACAGGAAAGCGTGGACTATTTTAAACAAAATTCCTATTGGCCCGGGTTCGTGGTATGCACCTGTATCATACGTCTTGGCAGGTACAAATCCAAAATCCAAAGTCCCAGGAGGCGGTTTGTATATAGGCTGCACCTCTGAAACAGTACTTCCACAAAACAACAGCAGCAGCAGCAGACAGAGTTCCACAGCCATGGCTAGCAGTATTCATAAAATTTGAGGTAGAGGTATTTGTCCCACCAAACCTAGAAATCTTCAGTACATTCACTCGGGGGTTAGCTTTCTAGGCAGTAAAATGCTGGTGTCCTCACACCTTTTATTCTTTAATGTCTTCTTGTCCTGGAGTGGTATAGAAGCCTCTCATGGAAATGACTCAGCGCACCATCTCTGGAAAAAAAACACAAAACAGCTTGTTAAGGTGTGAACACACAAATAAGAAAGTGCAAGATACCCGCAATTTTCTGCATAAGTTGAACATATCATCGGGTGTAAAACCAAGCTTGGTAGGACAGAAAAGAGGAAAAAAAAAAAAAAAAAAAGGACTGAAGTTTGTGAATCAAATGGTCTACTGCACACACTGTACTTGAAAGAGGGATAAGTACAATTATGCATAGTTCCAGGTCAATGAGTTTTCAAAAACAAAGCAGAGCGCTGGGACAGCTCCAAGAGAAACAAACACAATTAAAGGTACAAACATACGAATTGTAGCTCTGACTAAACACAGTATGCCATGCGACAGTAACTGCAATGTGTGATTAACCACCACCTGCTGTTACTCCAGTTGATGGCAATTATTGGCCATATCCTTTGGGTTCTTTAATCTGTAACTTTCCAGTTTGTAGGACTCCCATTTTCCTCCCCATGCACGACCTAGAAGAGGGCATCTCTGTGACACCTGTTTCACAACTAAAGCCAGAGACTGTATCTCAGTTTAAGCCCCCATTCTTTTAACCATAACTTTTCATCACTGAAAACGGGTAAAAAAAATAATTTAAAAATACAATAAAATCCATCACCCTCCCAGAAGATAACTGTGTGTGTCAGCCATTACTTTCTCTTAACTCCAAACACTGAAAGGTTCTCCTTAGGAGCTCGAGCAGTCAACAGTTGTTATTAATTGCTTGCTAAAGCTGAGTGCACTAAGGTGACTTTGGCTGCTTATGCATCTTTAAGAACGTTGTTGAATCGGCAAAATCACAGCAGTTTCATCAAGTGCTTCTTAAGAAAAGTAAACAGGAACCCCTCAGGTTTCCAACAAAACATCTGGACCAGAACGCCACCAGTGGTGACGCCTGGGGACACACTGCCCCTGACAAGATCCCTACTTCAAACTGGGGAGCCCCCAGCACAAGCTGCCTCTGCTCAACAAGCCTCTGCTGCCAGTTCCAGCAGCGCTGCCCGATGGAAATGTTGTTCAGATCACTCACTTGCAGAAAAGATGGCAAAGCAATGCAAACACCTCTGGCCTCAGCCAGCCCAAACTCATGCCAACATCCTCACTTGCGAGGTGCTCCCAGGTCAAAGGGTCTGAAGACAGAAACACTTCCACAAGTTGGTAGCAAGGTGAGATTTGGTCCCTCCCACACCTTACAGTCTCTGTAACAACAAAAGCTGCCTTTCCAAAAACTGTAACGACTTGCTAGAACGAACAATGTGGAGGATTCATTCTCTGCTCTGTCCTGCGTGCACAAGATAGAGCAGCATCAGCAAAGATAAGGGCCTCAGGAATGCAAGGCCGGATCGAAGAATGAGAGACAGTTTCGTTTCCCTGAAGCCCAGTCTAGCTAAAAACAAAACCTCACAGCTATTTTTTCCCCCTATGGCTAGTGAAAACCAAGAAAAACACTAATAATCCTATGAATATCAGAGTTACCAAACCTTATTGAAAAAGCCAATGTTAGCAACCATATGTATATGAACACAGAAATGTAAAAACTTAGTCATTAAACCATGAGGATTTCTTATCAGAAAGAGAATGTTAAGTTAAACAATAATGAAAGAAATAACCAGCTCCAACATATTATTTTTCTTCCTTTAATCTTTTCTTGTTATTAGACTTTTTCAGCCTAGAATACATTTTTCAGCAGAAACGACCAGAACTAAGTGCAAAAGATTTTCCTCTTAATGACAGATCAGTGGCAGTTGTACAAGCTTAATAAGATAAAGCTCAACTTGTTTTTCCTAAGAATTTGGATGCCTTCTGAGCCAAGTTGAGCGTTCTGGAAATTCCTAAAGAACCACTCCAATATCCCAGCAAGCCTGAAGCTCACACAAAGTAACTGAGCCTTGACCGCAAAAGTCAAGGAAAACGATACAAAACTGTACAGAAGACACCACACGGAAATGTTTGTTAGGTGTGTATACAAAAGGTAAAATTGGAAGGGAAGTTGACCTAACATAACTGATGTCTTAAGGCAAAGCTAGAAGACTGCACATTTTCTGTAGTGTCTTCTGTTATACCAGAGAAATAGTGGTAGAAGAAAAAGTATATACAACTTCCTTTAACTTAAAATATGATTATTATATTTTTAATAACAATTTAAATCGGACCTAACTGTACAAATAGTTGTCAAACAAAGCACTGTCAAAATGCCCTTCCCATTCAGGAATATCATCACCATGCCTGGCAGAAGTGTAAAGTCAGACATTAGCTGATACAGAATCCTGGCAGTTTTAAGACAAGGACACCACTAAACTTGCAAGGACACTACCTATACTGCAGAGACAAACAATATCCTGCTGAACGGAGACAGACAGCCACCTTCCTATCACAAACACACCACAGAAATCTCCAATTCTACATAATTTTCAGTTAAGCTTTCATAAAGTTCAAGATTCTTCAGAAATCAAGAAGGTGTCTTGTAAGGAAGAATCTGCAGAATTCTTACCAGGCTTTCTCCCTTTATTGGCAAATAAATCACAATACACTTGGTACAGACAGTCTTATTGAACAATTCCTCTAGGCTGACACCAAGTCTTCTCTAAACTACGTAAAGGTTACATTAATAATGAACAGAAAGTTGCAGAAACACTATTAAACCTATAACTCAGAATACCTGTGAGCATTCAGGTATTCAACCTACCTAAAAATAAGTCAGGTATAAAAACCTCCCAGCAGGTATCCTCATCTTGAGATCTGAAACAAACACATAGCTTAGCCGGGAGCATCTTAGTAGTTAAATATGCTAGACAAACAGCATAGAAAATGAAAATCAGTTCATGAAGTTCGCATTTGTGAGAACTGCAAGCATGACATACACACAAGCCAGAAATGTATGAAGAGAAGTGGATAGCAGCTTATGGTAATCTTCCTTGCAGCATGTGGCCATCTCATTTCCTCCAGAACAGCGAGACATCACTGCAGACTGAGCTGTAGTAACGCCTGCCCAGCTCCCCAAGTTCAAGTAAACAGCGAGTGACAAGAAGCTGTGTCAACCTTTCAAGTGTTTCCATTACTGAACTGTCAAGGTGTGTGAAATGAACAAGGCGTTCATTTCATGTTCATTTCATTAGTTTTGACTATAGAATATATACACATATATACCTGCTAACTACTTAGGATACATAGCAATGAAAACTTTCATTTATTTTCTGCGTGGTTTGCAAGCATCCATCTTTAGAAGACTGGAGCTGTTGCTTTTTATTCTGCAGCTGTCACTTAAGCATTCTCCACGCACAAGTCACTAAACTTAATTCCTGCTTTTTTAAAGCACTACTTGTGGACGACACCATCACTGCTTTACCAAGTACGCTGCAGTATTATCACATCTCCAATATATCTTGCTTGGTATTAAAAAAAAAAAAAAAAAAAAGCAGTATTTTGCAAAACCAATAAAGCTTCCGCAATGCCAGTGCAAGTTTAAGATGTGAAGAGGAGACGAACCAAGAGATGCAGAAGTTCACTATGTGCCTCAGCGATCCATCAACTCCAAGGAACTGAACTGAGAAGCAGCATGATGTCCAGCTCTTTGTTTCAACGGCACTGGCCTCCTCCTATTTAACATTGCAACCCATGCACATACGACGCTGCAGTGCAGTGATGCGAACTACGATTAACCCTGCGAAGTGAAACTCAATCAAGCAGAGGCTCGATTGCTGAAACTCAACGTGGGAGCCTCCTGGCACTGACCCGGACTGGGACAGTGGAAGCAGGAGTTGTCTGCAGGAAGCCCACCCCAAGGCTGTATTTCTTACATTTCATTAGTCATTTGGAAAGCCATGTCCATAATCCCCTTCAGGGTTCCTGTGAAAGCAGCCACCAGAAGACCTGAAGTAAGGCAGTCACACAGCAGGTAGCTACAGCTGGCCTTTGACTCCAAGGTGTGTATTTAAGAAAAAAAACAACAACACACAAACAAGGCATAACACAGCAAGCCAAGCTGGCTGCTGTCAAGGTAAAATGGTGCAGTTTTCTGTTACAAAATCTCTCCAAAGCCTTCCAAGGATTACAACCTGTTGCCATAGGAGGAGTAAGAAGCAAACAAGCTTAGTAAACACCAGAGGCTGCAGAACAGAGTCCGGCAGCACCAATAAAAACCAAACAAAATCTACACCTCAGGAGGCATCCAACATGATTGCAGGATGCTCAAAACAAAAAAGTGTTCAGGTCAGAAAGAAAAGGACATTCGGGACCCAGGTTGGCTTTGAGCAGCTACCTACTTCATAGTCTGAAATAAATACACATCAAAATTAATTAATTAATTAAAAACCAAACCCCACCGCTTTCACAAGTCACAGCACTTTACAGACAACAGAAAGAGACGCATAAAAATAAAATCCCAAGCGAGTTATCTCCCCCAGAAGATCTGCAGCTCTGATTTTTAGCTGACCGCCTACACGTGCTTTGTTTGCATGGACCGAACACCATCAAAAACACACAGCATGGTTTCCAGTGGTGCATTTGCACTAGCATTCCTCAAGCGTTCCCATGTGCGAGCGCTCCCCGGCATCTCGTAGGAGATGCTGAAACACCACGCAGCCATCCCAGAGAGGCAGCTCTTCGGCAGAGCTGAAGTGAACGAGGGCGCAGTCTGTGCCCTATAGAGACCACCGAGGGCTCAGTCTGTGCCCTATAAAGACCACCGAGGGCTCAGTACGCGCCCTATAAAGACCACCGAGGGCTCACCTCTCGCCCTATAAAGACCATCGAGGGCTCACCTCGCGCCCTATAAAGACCACCGAGGGCTCACCTCGCGCCCTAGCAGCACCACGCTCGCACCGCAGCCCCAGCTTATGCTCGAGCCCAAGTTTCCCCCCGGCCCTCCCCACGGCTTCTCACCGCAGTGCCCTCCTCCCCGCCCCGCCGCTCAGCCCCGGGAGCCGCAACCGCCCCGCACCGCGGGCACCTCGCGCTCCGCCGCCCGCCCCGGCGGCTCCCCCGCTGCCGGGGTACGGGGAGGAGGGGGCGCAGCCCCTGTAACCCAAAGGGCAGCCCCGGCAGGCCCAGGCCCTCACCGCAGCGCTCCCCCCTTCCCCAAGCCGACCCCCAGAGCCGGCGGCGGGGACGGGCGAGCCCCTCCGCCCGCTCGCAGCCACCATTTCCCCGCCGAGCCTCCCCGCCGCGGAGCCCCCCGCAGCCCCTCCATGAGCGCAGCTCCCCCCACGGTCCCCACCGCCCTCCCGGGGCAAGGGGCTCTCCCTGCCCGCCGCTCTCCGTCCCCTAGCAGGGAAGGGCAGCGACCCGCACCGGGGGACCCCTGCCTCGCCCCACCTGCCCCTGGGGGTGGGGGGGGACAGCGCTGCCCGGAGCCCCCTCCTCAGGCTCGCCGGGCACTCACCGGGCGGAGCGGGGCCGGGGAGATGGAGGCGACCGGGGCACGGCGCGGCTCCGCCTTCCTGAGGTGGTGGCGGCGGTGCCGGTGCCGCCCATGGATGGCGGGGGCGGGCTCTGCCCCGCGCCGGGGCTGCGGGACCACCCCGGCGGGCTGCGGGAGGAGAGGGGAGGAAGAGGAGGAAGAGGAGGAGCGTGAGGGGCTTGGCCCCCAGGGGAGAGCCGGGGGGAGGCGGAGGGGGCTTCGCCGTGCCGCCGCCGAGGGCACCCCGGGGGTCTGGGCGGCCCCCAGACCTGTTGCTGCTGCCCGGGCTCTGCAGCGATGTCTCTTAGGATCCCCTCCCCCCCCCCCCCCCCTTTTTTTTTTGGAGTTCAGGCTGTTTTGCGCTTCCTATCAATTCCATCCCTTAAGGTTACTTCCCTCGTTAGCTGCTGTAAGAGCGTCTCGGTTCACCCCTCCCGGGGATGCCCTTATTTCCTGACAAGGTTATCGTGTCTTTTGGGACCGTGGCCATGTTCCTAAGTGACTTCGTTTCTCAGCCCAGCGATTTATTGGTAAGACAAGAAGCTCTTCTACAAGTAACAAGAAGCTCTTTTCCTACAGTAACACACACACTTTCCTCATTTGTCCTCTGTGATTTTATTTGCAGCCTGGATGTTTCAGTGCTGCCCTCCCCATTGCAATATCAAATCACAGAGCCATCTAGGTTGGAAGAGACCTCCAAGATCACCGAGTCCAGCCTCTGACCTAGCATTAACAAGTCCTTCACTAAACCATATCCCTAAGCTCTACATCTAAACGTCTTTTAAGGACCTCCAGGGTTGGTGACTCAACCACTTCCCTGGGCAGCCTATTGCAATGCCTCACAACCCTTTCAGATTGTAAGATATGAAAACGATTCCCACGTCTCTTACTAGGCTCTCCATCATGAATTGAGGCAAAGCAAGCAGCTGGACTGGAGGTCCAGGATCATACGGGCTCCTTGGAGAAACTTAAAACGCTGAAGGAGAAGGCACTTATTCTCCCATTTGGCTTTATGCGCTGGCAGGTAGAAAGAAAAGGAGGTTTCTGCTGTGGCAGGAGTCTGTCTTGCTAAGGCAAGTTTGGCCAACTCTTGAACAATTTCCCTAGGAGTCCTATTCAACATTGTTGATTTTTACCTACAGCTCAACTCGGGACATTTGCCAGCACTACCCATCAGAGAACAAGTTGCCACGTTGGCTGTGTGCAGAACACACAACTGTTCAGACCAGGGCAAATCCTGGATTTGTTCAGCAGGAGGATACATAGCGGTACAACCCCAAACGGGACAGAACAGCACAAAGCTCAGCAACAGACTCTTGGCTCAGGTCTTCCTGTAGTCTTCATATACACCCCAAGCAGCGTGTCAAAGAGTGGAAATGGTGTAGTTTTGGAAAGACACGGAACATCTTGACAAAAGGACAAGTGTGTTAAATTAGCCAGTTTGTCTTCAAATCCAGAAGTACAGCTCCTTTTTTAAACTCTAGATGAAAATTGTTCTAAATACAAGAGAATATTCCTTCCCAATAATGAGCCGTGTGCATCCAAACTATTAATCTGATGAACTGGTGGATTTGATTCCTTGCTCTTGTACAGTGTTAGAACAGAAAAGCCAAGACTCGTTGCCGCTTGACTGATTTAAAATTGCAGAAAGAAGGCATATAGCTATGACAGTAAATATCAGCAAGAGTGGAAGAGTATGCAGGACTTGAAGACAATGTGGAAGAGAAGACCATGGAATGAAAGGTGAGGATATCAAGACCTTCTGGAGCCAAGGACACTAAGATTTATTTTTGGATTACTAATTAATACAAGTACTAGGTTTACCACAGGTTAATGGTAGTAAAAGGCAAAGATATTAAGGTTTTCTTTTGGATTACTAATTAATATGAGTAAAAGGTTCACTCCAGGTTAATGGTAGCTACCACAGGATTTGTAAGTGAGAAATGGCTGTAGTTTGCATAGACAAGGACATGCAGCTAGAGTTACAGGAAAAAGATGCTGGCTTTCACAGAAGATTTCAAACTAAGCTAAATCAAGACCAACTCTGTTGATGGAGGCATTTCTTCAGCAGACTAAGCCAATACCAATTTCCTGATGAGCATTATCTGTTTGTACTAGCTGTCCCACTTTTTTGTGGTTAGGGCTGTTGATATAAGAGACCTAAAGCTTTCCAGGTCTTTTATAATCTGAGTTTCTTTGTAGTATTGGTATCCAGACTGAGACAATGAGTTTGTCTCAGGTCTCTGGAAGTGATAATTTATCGTATTAGGTACTGGAAATGTGTTTTCTGAATAGCACCTGGTTAACATGCCTGAGCTCATCACTGTGCGATGGTACATCAAAGCGTGACCTCTTCAGCTGCCTCCCATTGTGTTGCTGGCAAACCCAAGTGTACGTCTGGCCTGAAAGTGCTCTGAGCAGCTGCTGACCTTTCCTTGATGTTCCTTCCGTGCTAACTGTGTGTCAGGGAGAGGTGGACAACTGTAAAGTGGGAAATACTGCACCAGTGTGTGGTCCTTGCCTTTGCTCCCTGCCATCCAAATCACAGCAGGAACCACTTGGTTGGCTGCACATTTACCTGCTTGACATTTGGCTGGGGGCACTGCGAACTACTTGCTTTTATAAGATTTGCATGCCCGCTGTAACGCCGTCACATTAGAGAAGTGGAACATGTAAAAACTGTACACAGTGTTAGCAGGTTCAAAAACCGTCAAGAATACTTGTTTTCCAGGGACTGCATAATTTATTTTTTTTTCCTGTGGTCCTTTGTGTCTCAGTGCAATGGGACTAAAAATCATCAGGCTGCCCTCTAGGATGATTCTTCATGGCCAAAACTTTAAAATGATCTCAGCATTCAGAACCGTGCTCAAATTCCCAGGACGGCCAAAGCCCTAATTGCTGACATTGGTGAGGAAGTCTGTCAAACCACAGCACAGTAGGTGCTAAGGCCGTTAAAAACCTGCTTATACACATCCAAAACAGGAACAGCTGTGTGAAAGAAAACCTGCCCTGTACTTGCTGGTGCTGAGCATTTGAAAATCTGGCTGCATATCAATCATCTCTGTTATCTCAGAGGAAAATCCTCAGATAACAGGAAGATACACCAGATTTAGAGCTTAACTATAAGCTGTATCATGTAATTGATTTTTAAGTAGAGCTCGTGATTAAAGGTCTATTAGATAAATAACCTTTTTCATTAGTTGGGGTTGTGCTACGTAGAGTAGTGCCTGAAGAGAGCTAAAATCAGAATCCCGACCTTCTCTGCTCCCCAGAAGAAAAAGATTGAGGTCAAAAAAGGCACAATATTGTGTTTAGTCACAATATTGTGTTTAGTCACAATATAAGGCTGTTCCCTGAGTGCTTGTTCAGAGGGAAATGTGTGTGTGGATGTGGGGAGAGAAGCAGTGCACCTTCCCTGCACTGGCACTGTGGAGAAAAGTGATTTATGCCCTTTGCCAAGAGCCTGCCTGGGAGTGAATTCTGCCAACATCCCCAGATGAAACCAGTCTACCTATCCCACTCACCACCTTGCCTGGCTTTCCGTGGGTTATAACCTCCAAGTCCTTCCCTGTCCTCCCCACCATGCTTTCTGCCCAGCTCTGCCCTCCCTCCTGCTGCCCGATGCCATGGCTCCCTTCATTTCTGGCTTAGCCCTTCATCTTCTGCCAACCCTCACAATTCTCTGATGCTGCCCTGGCAGCACCTCACAGCTGCCCACATCTCCCTCTCCCTCCTCCTGCTCATCTCCCTGTCCCCCTTGTGTCTCCCTTTCTGACATCCCCAGTTGCATCCCTCCCTGTCCTTAATTCTCCTGCGGGATGTGAGGCTTAAAGGATTACAGTCTGTGTGAGTTTGCAGTCCAGACTCTGCCGACGCTGGGAAAACAGGGGACTGGGGTGACAGAAGGCAGGGAAATGTCAGAGGACAAATACATTACTCTATTAGTCATCAACCGCAGAAATCTTGAAAGAAGGATTAGGATCCTTGAAAATGGTGGGAAACAGAGCACAATTGGTGTGTGCTATAGCCTGCCATGTATTTGCTTAATTTCTTGCTCCTGAGGGAAAGTAAAAAAAGGAAACGGACGGTCTTATCCACATTCATTCTCAGATTTAGAAAATAGCATGACATTTCATCGTAGACCTTTGATTCATGACAGTTTATGATATTATCTCAGTGAGGCTCGCCTTCATCCGAAGGGAAGATTTATCCCGCTGTATATCACTTTACGATGCCTTCAGAGTCGATGCTTTGTCAGCTACACGTCTTGCCATTACACTCTGCTGTGCCCCCTCTCAAACTGTGGTAGATCTGCATGACAACTCGTCAAGCAACCTAAAAATTGCATTCATTTCTCTTCATTTGAGGGAAATCTCCACTAGTTGCTCCATCAGGTTTCAGAGCTAAACGAAGATAGGAAATGACAGGGATTACATGATGCATGTGCTCTGAGCTTGTCGCTTCTTTTATGAGCTCCTCCCAGCCTGTCTTGCCATCATCTCCATGTTTTATTTTTGCTTGCAAGCTTTGACGCGTGGCATTCTGATAAATTAGTATGTCAGGAATGCTTGAAATTAAAATGAAGAAGGCACATCTCCTTTTGGCCCTGGAACAAAAGGAGCATGGCTTGGTTCTGGTGTTGTCTGGCAGAAGACTGGGGAGAAATGGTCAACTGCTACAGCATATCTGGGTTCTTCCTCCAGCACGTTGTCCTCCCCTGGTGACACAGAGGGCTGGGATCGCAGCTCGCAGGACCTCTCATTGCAGGAGCTGCATGTAACCAGCAGTCTGAGGGAGGATGCGGCCAGGAGAGCTAGGACCCACGCAGTCCGAGAGGCAAGAGAGGCTGCAATATACGCTGTAGACAAGCTGTTCATCTAAGAGAGTAACTGTGTGTCAGCAAGAGCAAACCACTACAGAAATAATTAATCAGCCAAACCAAGTGCACTCATGAAAGCTAGCACAGAAGCAAAGTCATTGATCTCAGTAGACAGTTGTCAGGAATGAGAAGATCAGTTTTCATCTCTGTGTGTGACCCTGTGATAAACAGAAGTCCCTCAAGTGGGATGGGTATCCCATGCTTCCCACAAAACGTAATCCTACCTTATGAGCTTAGCTGCTGCAGTGACCTTCTTTTGTCTGTCTGCTCTGGAGTAAATTCTGGCTGACATAAGTAAAGAAGATTGGGAGAAGGTTATTTTTAATATCAGTATGGAATATCTGTACCGAAAGAAAGTACAAGAAAGGGAGGCACCGATTCATTATGTTTTCAGGGAGGATGACACCACCACCTACAACATCTTGCAGGGAGAGCATAAACAACACACATCACAGGATTAACCTGACAAGGCCCCTTCGCTCTAGTTTCTATTATTAACTTTACAACTAGTGCAAGTCTCCTCAGATGAACTATGTGAGACATTTATCTTACACAGACTATCTCAGCTGAAAATTTATTAATAAGAGGCCTGAGTTTTATACGTCCTTTACAGAGGCATGTTGGGTATCTGATCATTAGGTTTTGTATGGACTGGGGAACAATTTATCTCGTCCAGGCTTCTGGTCTAGGTGGTGAGCTTCTTCCTCCCTCTCTCATGTTAAATTGCACACTGAAAAGAAGCAGCATTTCTGTCCCTCCCCATCCCGAGGCCCCATTTTCCACTGAGTGGTTGGGAAGGCAGCCTACTATCCACAAGCTGTTATCATGCAAAACAGATGTGCAGCTTCTTCTCTTTGCCACCTCACAGCTCCCTCCTCAGTCTTCTCAGGGTTGGCACAAAAATCCTGATTTGGGCTGAGCAAAAGAAGATTGCAGCCTGGATTACAACTTGCTCCGAGCATAAATGCCATTTTCTCCACTATAATGTGAAAGATTCTGTATTTTTATTTTTATTAAGGAAGGTGTTTTCAGAATTTTGTGGAGAAGATGGGAATTTTTAACTAACATTCTCGTTAATTCACTATTTCCTGTATTCAACTTCCCTGCTGATTAAAGTATGAGAGACCAAGAAAAGGAAAAGCATTCCCACTGGTCAAGCAAGCAAGACACACAAAAAAGAGAAGCTGACCTTTAACTCTGCTCCTTTGCCTTTATGCCAGTCAGAATGTCAAATGATTTTCCATATTAGAGGTATTTCATGGCAACATAAAACATTTGGGGACGGGAAACATTTATAGCATTGGAGGACACCTGAGGTTTGCTGCCCAAAAGCTGAATTGTGGTCTTAAAATCTAACCTGAGCAAGAGGCAGCACATAGCTGTATTGGTGCAGACAGCACAGCAAGCATCAGCCTTGTGCTCCAGGAGCCATGGTGTGCCTCTTGGATCTGCCCTGATGCAGGCTACAGCTTCCCTCCCTCTGTGCTTGAGATCACTGTCATGCTGTTTGCTCTCTGCTCAGGTTTCCAGTCTCTGGCTGCGTGTGTATTAGTTCACACATTGTCCCCAGACTGGCACAGTCCAAGGGACAGTGAAGCCTCTGGTGCCAGGCAGGACGTCGTTTGCTTGAGCACGTCCTGCAGGCTGCACCCTTTGCCCCGGGGATGGAAGCCCATGCAGGCACAGAAAAGAGGGACATTGCACACAGTCTGAGAGAAACAACGCCAAACTTTCATCATGGTACTTAGTCATCACCTGCTTTCATAAAAAGGACTGCAGCAAGTCATCCATTCTATGGTTTGCACTATCTGGTGAAAAAAGGAATAAGCAAGTGTAATTTCATGAGCTCCTTGATTCATAGTTTGTATTTATTTATTATTATTTTTTTAAGTCAGAGGCAGCTGTTCTGATCACTTTGCATGCGTATGGGAAGTCGTGAGAACTCTCATACTGTTTTCAACATCAAGCTCATCAGACATGGAAGACTTCTGGAGAGAGGTACCTCAGTTTCAGCCAACAGTAGAACTTTGTTGGAATAAGAACTGTCAGAATGGCCTTTTATTCTCATTACTAACAAACAAAATTTTAGCCATCATCTCAGTTGTCTAGGATCAGCCTCCAGTTTTGTTCTTACTCTTGAACAGCCTCATAATAGTGATGAACAACATAGTACTGAGCAATACCAGAGGTGTGGTACCATTCAGTGGTGATGCTTGTCTTAAAGTCTACCCTTCACATCTTGGTTCAGATCTTCTTGGTGCCTCTCAACCTTTATGAAATTATTTTAGTCTTTCCTATGAGCAAATTAAAGCTGTTATGATAGAGCAGCAAGATTCTCAAAGACATTTTGCAGAGCAGAACTTTGATGTTTTTCTGTCCTTTGGTGAATTAAGTATTAGACAGAAACACATTACAGAATATATCTTAATACCCAATGGCACTGGTATTGCCTAGCCACTTAATTAAATGGGTGCCTGTGTTTGGATATTGTTGGCTCTCGCTGCCATCAAATATGGTGCAAGCATCCACTGTAGAAAAGGAGATTCCATGCTTGGAAGAGGCAGTGGTCTACTGTGGACATGAGATACAAAGGAAGGAGCGAGGGAGCTTTGTCAACAGGGCGGATTCCAGCTAGAAAGTAGCAGTATTCTCTTCAATGTGTAAAGCCTACCAAGCCTACACTGCGGCTGAGGTGGAAAATGTCTTTCGAGAAATCTGGTAGCTGCTGTTTATTACTCTAATACTTTTTCCATAAATCTGAACCCGACTCACGTTATGGCAGTCTTTCTGTTCTTTAATTCCCTGAACATTGAGTTATGACATTTGAAGAGTTGGAGGGCTAATAGACTGAGCTGGGGTTGCAAACACTCTTTCCCACTCCTCTCACTCATTTAACTCTGCATTTCACCCTGCCTATCATAGAAAGGCCTTGCAGGATGATCAAGGCCATCTACCTGCCAGGCAGATAATTCCCATAAGCTGACTTTATGTTGCTTTGTTGTATCTAACTTTGCATGTCCAAATTATAGATTTTTTCACTAAATTTAAGGAAAAGTTTCTCAAGGCTACCAGATTTCACTTCCCGTTGCACCATGCACAGCCTTTGCCTCTGTACAGGCTTAAATATTTGCTTTTGCAGATTTGTAGTGGTTACCCTCTGCTATTTGTAGTAAGGAAAAGAAAGAACTCCCCAAATCATATTTCAGTTGAAGAAGTAATCATTCTGTAAAAAGTAAGCCACAATGCACTCTAGTAAGACTTATTAGTTTATGTATTCTATATGAGCTTTCTGAGGGTTGATGAAGTGCAAGCAGGCAATTAAAAAGTGCACATCAGACGTATTTTGAGCTTTCTTTAGCAGCTGTTTCATATTACCAAACATGCACATTGCAGGCTGGTTTTATAATTGTATAATTCAAGTAGCTTGCAGAGTATCTCAATACACTGAGCAAAACCAAGAAAAACACCATGAAAAGGTGTGCTTGGTAATTCTACCTAACAGTTGCCAAACCAAGAGCAGAGAAATCACATGAAAAATATTTCCTGCCTATGTGAAATCTGTGAAAATTCCCAGAAAGACTACAAAAGACTATAAAAAAAAATCCCAGAAAGACTACAAAACAGAAACCTGCCATGGGATGAGAATGTGCTTTACATCACACCCAACCAAGGGAGATATGCTGTGTAGCTGTCAGCCTAATCTGAATTCTGCTGGACATCACATGATACTAGTTTGTACCTGCTGACACAGCATACCACGTACACTTGAAAAATCATTCCACTTCAATTTCCAGCAGAAGATAGTTTATAATATAACCACCTCCCTATGTATTTTCTGCAGCCACTTTGCAACATCTAAAAGACAGTGGATTGAATATGTTGGCTTCTCAATCAAAACCAAAAGACAAGTTTCTTTTTTAAAACTGAAGTTCCTCTGTGATGGAGGAGTTTTTATAACTGGATGCTTACAGATTTTAAGTATACATTTTCTCACCAATTTTAGAGAGGGACAAACTCTTCTACAACATTCTTTGCTGCCGAAGCAGGATTTGCACTGCTACCAGGGACTGCTGTGATGTTTGGGAGCTACAATTCCTCTCCGTGAAATGGCTCAGCTTCCCCAGGCTCTCAAAACTCGAGTTATGCCTTTGCCAGATTCACAATGGTCTCACGTTTGTTATTTCTCTAAAAAGAAATAAAAAGGAGGAGTGTGTCCAGGGCTGAAAAGCTTCAAATTCATCTTCGTGGAAAACCTATGTGCTGAAAAGCTGAGTTTCACTTACTGCTTAACCAGGAGCTGTCTGTCGCAAGGCTTGAAACAAGGCTAAAGCCTCTCCTATGACCTATCTGCCTCCTTCTCCCTACCCTTGAGAAAAAGCCTTCACTTGCTACACTTTGGTTAACCAGTTTACAAAGAGGGTACAATAAAACTTGCCTTTATCACAGAGTTTTGTTAGCATATATTTCTGCAGTGCCTCTGGAGTGGAGCCCTGTTTGAAAAGCCCTGGACAGTGCAGTGAAACGTCTTGGGAAATCAGACTTGTATGCTGTATTTAGAAACGACTTGTCTATTAAATGAGATCATAATTGGTTAAATTGCCTGGTAATGAAGGAATTTTTGCTCTTCTTATTAGATAAACAGTTTGGGGTTTTTTTATTGCAAACAGTTCTCATCTGTCTAAATCAGTTCCAGGAAACCCTATAATGTCAGTCACTATTAGCATTTGGAATAGCATTAAGAGATTTATACAAGCTCATATTAATCTGTCTAGGCTAACCTTTGTATCCAGGCTGCCTCAGTTGCTGTATTTCAAATCTGCAGAACGTCATTTCTTCTCAGTGGGCTGGAAAAGGTTTAGTCCAGATTTAGCAGTGCTTTGATCGTGCTATTAAGTCATTCTGAACTCATCTGTGACCAAAAAAAAAAGAGAACAAAAAACCCACCAACATTTATCTGGAGCACTTTTATATCAGTCTTATATCGAGTTGCTTAACCAGTTGGAGAAAATTTTTTGCCTCTCTTTTTCTCCCTAGAAGCTGCTACAAGTTAAGACAGTTAGCAGTGTCAGGAATATTACATTTCAGAAATACATCGTCACAGAAACAGAGAAGGAAGGGTCCACAGCTCCATCTGCCCCTGCAAAGTAAGCATGCCCAGAGCACTGTGAGGCACTTGTCCAACCTTCAGCCCTGCACCTCCCATGAGGGCAGTTGCATGAGTCCCTCAAGCAGCCTGGTCCAATGCTTAATGATGCTCATAATTAGAAAGTTTTCCTAATATCTAACCTAAAAATTCTTTTCTGCAAATTGGGTTCTGTTTTTCTCATCCTACCCCCAGCGGACATGGAGAATAATTGGTTGTCATTGTTTTTATCATGCTGAAATACTAGACCGTGTGCTGGAACATGTTCCCATGTCCTTCTCCTGCTCTTCTGCTTTCTGGATCAAAACCCAGTTCCTTCAGAATTACCCTAAAAGTCTGGTTCTCATTTATCTCTCCTGACCTCCCTCCAACTCTAGGGTGTCCAGTAAACATGTAGCTCACTTGTGCAAACATGTGTGGCCAGCTGAGGACACCCCTCCTGAGGGGAACAACCTGAGGACTCCACAAACCACACTTACAATGCTTCTTAGTGTGCTCTTTAGTGACTTAGGAGTCAGAGTGTTGGGGGTTTTGGGTTGATTTTGTCACCAACTTGGAATGCATATCATACAAAGTTATTGTAATCTCTCTTCATTTATTTATTTATTGGTCTGCAAAAGGGAGACGAAGATGTTTGCGAAGCACATGGCTCCTTGGGGAGAAGATGCTATTGAAGTGCAAAATAGAAATGCTTGTGTATCATCACTTCTGCTAGAGAAATGCCTGTGTTTCTGGCCCTCTCATCACTTAGGCTAGCTGAAGCAGGCAGTTCAGAAAGCTGAAGTCACCAAATCCAGCAGAGTCATTGTAGGATTGACACTCGTGGTGTCCCAACCTGGATCTGCAGCGTGCTGTCCTCTTGTCAGGTCCCTTTGTTTCCATTTCCTCTCCCGGCTCTCGGCAGCAGGGAGCATGTTTCTGTTCGGATGGCACCAGCACGGCGTGAAACACGGCTGGAAGCGAATTCTAATTACACTGCTCCGTGTGCACCTGGCACAAGCTTTGGGACCATTAAAACGTGCCATGGTCACCAGCAGGAACGGGATGTGGGATGAGTCTGTGTAAATGGCTGTTGCTATGTTTCTGCAGTGCATATTAAAACTCTTGACTTTTTCCCTTTTGAAATTCCTGGCAACGATGCAAAAGTGGTTTTGGCTTTTTTTAAAGCTTATTTGCAGCAAAAGGTTATAATAATACAACAGCTTGAAGCTCCAGCAAGATTTGGAGTCTCGGAGGTAAACAGAACTTGTTCCAAGTAAAAATGTGCCAAAATGCCTGCTCGGGGCTGCGACCAGAGCTGGGTAACAGTGTGAAACAGCCGAAGTGAGAGCTGACCCTGCATCCAGGGGTGTGGGTTGTGTCCCTGATGGGGGTCCCAGGCTCTGCTCCAGCATCCTGGACCAGCGGGAGCAGCCTGGTGGCAGGGAAGTGGCTGGCAGACCCTGCCCCTACCCGCAGTGACTGTGCTGCTGAGCCTTTGAGGAGGGAAGAAGGGATGTAGATGATCCTGGAGGGATGGGGGGAAGAAAAGTTGATGTTTCTGCCTGTTTGCCGGCTTGCTGTTTAAACACACAGGGAGACATCTGATAAATATTTAAGTTGCACCAATTTATTTAGTGCTGTACATGTTTAACAAGATGAATACTAAAGAGGCTAAATAGATTAAGATTTCTAAAATGATTGTGCCACATGTGCCTTTTTACTTTGGGCCTCTGTGCAGCACAGATATTTCCACCAGTGTAACTGTCTGTTAGTACATTAATAAACCCGGCGCTTTGAAACCCTGACAAACATACCCTGCACTAAGGTAGCCACGCTGCAATGCATCCACGGCTATCTGCAGCAGCAAAGCATCTCCAGATCAGGCCAGGCTGGAGACTTTGTGCCTCTGCCCTGGCCATCACCTTGAACGCCTCTAGTCTCACCTTGAAAGTATTTGCTTCTGCACAAAGACTGCTTTATGTTTAACATTACCCTGGCACACATTCATGCTAGTCTCACCATATTATCAAGGAAATATCTGTGTACATACACGGATAATTTGATCCCTGTGTGTTTCTGTGCCAGTCACGTGTGGTGGGATGCAAGTTTCCCTGCGGAAGATTAGCCTGTGTACTTTGTATGACGGATAAAGCCTCGCTGAATCTCGCTTGATTAGTTCTCCTGTCCTGACCCTAATACAGCGGTAAAAATATTTAATGGCCTGTACTAAATTAAGTAACACCAGACTATGACTCGAGCATGCATGACTAAATCTAGTTACCCCCAAAAGAGAATGGCTTAGGTAAATACACTGTGAGACCGGCTTGCAAAGGAAGAGTCGCTCTTGAATACTGTATTAGTCATGAGACATAATCATGTAGGAGTCCTCTGGCAGTCCTAAGCTTTTGTTTCAGATAGTAGAATACCCATTAGAAATGAAATTACAGCATCAGCATCATCCAGCTCTTTTTCCTTGTTGTTCTGATTGACAGAGAGCCTGCTTGCAGCAGGGCACTGCACAGCTACCATTGCCATCAACAGGAGGGCAGAAGCCTAGAAATAGGGATTAGCCACCATTTCAGGCTTCCAGCTACTCCCCCTGCCACACCAGAAGAGAAGCTCAGCTGGGATCAGAGCATCGCGGTTACAAAGGCACAGGGATCCAACTTCACGTGGGTCGAGATGGGATGAGAACAAGGCAGGTCTTCTTAACAGAGTAGCCAAAACTGAATGTTTGCTCCCCGGCTGTGAACATCGCTCAGATAAAGCTGGGGAGAGCTGGCACCACCAGCTCCCACCGAAAGATGGGGCAGAGCTGCTGCTGCTGCTGCTGCTGCTGGGGCTGCTCCCCCCCCCCGGTGCAGCTGAAACCCTTCCTAATGACAGCGGTTCCCACTCTTGCAGTCCATGACTCTTGTAGGGTTTTTGCTGTCCCTCCCAGGCTTCCATCTTTAGCAACTGCCTGTTTTGCCCACGTACTAATACACTAACAGAGGAGGGAGAGGTTTCCACACTGTCTGTTGAGTTCTCATTTGAGCACAATTGTTGCAACAAAAAAATAATCTTAAAAATAGTTATAAATTATGCTATTGTTTATGAGACATGCAGTCTATGCACCCATATATAACAAGATTTCTTATTAGATGCATTTATCCTCATTCTGTCATCCACGCAGTCTTTTTCACCACTCAAGTTGCATTTGACAACTTGTTTATCCATTCTGAAGGCACTGGACGAGAGCTAGCTTTCCACATCCAGAGCAAAATGTTCATCACCTCCAAACATGTATCACTTCCACTCAAGATGCTTGCTGAAAGATTTAACCCCTTCATCAATTCTTAGACAGCTTTCCAGAAAGGGACAGGGCTTCTGCACTTCTGCATCTTCTGTATCTTCTGTAGGTCTTACCAACGTGCAGTTAGAGAAAGTCTGTTGAGGCTCTCTCAACAAACAGCAAATCTGGGAGGGAGTTAAGAGAGGGCCAGCCTTTGCCAGTGAGGCAATAAAAAACCTAAGGGGAGGCTACCAAAGCCACAGTGTTATTTTATTTGTGGTGGCAGGAGACATGATGGCACAGGCTCAAACAGAGACCTGAACACTGGTGTCAGCCAAAGGAAGGCACAAGCCTACAAATAAGCACCCCAAGCTAACCGTGGAGCTCAAAGGCAGGGTGAATGGGGCTTTCTGGCCCTCTGCAACTGGAAGAGTATTCAAAGGAGTTATTTTCTCTGAAATTTGCAAGACTTGATTCCTTTCACTTACCGAAACATTGAAGGAGTGGGGGCTGCAGGAAGATTCCCAGCTGTGTGGCTCTGTTTTGAGAAGGACCAGCTCTTCATGCTCCTGCTGGGCAAGGGTTATCTGAGGCTTCCTCCATCAGCCAGACCACTGCAGTTAGCACAGTAGAAAGGTAGTAGAAGGACAGCGATACAGAGAAAACTACCTGCCTAATGCCTCCTGTATTTTCAATCGTTTTGTGATAAATACAAACATTGTGAGCTACTGCAAAGCCATTTACAAGTATGAAGATGAAGAAATCAGGGTAAATTTGTGCTGCTTTTGAGTGGAGATTTCAGTAGCATACAAATGCTTAAAATGCTCGCTCTCTTGCTGTGAATATCTTTTTTTTTTTTTTTTTTTTTTTTTTTTCCTAGTCCTGGGGTGAATTGCAGTATGAGATATAGCCTTTAGAAAAACATTAATTAGTATTTGCAGTCTGCAGAGTCTAGCTGGAGCCAGCTGTTCTTTTAGATTCCTCTACAGCACATGTCCATCTCTGAGATTTTATGAACAAATTAGACCATGTTTTCAGCAGTACACAAAGAGGGCACACATTTTATATGAATTTACCTTCTAGCAACCGGAGGTCAGTGTTCAAACATCAAGCACTGGAAGCCCCCACCCATACAGCCACAGAAAAACTCTCATGATGAATGAGGGCAGGAAGGGAGAAGGAATCATCAAAATAAAATTCCCACATTGCCAGCCTGACTTTTTAATGGCTGCTGGGACCTGTACGTGCTCATGTGGCTTAGAGACCTGTTTTGAGAGCTGTTGTCAGGCACTTTCTGGTACGTTTTCCTCTGTTTCAGAAGCAATGGGTCAGAGTTACTAAGTATATGTGCATTATTTACACATCACTTCTGTGCAATTTCCATCATCCAGCTACAAAAAAATATCCAAATTCAACAGTACACTTGCCTATTCATTATGCGTAACTTCCCAAGGCTCAGAGACACACTTCTGGCCATACTTTCCTACATAACATTCCCTCCCTCCCCTCCCCCCCCTTTTTCTTTTTTTCATTTACTAGTATATTCCTTCTTTGCCCTGAAAATATATATAATTCATTTGAATATTTTCTGTAGAATGCAATACTAATGGGATTTGAGTTTTGCTGATAAGGTTTAAAGTTTCAGGTTCCATAACTGATATTCATACAAAACCTAGTCTCTGGGTTTCAAAACAGATCCAATTCACAGCGCAAAGCAGCTTAAATTCACAGAAATAACAATGTTTAAAAGAAAAAAATGGATAAATGTCACCCATGCAATTCCACAAGAATTCTTCCCCTGCAGGAAGAATTTCGTCTTTCCCAGGAAAATGACGATGCTGCAGAACATGAAGAAAAAAATGTCCATCCTTGGTCTACCTGCTGCAAGAGTCTTGCTTTCAGTGTTCATGGTGTTCACAGTCCAGTCTAACCAGCTTAAAGGGGAAGGTGACATACTCCTTTCTGTGTTTTCGAGCAAGATGCACCCTGAAGGCACACACACACACAAAAAAAAATGAGTTATTTTAGTTTCCTGTTGCACAGAAATAGAAATCTTTTTGATCAACCTGGAGCAATCTCTCGGTATTTTTGAGGCGCACAGTTACACTATGCCACAAATAAATAAATAAATAAATAAATAAATAAATAAATAAATAAATAAATAAATGGGCTATGAGTCATCTCATCCTGTGTGTCTATCTTCTGTGGCTCAGTGGAGAGATTTGAGTTTTATTTGCACTCGTGTGAAGCATCCATTCAACATGGTAGTCCATGTCATATGTGCCCTCTCCACTCAATATCCCTCAGTTACCTATAAAGGGTGAATAATGCCTTTCTTATGCCATTTACTCATCAGAAAGAGCTTCTACTTCTGTGAATCCATTCTGGAAGACAGCATGGACTTGTGGCATAAGCCTGCCTCTTGTCCTCCTACAGCAAAGATGCTTGGCACAGAGCCTCAGGCCTATGGGAGCTACTAATAACTCATCCACCTATTTCCATCTATATCCATTTGATCATAACAGAAATTACAGGTTTGAACAGCTTTGCCTCTGGAAAAGATAGCTTGTCACTGTCAGCAAGCCATCTTCCCTTTCTGCTACGCTGCAGCTGTAACTAGGAAATCAGCAGCAACTCTTCGTTTGGATGTGGTGGTTTTACCGTGCTGGGCAGCCAGACCCAGTACATTGGAAGAAGCCCACATTTGGCCTACTCTAGAGGTCTGTCCATTGGTACTTTAAAGGAGGCTGTAGCAAGGTGGGGATTGGTCTATTCTACCATGTGTCTGGTGACAGGACAAGGGGAACGGGCTAAAGTTGCGCCAGGGAGGTTTAGGTTGGATATTAAGAAGAACTTCTTTAACGAAAGGGTTGTGAGGCATTGGAATGGGCTGCCCAGGGAAGTGGTGGAGTCACCATCCCTGGAGGTCTTTAAAGGACGTTTAGATGTAGAGCTTAGTGATATGGTTTAGTGGAGGACTTCTTAGTGTTAGGTTAGAGGTTGGACTAGCTGATCTTGGAGGTCTCTTCCAACCTAGACGATTCTGTGATTCTGTGAATCCACAAAGAACTTCTTAGTGTCTCTTCGGACAGCCAAGTACTACTTTATTTAAGGCCACATGTCATATACTCTCTTCTGATTATTCATATGTCTTCTTTTCTTCCTTCTACCAAGTATTGGCTTTCCAAAAGAGAGGAAATCTTCAGGTAAGTTTTTATATTCCATGGCTTGTCTCTATTCTGTTCAAAGATGGATACAGTTTTACATACCTTTATGGTGAAGGGTCAGGTTTATTTTCCCAAGACCTTCCACAATCTATCCTCCTCTTCTGTCTCATTTTCCTTCAGAAAGGCAAACTGAAGCATAAGTGATCAATTATTTCCCTGAGCTCAGGGTCTGTCTGGGTGTAATGATATTAGAGGTGATATATCTGTATTGAGTTGTGAACATGTCTTTGTGGGTTAGCTGGCCTTCCATATTCTACTATATTCTATTTTGTGGGCTTAGTATCCCTGTGGATCCATCATAAATCCCTTTCCAAGGGACTATCTGAATTTCATTTTAATCAAGAGATGGGTATACCTGTTCTGTTTTCTCCAAGTCACAGTTTAGGGCAAACACTGTCCTTGATGCTCTCAAAATCAAGGCAACATTTTATTTTTATACAGCTGTTTTACACATCCTTTTATACAGTGGTGCCAGACCCCTCAAGCTTACTCATGCTAATAGCCAAAAAAGGAAATAATGACATCTCTAAGCAAAGATAATTAAATGGCATGATGCCTGCATCACTATTGGACAGCCACATGGGGCTACCTTTATTCATCAGCACTTACCTATTTTAAAAATAGAAACCTCAGAGAAAATCCTGCCAGAAGTAACTCTCAGAACTTTTTCTGGCAACAGTAGTGTTTTGTATTTTGAGCTGGACATCAAACAACAACTGGATAGGATACTATATAAACCTGGAAGATTTCTCCCTGGAGTCCTTCATGAGTAGTCAAATCCCAGCTCCATATTTCTGTCATTGAAAATCTGTGGGGATTACGTGAGCTACCTCTTGCTTGCGTGTGTGCAAGTGTCTTCCCTGAGCATTAGAGCTATCAGGAATATTACAGGGCCTGAGAAACGAACACAGACAAATCCAGAAGGCTGGGTCCAAAGCAATCTCCCCTGGCAGAATTCCAGCAGCTTCATTCTAGCACTGCAACAGCTTGTGCAGTGCCGGCTGATTCTCCCTGCAGAGTTCAGGTTTCCAACATATGGTGGCCGTAAAAAGGCACAAACAACTTGCAGTAATTGTGTGAGAGAAAAATCAGCAGTAAAAAAATGAGAAGATCAAAGAGCGAGAGATTATTAATATCAACGCCAGGTGTTCTGGAAAAAACAAAACAAAACAAAAAACAAAAAAACAAAAAACAACAACAACAAAAAAAAACAGTCCTGAGCAACTGGAAACAAGAAGTTCTTGAGAACCATTCCTGGGCACTAATTCACATTTATCCCCATCCCTTCACTACTGGCAGTGGAAACGGGGTCTTCTGAAATGCTGCTGCTGCTTGGTATGCTCAGGCGCTGTACTTTTCTCTAATGATCAATGCTCAGTGCCACAGCTGTTGTTTTTTTCTCCTGTAGTTATAACACTTGGGAAGACCTTTCTGATTCTTCACTGTCTTGGCTGAATTGTGCAACAATCCAGAGTGAAACCCATAAAGCTGCTAAATAATTCCCACATGAACTTTTCGCAATGGCCTTTGCTATTCCAGGGCTTGACATTGCATTATCTTAAACAAAACCATGGGGATGAGCACTGCTCTGCTTTCATACTCTCTTAAGAGTGTGTCCTAATAAAGCTGTCTGAAATTAATGAAATGTTCAGTTTGCTCGCTTGGAGGAATATTTGAGAAACAACATTCATCTCAAGCAATGTTACTAAACATTACATCACTTCTATATGCTAAATTTGGTGCAGTGGTACATAAGATCTGGAGCAGATCTGCTTTCTTATCCCTAACTGTATCATTCAAGGATGATGTAGAAATCATAAGGTGAGGAAAGAGTAAGACAATCTTCAAGGGAAAAGACTTAGATTTAAGAATTCCTGGATATACATTACAGAAGGAAAGAGTATGCTTTAATTAAAATATAAAGAAGAATAAAATATTAATGCATCTTAGAAAGCAGTGCTAAATAAAGGATATTGTGCCAGAATCATCCTGAAAGAATAGGACTTAAAAGTACCCCACCTAAATGCCCCATCATCTCGTGGCAACAGAAGCTGATGCATAGAAATGCTGCACTGGCCAGTCAATGCTCACCAACAAAGCCCAGGCATATAGGGACAGAGAAATGCAGAACTGCAAAATAAAAGCCATTTTAGAAAAGTGTTCATTGTATTATCAGATTATGATTAGCTGCAGAGAGCTGTATAGAGCTGTAAACTCAACTTGTGACAACTTTTCAGTCAAAAAAAATTGTTCTGCAAGCAAATGTCAGCTAACCTTATCATAAAAGGCTCTGTTCTAATTGCTGTCTCAGAACGAAGCTGCATGCATAGCTGGGGCAACACTCACTAGTGTGCTCATGACAGAGATGGGAATTAGGAGTTTTTCAGTTCTTGCTACGATTGCTTTTAATAAGCTGATATAATTACATGGTAATACTATGCGAAAATACTTCTGTGGGTTCTCTGCAATAGAGGAGGATTTCACCCTGGGAGAAAACATTTGGTTAAAGTGGCAAGCCTTATTTTTTCACCACAGCCCTGCCAGTCTCACAACACTTGCATGTACTCAATTTCCTAAGGCGTGAACTCCTGGACTCTTCTAATTGCATGAAAATCTACAATTTATGTATTTAATTCAAAGAATAAACCTACACCTCTTGAGGTTACAGACAAAAGCTTCCAAAAATTAAAAAAAAAAAATAAAATCACGTCTTGGAGGTCCAGGAAAAGAAAATGGAAGCCCGAATTTGATAGTTTTTGAGTCTCATGGTGTGTATTGATCATGGTGCTTCAGAGAGGGCTGGAACCTGCTCAGAGATTCTGGGCACGGGAGATGGGCTGAAGGGTGGCTAATACCAAAGCCTGGGCTTGAGCCATGCTTGCACATTCCCCTGATGAAGTCAAACATGATGACAGTAAAGCAAATTGCTTCCTTACCCCAAGCCAAAAAAGCAGGGACGTGCTTTCCTGAAGGAAGGCCCAGCTGTATTGGTCTTCTTGGCCTTGTTCCTTACTCCAAGGCAGATTTTGGGTCAGTGAGCTACATTCTCTGTACTTCGTTTCAAGAATTTCTTAAGCGGAAACAGTCTTCTGTGTCCCACTGCGGGAAAAAGTGCTGCTGTGAAGCTTAATTGAGATTTATTATTTTCAAGATTATTGGCTGAAATGTGAAAGCATGGTATTGTATTTGTACAGGGATTTATTGCACATTTCAGAAAGCAGAAAGGCTTGAGTGAAAGCTATTATGGATTTTGGGGTATGTTTTAATATGCGTATCACTTTCAGGCAGACAAGCTTTTAAGTAGTGCTGGTTGTTTGCTAGGGAAATTGCCTAGGGGGAACTACAGTATATTTCCTAATTAATTACTTCAGATTAAAGGTATCTTTAAATGCTACTGCATTGAAGGGCAAGTTATATCGGTGCTTTCAACTTACAACCTAGGAATTACTGATTGAATTTGTTTTAATTAGAAAAAGTCAGCTAGAACTGAGGAGCTGTCCCACATCATTTTAAAGATTCTTGTGGATTGCAGTGCCCTGGAAATTGCTATGATTTGCCTTAGAAATGTGCTGGTTTTTTTGGTGTGTGTTGTTTTAGTGTTTTTTATTTATTTATTTTAAAGAAATTATTCAACTTTATTATTTTTTCATTAGATGTTATTGACAAAAGTGGGTTCTTTACACTAAGTTAGCACCACATACAATACATTCGTTGCACAGGAAACCTGTCAGGGTGAAATATGTTTCTGATTCTTTGTGGTCTGCTCATATTCCACTGAGAGCAGAGGCTCAGAGACTTAACTCCTTGCCTGAAGTATTTTATTTCAATATTCATCCAAAAGTATAACATCCAAATCTTTGAAATCTCACTGGAAGTGCAAATGTAAAGATTATTGAAGTGCAATGGAAATCAAGCATAGGTTGTGCCTTTCATCTCTCCTTCACAGCACTACATCTAGGATTTCATATCAAGATAGTGACTTTGTAAGTGGAGCTGATATTGAATCTTAATTTGCCTGCTGCGGGTCTTGAAAAAAGTGACTTTTGATTATCTATAATCAAAGCCTCAGGGTCCCAAAGCAAAAACCATTAAGTGATATTTATGGCTATTAGCACCTCAGTAAAAAAAAGTGACAACCTCTACAGACTATGAAAGAGATCTATTTCCTAAGAGTATTCAACAGCTTAAATAAAATCCATTAGAATTTAAATCCTTTTAAAGTCTAGCCCAGACACAGTGCAGTTGGCCATGCCACTACATGGGAAGTGTCCAAAGTTCACGCTGACAAAGACAACTAAATGAAAGATTTGCTTTGTCAACCATAAGGTACATTAACAGGAGCATCGCATGGAAGGGAAATAATTATTCAGTTGTTTTTGTTACCAGTGAAGCCTCATTAGGAGAACTGCCTTCACTTTGGGGGACAACACTTCAAAGACGCAGAAAAATTACAACAGTCAAGATGGTCAAGAACAGGCAACACCAGCCTTCCACTAAAATTGTTATTTTTGTCAATTCCACTAAAATGTTGCTATGAAGAAAGTGATTCACTGTGCTCCTTATCTTCTAGGGTTAGGCAAAAAGGAAATTAGCATGTTGCAGGCTTCCTCTACTTTTGTTCTTAACATGTAGCCATCAAATAAAAGATAGTTTAAACTGATGATCCAATATCCTAGTGGCAAGTGAGGTTTTACTCAAGTGAGGTCCAGGAAATGACAAGTGACTCACCTGAAAACTAAGTTTCAGAGTCACCACTACTAGGAAAAACAGAAGGAATCAGTGAATTTCATCTCTGTGTGACAGAAGGGCTCCTACCCAGGAGATGGGGTTATCCTTTGGGCACCCAAGCGTCAAAGGTGGACGGTGTTGGTGTTAAGGAGGAAGATATCCACATATACTGCCTCAGCTGTGTGCTGCTCCCTGTCTCCAAGCAGGTGAAGGATGGGGACAGAGAAGCAGTTGCCACCCTCATCCCATGTTGAAGGTCACTACGGGACATGACCTAGCCCTGCTGATTTTGACAGGAATTTGCTTTCTCATATCTCATCACTGGACATCGGGACACCACAAGACACTTCAGGGGTTTATCTAATTTCTTTCCACATGGTACAACTTTGCACAATGAATCATGAGAGATTCTTACCAGATTCATATTGACCCTCTTTGTGGGCACATCAAGCAGGCTAAACACCGCAGTACACACCAGCCATTCTTCCAAACATACCAGCAGTTTCATGGGGACTCGTAGGGATCCTGCCACATCAGTATGAGATGTTTTCATTCATCTTAGATCCAATCCTGGGCATGGAAACAAACAAAAATCCCCCCAAGAAGCAGCTAACAGAGTCATTAGGCACTGGGATTTAGAAGAGCAATCTTTTGAGCAGGGAGAAAGGAAACGATAGATCAAACCAACTACAGCCATCCAGAATTTTTCTAGGCAAGTAATCAGATTAGGTTTTGTTCTTTCTAGTACTTGAAAAGTAACACGGTGAATGGAAAACCATAAATTTGTCAAATCATTTCAAATCAGTGCATTTCCCTTCAACAGTGCAATACACCGTAGGGTAAGAAGCAGCACATGCCACACACGTTGACTTTCATGAGGTTTTTGATGCTCTTTTACCACAACAAAAGTAAGATTCTCAGGAAGTCTGGTCATGGCCTATTGCCATTCAGTATTTTTAACCAGTAGTAGTATGCTGGTGCCAGAAAAACTAAAGGAAGGGATAAAGGACTGGAATTCAAAGCAAACTTAACAAAGTACAAAGAGATGGTAGGGAAAAAAAATACCCTGAAGCAGCTCTAACACAGGATTTTACATTTTGGCATCACTACACAACACTGCAAGCCCAAGTTTGGGAACAACTTAAGCAGTTCCATAAAAAGTACATAGATCTTGCAGTGCATTCAGATTCTCCTAGGTCCAAAGCAGCACGCTGTCTGTTTTCATGAAGTAAATCCCATCCCAGGATTCAGTAACCAAAAGCTGGCTGATGAAATCCTCTGGCTCAACTCAGCCCCACGAGAAGGCACCAGCTGGAGCTCTGTGCCCAGCTTCTGCCTCAGGACGAGCACGGGACAAGCAGACCACAAAGAGGAGCTGAACCCATTTGGATTGTTCAGCAAAGGAGCCTGAAGGGAAACATCAAGAGTCTCAGCTGCCAAGGATGGAAGAGAAAACGAGAGAGGGGGGAAGAGATTAAATTCACTCTCTATGCCTAAGAGATTAAATTCACTCTACTATCCCCTAAAGTAGGGGATTTAAATTTCAGTAAGGAAGATTTACTTCACACAGCAGAAAGCTTTCTACAGGTAATATCACCACTTACCAGTGTACATATTTACTGTTCAAGAAGGTTGTGGAATCCGCCATTTAAGACTGAGGAAAATGTCAAGCAAACATCTATCAGGAGGTACATGAATTGAGCTCTGTGTTAGACAGACCTGAGCTAGAATAAAGACCCCTATGCAGCTTTTGATTCAATGAAGAAGGCTTGATTTACAGGGTTAAAAAATAAAATAAAATAAAATCTGACCCCCGGTGCTTGATTTTGTGATGAGCCTACACAGAAGAAGGAGGAAGAAAAAACAACAGAATAAAAATGAAGATCCAAATTACGGCATTGCCTCCCAAAGCACAGGCAGCTGCTCTAGTCAGGGCACGAGGCTATCTACTGTAATTCTTTAAAAGCGGTGACTGGTTCATGTTTTAGGGCCAGGCTGGATGGGGCTTTGGGCAACCTGGTCTAGTGGAAGGTGTCCCTGCCCATGGCAGGGGGTGGAACTGGATGGGCTTTAAGGGTCCCTTCCAACAAAACCATTCTGCGTAGGTATGGGCAATGCATTAGGCCAACATATGGCCTACCAAGGTGAGTAGCTTACAAATCTGCAGCAGTGGAAGGGCTGGAGCTGCCATGCTTGTAGGGTAACAGAATCACAGAATTTCTAGGTTGGAAGAGACCTCAAGATCATCAAGTCCAACCTCTGACCTAACACTAACAAGTCCTCCACTAAACCATATCCCTAAGCACTACATCTAAACGTCTTTTAAAGACTTCCAGGGATGGTGACTCCACCACTTCCCTGGGCAGCCTGTTCCAGTGTCTAACAACCCTTTCGGTAAAGAAGTTCTTCCTAACATCTAACCTAAAACTCCCCTGGCGCAACTTTAGCCCATTCCCCCTCGTCCTGTCACCAGGAACGTGGGAGAACAGACCAACCCCCACCTTGCTACAGCCTCCTTTAAGGTATCTGTAGAGAACAATAAGGTCGCCCCTGAGCCTCCTTTTCTCCAGGCTGAACAAGCCCAGCTCCCTCAGCTGCTCTTCGTAGGACTTGTTCTCCAGGCCCCTCACCAGCTTTGTTGCCCTTCTCTGCACCCGCTCAAGCACCTCGATGTCCTTCTTGTAGCGAGGGGCCCAAAACTGAATGCAGTACTCGAGGTGCGGCCTCACCAGAGCCGAGTACAGGGGGACGATCACCTCCCTAGCCCCGCCGGCCACACTGCTTCTTATGCAAGCCAGGATGCCGTTGGCCTACTACAGATGTGCTACAGACAGTATAAAGCTCAGCATTTGCAGAAGCTATTTTCAAGCATTTGTTTTCCAATGGTCAAAGTTATTCACAAGCCCAATTTGTTTTTAAATTATAAATATACTCCTTGTAGATCGTCAGCAACCATATAAACAACACAAGCTTCAGAAACCTCAGTCTGCCTTGCGCTATCCCAAGGTGGGCAGAAGCAGAAAATCACCAGCAATTTTATCTGTGAATAACATTATCCTGAACAATTTCTCTTCAAGACACCCGGAAAGGCTTTCAAATGCTCCACAATATACTAAACAGATTTAAGAGGTTTCACATGGCTTTTAGGCCACAGCTCCACATTAATTATAGAGTTCTGGTTTATAGTCATTGCAGAATTGTGTTTGAAGGTTACCAGGTGTCCTCATGCTTGCATTATCCAGAAGGGAATTCATAATGCTGATAATTTGATACTTTATCTCACTGCTCACCACAGGCTACTGACTGCTGCTTGGAATTTTATGGCAAACACAAAGCCAGCAATTGCGTTTAGAGGAAGAAAAGGTTTTTATAATTACTACAAAAACAAGACAACCAACATTTTTTAACAGTTTAAGAGCCTTTCCCTTCCACAATTAAATTCCTGTGAGAATATTTCCTTCAACAAGACAAGATTTATCCAGTCATCTTTTAAAAAACAACAAAAAAGCTACAGGTTATGGCCTGGATGAACACTAGAATAACCAATGAAAAACTGACATATCCAAAATGACAGAAAGGGGAGCAGATTGAAGACCATACTCATTTTCTTGGTCTTTAAACCATAAGGAGAACTTAGAAAGTGTAAGTATAGTGCGAACTAAGTATACTGTGCATTGTCTCTTACTAACAGGTCTTGTTAGCAAGGCTTCCTACTCTCAGGAGCTGCTCACACCAGAGATAAAGCAGAGGTTACCTTGCTCCTTACAGTGGTTATTTGAAACTGTGTAGTCTTTTTTTTTATTTTTTAGGATTTGCAGTTTTGTTGGGATATCAAAGAGCTCAGCACAACATACTGTCCTCAGGCACACTGGGACAAAAACCCACATTAAAATTCACATAGTCCAATTGCAGTAATGTTTCATAAATTAGCCATATCACTTAAATAGCAATAAATAATCAAAAGCTTCAGAATAAAAGCTGAAACCTACTTCACATAGTTTTTCCTGATTATTACTTTTTCCTATTAAAGACCCATGAAGCAGAGTCATTTTGTGAAATTGACTTACCTGCTATTGTTCCTAGAAAGAATCACTGATTAAATATACTCCAGAGCTTTGCTCCTTGCTTTTAAGAAATGAATGCTTGACATGAAAACTGGCTAGAGAATTGTACTGGGTCTGGCTGGGATGTTAACTTTCCCTGCAGCAGCCCATACAGTGCTGTGCTCTGCACTTGTAGCTGGAACAGCAGTGCCTAGCACAGTAAAACCACCACAAGAACTTATTCCTGCCTGTGTGGAGGCAGGACAGAATGTGGTCACTAAATGGCAGAGCAGGCAGCATGAACCACTGCTACACAATTAGCTCTCCCTGTCCAACATCACAGTCATCTTAAGTGACTAAAGACAACTCAAATTTAGTGATCAGCCTAACAGGTGGGTGCTCTGGTACTGTATTAAGGACGTTGTCTTGAATCAGTAGCTAGTGCCAAGATCTGTCACTGCAAGATTCGTTTTCATTGCAGATATGCCTTGCAGGTGTGCAAAGCGCAGAGTGTAACTGACCTGGAAACAAGGTCCCATGGCTTCGAGGTTAGTTATTTGCACAGGATACCTCAAGAACTGTTTCTAGAAGAGATGAGTTTAGCGAAACTCCTGGTGCCCTGGGTATAGAAGGAAGTTGGCTGATGGCTACATTACTAACTTTGACAGAAACATCAAGTTCAAATCAACTCTGCAGGCAAACCCTGGACTGACAGTCCTGACACCAGGACCGTACTTGCTAGCACCAGTTCCAGCACCCTCCTGCTCTGACTTTGTATGCTGAGCTGAAGAATGTGCTGCCCAATGCTGCATTTCATTGCCCCACTTCTCCGTAAGAGACATCACTTCCCAAGACTTATTTCAACCTATTTTAATTACCTATTTTTAACTGTCAGCATCAAATAAGATCTAGTAACTTGTGAGCTACCTTGGTATTTATTTTCAAATGGAGCAGAGGATATAAGCACCTGTCAGGACTGGACATCACAGAAAGGTACCCTTTAGGAAATTCAAAGTAGCCAACAGACGTGCTAACTTCATCACTACTTCTGACCAACAAACTAAGTATAGATGATAATCCAACATAAAATCTGTTTTTTTTTCTTTGAACACCAAAAATTGCTCTATGAAAATATACTTTTCTTATAACACTGCTCTCATATCAACAATTTGAGATAATCAGTGATATAAAACCATGAAATTAATAAATGCACCATAATACCGTATTTGCCTATTAAGACAAGGTTTGTTTAGCAGACAGCTTACAGATGTGGATCAGTCACCTTAAAAGATGAGAAGCCCAGGAAGTGATACTGCAACCCAGCTGTTTGTACTCTCAAAACAAAAAACTCCTTTCCCTACCCTGGATGGGATGCACGACACTCTCCAGAGGTAGGCTGTAAGACAGAGTTGCCTGCAATTAAGAGTGAAGCCTTGGCTCTGCTTGACAGCTTTACTCCACTACAGAGGAGTAGAGGATGGAAGAAATAAACTACACAGCTTTAAATGGTAGCTGTGAAATATAGGTGGGAAGACGATTTTGCAGTAAGCACATATTTAATGCTGGATTAATTTCATTGCAAACATGTCAATAGGTAGTGTTTTGGCAAAACCGAGAAATACTTTCAAAAGCTGTGGTTGTTTTATATTTTTTTTTCTGTTATTAGAGTTGCAAGCTTGCTAAAGAACATTCTTTAGCTCTTTGTTTAGTATTTTATTATCTTTATTTAGTATTATACATTCACAACCCAGGGTCTTCTATCGGCAGTGTCTTTTCTACAGCACAGTAACAAATGCTGAAGTCCTGAAAAATCCCCCCCAAAACTAGTTAGGCTCAGCCTCAATTGTCATGGCAGATAAAAGATACTGCTTTCTTAGAGAGAAAAAGACAACAGTGATGCATTAGGCATTTCTGAGAGCCTCTGAAGCCTAAGCATCTCATGCCATTACATGCAGGAACGTTTTCTTGAGATAGGCACGGTCCCATCGCACTGCTTTCAGTGTTTATGTTACAGTCCCTCTCACACAAAACTATTTGCTTCCTCGGGGTCAGTGAAAGTAGCACAGCCCAGATGCCTGAGATGAAGCAGATAGTCTGAAGCGCTATGAGAACACATTGTTTAGCAGTTGTGAAGAGCCCTTCTGAACCCATGATTACCCAACTCTGACACAGCCGTACAACTCCCAGCTTATTCACAACGGAGTAACCCAATTGGTAAGACAAAGTGTTGCAATGTTTCAGTTTCACAGTTTGACTACATTTGCACTAAAATTAAGTTGTACTCAGTCTCAATTACAACCACTGAAGATTCATAACTGTACCCCAAGAGCTCAGCTGAGCTGCAATAGCAGCCACAACCAAACAAATTCTGACTTTATCAAGTCACCTGAAGAAGTGTGGTGAAAATTAACTTTTTAATAAATAGTCAGAATATACAAAGTTTCATACACACACACACACAAAAATAAACCACCAAGTTGGAAAGTTTCAAATACTCAATGAAGACGCAAGCACTTGTGAAAACAACGTGCTTGTGACTACTGTAAAACTACTTTGCTTGAGGGGAAATTCTGCTTGGCTGCGGAACATCTGAAAGGCTTCAAAAGATTAATGAAATAATCCTATGGAAAACTGTTGTTACTTAATGCTCCCATAATGAATAATCCTCATTATGAATATACACTGCATTCAGTGCGTGCTTTTGGAATTAATTTGGCAACTGTGACTTTTGTTGAAGTATCACTGCTTGCATCAGAACTGTCCAGACTTTAATTGTGGAGGGATTTATGAATTGGAGAGCTCCATTTATTCACTGCTTAACCTTTGATGCTCTTACTTCCCTGTTAATACTGAGCTTTTCAAGTAAAGCTGAAGAAATGAAGAACTGTATCTACAGCCTAAAAACCTGGTCTTGGTGTTTTGCTCCCCCCACCCTCCCCAACAAACCCCCTTCAGTTCTGAGAGGACCAGCCAGGGTCAGAGATGAAGCTGCAGGCTTCCGTTGAAAAGGTTGAGCTAGATATTCAAGAGGTCCCTGTTAATCACAAGTGAGAACATAGGAACAATTAGGAACAATTAGAGCACTTGGAGCAAGAGAAAACAATGAAATTTCATGCCCAGTTGGGCCCCCACCAGACCTTCGGAGTTTAACAGAAAGCGTTGCATTTGCAATGCCCCCTGCTCAAGTATTCCTCTGAGGTATTTTGATCTGTAAGTGAACAAAATCAGTGTCAAGCTTACACAACAAATGGAGATGTAACTGCTGTACCAAAAGCCATCCATACTGCTTTGGATCCTGTTACCATAATTAAACTGTAAAAACGAGGCAACGAAGGCTCCCATACTAACAAAGAAGTGTTGACACTGTACTTTTTAAACAAATATTACAAAATTGAATTTTATTGAGTTTCACACAAGATGCACTTATAAAATTGATACAGAATGACATTCAACAGAAAAAAATGAAAGCAATTCCAAGCTTCCTTTAGCAATTGCTAAATAATTCAAAAATAAGATACACCAAATTGACAGATAATCTGAATTTCAATGTGTGAACATCTCCAATTAGTAGAAAATACATCAAATATTAAAGAATTTCAGATGTTTCCCCAGCACAAATCCTCTTCCTTTACTCTCATCCCTGAACGGTAACCACAGATTTTGGCCATTACTCCAGCCCCCCTGACTGGGAGAGGAGAGGCTGACAGACTGCAGCAAGAAGTTCCCACCAGAGCAGACCACGCTAACCCATATTGCAAAGCCACCTCATTACCAAGCCTGCTCAGATACCTCATAATTCTGTGCAATTGGCTCCAATTGCTAAACTAGCACAGTCCTGCAAGTTTCAGGGATTAACACATACGTTAAACTCACATTTTATATCCGTAAACCAAATAAACTCCAGCTTTCCCACTCTGACAAACTGTGAAATAGCAAAAAGTAAATTTGTCATCATTTGTTCAGCACTGAAGCACTGGTATGATGCTTTTCCTTAGAAAGTGAAACTGGTGCTTACTTAAGTATCTGAAAGGCATTAGAAGTTAATGCTGTGTTTTAACAACAATACATGAAGAATTTATCATCAACTGAAGGGTCTCTTTGGAGGCCTCAGTTTTGATCTGAAATTTATTTCATTCTCGACTTCAGGACTCCAAACCATCTTTCATCAATTCTCCTCCAACTGCTGCTCACACCAGAAAGAAGTAAGATGCATTGTAATGCTTAAATGCACTTTATAGATGGAGTGCATCTACTTATGTCTGGCTAAAACCAATCAACTGAAATGGATAATTCTGATTTGATTGTCAGTAAGAGCTTTTACAGGCGTATTTTCTGGCAAGTTAATACACATATGTCATTCTTGCCAGAGTGAAATCCCAAAATGCAGTGTATTATTCTGTTACATTAATGCTATACATACGGTTCCAATGCAATATTTCCGCTTGCTGCAATTCACACTGCCTTTCCTCAACATATAGGTTTACTCCCTCTTATTTTTTCATACAAGACAAAATCCTCAGCTTTATAAAATTATTTTATAAATAACCTGCCTTGCAGGACACATAGCTGAACACAATGAATGATATATTTCTTATTTGCCCAGTTAAGCAGGACCTTCGTTGTATTTTGTGATCTTTCCTTGGTGTTCGGTATTTAGATAAAATAGTATGCAGTAAATATTTCATTTAGAGGCAATTTTTTATTCTGATTAGCTCAGATACATCTTGAAAAGATTTTTCTGTTGACAAGAGTAACTATCCTGACTTGCTGTTTTATGTACCAATGCTTTATGTGTTTGTTGAAATAAGCACAAGTTTTGAGATCTCTTTGCAGATGTTTAATAAAACAAGATAACTTGAAAGGCAAGCTTCCTGTCATGTTGTCATACATTTCCAGGAATATCCTTACACTGGAGGAACCTTCTTAAAAGTAGCATGTTCTGGAAGCGTGGTTTCATAATGCAGAACAGGATTATGCTTTTTTTCCCAGTCTATTTTCCAGAAAAGTGATACTGCAGCTCTGCCACCAGGCTAGAGGCTCACGATCCACCACATTTTCCAAGAGGCAAGTTACAGATCGCTTACTTGACCTGACCAGATACCAAGCCAAGTTACTTGTAGAAAGAAATTAATATTTTTGCCATTAATAATTTAAGTTTTTAAATAAATATTTATGTGCCTTTTTGGCAACTGTCCATTCTGGTAGCATCTGCTGTCCCAACAGCTCAGTATCCTTAGCACATTGATTAAAAAGATCTTAGTCAATTCTGTTTCCACAAATAGTGAACCTGTCTATCTCCAACAAGTCTTTCTTTGAAGACCTGTGTTTCAATTCTGAACTGTCTTGGCTTATATCTTTTTCTTCCCCATCAGGAGTGGTCAGAAATTGATCGGAATTGCTTGTTACAAGTAAAGACGGCATATTGTCCTTCTGATGCACGGGTTGATTGGTAACTGATGTAGATCCATTTTCATCTGTGGAAATTCCTGTTGGGAGAGGAGACAGTTGCAAAGATAATCATGAATTTAACACAGACATCCTGATGCATTCTTAACATGTAGATTCTGCCAAAGCCATCCTGAAAAAGTGCAATGCATCAAAGCAGCAGAAGCAACAGAAGAATGCTTTGTGAAAGCCCGGTAATGTAACTACCAAGCCATTACCTCTTTAGTTTTAAGATGCAACATCCTTTTTAGTCATTCTGCTTTTCTGATTTGGTCAAGGATTAAAAAAAAAAAAGAATTCTAAAGAAGTTCAGATAGATAGTAAGAGCATAAGTAGCTGTTTTGCTGAATCCTTTTGTGTTGTAATAAGTAGCCCAAAGCTGGACCCTGCATTCTTTTGTAGAGTCCATTTTTGTTGGCTTAGACAAGAAGATATTTGACAATTCCTGTGTGAGACACACAAGTATTTTCTACTGAAATAAATCAAAGGAATTTCTGTAGAAGGAGTTAGATGTGCTTAATCCTCTACATATGTACAGCAAACCTCATTTCTCTAGGGATAGCTAATAAATGGTTCACACAGTGCTACGCACTTTAATAGCACCTTTCTTCAGTGGAACTGAACATTGGCTCCAAAGAGTTCTCGTAACAAATGAGATATTAAGGAGCAGTATTGATGTGTTGTTTCCACATTTTGTTAAAGCATTTTAAAAATACATTAAAATGCACAGGCAAGTAACAAGAAAGTCAAATTTTCTTATTTACTCACTCCTCTTAAAAAGGAATTATTGTTTCTAGAGGAACCTGAAGAAATCTGACTAGTGTCGAGAGTTTTACAGAATGATTCAAGCAAACAGTATTTGACAGAATGGCAGCACTACACAAATTATTCACTCCAAATTATTACTACAAAAACTTTCTTCTGTATGGGCTCTTCACAGTATACCATCTCCCATTCGAAGGTAAATGGATTACTCCTCGCAGTATTATGCAAGTCAAAGGTACTAAACTTGCATCAAAAAAGGAAGTAATTCTAACTGTAGAGCTTTGTTACAGAGGTAATCATTTTGCTCTAACAGCTTCCACAGAAAACTGATCAGGCTACAAATGATTACCAGTAACTAGAACCTCCATTCTTCATGAGAAAGTATTTCATTCCTCAATATTTTAAACTGTTTCTGTGGAAGAGGTAGGAATTCTTGTAAGAAAATAAGTTGACTTACATTATAAGCTGATAGAAAGCAGACCAGATTAATTCCCTTACTCTCATTCTAGTAAGAGAAGAGTAGAGAGTTTGTACAGAAAAAACTTGCTAAGTGAGGCACAGGGATCAATGAATATTGCAGAGCCCAGTAGTAATATACACACTGAAAAGCTGGGGAAGGTGAAATCATTCTTTCACGCAACTGAGGTTTCTATTACATACAGAGATGTGAGAAGGTATAAAAAAACCTCACAAACTGTTGAAAACTGAGCTTCCTCATTATTAATGGAAGTTAAGAATATTCTGAATAAAATCAACAAAAAGATTTTGGCTTGCCACTTTTTAATTACCAATTTTCCGGTTTAGGAAAACACAGTGTACGCCGACTGACTTGGTGAAACTGCTGCTGCTTCAGCTGGAAACAGTCTTCAGGATTTATTTATTGTAAGTTTAAGGGTCAGTCTAAGTATGGCTTATTAAACCTTATACACAAGTGTAGTATTAGAATATTTAATTAAAACATTAGCATCAATATGGTAAGAGTTCTCTAGTGGAACACAAAAGGCATTCAGACCAATTCACATTACATTCTTTCATAATGAAACTAAAGCAACTCTATGAATTTAAGCTATTTAAAAATAAACATCTGCACCACATTTCAGCCTGATGTGATTTGACACAGCTGAAAAGCAGGGATTTATGACTAACACTGACAGATTCTTAACTCTACTACTGCTGGCAAGGCACTGACAACTAATAAGCACCTTACATTTCAAGCTGTTCACGTCTTTGGCAAGCAACAGAGTGAACACAAAAGCCTCACTGTTAAGTTGTCTAGGGCTCTCATTGAACTCTTTGCGGAGGAAGATACACAATCCAGCTCAGCTGACTGAAACAATGAAGGTTTCTGTTTCCTCCTATAACTCGTCACAGGAATATCATATAATGCCTCAGTCCAATTATACATTAACCATTAATGCTGAGCACCTATACAAGGAAGCCACACTGCACAGACTTGAAACAAAGTAGGTAGAGACAAGCTGAAATTCCTATTTAGATTTCAGAAAGCTTTTTCATTTGTGTGCTCATTTCAATTATAAATAATTATGCCTATTTTTTGTGCCATGTTTTACATTAATTTCCGCAACAAATGGATGAAAGGCTTCCTTATTTAACTTCACCACTACCAGAGATGATGTATCAATATTTACTTGCATAGTATTGACATTTCTATCACCTCCATATACCAGGGTAGGATTTCATTAGAGAGAAGAGTGAGCATTTTTCATTTATGGAAGAGTATTTAAGAGTATTTATTATTTATTAAAAGATGATGCATGAACTAAAAGCAGTAAATTCTATTTACTGACTTGTATTCACAACTGTGATACTGTACAATTAAGGTCTAGCAACAGGGCTACTGTGTGGTAAATAATGTCATACATCTGGTTCAATATTAAAAATTGCTTTCAGACTAAATTTATTACAGCTGAAAATAGAGTGAGACAGTTAGGCTTACCATGGGTAGATTTAAACATGCTTTGCGATTTGCCAGATGACTTCCCTGGGGTGGCAGTTGGGACAGGATTGAATAATTTCTCCTCCATTTTTGCCTCCTTTACATATTGACACGATTTCCCCAGCAATACAATACTGTTAAGAACTTTTAGGGATATTAACCTGCATAAATAAAAGGATTTATTTACATATTTGCATTACCAAGCATTAATATTAAAATAATTGCATATGATTACTGCTGTCTTGGAACAATTAGCTAAGAAATTAAAACCATTCAATAGCAAAAAGTAATTTCCTTTTCTTAACAATTTGTTTCAGGTTCAGTGCTTAAAACCCTTCCCCCCACCGTCTCCAGAAGGCATCTAGAGGAAAACACCAAGTTTAATGAAATGACAAGGACAGTTACACTGTCATTTAATACATCAAATATTTAAACAAAGAATTAAAGAGGGCCCTCAACAGAGCAAGCCCAAATTAAATGCATTACTGTTAAATCTGTAGCCTTAAGTGTGCTCAGATGAGGATTGGTAGTGGACTTTAAAACCTAAGAACACACACATATATAGCTTCGTGAAATTAGACTGATCAAACAACGTCCTTTTTGGTATCACAACAGACAGTCCATTAAATTCAACAAAACCAAGGGGGAGCACTGCAGTATCATCGTAGTACAGTGCAGTTGATGGCAGATTCCTTTTCTGTTTTCACTAACTTGCAGCACAAACTTCAGCAAATCTGTGAAGTCCCTTGCACCTGTTATCTCTGGAGAACAGGGAGTCTTATCTACCATCAAGTGCTTATAGATTTTACAAAGCTTGTTTGAACTGTAAATCTAAGTTCCATTACTAGTATTACACAACATGCAGGCCAACGTCCACTCCAGAGGTGAAACCAGCAGCAGAGTAACAATGAAGTAGCCATCTATCCCCTGTAGGATCAATTATAAATACCCTCTACATAAATCAACCTACGTAACAAAAGCAAATCAAATGCAGATGCACTTTATTCTCCACTCTCTGAAAACCTGTTTATTTTGGACATTGCTAACAGACTAAAAGGAAGACCTGAGGATAAGTGGCCATTCAGAAATTAAAATCCATGGAGCAGTCTGACTGCTGAATCGCAGTGGCCCCCAAGGACACCTGAGCAGCAACTTCACTCTCTCTGACTGCATTAACGTAATCACAACTCAAACAAAAACAAAATACATCACATTTTAAAGCCAATTTTATGGAATACATTTATTTTTAGAAGAAATTTAGAGAAATGGAAGAAAGAACAGAGCAGACCAGACTACCTTCATCATCCAGAAGTACATTTTGGTATCCAAGCAACCACAGAGATTATTTTATAAAAGTTAAAAGCCATGACTCTACAATTTTATTAGAAACAAAGCCAGTCCCAATAACCTAAGAGTTGAAAAAAATGTTAAGAAGTTTTTCCTACATGTTTTTTTAATGTAATACATACTGTAAACACCTGTCTCAGAATGAAAGCATAATCTAAGTCTAATTTAATAACATCAAAAATTGAGAAAGATATAAATCAACATTTCAATGCTTCAAGTTCTCCTGGAAAATTATGCAAGAGTTTCTAGCAATTCTTTCATTCCTTTCTGCCAGTCCACCCCAGTCTCAAAGTTCTAACCACCAAGGAAGTTTAAAACTATTCAAAGTCCTTGAAAAATAAAACTCAAGTTTCCTATGCTGGATAAGACTCGGTAATGTGGTAACTTAAAGAATCACAGTTGTTAAATACCAACTCAAAGCAACATCCTCTGCATTGTAGTCTCAATCCTTTGCCAATCTAGCTCTTTCAGATTTGATCATGGAGTTTCTCACAGACCTACACTATGCTAACCTGATGCAGAACTGAAATTTATGTTCACAACTCCAATTACTCAAAAGGTGCAAGAGCTCCAAACATGAGATCATGACAGAAGCTAGAATTTGTTCTCACTTTTCAGTAAGGAAAAATTAAAAAATTTATTCTTGTAACCTAGAAGTTTTAACTTTCAAACTCCAGGCTTGAACACAGCCCAAGAAAATCTTTTTGGTCCAAAGCTCTAAAGAAAGCCCTCATTGTTGCCTATTTCCCCATTCTACAATTCTCCCCTATTCCAGCAAATGTGCTTGTCCTTGACTGCACACTACAGCTTCCCCATAGACTAGCAACTATGCCTTCAAAGAGCAGTGTTTTATCCTGCATGTTAATCACGTTACTTCTTCCTGCCCTCCATCCTCCAAGCCACAGAGACTGAGAAAATTCTACAACTGCAGTAGCAGAATGGAGATGTAGGGAAAACTTACACATATGGAGGAAAAAAGACATAACACACTGAGCAGTATGAAGGTGCTGAGCTTGGTATACCACAAGGATGGTCAGGGGCTAGTGCTTTCAATTATAAAGAGCCGGCTTAAAAGGAACATGTCACACTCTGGGGAAAAACTCCAAGTGTGATGCAGAGGAATACAGCTAACATTTTAACATTTGGCCTATTTAGCTTATAGTCCTAGCTATCCTGCATTAAAGAGTCTCTATGCTGATTACTACCTTTTTTGCAGATCACAGAGTAGATCTAATAGTCACATAAAATGATGGGTAATGATCTCATTCTTTTCCTAAATTATTGTAAAACAGCAAACTCCTCTCTTCCAGCATCCCTGAAGAACTTGTGCCCCAGATCTAAAAATTCTTCCACTTTCCAAGCTTTGATGCCTTCTATTGCAATCACAACTGGGTGGGACACTGGAACAGATATTCCCTCCATGCTATGGGGAAACCTGAAGAGCCACGCTGTGAATTACCATGTGTGTTACTAAAGGGTATCCAAAGTTCCTTTGTGCTGCAGCAATTTAAACCGCTTAATTCTTTATGGTCAATTTTAGGAGGAATTGATTGTTCTAAGATCAATCAGTACTCTGAGACGATAAATGCTCACACAGCTCAGTATGCAACTTTCCTAGAAAACACTCATCATAGTCTACTGCCTGTCTTGAAGTACATGCTAACTAGATTGGATTTAAAGCACAACTAAATGTATCTCATCTCATCTCAGACTGACTGGTAAGAAATTAAGGATAACACAAGTGTAAGCTGACGTGGCAGTAAGGGGATACTTGCAGGTCATTGCTTTTAGGAATATTTTGTCCTGTCACAATGTTTTATTACCTAATATTACTTACTGACACCACCTTTCTTGGAAAGGTAAGTATCACATCTTGCATTTATGTATATTCTTTCGTAAAACAAACAAACATGTTTTTAACTACCAGAGAATTATAGACTGGCTTAGGTTGGAAGGGACCTTAAGGATCATCTAATTCCAAACCCCCCTGCCATGGGCAAGACAGAATTCATGATCTGCTCAGAGCACTGAACTTGTTTGCTGCTGTTGTGCGTATTGCCTCTTCTGTTCTTTTAAGAAGTTTTACTGCTTTGAATTAAATTTCTCCTTTTATGCTAAGTGATGGCATTTGTCTGTTGTCATAAATTCTTTCCATTACCTTTCCAGAAATTATTTTCACTACTTCAGTTACTTATTGAAGACTATACTCCCCAAATACAGGGACCAATCCAAGCTTTTTCAAATTCAGTTTATAAACAGAAGCATTTTACATTTAATTCTATTCAACATGTATGGTGTTTACATGTACATCCATATGAATCAACAGAAGCTTTTTTCACATCTGATCACATATTGGTAAATATTTTTGTACATTTACTTACCCACAGTAGAACAGCACAACACAGAGATAAGCTAAGACTCCTTGTACTTTTATCGAGCTTGTTACGACTCTGATGAGCTGTTTTAAGGATAAAAGTTAAATAGTTATACCATACGGGACACAATCATTAATCAAATATTCTAACAGACTTTTTATATTGGATAAATACAAGACAAAAGTAGAAACAGTTATGTTAATAGTACTTTGTTTTAACATTCCCCTCGACAGTGCTGACTACTCAAGATTTTGGTTTGAATAGATACTATACCAGTATTTAGTTAAAACTTTGCCAAAGCTATATTCTAGCAATGTTTACCTCAACACAAATTACTATGTAAAATAACAAACCTAAAAACCTCTCCAAAAGTCAAGGGCTAAAAGCTGAATTAACTGGCAAAAAATGCCAACATGGTAAGACAGAATCATAGCATTTCACACTACACAAAACACTCAGTACGAAATTGTCTTGTGGACTAGATAGATGAATCCCAAGTTGCAGTGACAGAAGATCCTGAAATCTGATTTTACTTCAGTATTTCACAGCTAGGGCTCCAACACAGCAGAACTCTTCAGTTTGTAATAAAATCTATTAGTATTAAGGATAATATCTAAGAACAAATTAGAAAACGGCACTTCGATCCAGTTCTCACTGGACGTGCCTTTATTTAGTAAAAGAGATTATTATGGTCATAGCTTTTCTTTATTAAAAATCCTGCAAAACAAACTAGGCTAAGCCTGTCAATAGTATTTCTCCCCCATCCATTACATTTAAAAGTTAATTCACAGTGACAGTCTTCCAGGGCAATTATGAATTAGCATCTTTATTTGCAAAGTGAGTACACGTTCCCAGTGCTATGATAACTACTGCTTGTCTGTGTGTGTGGATGGGGAATGTCACAGCAGCTATTTACAGAAAACATTCTGTAGTAGTTAATTCAGAACAGATAGCATATGGACACAATTCCAATAATGTGATTCGTTTTACAGCAGCATGCCCGTGTAACAGGGTCAACTATTTCAGAATTACATATTCAAGGAATCTCAGAAGCACAGTGCCCCTATACAAAAGAAAATTTAGCCATTTAGCCATTACAAGGACAACCACAAGGACTCCTACAAGAACCTAAAAAACCCAGCGCATTACTGCTAACCTTCTGGCAACCAGCTGCTTTGACTATTCTGAATGAATGAACAGGATACTTGCCAAAAGGAATAAATGTTTAGTAAGCACAGATGTAGTTTAATTCCATTGCAACAATCCAAGTGCCCATGAATTCTAAAAAATTAATATATATTAATCTATGAAAAGCTGATAAACACTAACTTATTTGTGAAGTCATAATTAGTATGTGATACAGGTTATACTGAATACTAACTCAATCTTGTAGTATCACTTACTAGAACAGCCAGTGGAAGAGGAATAAAACCCATTCTTCTGGAAACTGAATCACTATAATCTGTATATGCCTAGGAAAAAAAAAGGAAGAACGGAACTATTTATGCAAAGAAATGAGCTTATTTTAGCTTAGCACATCCTCTAGATAAGGACTGATCTGTGCTAAAAACACTACAGTGGTATAAAGTAAATTCGTATTTTGAAATGCAAGCGCAGATAGCTATACTCACTGACAAAAAAAAGTAATACTACCATGACTGGTGAGATCAGCTTCAGTACTCCAGATCAACAGCAACTGGAGTATAATATAAATCTCTTTATCAAAAGCAATTAGGACACTGAATCCAAACACACTGTATTTCATCTGTAGATTATTTTGAGCTTAGGGACATCTTTGTACTAATTTGACTTTGATCCTCTAGTATTATGCAGAAAAACCCACAACAGAGATAAAAATGCAATTATCACACTATCAATTTTAAATCATTCTAAAACCACTTATAATTAGCCTAAGATAACAGTCGCAAAACCATTGCAAAAAACATGTTTACATTTGCACTCCTAAAACACAACTACTCTACATGAAAACATTCGTGGGTTACTGAGAGCCACGCTGAAGTTAGGTGGCATCACATAGGCACTCGTTTTCCACAGAGGATCTTCAGGAGAAGGAATAGAGTATTTGGAACTAATAAGCTGTTTTTCTCTCAACAAATTAATAATAATTAATGGTTTGTGGTAACTGAAGGTAACTTCTTTATTAGGTATAATCAATACATTCCCTAGCAATAGCTATTGGAACATAGCCAAGAACACTACCAAAATTGTTGTAAATATTAACAGAGCACCCATCTAGAGCACTCATGAACAGTTAGAGACTCATTCATGAGAACTGTGCTGTCAATAGCACACCAAAAAGCAGTTCTTACAAAAAACACCAGCAGTCTGTGCTCTGTAAATACCCATGCCACAGGAGTAACATGCATGGTACAAATATCCATACACTAGCTAACGAATATTGTATTTTGATCTAACAGTTAAAAAAGCACAAAAAGAACAGTCTTTTAAAAGTATCTTAATACATTTCTCAGTTTGATTACTTTCCTATATATCCCCAAAACATCAAAGTTGTTATAAACCTTCACTGACTGTATTTGGAAGAGACTTCTCAACGTGTTAAATAAAGCCTGAACTGACCCAAACAACCAGATAAAAATAAGTTACAAGGAAATATTCCTGTTATCTCTCATTAAATAAAGCAGAGCACAATTTCAGTGTTGAAGGAGTGGAATTATTCTGTAAGTACTTCTTTTTAAGTATTTGTTCCAATATGCCACTATAACAATTATATTAGTTAATACAAGAATATGCCTTTGTTTTCTGGCTTACATTTTTCTGTCGACTGCTAACAAGGTCAAACGCAAGACTGGCTCTGTACTCACTGTAGACCTGGAAAAAATCCAGCACATCGGATGCATGATTAACGTGTTGACACACTACAAAAGCAACTGAATTAATACAATTTTTCTCAAAATATTATAAACATTTATGTGCAGACTGAAGGAGTCAAACCCAGTTTTCCTGAGGTTCAGCTACACCCTTCAGATGAGTCTGTATCTCTGTAATAACTTATACATACCTACAACAAATAAGACTGCAATGCTTTCAGAATTGAATGAGACTGTAAAGCTTTTATGGAATTTGAAGATAACCAACACCACACAGTAAGAGAAATCACATTTACTTTTCTCCCTAAGAATTATCATTTGTTTTAAACACGTGAAGTATAGTATTGGGATCAAAATAAACAAACAAGCAAGCTTATATACTAAGCAAGTGATCCCGTGAAAAAAGAAAATCTTATCAGGAAGATGAACAACGCTTTTCTGGTTCTTTTTCAAACAGCTCTGCCCATTGAGACAGAAAAACAAGGGGAAGTTGCCTGGAAGGGCAACTTGCATAGGAGGTGCTCAAAACTTCTGAAAAGTTTCACCTAGCCACCCCAAGTCATTATAACTTCATACACTGAAAAAACAAACAAAAAAACAAGGGTTGTTAGATGAACTTTGCAAAATTATCACCTGCTACCCTCCACACCCCAAGCTGTTTCAGCACACATCTTTGGCTACCATGACTTCATTATTTCTCTTTCCTGTACTCTATATGAAAGTAGGGCATGCATAAATGCCTCTGGCATAAGGGAGCTTATTAAGTACATTATTGAACTTGTTTCTACACCACACAATGTAGTTACTAGAGATGGAAGTGATAGCACTTCCAAGTTTTGACCTCATTTCCTGAAAAGTGGTTTTAATAGCGAAAAAACGCTAACTCATCTCTTCACAAATTTATCAAGTGCATTTGAATTCACACAATGCACAAGTCAAATGGCCAGCGTATCATGCCACACTACACAAATAATGACCTCATCTACTACTTTAAAAGAAGGACTGCATAATATATGGTCTACGAAATTACAGGAGTGGAAAACTGATGGATAAACTACTTCATATTTGTGCTGCAAAGACAGTAGAAAAGTGCTTCTGATTTCAGATTCCACCTTTAACATGCATGGAAGAATAGAGATTCAAAAGCCTCAAGATCTGTGTTTTGTTTTGTTCCCCCGCACCCCCCCCCCCTTGGGACTTGAATTTTAACTATTTTTAAATAAGAGGTACAAGCTCTGAAAGAAGTTTAATGTTTTACATTCTTGACAATTTATCTAGAGATCACATCACAAAATTATCTGCCAGTTATGTGAATTGTGGTTATTATGTGAACTGTTAACACAATACTTTCAGTAATTCACAGATCTGGAACTACCAATTTAGAAGCAGAGGCGTTTGCTGCATGTTATAAAGATCCTCAGAAATGTATTGTATCAGAAAGTTACCAAGCTTTTCCAAATTATATTTCATATGTGAAAATAACCAATTGTTGCATTTTCTGTACTGAAACAGGATTTCAATATTAAAAAAATAGCAGAATAAACTACAACTTAAAATAGCATTTAGCATTCTAAACAAAATACCTACATCTGCTGTGATGTCATTGAATTTTGTTATAAAGGCATGTTTCACAATATCCACTGCAATTTCTGAAGCAACCACCATGCAAACATCTGGGAATAACACCCAAAGATGATCTGAAGGTTGGGAAGAAACAAGTTAGATCATTTAATTTGACTCTAGTATACAAAATGATAAGACTTTTGTTCAACATTCAAAAATCCTCAAATTTCTGAAGCAGTGTCTGTAACCACCTCTCCACTCATCAATAAAACACGACAAATTAACAATTAACACCGCAAATAGGATCAGATTCGAAACCTTTATGCTTTTTAAGCATAAAGGCTTATCTTGACCAGGAAGAGAGTCTTTGCAAATACTGAATAGTAGGTTTTAAGTGTATGTATGGAATTGACCAAGTACCTGTAGTTTAACCTCTTAGGTGCTTAAGGTAAAGCTTCGGTAGGCAACTAACACTGAAGCAAAACACATCACGCAGACCTAGACTCATTCAACATTATTTTAATCAAGTTTAAACATTTTTATTAATACGAAGCCTAACTTTTTACCCAACATTTGTTCAATACTCTGTTAAAAATCCTAACTATAATTAATATTGCATTATGAATGGGAATGTTTACAGTAACTATTACTTAACACATGGGAATTTACCATTTTCTATTTTATTTTTCTATAGGTTTTCTCACCTGGATTCCAGGAGAACTGTTCCATATTCCTTAGACATACAATTAGTAGCAGCACATAATTGGTGAACCTCTCTTTTATATCTAGTTAGAAAAAAAAGTAAGATGTCAACTCGAAACAAATGTTTACTGACATAAAACCACAGAACGAGTATTTATCTATCATTTCTTATGTCTTGAATTATACACTCTCTTTCACAAGAAATTTGATCAGGTTTGACTGGGGGAGAAGAGGAAGGAGGGAGATGCTGGAAATTTCACTGCAGATAGGATCTCTGCAGCATCCATCCAATGCTGCATGAAATTGGGGTTCCCACTATCAGAATGAACAAAATATTTCATAACTTGCTATCACCTTTTCCAGTATGTTAATAAAATAGTTATCTTTCTTGATAAAGTTCCTGCCTTTCTTGTGGGATCCAAAAAGAAACAGCACCTCCTGGTGCAAAAACGGAGACAGAACAGCTGTCATTTTAAGTTCAAGGCAAATTTCACTTTCTACAGATCTTGGATGTGAAAATTAATATATAGAAGGTCCTGTAGTACAAAAAAAAGGTTTCAAGCAAACTACTACACCTTATTTAGAAGATTTCTTCCTAGACTTTTGTATTGCTGCGTTAGAAGGGAATAGCTGGATACATCAGCTCAGTGATCAAAACTGTAAGAATGAAGAAGCTGTCAGACATGGGGTAGAGTCCTATGACTTGACCTCCCAGACCAGGCAGGGAGACTTTCTACTTCGGTACCTTATTTCCAGAAACAATCCAAACAGACTACTTCAGTAAGCACCACATTTTCTCCTATATTAAAAAACCTTCCTGAAAATGCATTATCAAATAATAGAATAAAATTTGAAACATAATGGCACCACATATTGCTAAGTCCGGAAAAGTTTTTTGATGAGACAGCCTTTTCAGTTATTTTAAGGGGATACTCTGATTTAATGAAAGCTTAAGGAAACTGTTTTCTGCCAGTATTTTAGTAATCAACATCACTTCTAGATGTTTTTACTGTAAAGTTAAATCTTTTTAATTAAAAAAGTAGTATTTAAAAACTGGAATAAAAATACATATTAGCATAGGATCAACTTTTTGTCAAACCCTGCCAGGAAGAATATTTTTTGGCTTTAAAGAACTTTCAGGAGGAAGATTTAAATTTAGTGTTACTTTTTCTTCTGTGTGATATAGTTCAGTTTCTGCGTAAACAGTCTTTCATTTGAAGGATCACAAAACAATTTTCATTTAACATTTACATTTATCACTGCAATTTGCAGATGAATGAGACAAAAAACACGTCAGCAGTCAGGTTTCAAAATCTGAAGCAAGCCTGAAGTCTATTTAGATTTGATTTTTTAATATAATAACCTATTGGCTGTGTGCTAAATTTGTTTTAGCGTGTCAAATAAAAACTAGCTATTTAAGGAAAAATAGCGTTCTTAGAAATAGAATCACATTTTTGTCCTATTGAGCCAACGTGGGCAATGAAGAACTCAAGTCAGAATGCTCATATTCATCAAGGTAAAGCTGTTTTCACACTACTATTGAAAAAATAAAATCAGCCTCTTATTTCACATTTTCCCGGATGAGCACAGCCATACATACCGCTATTTGACATCTGAAAAAGATTGTTCTTCTCAAACTTCTTGAAAACACTTCCTTTTATTTCAACGAACTGCAATTTTTAAAAGCAGTTATTTAATTTCTCTTGAAAACAAACTGGTGCAAGCAAATCAGACAATCAAATAATATGAATATTGACAACGTGCTACACTAAAATAAGGACGCTGAAAAATTTAGGGTAGGTTTATAACAAAGTTACATACTTACATTATTGGACATCATGATGGTAAGCAATGATTTATTGTGAGAGTTGAAGGCCACATTGAGGGTTGTTGCTTGAACCATTATGAGAATAGCATGCAGGACTGTAGATAGCAGGGTTAAGGAAACGTATTTGGAAATAGTTTTTCTGCACAACAGTACTGAACAGCATCAGAACTTGATTTCCTATTTTACTTCCAAAATTAAACAATCAAAGGAGTTTCTATCTGTCAACCTAGGTTTGCAGCATGTCAGTAGTTAAATCTCTAATGTACCCACAGTGCTTTACAGCATGGAGTAATTATGCTTTCTCATCCTGAAAGAGCCCAGTCAAACAGGAGAAAATGTAATATTACCTGGGGGGGGGGGGGAGGGGGGAGGAGAGGGGAGAGGGATCAGCCTAAAGATTTCACAGGAAATGGGGAAAAGTACAAGCATTCTGAATTAACGTATATATTCCTTCACAGATCATTTTCATCAGCTCATTGTAACGTTACTTCACACGTGCATTTCTCCCTTTATTTCAAGGGAACGTTTTCAACTACGTTTCTAACATTCCACTATCTTCAAGATCCTGTGACCCAAAATATTCAATCACAAAACAGTAACCTAATTTTCCACGAAGTATCCAGCTACTGTTTATTTGAATCACTGAGTATTAAAAACGCAATCTGCTACTGAAACGAAATACCATTATGAAGTTTTTTGTTTTTTTTTTTTTTTTTTTAAAAAAAAAAAGGATACAGACATACAGCACTGCCATGAAGAAGTGAGGAATCACACCTATATGGGCTCTTTTTCTTTCCTTTGGTTCTGTAGCTGTCCAGTAAAGAGCATCCAAAATATCTTGTCCAAATGAAGAAAACAAACGATCAGCCACCTAAACAAGAAGAACTTTTTACTGCCTTCCAGCAATATTTTTCTCAAAGACACTTGAATATGCCAGTCTAAGTACAGCTCAACCTAAAAAACATTTCACATGAGTTTTCATCTCTTTTTGCTATCATCCCACTCTCAATTTCACAGTTAGATGGGTTCTTTTGTATATTCAGCAACTTATTTTACCTTTCAAATTTATTTTCCCCTTTTCAACAGTATTTACAGTATGAAACCACATAGTATTTATCTTAGATGCTTCCTTGGAAGACATCCAAATGCAGTTCAAACTTCAGCCTCTGATAAAACAGTATGTCTGTTGCATCAAACCATTGCTAACGTTTTTTCCCCTGCCTCTGGACTTAACAGGGGAAGAAAATGAATTTTGAATGCATGACAGGAAATACCAGCTCACAAGTACAAAAAAGACTTAAATTAGATTTGACTGTATTGTTTTCTTACAGCTTGGAATGAGGAACATACTCAATACAAATCTATGGATAAAGCAGAAATCAAAGTTAAAAATACTGTAACAACACCAAGAGATAGAGGGGGGCTGGAAATTCTGCCAAAATCAGGTATTTAAAAAACAACAGGAAAAAATACCTGCAAACATCTGAAATTTAACTAAAGGAATATATAGGAAGAAACTTAGCAGTAATTCTAAAGGTAGAAAAAAATATGGACAGAAAACTGAGCTTGTAATTCAGTAACACAGCAAGAAAGATCACAAGGAAATACACCAGTTCAAGACTTCCTAACTAGCAAGCACAGAAAAGTGAAGATCATTACAAAGAAATGTTGTTTTTTTTTTTTTTCTGCCTATATACTCAAGGTCAATAATTTTTAAATTGAGCTGCACGTAGATCCAGAAAAAAAATCACTTTAAAAATTAAATTCAGTATTACAAGTCATGTGTCTGGCTAAAATAGAAAGTATTTTTTACTGCTTACTAACCCAATCAAAATGAAACAGTTAAATATGAAAACCAATTACCTCTACTTAAACAAAACTGATGTTTCTTACTGTCTTTCTGTAAGATGACAATTTTGGGCATATTAAACAGCAAGCAGCAATACAGAACTGACTGTAAATATTAAACCATGCCCCGTTAACTAGAAAATAAATTCTGAAGACAATATCAGTAAACAGATCTCATATAATTTCCCAGCTTTGTTAATTAACAGAGTTCTAAAGGTAAGTATTCGAAAGGGACACAAATCATGTTTTAACTTATTTGAGCCAACATTCAAATTTCCTGAAATATGAAGGCTGAATAAAAACAATTTACTGGGTGTCTCAAGCAAGCTCTACTTTAATCTTTCAACTTTTAACTTAATCTTTTAATTAACTTGAATGCTACTTTTTAATCATCACCTTTGAAAATAAAATGAATTATGAGCTGATGCATTATCGTAAATCTGAAGTTCAAAAAAACATCAGTTTGAGAGATATTTACAATGGCATTGTTTTCGGCTTGTAAATTTTGTAAATTAAAGTGGTGTGCCTTGTTTGGCTCCTGCTCGTTGTGACAACCCACTGAATAAGTACACCTTTTGTAGTAATACCTACCACAGAATGCTTAGAGTTTGAAGTTTTGTCAACAATATTGTGCGGGGTTTAATAAATAAAATGGCGGCTTTGATTTTCTTTTTATTTATGTAAGTCACATTTCTTATCTGGTATGATAAAAAGATATTAAAACCCACCACACAATATTGTTGTCTGCTCTTCCAAATGTGACTTACCTAAACCCTACATGCCGGCTCCAGGCTCCAGCCGAATTCCGTGGTGAGCGGTGTCACCAGCATAACGCACACTGGGGCTTCACAAGGAGCAGGAGCCGGTGGGTCTGAATCTAAAAAAGAAAAGTGCCATTTAAGCCAATTGCGCTGAACGCTCCCCTTAGGCTGGCTATTTGGAGCATTCAGCACAAAATTTGAAGATGTTGCATCCCTCATATCTGTCCGTGACAGTGTTCTCAGGACACGCTAACAGCCGAAAACATTAGGACATTGTAAACATCTCTGTTGCTCAGTGATTAAATTAAATTCAAACGATTTTTCCATTTTAAAAATTTGTGAAAAATGTAAAGTTGATTGCTTAAAAATGCATATTTAACAGCTGCTAAAAAAATCTCATTTCTTGTGTAAGTAGTAGGCTTGTAATGAAATTCACTGAAGTAGTGTAAGCAAGTGAATGAACAACCTGTTAAAGCTGACAATCTATGAAGTCTTTCAGTGGGATTCCATGCCATTTTTTGCTGATTCTATGGCTACAACTTTTTGCTGTAAAAAAAGCCCCCTTTTTATATCCTTTGTTTTGACATGTCAAGTTTCATGAGACACTGTGGTAATTAAATATGATTTCCAACTTCCCACTTCTAAGTAAGTTTTCCAATAACTACAGTAACTACGCATTGTAACACCTCCTCCGCTCTGCCCCTCAGTTAGAGAAAGGAAACCCAGGTACCACTTCTTGAGACACATTTTGGGTTCTGTCAAAATAGCAAAGAAACTCAGCTCATCATTCAAAAGGGCACAGCACGTGGCTCCAACTCACAGCAAACGCTTCAGTCTCTTTTCAAATTACACGGTAAGCACATGGTGCTGTACTTTTTTGGCACTAGGAGAATGAAAGTCTTCTCAAAGACTATTAAGTGATAGCTGTGAAACTCTCACAGGTTAGGGAACTATATATATGGATGAATACTGCCAACAACTACAATTTGCATCAAGTTCCAATTTTTATATGACTTTTATCAATTCTAAAATAAAAAGGAAAAAACCCTATGAATAAGCAACTGAAGTGGCTTCTGAGACGTTTAGGTGACTTGGGATAATGAATAGTGTTGTTGCACAATACTTTATGAAAACAAATGTTTCCAGACAAAATATACAGATTTTTCACAAAGTATAGCCCATTTAAGTCGTCTTCAAATGAAGTTACAAGGATGTTCAAAGATAAAAAGTCTGAGATCTCAGAACCCTAGTAGGGTAACTTGTGTACAAAGCTGTGACTGAATACTTTCAAAAGGAGGTTGTATCACTACTACGTCCTATATATGCAGGTTGGGGATAAGATTATAGCTATAAAATCGTTATTTACTTAGTGAATCATTGATGGCAGAAATACAATTAAAATTCTCATGCTTTACATTAGTATCAAAACAGGAACAGTTTTTCCCCCATGGTTTCTCTTTATGCTTATTTTATCCTTTCAAAACAGTTTTCTTTTCTTGATTCTCTATATTCATTCAACTTACTACAATGTATTCAAGATTTTGGCTGCCAGCAAGGACTGAGGATAGGTTAAGCTGTATCAGGAGTCCTTGCAGTCTCAATGAGAGCTGTATTTCTGTAATGAAGAAATCAAAGTCAGATTTCACACCTTCCTCCATCCTTCATCCCTGGTCTCTCTTGGGATCTTAAAATTATTTCAAATCAATAGTTTTGGCTTATATTAGGAAGCTCAAAAAGTTGTTCATTCTTGCATTTCAGTTCTTCCACTCTGAGTTCTCGATTTTCATTTAACTAAATTGATTAGTAAGCTACGGAAACTAAGTAATATGGAACAGAATCTACGAAGTTTATTTTCATGATCTTGGCTGTTTTACAACATTTAGGCTTATTAGGTGTGCACATTTATGAGAGAGGTGCCAAATTCTAAGAACAAATATTGTAACAAGAGTGTATTTTTTAAACATTCTGAAAACAACATGCTTGATATTCCGATGCCAAAATTCTTACCTCAAGCATGTTATAGATGATGTAGAGCTTTATGACAGACTGTCCCCTTATCAGATGATACATCATAGAGTAGTCAACATAGTGCATCATGAAGTAACAGATGACCAGTATCACTCCTTTGAGCATGTCACACACCTGAGCAGGTTGCAGCAAACGTCTATCACTGAAATACAAAGGGCAAGAAGTTCCACTAAGTGTCACATCCCCACAAAACATAAGTTACAAAGTCAGTATGAATTTACTGAAGCTATTTAGCAAGGATGCATTTCAATATAGTTTATTAATCCTTCCCCAACCCCCCACTCCAACACTTAACACCATCATCATGATGAGCATCACACTCCTGAACAGGATCATCTTATCTGCCACATCCATTTAGTTTGAATATTGTATTTGTTGAGTAAGAATCTCACTTGTTAAAAACATTCTCCATGCATGCCCTTGAACTTTTCATTTACCTCCCCTTTTCCAGCCAATTCTACTTATCATTTTGACTTCCTCAGTTACAGAAACTGCATTTGCTATAACCAAAAGAAATGAAGCAGTCGTCTTCAATTCAACGTAATGATCCAGATGCTAAAGAACAGATCCTAATTGCAATTCCATACCTTCTTTTAGCCCTAAGATTTGCAGCAGTCTCAGCACAATTTTGTATCAGAGCTTGATATTGAACCAATGCAGAAGTTTTCCTATTTACAGCCACACAAGTCTCCCTGAAGTTTAGACTAATCAATTTTATCCTACAACCTAGAACTCCGGGAGGAATACAGTTTCACCTCAACTGACACAATACCAGCCATAAGCATAATGAAGTTGCAAGGTAGGAAGTGTACACTTGTCTATTTAGTTAGCTTAGTACTAATAAGATGCAAAAGCATTTAAAAAAAATCTTCGAATCAAAAGGCAGTTTAACAACTATGAATCAAACTACAGAGCTATAACTTCTGTTAAATATAAGTCTTTTTAAGACACACTGAAAGTCTGTGGCAGAATTTCACATAAGTCAGAACAAATTAGCTGAACATGAGTTACAATTGTTTATTTACTGTATTCCTCAGTCATCAGTTTCAGAAATTAGACAACACTCCCATTATTTTTCCAAAACATGTTATCAGTTTGAATATGCTAATTTTAAAAAATATGCTGTTTTTGAAAAAACATCTGAATAGTTATGTATGACCTCTAAGTTACTGTCACAAGCAGCTGCTGTAAAAGTAGCCAGCATCCATCACAGGGAAGACAAACTCTTAAGAACATAATCAAGAGCACGACTGCACTTCTGCAAGTGGTATCAATTCTGAAAACTAACTCAGGAGAATAATGCCTTACAAAGGTGTGGCCAAATCACACACAGCATCCTGTGCACTCAAAAGATGAAGACATTTTAGATATGTTGTGTCTAGAACAACTGAATAAATAATCACTACTATACAACACAAAGGCTGTCCAAAAGGGTTAGACCATCTACATGTACACTTGACTGCTGTGCCTTGCAGGAATTAAGCTTTTGTAGAACAGAGTACATTCACATAATGGTTTTAGAGAATGTTACTTTACAGTCTTCAAGGTGACCTGGATTTAGTTTCTCACTTGCTGTAAATAAGCAAGTACCTAGAGAAAACTTCAGTAGCGTTCCTTCAATCTTTTCTGAAGCTTTAACTAAAAATACAACGTATGCTCTATTCAAAGTTGTGCAGTAACTTGTACTTCTCACCCATGAGAAGCAGTAATGCTGTGACAAGCATTTCAAATCACATATTTAAAGGAACTCATGGAAATACCCTCAGAAATTCAATTTAATCAATTTGATGACAGAAGAGCTCTCAGCATTTCTAAACCGTAGTCAGCACAAGGGACTACTACACAGGCTGACTAGAAAACTACTTTCTAGAAAGTGAAAGGAGTAAGAAGATCCTGGCATTTAAAAGCTGCTCCATCATTCTTCCATTTACATGGAACAGACCCCTTTATACTGTCTAGGTAAGAAATCTAGGGTCTGCTGCTAACAAGTTTCTAAATTAACCATGAAATATCATAATCTACAACAGCACCACTACAGCAGCAGAATCCTCTTCTGTTGTCTAATGACATTTACTGAACAATTTAGCCATGTGGCTCTGAATATAATGTGGCATAGGAATAATTACTTCTTACAAGGACAAGGAAATCAAGTAAATGGATTAAGTATTCTTTCTATCTGTCCTCTTTTGGCATGTAATACAGAAAGATCTGCAAAGCCTGCAGTTATGAAATGACGTAGTCAGAGTTCAGAGAGAAATAAATGTTGCAGGTTTAGTATATGATCAGCTCATATTGGTTCCATTTGTCATAAATTATTCCTGTCCTTAACATGAAACTATTTAGATACATACATAAATACACACAGGCTGACATGATTTCATGCCTATCATAAAAAGTCTTAGTCCATGCATTACATACAGCATTTTCTGCTTTCATTTTCCTCAGTGTTTCCACTTAGTGTCTCCAGTAATCAGTAACTACGTTCATACTCAGCGCTGATACTAGAAAATAATTTCAGAACAATCTTGAACACTAAGCCATCAGACCTCTTGATTAGTATCACATACTAATTAGTAATGCTATATTCATTATCATGAGTACTACATAATCTCAACTCTGAAGAAGAGTAGTCATAGCCCTGGGCAATATTAACTATAAGTTGCCAATATCCAGAAATGAACAAGATTTACATAGTATAGTTCTGATGTTTTCATGGTTTTGTTCCCTACTTTGGAATGCAGAGGCAAGAACTAGACAATACTGAGTGTGTGCATAACTCCAGAAAATACTGAACAGAGACAGAAGTTGAAACAGCTCAACTCATTGTAAGCATTTCCATTTTTACAGTTGTGCATGATAGATTACAAAACACAGACAAAGATCTCACATGAAAATTAGTTATTGGTGTGGGTTTTTCCTCATGAACAAGAAAAGGAGAACAATGAATAACAATGACAACTATCCTACTTTGTATTTACTTGTTCCAGTTACTGAACAGCAAGCTACACAATCTTTCAACAGCAGTCAGTATCCCAGGCATACACTGATACTGCAGGTGTGAATTATGCCCATTTACTGCTTTAGTGAACTTTGCTCTGCAAAGGCATTATGAGAGCCTGTAGTCCAAGATGCAGTTCCTCTTAACATCTTAGTGGATTCCAGAAATCATGTTATGCGAGAACTGTTTCACCCATGTAATTAGCCAAATTGTGAATGTATTTTAAATTACAATTTTCACATCATAAACCAGTAAATACACAGATTCAGTGCATTTGCAGCATCCTTCAGAAGTGCCTTAACAAGATGCAAGACGCCTGTCTTTTCACCCATTTCTTTTCTGCTGTTATTCCATTATCACTTCTAACTTTTTACTGTTAAGTCATGCTCTTCAAGATACTCTTTTCAGATTTTTCACAAGCAGTTTCATTACGCTAAGCTTCAAGTCCTCATGTTTAGCTCTAAAGACTTGACTGCCAAGGAAGCAAATTCTTAAATTAGACTTCTTCACACACCCGAGTCCCTGTATAGTAAAGCATAAGGCTTATCCATTCTTTCCATTATTTGCTACATAAAATCTTGAATTGCTTTTCTATTACTACTGCTGAATACACCGATCTGTTTAAACATGAGGTGATGCTTCAGTCTACATGAATTCAAACTGAAAAATCCAAGCATTCCTTCACAAAGAATCTACAAACCTTCCTCCACCATAACACTAATTAGCAAATTAATAGAACAAAGAAAAACACACGCAGGGACATTATTGTTTTACAGCAAGTGCTTAACAAAATGTTCAAATTCCTCAGCATATGGGTTACAGTTAACATTTTATGCCTCGTAATTAACGGAAAAATCTCCACTGAAACAAACAATTATGCTTCCAAATAATAGAATTACACAAATGCATGCTTAAGGGGATAAACATGCTTGTTACTAATGCTGATGAGGAAGTGACATGCAAGCCTATATACTATACCTCTCTCTTATACCACAGCAGGTTTTGGTTTCAGCCCAGTCAAAAAAAGGAAAAGCTCAATACTTATCACACTGTGACAGCTGAGAGTGAAACTATAGTAAAACCTGTACAGTGCACTGACTGCCATCAGCCATGAGCTAGGAATTCAGAGAATTGGCCTGTTAGGATGACTTTGTCAACTGTGTGTTGAAGCACATTTAGAAAGCATGAACCCAAGTTCTTCCTGTTTAGAAAATGATGTCATCTGAACAAGCAGCTTCTCTTATACATGTTTAGGATATGTTACTTTGCCGTCTTACATAATTAAAAAACTATCAAATTAGACTACTACGGAATTTAAACATACATTTTTTTTCTATACAGTCTAGGAACAAATAATATTTAAATGTTTCATTTTTAAGAATTTGTGACATTTGTAAGAAATCCCACAGAAGTAAGAATTAAGCTTATTTCACAATATACATAAAACCCAGTGAAGGAAAAATTTGGTGTGGAAAACTTTACCATAAGCAATTTTCTTAGACAAGAGAAAGTTTAAAGAACTAGTTACTTGACTAGTAACTTGTTACTACTTGACTACTTGAAACCCTCCAAGTTTCACAGCCCAAATCCTACTCTTCAGATAAGATACCTGTATCCTTTCTTCCAAAACTTGTCTAAAAGAGGTGATGGTGATGTCTTCTCACATTTGCTTTTATATAGTATCTTACTGGTTAAAGCACATTCCTAAGACAAGACAAATGATGTTTTTGACTGTTTCAGCTGAACAGAACATTTGATTTCACAGTAGTTGTTTGGTTTTTTTTTAGGTTATTAAAGAAACAAAATAGCTCAAGGCTTTCATAGGTATCTACCCTAACAAACCCTTTTTGCTCCCTCTGATAGCTGTAGAGCTAAAACTACTTAGCAATAAGTACAGCAACGTACAACGACTAAAAATCTCATTTCAGTTGTCTACAGCTTTATCACCATGTCATGTCTGTGTATGCCTGCACACTAATCTGTAGATAAGTACACTTATGAGTCCATGATTACTGTAGCAGGTGATGTATGGGCACTCGGCATATATTATTTTAAATGCAACCCTGCACAGACTGCTATATACTATCATATCACTTTTGTCTTTCGTGCCCACTTGTGCTCCCCAGTTCTTCACTAGCATGTAGCTTACCTGACACCTCTTAGATTATTTTTTTTTTTAAACCAACACAAATTCAGTACATTTTTCTTGTTCAATGTTTACTGTTTAAAGATATCTGGCAGAATGACTACTACATTTTTAATTGTATACCATCCTTAGTATACCATCATCTTAGTTATTCAGGTAACTCTAAACAATTACTTCTCCACAGTTATCACAGATAAAATACCAAAGACTGATGTCACACATGCAGGAGTTTAATGATGTAATTACACTACAACTGCAATAATGCTTTAGATGGATATTTAAATCCTAAAATCATGGAACTTAATCACATGCATATACGTGTATTTATGAAATTAAAATAACATTTATTTCTAGAAATGCTATTGTACTTCACACTACTAAAAAAATTCATTTGAATAGGTTCATCTGGCTAATAATGCAATGAAGAAAGGTTTTAGCTCTGAGGTTACAGATTTGCCCATGAATTTTACGGCAAATGTTTTCTAATTCTTTTATTCGAATACTCTTTTTCAAAGTTGGACAACCACTAAGGTTTGTATCAACTGGTAAAGTTCTTCCATTATAAGAATAGTGATCTAAATTAGTAGGTATGCTTAGGTATCTTGTTTCTTCCTTTTTTACATCATAGATACTTGTATGAAAAGTGAACTGTATGATTTTGTTTTGCACAGATATTTAGTCTTTATCAGAACCTTAATCCTTAAATGCATCCTTCAATAACGAACTGCAGTGTTTTAAGTGTCTAACTTATATGAACATAAACAAGAATGAACAGATTGACACAAAGTGATGATACTTTGTGATACTACCTGTTGGCAAACTAAATGAAGATGCCAGGGAAAGAAAACCCAGTTTGTCTGGAGGGCATACTTACACATATAGCTACACTCTTAATTTTTTTCAAAAATTATGCTTCTCATTTTGAAAATACTTTCCTACAACTATGATCAAGTTTGGAACTAAGCTTAGCTCCAGAAAAAGAGCTATTTTGTTCGAGTCCAATACTTACTTTGAAATTAAAAATACAGTATGCAGAACTTCATTGTCATAGAATTGCTGACATATATAGACTTAGTGCTGATAAAAACGTCTCAGTTGAAGACTTGAATATATAGAGAGCTAAGCTGGCCAACCTAAACCGCATTTCATTTCTCAAACAGTAAAAAGCCTCTACATGCACACAACACAGCACAAAACCATGCTAAGAATGAAACAAAACCAACCTTTCTGTTAGGCCCCGATGAGAGCTGTCTCAAAATAAATAAAAAAAAATGAGGTTTCAAATAAGTGACAACTAAAATTATCCTTCATTAAGTGTTTATTCCTTTTTAGTAACAGAATCAACTGTAAATGAAGTCAGTAAATAAGCGTAAGAAAAAAATAGTGCATTTTATTCTACAATCAATTTAAAGTCTAATATTAAAGTACCTGCCAATGAACTTTAAGAACTCTCTGCAAAACTTCTTAAGTATTACAAGAAAAACAGCTTGTAATACACGTAAAATATAGCCATGAACTTGACTGAACTGTTACTTAGAATAAACATAAAAAGCTTATGGCTCTATAAATAAAGTACAGCAGGGGCTATGTTTTGTTTCCAAGACACCCTATTGTAAATTGGGCTGAAGTGGTACACAGGCGCTCTATATGAACAGCATTTTAAACCTATTAAGATCACAACCAATTTCCACAGGGAAGTGAAGTCGTATTCAAAAGTATACCTACCATAAACCCTACCGAATCAGTTTCAAGTACTGGGTATTGAATATTAAGTATTGGCTTCTCCTTTGAAGTATGTAGGTTAACTTAGCTATCCTATTCATTTGTAATCAGTCTTTTTACTGATTACATGACGATGAATTTGGCCAATAGCATGAAAGGAAAAAGAAAATCAGGATTTACTCACCAAGGAGGAATCCCTGTGACACCACATTCCATCCTATAAAGGAAGTGAAAGTGCTCTTCCCTTCGGTCTGATTTACAAGAAAGAAAGAAAGAGAAGGTTGTAATGTTGCTACACTATGCACTGTTATGGAAAGGAGAAAGGAGTACTTTCCGAGAGATTACTACAGAAAATACTGAGTGTACCTGCCCTTTTTGGTTGGTAGAAAGTCACATTGGAAAAAAAAAAAAAAAAAAAAAAAACAGGTTTGGGACTGAGTGTGCAACTGAAGTTCAAATTCATTTATGAACAAAGTCCATAGTGAGAATCCCAGTGGATCTTTTTTTCTCTGAGATGCTTTCTTCCTACTATTTATTTCTTGAAGTAATGCTTTTTTCATTTATTTCCTACTGAAAAGTGTACATCTATCACTTCACAGGAGGGCAGTGGGAAATTTAAAAGGCATATATAATACCTGTGGTAGGTTCAAAGTTAATGATGTTATTGCTGACAAAACCTAAATTCACTTATTTCAGGGAGAAGGCAACGTAATAAAAGAAACCACAGAACACATATTTATAAGCTATATCGCTACTTCAACATGTAAGAAATGCAAAGATCTTCACAATCATTCCTCATGTAAGAGGAGTCACATACTACACTATGTTCTCTTGAGAAAGCTAGAATTTACAGGAAATCTCATTTTCCACAGCAAAAATCCTTATTTAGTTTACAGTCAAGATGTAAAATGTCTTAAAGTGGAATTTTATTGGGGCTTTTATCAGAGTTTCACTAACATACAAATTTAACCTTTGTATCATAGTGATTTTCCCAGGAGAGCTTTTACTAGTGTGCAATGTATTTAAAAAAAAAAAAAAAAAACACCAAAAGTTAGCTTTATAAAAGTGATTCAAAACAAGCAGAGATATTAATCTGCTCAGAACCTGAGGTTTAAAAAAAAATGTCTCGTTTTTAAAAGATAATCATACCTTTCAACCACAGGTATAGTTAATTTTAGGAACCTATTAACAAGAACCAAGTCTGAAAAGAGCTCTACCAGGTCCACTTTTCTCTCTCTTTCTCTCTCCCCCCTTGTTCCAAAGCACGTGCTTTGAAGTTGTCATATATTTCAATAAAATGAGCTTATGTGTAAGATTCAAAGTGCAGAGTTTAGGAAATTTCTTTCCACTGCTTGGAAGGAAACAGAGCTGTTAGATTTTTTTTTATTTTTGTTATTTCTGAAGACTGCTGATGTAATTTAATTTTGTGAAGTGTTAATTTTTGAAAGAGCACACTACTCTTTATAGAGTAGAGCAGTAATGAAGTGTTTCACCTGCCAAAACCACCACAATCTGATGATTCAGCCACTGCCAGTTTGACTGCAACAATTTAACCTGCACCTTATAGTTTACTTCATGACATAATCTTGGATTCTTCTCATTGAAGTTTTCAGTAGTTCTAAAATATCTTTGTTAATGCCAATATAGCTCTGACAAATACGCAGAACTATACTGACTCAAAATGAAAGATCCAGTGATGAGGAAGGATTTAGCAGTCAGACTGAAACAAGTTATGCTGTCTAGGTAGAAAAATAAATCAAACTTTAAGATACACTACTCTGTTCTCTTAGCTTTCTTAGATGGGATATTAAAATGTGGAAAAGGTAAACAGTGCATTGCCCCTGCATTTAAATAAGCACTGCACACAATATTATAGGCAGGAATTAACCCATTTTACATAGAACGTGTTTTCATTGTTTGGAAGAAATAAAGGGTAACAACCTTGTTTCTACACTGAATAGAGAGCAAAGAAGTTATGAGGAAATAGAAATGAAGAGTGAAGCGGAAGGTCAACAGAACACTCGCTGCTCAATCATGTCACTTAGATGTTGAGAAAAAAGTCAAGATGAAGGGAGGAGCACTTTTATTTACTACACAGAATGGAATATGATGTGGCAGGTTCAAAAAAACACCTAATCACACCTCTCAGCGCTTACTTGACATTTGTGAAGAAGCATTGAGTTCAGAGATAACTAGCCACCTGCTTTCTAAGTACCTTTTGGAATAATAAATACATTTTACCTACTGACCTCTATTTAAACACAAAAATAAGTTTCCTGAGCTAGAAAAGCCCCAATCATTTTTTACCGTAACAAATCAAATCAGCATAACCAGGAAGAAAAACAAGAAAACACGCAAATAAAAAGCAAAGTGCAGACTGAGTATTCAGAAATAAGAGTCATATCTGAAAAAGTTTCATTACATACTGTAAACATCAGCTGTCAACTTTTCAACAAAAATCCACCAGCTTTAGAACACTGATGACTTAGACAAAGCTTCCGGTAGTGAAGAGGTAATTGAGATGCAAAGGAAAGATATTCCATAAACTTTTGAAGAAACTGACACATGGGAAATTGTTTCAAGAATTCCTACCAAAACACAACCTTCTTAATTCAAGATGATCTTAGTTTTACTGAATCTTACCTGGTAACACTTTAAAGTTAACATATTCAAGTTGAACAGAATAAATTGGGTTCTACTCTGCCATTCACAGTAAGAATATCATCAGACAAGCAGACTAAGTTTTAGCACTGCACGTATGCATATGTGGTCTTCTGAACCCCACTTTTTTCAGTAAATTAAGTAACAGCTGAAGCCAGCAACTGGTCTATCAATTTTTTAATCACAATTTCAGAAGAGCATTAAGTTCATTTGTCAAAAGCAAAGCTGAGTTTATAAATGAGGAAGAACACTTTGTAAATTGAAAAAAGTAGCTAGAAAATCGAAATAGTATGCTAAAATCCATTACCTTTATCTAAATTTTAATATTTTAGCAATAGCATCCATGCAGATATTTACAAATTGGCACATAATTTGACTTGTCATCATGTGAAAATTGAATAGCTACTATATGGTTCTTTACACAGCTAGGAAAACTCTTGACATTTTGAAAATACTCAATTCAGCTCAAAATTAACACCATAATTCCGTATGTCAGACTGCCACCTAGTGTCTATTTGAAGCAGCACCCAAGTTCAAAAGTTTCAACTCGGGACAGTACTTTAAAATAGTATTTTTTTTTTTTAAATGCAACTAGACATGCATTTTCTCTAATCTGAATATACATCCTGAACTATGCATTGAAAAGCACTTCACATATAAGAGATTCTAATAATGTAAATGCAAGTGGTTTGATTAAAAGAAAAAAAGAATCAGCAACCAGTAATCAACTTTTTAAATCAAGTTTGAGGAAATGAAGAATGAAAACCCTTAAGTTCTTATTTATTCAAGGAAAAATTAAAACATCAATACAAAGACTTCTATCCTTTTAGGTTACACTTAGGATTGTATCACCAAGCTTACTTTAAAATAGCAAGTTTTAATCAAGGAAATCAATTGTCCCATTTTTTGGTAAAACAAAATGCTATGAATTAGTGATTTCCTTAGTACCAATCTAAGCAAAACAGTAAAGGGGTTAAAACTTAAATTTCTTAATGTTATTCTATCTAGTCCCATCCCACTTACTTACTTAAAAGATTCTTTTAAAGAATATAAAAAAATCAATTTTATACAGGAGCCCCTTGAGAAAATATTACTGGGGAAATTAGAACTCATTTGTTGTAAAAATCAAATTTTGGTTTCAATACCAAAGAGTCTGTCAAAATACAAAAGGCTGAGTCATTAACTCCAGACTAACAAATCCCAGAACACTATTCAAATAGACGTTAGTTAAATGAACAGAATGACCCAGAATAAGGTTATGTCTCTGCCCCCTTACTAACCTGAATGTGCTTAATGGGTGTTGTTAGCAATCTGCCATCTGAAGGGAACAACATTCGAGTTAGTGACTGGTGGTAAAGCTTAACAGTACCCCACAAACACTGTTGCTTTGGCTAGGTTAGAGCAAAACTTCTGCTTCACAGCAGAAAAAGTCATTAGTAGATCAAACAGCACTGAAAGACCGTAAAGTTAAGCAAACAGATAAACATTATTTAAGTGTATCAACTCCTTCCTCTTCAATCAACTTACCGTAATCCATAGCAAGGCAAAGTGATGAACCGGAACATTGCCAGAAAAACTCTCAAAGGAAGCAGGGTGAATATATACAGAAAAGCATCCAGGCACAAAAAGATTCCAAAAAACATCAACTAAATTATAAAAATAAAACATACGTTAGTAGTTTATACAGAGTTACAAATAAAGAATTATACTGTTTTATGAAAAATACATTTACATATTACTTTAATTAACCAAATAAGATAAGATGAAAAAAAACTATCCAGTTAGACTACTCAGCAAAAATTCTGCTCCACAAGGCCCAGATAGCAAAGAATTTTACAAACTTCCCCAATTCACCAAACCTTATTCAACAGATGAATTGCACTTAATTACTGCAGCTCATTTTGCAGTAGTGACTTTCCTCTAAAGTTAGAGATGTTAATGTTTTAACTTTAGGGAGGGGAAAGAACCGTAGAGCTGTGTGTACACATGCAAAAACTTTTTCTGCTTATGTTCTTTTTAACATGTCTTCCCCCCTCCAAAAAACAAAGTTTTACCTAGTTAGCTTTCTATTGCACACTTAATTACTGCTGTGGTAGTTTTCTCCTTCAGAAAATATGCACCTTTCTTTCGTTAGAAGAGGAATATAAAATATGAAGAATCAATTTACATACTCGCCCTCAGTTTAAATGCTTCCTCCTTAACTTGTAAGAACAGTTAAAGCCATTTCACTATAGCCAAAAGCCAAGCAACTCTATCATAATTATACTAGACCTGAATTCTCCAATTAGAAAGCTGTTATATACCTGTCTCCCCCCAGATGATGTTCCTTCTTTATGTGCTTTCTGAATTGATCTAAGATTTATCTGAATGAGACTCTGGGCACTTGTTGATTTTCCTAATTGTATTTCAAGAAAAGTTAGGCACATACCTAGCTAGGCATATTAAGTCCTAATTTTGAGTTTAAAAGAATATTATGCTTTTTTTTTGTTGTTGTTGTTGATGATGATCAAGAAAATGTATTTTGCAAAATAAACTCAAAGGTTATATGTAATAATAGCAAGTTAAAGAAAATTAAGTATTTACCTAATATCAGAAGGTAAATTTTATTCCAGTTTATTCTCACTCTAGCTTTTTATGATGTACATCCCCACTCTCTAAGTAAATCATTAGGTAGCAAACAATACAAGTCATTAAGACAATTCTTGCCTTCCTTTCCTACTCATGTTTCATTTGAATGAAGCAATTTTGAAACTCAGTCAAACAATTCCTACAATAGGTGATGGTCTGCACACTATTTAGTTTGCTTTCTAGGTGCTCATCAGCATACTTTTTCATTTTTTTCCAGTGAGTATTATTCAATTTGATACATTTAGAATGAAAGCTAACCTGGACTATGCCCAGGCAAAGAACATTTATTTCATAATCTCTCTGTAAAAAGATATCAATCACCTTTTAGATATCTCTGCTTATTCCTTAGTTTCATATTCTTTCATTGATATTCAAAACAGACACCGAAGTCTGATTTACCATGCAAAAAAAAAAAACAAAACAAAACACAACAGTAATTTGACCACTTATACCCTCAACCCTGTTTAAGCAAAGGCCAACAATCTTGTATGTTCTTAAATGCTCTAAGTTTTGTTGGAAACCTATGGTGATGATCCTTCAGAATAATTTCTGTGGCTTGGAAACTACACATAGTAGTCTACATAATTACAATGGAGATGAATATTTACTTCTGTAGAGCCAGGTCTCATTGTGACCGAGGATTAATTTGACGACGCTGAAGGTGGAAGCAGGGCTCTGACAAAAACAAATCCTACTCTCCGTCCCTCCTCCACTTCTCTGTATGTAAGCTTTCTACTACTCTAAGCTATTCAGCTACCCCTCTGTCCTCAAAAACTCTGGATTTGTGAGAATACTGGCTGAGCAATTCAGCACACTACCCTAATAGAGGACAAAACAGGCAAGAAATGTGAAGCATTCACTGCCAAATTATGAGCTGATTTACATTTCAGAACGGTACAACGAGCTCATGCAAAACATGTAGTGCGTGTAAGGTGGGAGACTGAAGTGGGAGCAAGCACTTTATGTTTTTCAACATAAAGTAGTGTTCAACTGGTTTAGGCTTACCATACTTCTCAAAATCTATAGGTTTTGAGAAATTTAACTATATTAACTCTTAAGGTTATGGTAACACTGTAACCTACACAACCTTATTACCAATTTGCCTTACTCTTCATCCCTGAGCATATTCCTGCTGCCTCCCAACTTTGACACCCTGTCCTACAGGATTCCAAAAAGGTTACACCAGAACAAAACTCCCTTTTACGTTAGAGCACTGCAATTGGCCCACTGAATTATATTTAAGCTACCACAAAGGAAGTGGCAGGAATGCATCAATCAGGAAGAACCACAACACTGGGATAGAGGGAGAAGGAAAGGAAGGCGTCATAAGCAGTGGCCAGAAGCAAAACAGAAAGCTACGGAAGTCAAAAACCTTCTACAAACTTATCTATCACTGTATTTTCAGACTGGAAAATTCTTTAAAACCATGGTTTTCCTTTGACTGACTATTCCTTGAAGATAAGAGACATTTTTGAATACATCACCACCTGGACTTCCAAGCTGATTATGTCAGTCTCTGCTAATAGCATCAAGTGGCCATTAGCTGAAAACACTGAATATTAATCAATGCAGATGTGCAATTTTTTTTTGAGTGAAGTGTTTGAAAAACAAAGATTCCTTTAAATACCTTCACATAGCCAATTTAATCTCGAAATTAAAAGAAATCTTAAAGAATACTTCACCTTTTCCAGTTCTTTTGGTATCCGCATGCACGTGTATACTCTCTCTCTCCGCTCTGTGTATTTTGCTTCATTGTGTTCAAGGAAGTAGCCTCTTGTCAGCTCAGCACTGATGAACCTCAGCAACGAAAGATCTACATTTGGGAACACACATAAGCAGAAGACATTTTAGACATGAACTCCACAGAGTGAGAAGGCTCCTGTGCTTTTGTTACTTGCTACGTGCTCCAGTTCCATCACATCTAACGCAATAGGTTTCTGCTAACAGCAACCAGAATGTCAAATAACTTGGTACAGAAGGAGCTATGAGAATCGAGTCCTACTCCCTCCCATTTCCTGATCGCTTCCCAACAAGCAAAACAAACTGCTCTGCCCAGCCAATCGTTTTCATCAGACATCCTGCGTCTCCAAAAGATTACTAAAAAAAGCTATGCTGAACGCAGTATATCTAATGGATCTAATTCTTACCATACTGAGAGCTCTCCTAAATTACTGAGCTTAATTCTAGACTTTTAAAGTTATTTTCTCTCTCAGCAACATTAGCAGCTTGTTCTTTAAATAAAGAACACCTCCTGTAAGATCATAGCATTCATAGGTAAGTGATTGCAGGTGATTCAGTACACAAACAGTAGAGGTGTCCTGATTGTTTGCTTATCAGATAAAAAGCCCTTCAAGACTGAAATGCAATCAGGCATATACAATAGGTCTTCCACATTTTAACAGCTGTAGGTAAATAGGCTGAAGGCTGACCTAAGTTTCTAATCAAGCCATACGGCTTTAAAAAAAGGACAGAACAGCCTTTCAACAGTAAATAAATCACAATTATGAAAGCTCAGGCTATCAGCAGCAGGAGGAAGTTGAGCTTACAACACTCACTGACAAGTTCTGAGATCAGCACTTCCCATCTGTAACACTTCACAAGTGACAGGAGACTACACTCGTGTTCAAAATTTCTGGTTGTTACTGGCATTCAAAACCAGACACTCCCAGTGCTCACACAGCATCCAAAATACAGATATCACTTATCCAGACAGGTGAAAAGCAACAGTGAACTTATCATGGGGCAAGAACACGCTCACCAGCAGCAGATTCAGACTTCAGAGAGTTTTGGTGACTGCTGCAGGGGGCCTTGCACAGTACAGTGCCCCCGTTCGTGGTGAGGAGGGTGAAGGGAAAAGGCTGCATAGCACAGCCTTAAAACAGCCGAGATAACAACAACTGCTAAGACAGAACACAAGCAGGGATGGTACGTGTGAACAGTTCACCCCAAAGTCATCACACCAAAGATGATGACAACCATCAGCTGGATAGAACAGTAGCCAAGAAATGACCACGAGTTTTAAGGCAAAGAAGCAATCAGCTTGAAAAGAAGTTTAAAAGCCACAGAAGAGGCAGGGGTGTGTGCCTGCCTTGGGTGGTAACCTACACTGCCTTGGGTGGTGGACATGTGATTAGAACTTCTCAGCATTACAAGCATCTTGAAGTTTGCAGTGGTATATTAACATAAATATGTACTGTTAGTAACTCATTGCAATCATTATTTGCTTTCAACTATGTGAACCGAACCCTGTAAGGACTTGTTTGGGTGGTGTTTGCAATAATTTATATAACTGATCCCCTTCTAGCAGGCTACAGCTACTGTAACCCCTAGAAGTATTTGTTTTAAAATAAACAAACATGTAGTTTAGTGAGTGGAAAAAAAGTTAATATTGACATTTAAAGCTTCAATCAAAGGTCATGCTAGTGAAATAATGGCAGAAGTTCATACCACTAAATGCTTGTTCAGATCTTAGCCAAATTTGTTTTCTACAGTCCTCCTCTGTAACATCATAATGTAAAACTCAAGAAAGAATTGGGGAAAAAAAATAACAAAAGATAAGCTTAGGTATGAACATCTAAATTAACTACTGTGGTTAACTGCCCAGGGACATCTTCTGACACCAGAGATAACCAACTTTCACTAACCTAAAGGTAATGCATCTCAAAACCAACACAAGTTTTCTGCAAAACCAATATTGACATACGGGTAACCACTGTGGAGTGACAGCCGAGCTGTCTGTTCCCACTTCCCATTACCTCACATGAACTGGTTCATTGGCTTTGTCGTTGAAAAACAGATCATTTTCAGTTCCCTCCACCTCGCTTAACTTCCACACCCCACACTCCTCACGACCGAAGCCGATCAATAGAGAAGCTCCAGACTGTGCACGCAAACACCCTCTCCAGCGATGGGATGTGCTGAAGCAGTCGCCCAGCCACCTCCTTTCCAAGCACTTTCTAGCACCCATCATCAGCCCTACTTCTGTGCCCACAGAGCCATGGAGCAGATCGGTGCTGGCCTTGTAGGAAAAACATAGCCAGCAGAACAGGATGAGACACCAAGGCAGGACAGAGCAGTAAATCACCTGAAAGAGGTCTTAATTCTGCTGTCAAAGCATCATTTTCTGTTAAATGGAAGAAACTACTTTAATTCCTACTTTCAATTTATTTAAAATTTCCCTCCTTTGCAGTCAAAGTTTTGGCCTAAGTTTAAACTGTTCAGACGGCATAGTCTAAATGCTTTAAGTATTCTCATTCATCTCCCCACGTCAGTGCAGTGAAGATGCAGCACAAGCATCTTCAAAACATAAAAGGCCACAGTTAATTTTTCAAGGTAAAAAGATAATGATTTACCAAAGTTATACTTCAATGCATAGCGACACAAGGGATAACCATTAACCAGAAGCGGAGAGGAAAACTTGTGCAAATGTAAAGTCCACCGTGCCTCACAAATTTTCTGTTGAGAAACAATCAGAACATTAATCCTAAATGCTAACAGTTTCAGGCATTCACTTTGCTCCTGTCAATCCTAAACACACACTTCTTCCGTGAACACTCAAATAAATCAAGACTAAAGCAGCACAATACCTATATTTTTGAAGTAGTTATTTCCTTCCCTGCCAGACAACTCCTCTGTACAGTACTTACCCTACTGTACCACCCTGAAAGAAAATCTACTTCTGTGTACTATAAAGTGTAACGCTACCAGCAAAGATGAGTTAGAATTTTTAGTTGCTATATCAAAAGCCTGTTCCTCCAATGTTTTCTTGAAGAATCAGAGTACACCAATGGCTTTTAACTATTTTTTAGAATTAAGATCAACTGGAAGGTTATTAGTATTTTTTCCCCCGCATACTGATTTGTTTGCTTTAAAAAAAGTTCTGTTCAGCTGTCTTTCAGGAACATCACTGCGCATCTTGACCATATTTTCCCCACCACAAACCAAGTCACAGTATTATAACCAAGCCAGCTCCCTACAACTATGGGAACTGCAGCGGTTTCACCACCAAACCGTGTGATCAATGATGCTATGACATAACACATCAAGAACAGCCATAACACCGATCAAGCTTAGACGGAAACCATTCAATCATTGCTAAATGATTTAAGCTAATTTCTAATCATGTTTTTTTTCCTCTTTTCTATTTGGCATGCCCTGTGGTGTCACGTTCCAGCCAACGGTGAGGCAGACAGCTTGGAAATCTGAACACTTCTGTGAGCACTCTTCACATTTCCAGCTAACCACTCCATTAAGCATACGGTGCTAAAAAAGTTGGTTGCAGGTTTACCAACATCAAATCTACCTGGCCATATCATTTATCTACGGCACAGATGCCAACCAAGTCATTTAGATGACAATTTTTACTTTTTATGAACGAGGCAGGGCTAAATTTCAAAACCTGCTTGGTGGATACCTAGAATAATCAGTTCGAGTATAAATGTAAATAAAGGCGTGTAGCGGCCGCTGCTGTCAGTCTACTTTCCCTTACTGTTTTTCCCTGTGAAACCATTAGGTAGTAAAACACGGTCAGTTCAGAAGCCTTCTAACAATCCGTGTAGGATTTCAAGGCTCTAACAGCACCGCTACTTTCAGCGGTAGGGGAAAACACTATTACGTTGGTAATTACGCGTACCTAACGAGCAATGTTTAACGATGAAGCATGTTTTGTGCCTCAAGAAGAAAGCCAAGCGAGCGTGCCCCAGAGCCGAGGAGTGGAGCTGAGGGCACAACACCGCTCTGCCCTGCGCTCCTTGCCCTCCGGAGCCGTTCCTCAGCAGGCTGCAGGTTTAACAGCCCCATTTTTAACTCCGGTGCGAAGCTTTCCCGTTACAGACACCTTTATAACTTAACAAAGCGTCCTGACACCGATCGGTGAACGCACTAGGTGAAACTTCAGCGTGCCCGCTCCTCGCTTTGGACACGCCCGTGTGGAGATGGGGGCGGACAGGGCGAGCGTAGAGGCTGCACTTAGCGATGGGGCCGAGCCGGGTGGCCGAAAATAAAGCGAAGCGTGCAGAAAGGGCCTCAGCCGCCGGCTCAGCCCCGTTCCCTTCCCTCCTCTCCTCACGGAGCCGCCGCCCAGCGCGGCTGCCCGCAGCCCGGCGCACTTTTTGAAGTCTCTCGCCCAAGTTCGCCAAGGCGGCCGGCGGCAGCGCCCTCAGCCCCGCCGCGGCTCAGCCGGCCCCTCAGCGCGGCCGGGCGGCGATGCGAGGCGCCGGGACGAGCCCCGCTGGGTCCCTCCCCGCTCCCCTGCTCACCCGAGAGCCCCCTCTTCTTCTTCCTGCCCCGGTCGCTCTCGTAGAAACCCAGCGTCTCCGTCCGCTGCTGCGGGGCCGCCTGCGGCTCGCTGCTCCCCCACAGAGTCTTGGGCTCCCCGCGGCAGCCCTCCTGCTGCTGGGGCGGCTGCTGCTGCTGCTGGGGCTGCTGCTCTGGGGCGCCGCCGCGCCGCCCTTCCCCACCGCTCCCCGGCGCGGCGGCGGCGGCGTCGGCAACGCCGGCCATGTTCGCCGCCCGCTCCGCGCTGGCCGCCCCCGGGCCCCGCGCCGCGCCGCGCCCCTGCCGCTGACTCATCACCGTGCGACGGCGGCGCCGCGCGGCCCGGCCCGGCCGCCGCTACACAGCCGGGCGCGGGGCGGGGACGGGGGCGATGCCGGCGCGGCGCCATCTTGTGCGGCCCCGCCGCCCTTAACCGCTTGCGCGCCGGCAGCTCCCTCGCGTCTTCACCGAGGCTTCCCCCTCCTGTCCGAGCCTCCCCCCCCTCACCCCCAGCTGAGGGCCTTTGAGGCTGATTCGGGTTTTATTTATGTCGTGGGGCGGGAATAAAGGTGGTTGTGTGAGGGAAGAGGTCTCGTGTGTCTTCTTGTTGGTGTAAAGGAAAGGTGGCGTGGGCTCAGGGGCAGCAGTGCAAAGCGACTTTGAAGTTATTAATCCACGCCGCGCTGCACAAATAAAGCCGTGATTGGGGAAGGAGAACGAGAGGTGAATTATTAACTGTAAAGCCAACAGGGCTTCAGTGTGCCTGTGGGACCTGACCTCGCACTTCAGGTCACCGGCTTGCCGTCCTTGTTTGTGCGGCGCTTTGTGCAGGAGGCCTCTGAAAGGAGACCCGTCTGTGAGCCCTCCGGTGTGCAGGACAGTGCTGCTGCAGTCATCTGGTGTGCCCAGGGCTCACGGCAGCCCCCCAGGTCATGGACCACCTGTGCCATGCTTCATGGGACCACAAACACCCACACAACCAACCGGCCCCCAAACCACCCCTCAAGGCAGCATAAATTCTTGCAAATTGGGAAATGCTGAGGCTGAAAATGCCATTAGTTAGCTGCAGTGGTCATAGCAGGGTTATTAATTAAAATAATTGTTCCTGTTTCAAAGCACTTACAATGTATAGAGGAGTAAACATGACTATAAGAAGTAGGTTGCTCAAAGTAAAAGTAGAATACTTGTTTGAAGAAGGAATTCACATGGGCACAAGGGCAAAATATCTGGCCTGAATTTCACGTACAAGATCTCCTTCACATTCACTTCTCGTGTTCTTATCATGCGTTCAGAGGCCAGATTCGTTCAGCTTAATATTTAGCCACTTATCGTGGAAAAACAAAGAGCGCTTTATTCTTTCCTTGGAAGACCACAGCGTGTGTAGTTTCCCTCTAAAACTCTACCTCTAAGTTAATTGAACAGAGAGTTGTATCAAAGAGCATTTCAGGCCTTGGATAATCTGAAAGTGCCCATTTTCACTGCCATTAGTGGTTCTGGATGCCTAAAATCATGTAGGATTAATGAAAGTCTAGATGTTTTCAGGCAGTGGAGAGCTTTTTACAATGTGTAATAACGTCAAACAGAGAACTTAACAGTGATAGTTACAAGACATCAACAGTTTCGTCTTCTCCCTTCTTTTCTCTGTGGGTGTAAAAAGCAATTGAAGAATAGGATGTGGAGCAGAAGTCCCTAAAAAAGATTTGAAAAATTCCTCTTAGCAGGAAAGCTGCTGCAGTCCATGCAAAGTTACATGACACCCTGAGAGACTGCTTCTCTCCTCCCAGCTGTGTGCAATAGCTATATCTATCTGTAAGATGCATTGCAGTCTTTAAGGACAACAAATTGTCACAACCCTGTTATCAATCTTATCCAAATGAAGGCATTTGCAGCATCAAGCATCCTCTAACAACCAGCTGTGTCTTCCTTCAGGCCCACTGAGAAGCTATCAAATGAATTGCCTGCATCAGTTGTGACAGCACATCCATTTATTTTTTGTATCTTGGGTTAACCCAAGATAACCTCGATTAGTTTACAAAATATTTCATTTTTTCATTCAAAGTAGTTCAGCTGAAGGCACAATAATAGTATGACTGCAGAAATTTTAAGCCAAAAATTCACTTGTATTTTTGACACTTTAAAAGCACACTGAGCAGATATTCTGAAATTACTACCCACAGAGTCCCTGCATATGTTTTTCCTGAGCCTTACATTCCTTTTGTAACCTGTCACAATTTTGAAGTGCTCTTTTCCATGTGCAGAGATGTGTGTGTTTCAATTAGTACATGTGGTATTTTAGCAAGTTGGACACTTCAAGAAGGTAAATGCAACGGCAGCAAAATCCGGCCCCAAGGTATTTAAGTCTTTGAACTGACAAATGCAGAGGGGAAAAGTTGTCAGTGAAAAATTTTTAGCAGTGTTGATTTAGGAAGTAGTGGCTCGTTATGATATCTGCTGTTGGGAATTATCTGGGGCCATCTGCTGTTTGGGCATGAGAAGCTGTATTTTGTTGCTTTTCATAGCTTATCTGCTATGAGACATGCTACTCGTACTCTGCATGTGACTCTGCAAAGGGTCAGAATCCACTTTGCAGTTTCATAACTATTCACCTTTTTTTTTTTTTATTATTCTTTTTTTTTTTTTCCTGAAGCAATTTTTCTGGAACAAGACACTGTCCCGTATGTATTCTCACAGATGGAGTTTCGCTGTTTTCCGAGAGACATTTAGCAGGGAGAATGGTTTCAAAATAATGACTCCAACGAGAAAAATGCAGCTTCATTCATATAACAGTGACAAACATTTGGGTAGTCGTGGAATGAATGCAGGCTGAGAATAAAAAGCTGCTTGAATTTTATTAGAAAAATAAGTACATAAGGTTTTTGGGGCTTTGTGAAGGCTACTAAATTTTTATTACTTATTTTCTTTACCTTAGATTGCCCATATGTATACTACAGTAATGATTATCTACCTATAATGTATCTTGTACATAATCATCACGGAGGAAATTTTGCTGAATTGATATTAGGAGGTTTCTTTTTACACTTTGAAGTTTTAAAACTTTTATGCCATGTCCAGGTATACACTTTATACACTTGACCGTGTCCAGGTCAGTAGGTCAGTTATGCTTTAGTTCCTGAGTACTCATTGCTGCAACTATGTCCCCTGGTGAAGATAGTCTATTGAGCATTTTTATATAATATAAAACTTCTTGTGGATATTTTTTCCCCCCACTGAACCCAACAAGGGATTATAAAGAATAAGGAGGCTCAGATGATGCATAGCCCTTCTTTGCAGTGCTTTTTGCTGGCAGAACTGTGTTGTATCTCCAGACCTTGGCATCTATGTCATTTACCCCTACCAACTTAGATATCCCCAATTAACACAGATAGTTAATCAATGAAATGTGCTAAAAAGAGATTCAATAAGTGCGTATTTTAGAGAGCAATACAAACATCAACAAACACCTCTCAACAAAATGATACGTAATAAAGAAGTAAATTATAGGTTAAGAAATGTGAAAGAATTTTTAAGAGAAATGTGGAAACGAGAAATGTGGAAACTCAGTGTGCTAACCCAAACAGAGAGAAGTGAAACTGGAGAATACATCAGCTAGCAGTAAAGAATAAGCAGGTGTTAAAATGATGATGGTAACAATAGTTATAACTGCATATGAAAACATCTGGTATATATTCCATATATATATATATTTCATTGTAAGCTTTTTGTGACTGAGGTTTGAACTTCTTTAGACTTTGCAATATCATTCAAAAAAGCTTAGATACTAAAATAGTGTATTTTAATGGTTTCATTTATTGAGTGTGCGGTAACCATTATATGAGTTTTAGCCTTCAATGTGATTTTCAATCATTCATAATTTTCAAAAATGTCATCACTGGGTACACCTTCTGTGAGGGGGCAAGTCAACAAAACACATGATGAACTCAAAGTGCAATAATGATTATTTTTTTCAACAACAAAATATTTTCAGACTCTCTTGTAACATAAACAATATATTTTGTACTGTGTTTGTGACTTTTAGCTCATAGATCCCTTAGTATGTGGGTGCATATTCATTCTTCTACTAAAGGCGATGCATCTCTTAGCAACAACTGATATTAACAAACTTGGTTCTGAATCTTTCTAAATCGCAGCTGTCATATATTTGCAAGGTACAAAAGTATTGGTTGCAAGTATAATCTAATTCTGTCTCAGTCAGTTCTGTTTGGTAGCTGAAGTTAAAAATATCTGTTTACGCCCACAGGAGAAAAATCATGCAAAGACTCTTTCCTCCATTTTATGTTCAACATCTAAGCAGTACAAGAATTTTTATATGGGATAATCTTCTTATATGAAAAATAATCTGTGTAAGAAATTGCTGTATAGAGACTGTCTAGCACCATATGTATTTCACTTACTTATTTTCTTATCTCAATATAAAATTTACGTTGCTAGAGCTGACCATATTTTTTTCTGAGTTGTAGTCTCACTAAAGATTAGGTTGACTCTTAGGTAAGGTAAGGACATTACTCAACATCAGCATGTCCTTGAATAATGCAAGTACAAATCATGTTATGCAATACAATACCTGAAAGTCAGGTTTGACTTCTCACTGGTATATTTCCATTATTTGCTTGCTTTGGATACTCTATTATATAGCACAGGAGCTGCTCCATAGTGACAATTAATGGTACTTTTCAATAACAGCATAATTTTCCGCACCTACCACCATTGAAATTTTTAGAGGAAATCATTCTTTTGAGATATTTCTATGTGGCATCTTGTCCTGAGACCATAGTTCAGAAGTTCAAGGAGTGAAGGGCAGAGGTACTGAAAGTTAGTTCTGTATTACAGATTTTTAAAAACATGGTCACATCATTTTAGAAAATAAATTCATAATATTCCTTTTTGTTGTTGTTGTTGTTGTTGTTCAGACCTTTATGAGCTCCCTAGTTTGATATTTCTATAGCTCTTTCCCTGGAAGCGTTTTTATCAAGGCAATACCTTTCTTTGACTCTCAGTGCCAGTCTTTTCCTGCTCGTGGTCTCATCTCCATTTCTTGGTGTGAAGATTTCTTCAGGGTTTATATGCTGAACAAAACCCCACAACTCAAACTGCTGCCTCCATTGCAGTGCAGATACCTGATCCTCTGACATGTGTTACATAAGAAAAGAAGCAAATGATCTTTTCAACCCCACCACAACTGAACTGCATGACTTATGGAACATTTCTCCACAAGGTTCACGCACTTGAAAGCAGATTATCAGGGAGATTCGTGAATCTTAGATTCCAAGTTCCTTTGTCACAGTCTTCATCCCGAAGTGCTGGAGGAAACATCTCTTTCCACTTTATACTGCATAACATTTAAAGATGACTCCATATATGACAGGATGTTTTTAAGTCTTATAACATAAAAGTGAAGCTGCCTTTGACTCCATCCTCAGCTTCTGCCTCAGCAGACCTAAACCAGAGATAAGGTGTGAGGGGAATAGGTGGGAGTAAAGTGGAAAAGAACATGCAAATGCAAGGAAGGGTTATGAGAGCTCCAAAAGTCACAAAATGGGAAGAGAAGAGCATTAGTTTCAGCCCCCAAAACATAAGCTTCCTGTACCTAACAGTGAAATTCTCAGTATCAGACAGGCAGTATTGTTGTTGTGTTTTGTTTTGTTTTCCCCAGATGTCATAAGTTACACCTAAAAAATTTCAGCCTACCATTTCTTCAGAATTTTCAGGTACAGGAAACAGAGGTGAAATCCAAAAGTGGGAGTTGTCTGGGTTTTGTACCTGAATTCACAGGATAAGATTTCAGTCATGCCAAACTCAAATGGAAATGGAAATTTCTGTTACAAGAATCATTAGTGATCAGAGCTGCTGTAAATAGTGCTATTGATTGTAATAAGCTGAAAATCTCAGCCCAGCAGGAACATATTTATTCTGAAAAGGTACGCAGACATATACATATATACAAGACTTGTGCCTAAAATTAGAATGTGAGATCTCTAGATAGGATCTTAAGTCTCTCACTTCTAGGAAACATCTCTACTCAGGAGAGAATCCAAATGTGTTAGATTCAAACATAAGGGTAAGTGCCTTCCTGATTTTAGGAACTAGCTGTGTTCTTCACAGCTAGGTGAATCTGGCTAGGTCCATCTGGATCAGATAAGAAGTTCGGGGACCCCTTGTTTAAACTGCTATTTCTGAAAATCATGACCCATTTCGTAATTATGATTGCACATAAAATCATGTACCGTAACATACACAGAAAAATATATGTATTGTTTGCAAATGTATAACTAGTAGCTCGGAGGCCAAGCCTTTAGTGATTGTGAGTCAAAATTAAGTGATGACCTTCAGTGAACTTACGCAGTTTTCATGAATTTGGGACTGGGTTTGAATTATTTGAAGTCTGAAACAATAAAAGTTTACTATTTCAATGATGCTATGATGCATGAAGATCACCTAATCCACTGTGCACGATACAATCAAGGTGAAAAAACATATTCAGAACTCTTCACGCACACAGGTGTTGTTTTTATATATAAATGCACAGCTATTTACATATATATAACAACAGAATGCTGAAATCAGGATCAACTTTAGGAGCTAAGTATCATTTTAATGTTAGAGAAGTTCTTTTATCAGCAAGTCTCTTTCAGGCAAGGGTTCAGTGCTAGACTTCTGAATAATTGTCTTCCTTTGAAATTTGTATTTGCTTATTGCTTCTGCTATTAACTCTTACAATCCAGTTGTCAAACTTGACAACAGCATTTGGAACAAATTCAACTCTGATTCCAGTAACACCAATGCAATCTACATGATCTTTTACATATTAGTGTATAGACTTGGATTTTTGATGCATTCACAAAACATGTCTATCAATATACGAAATTGGGTCTATCAATAGCAGAGTCTATCACTGAGGGAGTGATTTCTTATGTCACTCTTTTTTTTTCTTCAGGGCCCTCTATGGTAGCATGATGAGATAAGAATACATTGTCAACTGGAACTCAAAATTTTGTCCTGTTTTTTTGTTCAAGTTTTTATTTTAAAGCAGGCAATTTTAATTTGGCAGGCTCCGTACAAATCCAATCACCATTTGGAACCCCAGGAGGATTGCTCTACCTTGATGAATAACAAGATGCACTGGAATGTGTTTGGGATTGCTCTTCCAGCCCTGGCAGATCATAAAGACAGGCAGTTACACTGAAAATGTTTGATATTCTTGCAAAATAACCCTACCTGCCCTACTTTTGTATTAACAGGCAGAGTGTTAACTAACTTTCATTTTTTTAAGTTATTATTGTTATGCAATTCTGCAACTTACAGCAAACTTGCTGTAATATGCACCAAAGCCAGATTAAGAGTTGACAGAACGCATGGAGGGACATTGTAAGTACAAGCTGAGAGTCCACTTAGTTGATTTTTGGGATATCAGCACATAGGCTTTGCGGAAAACATCAACTAGTTAAAGAATCCAACCATTTATTTTAAACAAAGTGAACTATATTCATTTTCAGAAAATTTTATGAAAGCACATTTTCAACCACAGGCAGCTGACTAAGAAAAAATCCTTTAAATTATCCCTATTAACACTATCACATTTAAAGTATTGCCAGCATTTCTGTTACAGGGATTTACTGAGATGTACTGGATTATTTCTTACTTAACCATAAGAATATTCAGTTCTTTACAGTCTAATAGCTTGTGTTGGTGTAAAACCCATGCACAGGTATGCACTGATGTTCATATGTTTGTTTACAGCACCTGCGCACCACACACAAGTGCCCATCCATTCCATAAAGATGTTTATGCACACACAAAAAAACACCCTACAAAAGCAATTACCCAACCAACATGCACAAAGATATGCTCATGCACACAGATATTTTTGTGGGCATTAGTCAGCTACTTGGTTATGATAACTTGATCCAAAGTCTGACTCTGGAGTTATTTTAGTGACCAGGATGCACTATTTTAGTTTGATATTATAAATCTCTATAATATAATTGCTGACAGAACCTTTAACACAGCATTGCTAGCAGATCATTTATGATCATTATAATCTGCTAGCAGATCATTTATTAATTCAACCCAGGAATAAATGCTGTGCTTGCTACATAAATTTTAATAATTGCAGTCCTGCACAGTTAGGCCGACCCCTTTCCGAATGACTGGCAATACCCAGAAGTTACATGACTCATTCCCTCCTTTGTATATTCCCAGCTGGCACATTCAGTTCCCTCTTAGTACTCCTGTATTTCACAATCCATAGCAGTCATTTTCCCCTTTCCGTAAGTGAGATTATTCAAAATTAAATTAGGAGAATAAATAACATAAAAAGAAGCACAGCTAAATGTTTGAGTGTTGCCTCTTGGATGAATGCAGAGCTGTAGTTTTAATTGCATGCAGTGCACTTCACTTTGTGGCAATATTCTTTAGCCCTCTAAGCACACCTTGTTTAACAGTAATATTTCACAATTCCAGTAAGATGGTTGAATTATATGTCCTTATATATCTGCAGAATTGAAACATGCATTTAAATTGTAATCCATGACACAGACAAGCAAGACTAATAAAACAATATCTGGGAGTTAACAAGAAAAGAGAACAATTGTCACAGAACTAGTGTGTCTTCTGATGTAAACTTTCCTACTCACTGCATGTTCTTGGCTTCAGCTGGGGCAAACTGAGATTGTGGATGGTGCCTATTCACCCTTCTTTTCTACCGTGTGTCTCCATGATCTCATTCATATCTTGTTCTCACAGATCTTGGCCTTGCTTCACCTTTGATTCATGTCCTCAGTAGCCAAATTTTTAAAGCTTTGCCTGAATGAACGTGTTGACCCTTCACACCTCCAGCCCATTTTGTGTGAGCTGGTATATACCTTGCTGGATCAGCTGCAGGATCAGCAGCATTGTGCCCCTGAAGGGACAGCCAGGAGTTGAGTGGTTAGCTCTGGAAAATAACTGATGTCCTGAGAGAGAGTCACACTCCACCATTTGTTTGCAATGACCACTCAACCACCGTGATGCCACAAGCCTCCTGCTCTCAGAAGCTGTGAAACAGACTGATCCCGAGCCAGCTCATTCTGTGCAACAACGCCTGATTTCTATGGACTTTCAAGGAAGTAATTGAGCAGATAATTTGGCTTTGAGAAAGTGAGAACACTGACAGATCTTATTGGGTTAGAGGCAATTGTAGGTGACAAGCAGTTTTGCAGTGAAGCCACCTGTATTTAGATTTTTCAATCTGGTTGAGGAGTGGCATTTTAGCCATACAGGCTTAAAAATTGTAACTTGAATTCAGAAGTGGCTTAAAAACTGAACTTCTCTTGTGGGAAATGGATTTCCAGGTTGGGTACAGCTCTAGCACTTAGGCAGTTTTCCCATTTACTAAGTATAGCTATTCATTTTAATTTGCATAAAGAACATGGATATGTAAGTCTCCAATTACTTTAAAAGCAATATTTCAACTGATACAGTGAAGTAATTAGTTCAATGAGGAAATGGCATTACCTAGTGGAGAGCTTGGTTTGCCAAGGATCAATTTGTTGATATTTGAATCAAACTGGAAATGAAATGCACAGAACAAAAAGTAAACTATTTTAGTAAAAGCCATCTCATCCATTTGGAACGAATGAAAAGCATATCTGCTTCTCGATCAGAGGGGCTAAGGAAGGGATTTCTCTGTATTAGAAGACTTTAAATGATCATTTTAGAAGTCAATTAGAAGACTTTAAATGATCATTTAAAATATGAGGAGGATAGAACAGTTTATGATGAAAGCATGGGGAGTCAACGTGATTCTTTGGTTAGAAGTAGAATAATTATTTCCAGAGTGCATTTTTCCCATGTGTAAAGTGAGGACACCATTCCTTATGGCACCTTTTCACAGAATTGTGATCCTTGATTCAGCAACATCTATTAATATCTCTGAAATCCTCAAAGAGGAAGAACATCAGGAACGCACATATCATAACTTTGATTTACATCTGAATTTCCTTTGCTTGATTGTTACCATTGCTTATATACATTTGTATCTTTGATACAAATAAAGCACAAGATTTTTTTCAAACATTTTTCCTGTCTAAATCGGAGAATATAAAAATAATTAATCAAGTAATAGCAATGAAAAATAAGTACACTACAAGGCAGTAAAGATTATAGCTATGAGAGGTAACAAAGCAGGTACTATTATGTACATATTTTATTAGTCCACCCAAGTAGCCAAAAGGACAAGGTGGTTTTTACAAGCAAAGAGGTTTTCTTTCTCAGTGTACAAAATGAATGTGAAGGTTGCTGGTGTAATAGGCAAATGTAGGATTATTTAACATGTCCAAAACACAATGGTTTTCAAGTGTTTTTGAAAATTATAGCAGTTTTTAATCTTTTTACCAACAAAAACTTGGATTTAAAATATGTAGGCCATGAATAAAAATTTTATTTTATTTTATTTTTCCTTGCATCATTAATAGCTAGCATTACTATTTATTGACAGGAATCATTAATTCCAATTCTAATTCAAGAGCATGGTGGTATCTAAGATCATTCATATCAGCATTGGATAAACATTCAGGTATAAACTAGTCCTTCACTTTGTCCTCTGGAGATTGTGTAATCGTGTCTGCCAGGATTTACTGTATACATGTAAAATATAATAATAATGATAATAAACCTGCTGAAAAGCATAGGGACTCTCTACAACTGAAATTCACTCAATATGGGGTAAGGAAAAGCTCTTTTAACAGCATATGGCTATGCGACACAACACCTTCAAATGGAGAATGAAGATCTAATATTCAGAATTGTGTTGGTAAAGATTCAGTTGTGTGGTGAAGGTATTAATTTCCATTCTCTTGCATATAAACCAATTTGAATTGATGAGATTAGAAAAGCCTGTCGATAGGAGCACTTTTTATTCCAGCCTGGTCTGTTGCAGGCTTTCTTGCTCTTTCCTCCTAAGAAGTCAATGGGATTGGAGATAGGATGCTGGAGACAGAATAGTGCCTCATGACAAGTAGTGATCTCATCAGCTGCTGTGGTGCCTGCCTGTCTATCCAAAACATGTGTAGATGTTATACATTCCAGTATTGTAGGTTACCTGTAAGCAAGGAGATACCAGAAAAAAAATATCCTCTTAAACACTGAAGGACCCCCAAAGTGCCTGCACAATGCCTTTATGTTTGCAGTCCTGTGAATGAGCTCGGTCAAACAGAGGACTGGCTCTGCTGTGCCTCGGCCCTCCACTATATTCTGCTTTCTCCTCCTTTTGCAGCTTTGACAGAATTTGCAGAGAAGGATTTCATGCTGACAGAGATAATTCATGTATTGTTGATTGGCGAACACCAGCCTCTGTCTCACCCTGCCATCGTAACCTGCATCACATGGGAGGCAGTACCAGGGCATCCAACTCCATTGGGGCTTCTGCTTTGCTTCAGCCGTCAGAAAGTGAAGGCTGTTTGTGGGTCTCACCCAACCACTCACCTGTTCCTGCTTTGTAAACTCCAAAGGAGAAAAAAAAATGTGGGGACTGATGACTTCTGTGATGAGGAAATTCCATGAAGTCTGAGCATTCTTTCTCTGTATGGGTATTTCAGAAACATTGGTGATGTAGCCTACTGAATATGCATGTTTTTAGTAATGATAACAAACTGTCAATCTGCACTGACATTAGATTAACATCTTTAGTAATAATAGAAAGCATTGTGAACTGTAGAAGCAGTCGGCAAACAAATGTTAAGGACTTGTCCCAGCTAGGCTACTGAAGAACAACTGCAAAGCAAGCCCAAAAAGGATCCCCCAAATACCTGGGTGGAACTAGTCATACTGACAGTCCATCTGCCAGCCACTTGCAGCGGTCCCTGTGAGACACATCAGAATATTCTTGGGTGAATATTTGGAGCTGGAGAAAAATATATTATGGGCAGCCTGACACCCTGCCTGTTATCTGGCTGCTACAGACCCCGGGGGAGCAGTGAGCAGAGAGGACAAGGTGCAGGAGGCATTTACACTGCGTGTTCATCCAGGGGCTGAACAGACCTGGGTAGCCTCAGGATACCTGTGGTGTATTTCCTCTTTAATTATGGCATTTCTTAGCTTTCTGTTGACCTCAGGGACCTTCAGACCAGAACTCTGTTCACTACTCTGTGGTGCTGGTGTGTCCAGGACAATCTTTTTGCTTAATCCCTTGATTTTTAAAGATGTATCTTTCACTTCAATGTCATTTTTATTTTTAATATGGACTTCTGTCAGATCTAAATTGTTGCCAGCTAAGAGTTCCTGCCAGCAGCTGAATTATTACTCTCTGTGCTATAATTCTGATGTGAATATAAATCGTTTCTGCTTGTTGGATTACAAGTACAGTTTCTCTTTTAAAGACTGGCTATGAAGTACATCCAGAGGTTAGCAGGGTTTTAAAGAAAGGCCTGGAATTCAGTAGGAAAATGTGGAACAAAGAGGTGGGTATGCTTCTGGAAAATACTGAATAAATTCACCAACAAGGGTAAAATAATTTTGGCACCGCTAGACTGTACATGTATAGTATAAAATCAAAGTGAAATAAAACTAATAGCAGCAAATACAATGCATCGGTAATTTTTTATTCTATGCTGCCATCTTGTGACTGCAAATGTGACCTGCTGGCATAAAAACAGAGTCAGAAGTTGTTTAAATATGACCTGCACAGTTCAGAGAGGACACTTTACTTGAAATACTCCTTTTGTTCCTATATGGTCACTACAAACTGAATCAGCAGGTAGAGAACAGACACTGTTTTGGCAATATTTTTGCTAATGCAGTCATCAGTGAGATGTCATAAACTTGGCCGTTGTGAGTAGGATGATTACACGGTGAAGTCATTGCTCACGAAAGCTTCTGAGAAGGAAACTTCTGTAAGGTTCCATTAAATCAATTCTTACCTGTGGGTGAACTTCCAGCCAGCCCTTCTTCAGAGCTCAATAAAAAAAATACTAAATGTTTGAGCAACCTGGTCTAGTGGGAGGTGTCCTTGCCCACAGCAGGGGGTTGGAATTAGATATCTTTAAGGTCCCTTCCAGCCCAAACCATTCTGTGATTGTAAAAATGAGCTTTCTATCCATAAGGGGATAACATCCAGCCTGTGAGTTCCTTCTCCTCTCTGTAAGATAAAGGAATAGGCATTTAAGTTTGAAGTAAAATACATGGTTGAATAAGCGAAAGTTATAAAGCATTATATCCTGTACAGCTGTTCCTGCAGGTTGGCTTTGTGGGGCTAAGAGTGAATGAGAGCCAGTAGTAAAAGTGGTTGTTAGCTGCTAAATACACATAAAAATAGGCAATACCATGCATTGTGCTACCAGCACAAAGTAAACTCAGTCTGGAAAGCCTCAATTTTTGGTGCTTCTACTCAAGATGAAGTCAGCACCTCAAGGCATGCTAGCTGTACAGTAATGGCTAGATGGCAGGGTAGATGTTTACTTCTAATCCTTCCAGTGCATGAAACCAACTTTCAAAGCCAGCATACATACTGATTACCAGTCATTGAAAAACGTCTGAGGGTGGAAGTACTAGCTTTATATGCAAGTATCATTCAGTAGAGTAAAGGCATAAACTGTCCGAGAATGGATTTAGTCTAGACTGTAGAGAAGAGTTTCTAACCACTAAATCAGTGAGGGTCTGAAGTGGCCATCTGTGAGAGGAACAAAAACCTACCTAGTAATGAGATGAATCTTGGTGAAGTTGTTTCAAGTGTTTTTAAGACAGGTTGCTGGCCAGAATTTGTGAGATTGCTTCTGATCCAGTGCAGTGTTTGCTGCAGTTAACGACACAGCAGATTTTGGAAGCTCAGAAAGAGCTTTTGTTACATGAGCACATGGAAAGTGAGGTATCTTAATGAAGGAATGTAAATCAAACAAACAAAACACCTTGCAAGACTCAGATGTAGCCAGAATCAGAAGAGGGGAGCGCTGGATGGAAGTAGGGACACATGCACAGAGAGGAATCCAGTTCCCATCAGGAAAGGAAGTGGAAGAGAAATGGAAGGCCTGAATGGGAAACAAATACCTCTACTTTATCCCTGCTGAGCTGAAACTCCAGATTCAAACATTAGTTCAAGACCACTGGACCTAAGTGTGCCTAAATTGATCTCTAACACTGATGAAGCCTGGCTGATTCACTCTTTCCCAGGGAAGTGCACTTGTAGTGAGGTGGAAGAATTTGCAGTGTGTAGCTCCAGGTTGGAAGTTTGCATAGGGAAGGGAGAAGGAGTCCAGTTGAACAATTGCATGGTATTGAATTGCTTTAAGTATTTTCTATATTAATTTGTTGTTCACCTTCAGCTTTGTTCATATAGTACATTATCATGAACTAAGAAATAGCATTGTTTAGAAACTAGGTGGAGCTGTTTGTTTAGCACATGCAGCACATTTGGTATGTTGTGCTGTGTTGCAGACTAAAGTGCACAGTTTGGTACACAGGCAATGCATGTATCACCCATATTTCATCATGTATACATGTGATAAGGTTCAATCGATGCATCATTTCGTGATGGATCTGAAAGCTGACATTCTGTGCATGTAGTGTGTGTTTGCAGAGTGGAAGTTCCTGCTATGTTAGAAGGTGTGCCCCCAAAGACAGAGTCAGCTAAATGAGTGGCACTGAAGATGGAGGCTGCACTGGAAATGGACTGGTGAGGAAAAGTCTTAAAAGGAGCCAGATGCTGCAAAAATAGATATTTTGAAATGATCAAGCTGTAACACAGAAATATATGAGATTAGCATAAGAGATGTGTGACATTTAGCAGATCTTTTGAGTACTTCCCTGTATGCAGGAAAGCAAAAATAAATACAGTACCATTTACAGGTGCTTAGAAAGAAAACAGCAAGGTAGAGATTGAGGAGGGGTGACAGGAGATTAATCTTTGAACCCAAATATGCCATGACGTTCCTGATTTCTCAAGGTTTGCTTTGACAAATGCTGCCTGCAAAGCCTGTTTTCTCTAAGCAGCAGAGACCTGGTGATGAAATATGTAAGCCATACACCATCTACATCCTAAATCTTTTTCCTAAACCTACTTTATGGTAAGAGGCCAAAGCCATGTGGTATGGAAGGTGGGTTGAGTGCCTTTTAATATGGCCTCATGGCCCTAAAGCCTCTCCCTATCTCAGTACTGTTCCCCAGGGGGCTCTGCAGGCCTCCTTCATTCTGCACCTCCGAGGTGCCTTGAGTCCACTCATGCAGAAGACTGACATGCAAGTGCTGGCCTTACAAAAATAGATAAAATCAGGTAGGGCTGATTTCTGGCTTTGGGATTTTGCAGCTAGTTTGGACACCTAAATAGCAGACTGCTGGCAAAGTAATATACCTGTTATCAGCCATGAAATTGCAAATAAATTGGGACTTTTCTAATGTATTTTTAATACTTTGGAAATTAGACTAATCTATTTTTAGTCTGTAGTGGTTAAGATTACTCAGGGTTTTAAAGACCACAGACACTAATGGTACTGCTTAATAGCTAGTTAAATGCTCATAGTTAAGGAAAACAATATTCTGGTAGAAGAACTGAGAATTCAATCAAAATTCTTTGAAGAACTCATACACTCTTTTTCTGTTCCATGGCTTCCATTCTCTTGACTTCACAAAATGTGTTGTTTGTTACAGTTATCTTTTCTGTCATGTTTTCTGAAAGTTTGCAATGGTTGAAATACCGACCAATGTCTCATTTAGCAGGAGACTGCTCTGCTTTTTATACCTTTCTTGGGTTAAAAGCCTGGTTAGAACTTCCATTTCTGCTCGTGTTTGCTTTTCCACTTGCTTCTTCTGATAACCTGAAGTTTGCCTAATGTTTTCTATTACTTCCCACTCAAGCTCGCTCCTAACTAGCCCAGAACTTTCATCCACTTTTTGTAAGTACAGCTGGTCTGTATATTTCTTACCCTTTCTAAAGTCACCTTTTAAAGTCAGTTATCACTTTCCTTTCTCCTTTGCTGCCTTAATGCTGCTTCAGTTATGTTCTCTGCCATATCAGTTTGCAAGAGGCAAATAATGTTATTTTTTTTACTCCATACAATCCATCACACACTATCTCCTCTGCCCAGATTCAGGGAGGTCAGCAAACAAATACTTCTTGTGAGATTTCCATCTTGAGCTCAACTTTAAATTAAAACAGGAGAAGTAATGCCCTCAACATTAAGGTTAAGAAGAAAAAAACATAAACAAGAGTGAAGTTCAAGGACTCTTCTCTGATGAGAAAATGACCAGTGATGTATTTTAGTATAGTAAGTATGTTGGTACAGTAATACTATACAGACTCGTTTTCATCCACTCAGAGTAAGTGTTATTCCCTGGTTTAGATTTTGTTGCCTGAATACAGTAGAGGTGGATCAGAGGTAATGCAGCAATGTTTCCATAAATCGTTTCCAAGAGGTGTTAGCTATCCTGCAATGTGTGTAAGGAAGAAAGGCAAGCAGGATATGAAGCTTTGCATCACCCACTGGAAGTGATCTCTCCTTGGGGCCACTAGTGACTCTCAGAACCAGTCCACAGAAACGCATTACATCTTACTGAGGATCTGCCAAACATGGGCAGAATTAATCAGTGCACAGCTACATTTTAGAGCACTGTAGCGTCAACTGTTGTCTCTAATTTTAGACTTTCAAATACGATAAGACTGATCTATAACTTATAGTGCCGTAATTAAAAAAGAAATGCACCATAAATATTCTGAGGCTACCACAGGTGTGTTCAGCCCAATTCAAGCCCTGTCACCCCTTAATGTTCCACAGTCTTAATATCAAAATAGATCATTCAGTGCTACCTTATGTGTTTTTCTTATTATGTCTGGATTTACAAACACTTGAATAGTTCCTTGTATCACTTGAAGACTTTCTGTGCATATTCAGATGAAACTGTGACTGACAAACACAAATGTGTGCTGCAGTCACAACGCATTAAATAAGTTGGATGTTTTACTAGAGAGCTACTGCAAAAGCCTCTCGGATACCTGCTGTAGGACTTGCTGATCTCTCTCCCAGCAGCCATCACACTCTAAATATTATTCCTCATAATAGAACCGAAGGAGCTGAGATTAGGATTCCTTTAAAGAGAATTTATTAAAATCCCAGAAGTTTTATGAACAGGAGAAAAACTTCCAAAACTGAGATTAAATCTGGCACTTTAATAAAGACTGAGGTGCCTGAATAAATTGGCAGTCCCGCAAGTGCTGAGCCACTAACATTGACTTCCATAAGAGGAGACACCAGGAAGCATGCTTGAAAACTACGGTATTTATGTAGGTACTTGAAGATACCAATACTCAAGACTGTGCCCCACACTTCTTGTCCCCTTTATTGACCTAAGTGAGGCTAACCTTCTGTCAGTGCACTCACTCATTATACAGCTATTCACTGCAGCTACCAAAGGTGGACGTTGTCTTAGCACATGGCTATGCCCATTAGAAATCATCTCCCTCCCCCATCTGTATGCTACTTGCTTATGCCAGAGATTACTGTCCCCAGGAGGAATCTTGTCAGCATTTGCTAATCTGCTTCAGACAACCACAATTGGGTTAATTTAAACAGATGATGAAAGTGGTTTGTGCTAGCGGGGCTAAGTTTGCCCGAAGCATTTTAGCGAAACCACCCAAGGTCCTTTCCAGGAACAGAGCGGTGGAGACAGCTTCCAGCTGCTGGCTGTGCAAACAGCTGGCCATAATGATGGTGAAAAAGGCACTTTGGGATCGTGGGGAGGACGTCTGTCCATGGCCTAACATGGAGTTATATGAGACACTGAGAAAACAGAAAGGAGTCACAAGAGCAACACGGAATATAGACAGTGTCCAAATCAAGGGTTTGTCTCTGATTCTACTGCTTACCGTGGATGGAAGTGAATTCAACTTGAATTCACAGCTTATGTCCGCATGTCCTTCAGCATCACAGGGAGACCAGTCTCTCATGAAAAAGTTTTTAATGCCCTTAAAATTAAAAATGGTGCTTTAGTCTGCAGGCCATGCACCTCTCTGCTTTGTGATTTCAGAAGACAAAAGAAAATGAGAGCAAGCAAATAAAATGCAATCTCTCTTCAGAAAAAAAAAAAAAACACATCTGTATTAAAGTTCACAAATACATCTGTTAGCTTTCAGGCATTATTCACTGCAACAATGTCTGCAGCTTATGCTTTCCTCTCAATAGGAAAGTGAAAAGCTGAAAAACAACCATTCCCTTTACCTCTCCCCAACAGCTAATATTTTCATCTCCTTAGTCAAGTTTATAACTCAGTCCTCACATCCATATTTCCACAGTTGTTGTTGTAATCCAGCATTCTCCAGGCTGCCTTTTGCTCTGTTCCAAGATATATTATTACCTCCTGTATATTATGCTCTCTTCCTTGTTTTGGATCCCACCACATTTCTGGCACACTGCATGCCCCATGTGCTGGATGAGAACATTATCTGATTCCATGGTTGTAAATAACTCTGTTAATAGATTTAGATTAATGCCAGATTTAGAAAAATGCTACTTCTACAGCTATCGTTCAAGTATTTGAACAAAAACCAGCCTCATCTGGGCTGGTTTTGACTGTCAGAATGCTTTATCCTCCACGCTGTAAGCAGGATCCTGTGGCCACCATCTCAAGACTTAACCCCATGAATCAACAAAAAGTAAGATTCACTCTGAATCCCCCCCAACCACTTATTCAAACACCTCCAACTAACCAGTAACATAGGATGTTTTTTATGTTATCTCCAATCCCTATTGTGTTAGACACCAAAGTAAGTACTTAACATCTTTATGTGGTTGGATATGTTTTGCTAGGGATATGCTCACTGGTTATTAACTGGATAAAACCTGATATTAGCTTGGCTTTGTTTAATTTCTAATGTTATTTACTCTGCGATAACTGACTAACCTCAGTTAACATTGTGATTTGTTTGCCCTATAATGACCAGATATTCCATTACATTATGTAAATTATTTGCATAGTGATTATGATTTGATGTTATTGGTAATTAGAATTATTTTCCTGCTGGTAATGCTGTATAAATGATCTGTCATTAATCATGGGGCACACCTTACGAAGAGCTCTAATGAGGAAAGCTGCAGTATAATGTCACTAAGCTGTTGGTCTCCTCTGGGCCATTGTTGTACATCACAGGAAACTGTTTTCTGTATTTATTGATCATTCACCGATCATTACACTGAAGACGTAGGCCTTTGTAATTGTTTCTTTATTCTTTGATGTGGGATATTGCCTGAAATTTTGCAGACTGAGTCCTAATAATCAGAATGAATAGCTGCTAAAATTTGCTCCTCAGATTTTCTCACTTGTAGTAATGAATCACACCAGTAGCTTTTCCTCTTGAATAAAGCCTTCATGTTGGTACTCACAGAGTCTAAGACATATCCTTGCCAAAAGGATGGGAGAGAAAGAAAGGTAGAGGCAGAGGCCAGCGGGAGCCCAGCCAGCATAGCACAGTTGTTAACTCAGGAAAGCAAACTTCTCAGGGGAAGCTCGTCTTTCCCTGGAAAAAGCCAGCTGAGTAAAGTTATCTTTCATTTTTTTCCACTTGCTGCTTCATTGCCAACATTTTTTTAGGGACCTCTCTTTATCCACTGTCTGTTCTCCTTGCAATAAACCACTAATAAAATAGTTGGTAAGAAAAATGACAAAAATACACTCAACATCCTTCCTGCCCCTACTTGGTGCTTGCTATGCATATTTCGGTAAGTTACTGTTATGTTTGGGCTGACGATGCCGTACCCTTGGAAAGACGAGCATCCATTTAAAGCTGAGTGCCGTAAAGCCAGACCTCTGCGCTTTGCATTGATGAGCCCGTGGGTAACAGCAGGACCTGATAAACTAATCCTATGTCAGAAGATAGAGAGTTATTCTCAAGTGGGAGAAACATCTGAAATGAGAATCGTGCCTAGTAAAGAACCTGTACTATGACTTAACCGCAATGCATTTAGTGTAAATGCTTTTTCTGAGTGTCTGAAAGAGCTAGAACTGTATATGAAGAATGAAAATACTTGTCACAACACTTTCTGCAATTTGTATAGAATAAAGAACTGTTTACATAGATAGTGATTCAGTCAAATTGCATTGCAGGTTTATCATGGTGAAGATCTGAAAGAAATATTTGTACTGAAAAGCTTTATTTAGATTTAAAAGGAAAATAGGTGAAACCTACTGAACCAGAAAATGTATGCAAAGGAAGATCAATGTGAATAAAATATTGCTTTTAATATTTTACCAGAGGAAAAAAGAATCAGAATCATTAATGTTATTTTTAATTTTGAACCTCTGTAATATTATGAACAATCTTGCTCTTCCCTTGAAATGTTAAAGAAAAATACTAGTCAGCTGTATGAGAGAAAAAGAGATAATGGTGGAACATGAAGAAGAATCTCATATATGTAAAAAGCTAACTGATGACCGATCAATGCAAATAAATACAGAATATGAATGACTTTGATGAGCCTTTATCATGGAACCATGTCTGCTTCATAAAAATTTGGATGGCTGTAGTCTAGTAAAATATGTGGAAGACAAGTGTCCATGTATCCTTAACAAAGAGCGAGGAAAAGAAAGGTGTGGATAAATTTCAAAGTATTTGGTTACATGTTCTTTGCACCAGTCTGTACCCTGCATAAAATATCTACTGGCAGAATTAAGCAGACAAATAGTGAGATATACATATTACAAAGGATTGGAAAGCTGATGGGCATCTTTGGTTAATCAAAATACAACAGCTGCCTATTTTGTGAAGCCAAATAAAATCAGGTGAACAGTTCATCCACTATCATTACGCTTTTGTCAGAAAGGAACATTATGTTCCTGTAAGTCTTTTGATAAACATGGAACAATTGCCCTATAATAACAAAGAAGTGTGGAAATGTGTTGCATGATTTCTGTTCATGAGCATTTTGCTAAAATAGCAGTAAATGGCTTTTTTCTATTAATGTAAGATTGTATTTTGCATTTTGACTCATTTCATTTCACTTATTTCTTTCAACAGCAAATGAAACCATAGAGCAGTATTTATTTTATTTTATTTATTTATTTATTTATTTAGAGTAATATTTATTTTTTTCTGACAATGATTCCAACAAATGTCTTTCAGTTTCTGTTCGAACACTGCTGTCCATCAGATAGCACATCCAAATAAAGTCCCTCGAATCACACAAGTACAAGTGTTGGATGTTGTGGGTAGGACCAGAGTAGCCAGTGCTGGAGATTAGCTGTAAGAAAGAACACCAAAAAATAAGTCTTATTTCTAATGTGGGAATCCAGAATCAAATATTAGCTTGGAAGCATCTGCGACTTTTTTCCCAGACTTAGTCAATTAAAGAGATTAGTAAATCCTGTTAATGAATCCCCTGGGTCTTTGCAGAGAGGCGCAGAAAATAGCATTGGATAGGGAGCACTGAAAGGCCCACGCTTTGGAGAGGAGGGCGCTTACAAACTGCTGCTCCTTGAAGTTTGTCAGAACATATCTGTCATGGAAAACAGTCCAGCTACACCCATGTCTTAAGAGCTGAACTAATCTGAGTTTACTGACAAGAATTTGTATAGGAGAGGAATATGAGAGGAGGCAGCCTTGTAGTCTGGAGGGGATGAGCAATGCAAGGCAGCCGTGTGTGCAATGCCTGCCGTGTCCCAAACCCCTCCTAATTTCCCCAGCAGTGGAGGGGCACTGCCCTTCTTCCTCCCGAGCATCTTTGGGCTCTCTCTTTTTCCTTCCCGAGGAAATTTGGGAATTTCTTTTGATTTATTTATTTATTTTTGTTTCTCCAGTCTGAGGACACTGGGTGACTTACAGATACTGGGCTGATGCCACACTGCAGAGACTAAAAAACCACCTCAGTGAAGGAGACTTAGATATACATGTATGATAAAATACAGCCTGTACAGAAACGTATGCAGAAGCACAGAATAAGGAAATATATGTAAGAAAGTGCTGATAAAGTTACTGCCTAATAGTTACCGAATTTATCCCCCCCCCAAAAAATAAAATAAAATAAAAATATATTGCAAGGTTATGCATGCATTCAAAAAATAAAACATACAGCACCCTTTTAGCAGTTTAATTTGAGGTAACATTGACTAAATTTTGCCTGGCCTTCAGCTGAGAAGTGAAAAAAGGGTAGCATCTTGGAGTTACATATAGTATTACCTCAGTGCCTCCCTAATCCATAGCGGAAACATTAATCACTGTGTCTTTGTCATGCCAGCAAGGCGGTTTGCAGTCTGTCTATGTACTTGATTTATGAACAGCTGATGGCCATTGAACTGCAGCAATCCACCAAACAGTATTTTGTACTTCCTTCTGCCTCGAGTGTAAATGTTACAGAACACTAACATTATATTCCATCTAATATATACAAGATTAATTTTGTAAGCTTCTTCGTTTTTGCCTCCCTTTGGTCTGCTTTTTGTTTCTCTCTCTTGCCTTCTCCATCACAAACTGCACTGCTGGTCCCAGATCCCCAGCCCACCACCATGCTGAGGAGTCTGGGTTTTGCCATGTTCGCCAGCAGAATCAGCACATGCCTGGCTGCCAGCACAGTCAAGGCAAGATCCTGTCCCATCTGAGTGCAAAATGGCACAATCCTCAGTTCTGATTCACCTCTTCTGTCAGATTTTTCCTCTCTTCTCACGTGTTTCACTCAAAATTTGAAGTTTGGAGAGCTGGTGCGGATTCTTTTGGACACAATTCCCAGTATGTCCAAAAAAAAAATCTACCTCACATAGTTGCTCTGGAAGAAAAAAGGAGACTATGTAAGAATTTTGTTCCTTTGCAGATGCCTCAGAGGCAGGATACTTGGCTCAAGCTAGCATTTAGGAGCACCTGGGGTCACAGAGAGGGCCCTCCTCAACCCTCACAGAAACAAAGATCAGGCCTTGGGCCTACAGGCATGGGGCTCCAGTGTCACCATCGTGCAGAGGGAAGCAGCTCCCTGCTGATTCATCCTTGTGGTGGCACAATGGCTGTGGAAACCCACCCAAGGGTACGTTCACATTGTGTGAGCTTTCTGTTATGGTCTGTTCCCGTGCCTTTTTTCAATGCAATATCAGCATCCTTCCTTTCTCAGTGTTGTGTCGTTCCTCAGCCCCCCTTTGTGCTCCAGTCTACAACTTTTAAAAGCCAAGGCTACATCCAAATTTCTATTAATCACGAGCCTGTGACAGTGCAGCAGATTGCTGCATTCTGTAGCGGATAGGAGGATATTGCTTCATAAACTGTACCGAGCTGTTCACCACTGCCTGGAACAAAGCACTCTTTGTTGGTTAATGGTGTCTAGAAAATAATGGTTAAATTTAAAGCATCTCAGATTCCAAGGGGTGTGTTAAGGAAAAAAAAAAAAAAAAAAAAAAAAAAAAAAAGTAAACTGCTAGGAAAGCTAGTTTTGTTTGTTTGTTTGTTTGTTTGTTTGTTTTTAATGCTTTATCTCTTTTCTCTTGGTAAAAGAAGGGGGTTTCACAAATATTCACAAATATTCAAAGTGTGGCTAGAAGAGATGGTGCTGCCCTACAGGTACTGCTGGCATCGAGGGGTGCATAACAAGCCATAATGGGGTGACTCAGGCAATAATGCTAACTGGATACGTAGCCTTTCATCCTGCAAGCACTTTGCAGATGTTAAGAAATACAATATAGGTTGCACAAATTTTGGGGGGAGGATTTCTGCAACTGAGCTCTGTCAGCTGAGGAGGTGAAGGGGCAGGAGGTGATGAGCAGTACCCACACACATGGGTGAAGCTGAGCTCAACAGGTACTGAAGAGTTAGTGCAAGGCTCCACCTCACAATGGCACAAAAAGAGTAAGCCCAGCAGCAGGATCTGGCCCAGTTGTGTTGGCCCAAAGTCCAGTGGGCTCCATGGGAGTCTTTCACTGTGCTTCAATGGGCATCGGCTGCAGTCCCGCAAGGCAGGGACATCGGGGGAGCCGCCAGCCACCAACACTGGCATGAACAGTGAGCAAAGCCTGGCTCATGAGCAGCAGCACAAAGCAGATCACTGACCCCAATGTACACTAGTTATTTTGGCTATAGCCACCGTACGTGATGAGGACAAGTTACTGGTCCGTTTCTAATGAGAGAGTTTGGGAGAAGGTGTAGGATGAGGCAGAGTGACGTTGCTTGGTGATACTGCTGTGGGTGCTGGTGCTGATTTGTTTTACCCCTTTTGGTTTGCTGTTGTTTTTCAGTAAAGGGCTTGTATTCTCATAATGCTTTTTTTTTTTTTTTTTTTTAAACGAGTGAAAGTATAAAAGAAAACTATGTTGTGTTAGTGGAAGGTGACTCTGCGCCCACCATCACCCACGAGATGGAGCTCTCAGCTCAGGCGCAGGGAAGGCTTTCTTTGTGTTATCGAAAAATGAAACATTCTTGCTCTCACCCTTTTCTGATTTTTATCTTTTGCTAATATAATGCAGATTGGTTTTATACATTATTTATGGAGCCCAGAACTGGTATAGGGAATGCTGTCACTCATTTTAATGATTTAGATATGTTTTTTATTATTATTATACTGTATAGACTTTGGAAAACCTTCATTTGGATCCCATTTAGAACACAGGAAGTTGCCCAAAGCTTGGATGTGAACCTTAATTTAGTGAAATCCTTGTAAGGCTGAGAATATTTACTACTGGCATTTATTGCTCCTGTGAGAATCAGAGTGAGGGTGGAGGGGGTGGGGGGGAAGGAGAGGAAAGGAAAGACAACCGTAACTCCAGCCAAAAAAGCAAAGAACATATGTTGAGTCGTGATCGGCTGTGCGAGCACAGCAGCAGGGTAATCTGCATCTGAGCCCTTCTGCTGGGACTGGGAGGTGCCTTTCTGCCTTGGAGATTTAGGAGAACTCCAGCAGGACTCATTCTTCGCCGAGCTGAGCTTGCTTTTTGCAAGCCTCTCTTTATAAAGAGGGTTAGGACACTTGGCTCGATGCACTGTGTAAAGGAGCAGAAGTCTTTTTGGACTTCTGCCTGTGCTCTGCAGGTAAAGGTCTCAGGCTTTAGCAGAGTGGAGCTGCTGCGACTGCAGAGGTGCTTTGCAGGGGGGTGAAGAGGGCGACCCAGCATTAATGGAAACAGTGAAAGATCTCTTATTTTTTCCCCTTCCTTTCAGTTACTGCGTGCCTAAACAATAGTAGCAGGGCTATACAAGCTTTGGTTCAAACTTGTAGTAAAAACTATTCCTAGGACTCTGTGCTTGGGCTGTGAGTGCAGGTGATTTCATTGGTCCCCAGCCTTTCAGAAGATCAGGGCTCTGCACTTCACGAAAAAGAGCAAGTGTCCCAGTAATTCCCACGGTGTTTTTTGTTTTAAAGAAAAGCAGAGCAAGGTTTTAAAGTAACTTTTTGGGGGGCTATTTGCTTTATGTTCCCCTCTTCCTTCAATCCCATTCCATTCAGCTGCTTAACTTCCCTTTCAGCCAGTCTCTCTGGTGGCTCGTTAGTCCTGCTCAGTGACAGTTAAAATGGCTAATAAAGCAGCTGGCAGCAGAATGAATGAAGGGACCATGCCAGCTATTGCCCATATCATGGAACAAAAACAAAACAAACAAAACAAACAACCTCCCCCCACCCCTGAAAAAAAAACAAAAACAAAAACAAAAAAAAACACAACAATAACAATGAAACTCTGATATGTCTACACTGAAATTTACTCAGAATCCTGTATATTATGGACCAGAGATTTCTTAAATGGAAACAGTGTTTTGTGAATCTCTAATGAAATGCAGTATGCTTTCTGAAAAGCAATTTCATTTAAAAGATTGCCTATTTACATGAAATACCCACCACTGTTTATTACTATTATTATTAAAGAGCTTTTGATGCTATACTGTCATCACTTTGACCTTAGTTATGCTTTGCTAGCATTTATTACAGTGAAAGGACCAAGACTTTGTCATCCAAGGCGTACGAATATGTGGAGAGAAGACAGTTTTTTTCTTGTGGAGCTCACAGTCAATGACCATACAGAAAAGAAAGATGGGACAAGCAACTGGGAGATGGCAATGTCCAGCTACGTAAAATTGTCCCTCTTTCACAAGCTACACTGCATGCAACAGCAGAGTGCATCCCAGATACAAAACATTATCGATAAGATCTCAAATCTCATATATAGCTCAGTTAGAGAACATGGGTGGAACATCAACTACGTAAAATGGGAAGATCTTCATTCATGAGACAAAGATCTTCATTCATGATTCATGATTTCCAACAAAGACCTTCTGAAGTACCTTGAAAGATGCACGGGTAGTTCAGATATGCAGCGTCTGCTCCTAGAATTAGGAAACCTGAAATGAGAAGAATGAGTTTGCAATTGCTTATAGAGGTGGAAATTTAGTGATAATTCTTTATTTCTTATTGAGTGGGAGGGCACCAATCTTGAACAAACTGCTAGACACGATTGCTCATTTTTACATTAAGATGTCATTTCACATTAATGTAAAGGACTCCTCTTCAAAACATGGTGTCATAGTTTCATATTTTTTTTTCTCATAATAAGTTCAATTTTGAGAAGATACTTAAACATTGGAATAAAATACTTAAAGAGAATGTGGAAATTTGATTATTAGAGCTGCTTAGAACAAGTTGTACAAATATCTGTCAGGAATGACACAGGTATAGAGAATTCTTCCTTGAGGCAGAGGAGTAGACAATATGACCTATTTACTGTTTTCTAGGACTTGTGGGAGAGTATCTATAGGTGCTTCAATGCGGAAAGTAGGCTGTGTCAAAATAAAGAAGACAAACTATGTTGAAATAAAGTTTAACTTAACCTGAAGCTAAACAAGAAATTTGTCGAAGCCATATAAAAGAAAGAAAGAAAGAAAGAAAGAAAGAAAGAAAGAAAGAAAGAAAGAAAGAAAGAAAGAAAGAAAGAAAGAAAGAAAGAAAAATAATATCTAAAATTTAGAAGAAAGGTGACATTTTATTGAAATACATAGAAGATACTATGACAAATGCTCAGAAAAGGCACCTGAAGAACCTCAGTTCTGTTGTATAATGACATTACCAAATAACAAAATTATTCTGAGGGGCATTTTTTTGTGTTTCTAGTTTCAGACTCAAATGATAGTCTAAAAATGATTGCCTAAAATAAAAAAATACTTTTTTTTTTTTTTTCCTTTGTGCCATCATAGTGTTCCCATTAAGAATACAGCCAGCAGCTACTTTGGTTAAGAGAACCCTGTGATCTCAGCTGCAGGAAGAACAATGGAAACATGCTGTTCTTCTCAAAATGCCCCTGTGGATATAGGCTTCTTCTGCTCTGCTTTTTCATCATAAACTCTCTTCACACCAGCGGTGCAAGCCTCAAAGCAGCCAGGGAAGAGCAGGGTCAGGCTGGATTTCTGGGTACTTCTGTCGCTTGGTGAGGTTGGGTACGCACTGGCAGTGTCCGCAGGGTGAGCGGCACGACAACTAGGCTGCTGTTCTGCATTGCTTTTGCCAGGCTGGTGCCATGGTCTGGCTGACAGCCCGCAGACCAAATTTCTTGGCATCCCTCCCCAGAAGGACACCCATCCCATATCTCATACCATATGCTGCTAAGGGAGCTGGGACTGATGGCCAGCCTGAGATGGCGTGCTCTGGACACTTGGGGCTCAGCTGTAATCATCTGTCACCTTAAGTATCCCTCAGAGAGCCAGGTCAGAGAGTATACGGGGCTATACCCTGTTCATATGCCCACTTAAGTTGGGGTATAGGTGCAGCACTCTCAGTTCCACTGAGGAGAAAGCAACTGTTTTGAAAGTTTTCCACATTCTCCATGAAATTTTCTGCAGAAGAACTTTTAAAATAATGCTGTTTAAGAGGGGAAATGGTTGTTAATCCTACAAGACTATCTTTAAGTGTTAGACAAGAAGACTTGCACAGTTTTAAGTTCTTTGAAAGCATAGAGAATCACTTATTTTACTAAGATCACGTAATCGGAGGAACAGAGTTCTACTTTCATTCAAGCTGCCTTTTGCCCTTTTTAATTACAATTAACTCCCAGACTGACTTTCCTGGTTTATTTGTGAAATCCTAAAAATGTGTAAGTATTTTGTGCTTTGCCAGTAGACAAAGTGGTTATATTTGGCAAGACTGTGACCTTCTACGTTCACTTGTTTGAGGTCTTCGTTGACTGATGGGTATGCTGAAGAAGAATCAGGACCTTTGAGCTGACAGTTTTACCTCAGGATATCAAATACTAGAAAGGCATTGTCTTGTTGGCTCCATTTGATGAATTCTTGCAGGTGGTATTCAACTGAATGTGTAACAAGCAGTGTACACTGACCGGATTATTTATCTTGTCAAATGGAGTCCCTGGACATAACGATCAAACTGCCATTGACACTGGAGTATAACCAGCTCTATATTAAAGTGTCCAGCTGCGATATGGAGGCTGCAGCAATCATATACTTAAGAAACATAAGACACATTGCTGGAGCATTTGAAAGGTGTGAGAGCATGTACAGCAGCAACTATTTTCTCTGTAACCTTCCTGAAGGTGTCCCAATCTCAAATTTTCACAAGACTGCTCTAAAAGGTCATGATTTGATGCAAATTAATGAAACATGACAACAATTAGAAGGCTTCTATTCTTTATATTTTTATTAGCTACTCCACTCTAAATAGTAGGGCATGACTAGCTAAGAAATATATAGGTCTTTCCCACAGATGGCCTTCCTTAGACTTCCTTAGCACAGTTTTAATGCCACACTGTCTGAAGGGGTTTCCTCGGACAGGTACCTTGGTTTCCCTGATAGGGTTATTTCAATATGCAGTTGAGCTGAGGCAGCAATGACATGAGAGACCTTTCAGTCATTTATCCCACAGTTGGCCAATGATACTTGTGCCAGAAATACACTGGGGGCTCTTGACTTGCCCCATCTACCTCCTACCACCGAATCACTGTCATATCTAACACACTTGGTTGGTGAAGGCCAGCAGTAGAGGAGGATGGTGACCATTTGATCACTGACATGGTTCCACTTCAAAGCTAACAGAGCTATCGACCCCACCCTATTTGGATCCTATATAATTATAAAAATTAGATTAAACAATAATTAGTGACTTATCTTAATTACAACTTATTTTTATCAAGTACAGCTTGTACAAAAGATTTCAATTATTTTTAACTAAATGGAGAGTAGAGAGAATCTGTTGTTTTAAGATTATTCAGGACAAAGAACAGATGCTAAATTTCTTTAAATGACCAGTTTAATTTTAGCACAAATTAACAGATTTATTTATTACTGCTCTGAACATTCATCCTGTTTTTCAAAGATGAGAACTGTAAGCTTGGGGAAGGTATGTTATTTTTCGTGTATAATAAAAATGGTAAATCTCTGCTTTAGTAACAATACAGAAGTCTCCCAAAAGTGTAGAGTTGTGACCAAGGCCTCCATACAAGAATGGAGAACCCATTAATTTTGTGGTTAGGTGAGGGAAAGCTACACTTTTCAACAAGCTTTTCTAAGGGGAGACTTTTCACAAAAGATTTGTTGTGAATTGGTCCCAATGCAGGGAGTCCCTGCAGTTTTGCTTGGCCTCTTCTCCATCATACTTCCTCCATCAGGCTGCCCCAAGGGCTTCTCCAGTAGTGGGAGCAGCTGCAAATCCCTCGAAAGCCACGCTTCGTCCCTGTGTTTCCGGCACAGATTGCTTGCTGCTTAGCCTTTAAGTACTCTGGTCATCGTAAACTCGTGTACAATCACAAGCTATGAGACGATATTGCATTTGGGGTAGAAGAACAAGCTTTGAGAGTTCCCCTATGTTTGTAGAATATACGAACATTAGAAATACCTATCAACACCTATCAGAATCCACAATTTCTGGTATTCATTGGAAATAATTGGCTGTGTGAAAGTTGAGAATTATACAGGTTCATTGCTAGAAGTAAGTCACAATTAGTGCCAAGTGCTTTTACCACTAAAAAAGCCCCATGGATTAGGCCTTTCTGAATAAAGAAAACCTGCTTCTGAACTTTTTGCCGCAGTTGGATACTCACTCATAGAATAGTCTACATACTGCCAGTACATTTACAATGTAAACGCTTTCTTTTCAAGGTCATGGTTTTAAAGCACTAGACTGCTATTGAAACTGCAGGGGCAGAGCCTGAACAATTCTACTGGTTTTCTAAAAATAAGGAGCTTTATAGCTAAACTGCAGGATGTATTTTAAAAGAAAGAGTCTCAACATTTTTCTTTTTACTGCTACTTGTATCCCATCTCTACCAATTTTTACTGCTTTACACAAAGGCACATCTATTGCAAGGCATGGCATAAAATCAACACTTGCATTCTAGCAGCTCAGCTCAGTCCTACAATATTTGTGATGTGCCACAATATTCAAATGCATTAACACAAAACTTGAGCCACCAATGGAAATATATAGCTTAAAAAAATAAAATGACAGAAAGTAAAAGTGCCTACTTTCAGCTAATTCAGACTTATTAGCTGCAACTCCTATGTTGAATTTTACATTTTCAAATGTCATATTTTAGTTCAAAACCTGAGTCTCTCAAATACCTCATGAAATCCTGCATGACTATGAGACATGAATGAAGCAATTGCTTCTTTCATTATAAATGATTAATGCTAATCAATCAGGGCTTAGTATTCCCAAACCTTTAGAGCTCTCCTGTTTAGCTTCTGCAGTGCTTGAAAATGTTTATTGACTAAAGGGTGAAAATGTTTTTTCTCATTATTGGAAAACATTCACTGTTAATTGCGATGTCCCAAATTACAGAGGACTACATTCTGGTCAATTTGTAGAGAGGCACTGTGACAGAAAAACAGTAAGGAGTTTTCACACTTGCAAGGTTACCAGAAGACTGTCCAGTCTTGCAAATAAAAGATGATATAAAGCTGCTTACATCAATACTTCCCTGGGGGCTGTGACAAATGGTCATGTGTTTCCAGGGTTAGAGGACAGCTTGGTGTGTACCTGGCTGTTTTTCCTTCAGATTTCAGGGTAAGTTTTTTTGGCCAGAGCTCAGCTGACTGGTTCCATTGCAAAGCTCCACTGAGGTGCACCACAAGGGGTTCAGGTCTTGTCTTCCTGGCCCTCACTGGGCACCAGGACTGAGGACAAATGATGATGGTGAAATACTGCCCACATGGGTAACTGTGACTCATCTCTCATTTCCTTCTGCAGGATTTTCTCCTTAGCTTTTAGAACTAGATTTAAAGATGAAATACTTAACCTATATTTTATACACACCTGAAGATCATGTTCGTCAATTCCAAGCAAGTCTAATACAGATAGTGTGTTGGCCATGTACTATTACAGTGGTGATACTTATGTTTTACCTGAATGACTATTTTTAAATGGTATCACACCTTAGATGAAGCGTCTGGTTAACTAAGTATGAAAGGATAATCTAAATAAATTGTGTTCTTTTGTTCCAAAATTTATAATTTTCAGCATAAAGCTTTCTGTTTTCAGTAATATTACCTTCTACCCTGAAAAACAACTTTCATAAAGTCATAGAAGTGTGACAATTTATTTGACACAGTCAAATCTTAATAGAATTTAAGTACTGGACTATGAAACTTCACTTTTCTTCTCTAAACATTTTCAGTTGCATCTACATCTTTCAACTTTTTTTCTAGTGTTTCTATTTTTTTGAGTATTTCTATTAAGATTTGCAAAAAAAGAATATGGGGAAATTCTAGTAATTCTTTTAGGTATAAATGAATTGCATTTGATGAAATCTTTACAGTATTTTGGACTAGAATTAATTACTAGTAGTATTAGGATGCAAATTATATCACAGAACTATACTCAATGTATTGTGATTTCAATTCTTGAACCAAGTACACTAACAAAACGTTTCCATTCTTTATCATTTAGAACATTATATAAAGTTTACCATTATTGCTGCCAGAGCTAAAGCCAACAACTTAGTCTAGGCAAAGAAACAGGAGGATATCCATCAGGTAGGAAACAAAAACATTTGGGGAAATGGATGAGTGGACAAAGGAGAGACTGTGCACATGGCCAAAGGAGTTACATAGTTAGAGCAATCATTAGGGAGATGAAGGACAAAGACTCAAATTCTTTTTCTGCAGGATCTGAAGAATTTACTTGATCTCAGGTCTACCACATCCCCAAAGGTCAAGTTATTTGGTTACTCAGGCCTTGTTCTTTTAAAATCTCTGTGAAATGTCTCTAATTATAGATATTCTATTATATCCCTTGGGGCAGGAATAAAAAAAGTTATTTTTGTCCATGTTCATTAGCCAGTATTCTGTATGTTCTGCCTCTTTTGGTTCTTGTGGTAACTATATGAAGTGGAACAGCACCAATGGAGAGATGGAAAGTTTCATCCTAAAATGACCAATGATATGGAAAATGTTAGTTACATTTCTTACCAGGGGAAAGAAATAAAATAAAATAAAATAAAATAAAATAAAATAAAATAAAATAAAATAAAATAAAATAAAATAAAATAAAATAAAATAAAATAAAATAAAATAAAATAAAATAAAATAAAAGCATGGTTGCCAAATGTGTTTCACTACTCAGGATCCTGATGGAGGGTCACACCTGATCTGAGTTAGGTGCCCAAATCCAGGCAGGTTGCCTGCTTTGGCTTCTGGGTCTTGTCCTTTCTTCCAAAGTGCAATTGTATCTGAAAAAGCATCTCTCTTCTTTCAGAAGTGCTCTCTGCTCCCACAAGTTCCTAAATCAGGAAGGAGGATGGTATTAGAAGGCAATCATCTATGAGTAAGATATTTCAGTGACTAAGTTTCTTTGAGGATTTATTCATAGCTTTTACTGGAATCAGTGTGAAATGCACATCTAGATTCCTCTGCAAGTCAGACCACAGGAGTTTCAATGTGAAAGGAATGCCTGGCCATCATCTGTGTTATTAGATTTTATTTTTGATGCCTCCATAGATTTTATAGTTTTGCAAAAACATGCAGCAAGCATGGAATTTATTGCTTATGGTTCATCCAGGAAATGTGTCATGGTACAAGATGGACTGAACAGAAAAGATAGTTGTTTTGGTTTTGCTTTTCAAATGTTAACAAGTATATAGCAATAGTCTGTAAAACTGCTAAATAGATCAATAAATAATTCCAGTGATAGCATATTGAATTTCAATAGTCAGTGGAAACCAACACTTTTAAAATGCTGAATTTTGCTTTTCTAATGACTAAGTCTGTGTCACTTTACCATAAATACTCAACTTTAGCAATTATCATCAAGGCCTTATTCAACAACTTTCTAATTTTAACAAATGTTATTTTCTGCAATAGTGAATTGTTGACAGGATACCTATTCTTTATTCCTTAGTGCATCCTACCCATAAATTGATTATATAAGCAAAGATATCCACAGGGAATTTTTGAATACGTTTAAGGAGGGGGAAAAAAAAGGAATATTTGTTACATTATTGGGATATAGAACTGAGGGCCCCCTGATGTTTGGGTTATCTGACATCCAGAAAACTGGCAGTATTTTGTCTCTAGGGAGAAGATGTATCCCACCTTGCCTGAGTGTTAGGATTTGTTCAAGGCCCTTTGCTGTGGTTGGTGTTTATGTGCCGAGACCATCAAATACTAACCTTGCCACTCTGCCAGTTCAGAAACACAAGGTACAGGGTTTTGAACTCGAAGAGTCAGACACTAAAAATATGTTCACAGAAGTGACAGAAGACTCCAAGACCTGATCTGGGAATCTCAGGTAGCTTTCAAGAAATCATTGTAAAAAAAAAAAAAAAGTAAATTATTGCAACTTAACTGAAAATATTAATAACAGACAGCTGTAAATGAATTTCTGTAACAAAAATACTGAGTAAAAGAGATAAAAGAGTACCACAATTTTATAAACATAACAGAAAGGAAGCCTTAACAACAAACTTCTCAAAAAATGTTAATAGACAGCTAGCCAATTGGTGGTAACCCTTGTTCAAGCTTCTGCTTCTAAGGTATGAGGAAGTGCTTTCTGCCCTGCAGAACCACCTGTGTTCAACAGCCGAGGACAGTTGCTGTAGGGCATGTAGATCTTTATTATCTAATCGCTAATCCCTTATTATCTAAACATATTATAGGCTGCATTGTTACAAGTAAGGCAAGAATTATTTTGTCACCACCTTCCCAGGCAGACTGGATCTAAGCCTGTGGGGCCAAACCAGCCCCACCTCATTCTGTGGTCACTCCTAGCTGCACTGGTTCATTCCTTTCTTTCATCTTGATTTTCCTTTTATTCTCATCTCTTCTGACCTCACTTTGGCAACCAGACATACTTTCTAAAACATTCTATGAGGAGGTCTTATAACATGTACAAAAGCCTATTAGCATTACTACATCTCCTCAGGCATCCTCTTTCTCCATTTCTGCCTTTTTCTTTATGTAAGTATCAATCAATCTCTCTCTCTCCTTTTTTTTTTTTTTTTTTTAATTGATGTTTGCACACCACTTAGTCTAATAGGGTTTTGGTCTCTCAGGTGCAGCTGCATGGAGCAGTAACCCAGTAGGATATATGAAGCAGACAGGTGTAATTTAAGCCCCTGGCAAATACAAATGAAAAGAGAAGCTGAGCAAAAGTAGAAAACCCACCACTACTATTTGAGGTAGTCAGAATTAGCTATCAGACCAGGCACTGCAGTAAACAGGAAACGTACCCATCAGATGTGTTCATATTAGGCATTAAATATATCACGACAGTGCCAAGAAGCTTAGCGCACTGGGTGATACCTAAACAGCCACCAGATGAAGCTTCTGTCAGAGGGGGATTTTCACTGTGAGCCAAATAGGTTTTATAAAATAGGAAAATATCTCTAGGAACAGGTTTATAGTGAAAAAAAAATATCGTTATGATTTTTTAGCTTGGGCATAATGCTCAACAAAACTCCCATGTTTCATGTTTCTGTTGCCAGGCTGGAAATTAAAGGGTTTGGTTATAGCCACCAAAACAAAAGCAGCAGATATTTCATGCTTTCGTCTCTGCAACCCACTCAGTAGTTTTTACAAGTAAACAACCTGCCACATGTAATACTCACTGTAAAGCCTACACTCTTTTGTTAGGACTAAGTTGTCCAATGACAATGTTTTACGGATTCCTTCCCTTTCAGGAAAAATAAATTAATTGGCCAAGCAATTCCTCTTTATATCATACTGTGCTATTCCTCATTCCTGCATAACATTGTCTTCTCTGGATAAATAACATTTGGTAAGTATGTATGGCATATGGAATTCAGTGCAATTTGTCTCAGTTGGTCTGGTTGTTCTCACTCTGCTCTGTCCCACTCCCTGCTGCCCTCCCCACCCCACAGCCTTCCTGAGATTTACAATAACGCTTTAATGATTTTGTGACATACTAAGTATGAATATTGTGGAATGTGTCTGGGAGTTGTAGTTCACTACTCATATTTTAATTCAAATGCAGTAAATTAATAAAAACGTTGGGTTCACCATCTAGATGGCAGAAGAGTTTTGATGGCGCCAATGTGTTACTAGACTCACAGAAATCCATTGGGACTCAATTATGTATGTGGAAAGTAGTGAACTCTAGAGGAACTATTTAATGTTGAGAAAGAATATCCCAGCCCAGTGGCTAATGCAACAATTTAAGAAAAAAAAAAAAAAAAAAAAAAAACAGCAGTAAATTTTCTGGATGCATGAGATATGCTGACAAAGCAGAAATTTTAGTAATTTATATTGCTGAAAGTTATGAGCATGATCACCCATAATCCCACTGCTGCCCATAATTGCACTGGGTACTGAGTACTTCTAAATAAATGTGCCTATGTTGAATATTATGTTTTTTTTCCCTTGCACATTAATTAAACAACAGTATTCATGGCAGTAATTTTTGCCCGTGAAAGGGGTATATGGTTATGTCTCTATAGTAAAAATAGGAGAACTATTATTTTCTGACTTTCAGATAAATGTTTACACATTATGAAGTACCTAAGTATGTGTTTTATCAAATAATCGTGTTGGGTTTTTTTTTTACTATTTTTTTATTTTTACAAATATTGTTACAATTCTATTTGTCTTCATATGTCTTCCTCGTTTCTGTACATATAGATGTTAAAATAGACAGCACAAAGCAACTGAATTGACATGAAAGTGCTACCTCACCTGCACATTAAAATGATTTATTTCATGGAATCAGTTAAAAAAAAAACAACAACAAACACATACATCAAAGTGGACTGTTTATTACCGAAAAAGATGGTAGTTTCTGACACTTTATTTCATTCATTTATATAGCCCAACTCAGAGCTTTAACTGAAACTAACATTATTTATTTATTTATTTATTTATTTATTTATTTATTTATTTATTTATTTTGCCGTCAGCAGAGCAGGGCTAGCAGGACCTCATCATGAACCAAGTGTTTGATCTTGATTCCAATTGTGGTACTAGCTGAAGCTGAGAACTGTTTTTTTGGTTGTTCAGCCCCACACACTGAAGCTGGGGCAGACCTTCAAAGTTGAAATTTCCTTGGAGAGTCCAGGTTTCAGTTCCACTCTGGCCCATATGGAGAAGCCTGTCAAAGGTCTCACACTTTACTAATGTCACAGTTCTTATACATACACGATTAGTGTAGATCTTAAAGAGGTGAAGGCAGTTTTGCTTGTTTTTGTTCTGTCGGTGCTCCTGTTGCTGAATGGTCTTGGCTTGTGATGGAATAATGATAAGCAGTAATCAAGAACATGTTCAGACTCTTCTACCCTACTCAAAATTCCCTGTAGCTGCATAAGAGCATGTCATGTTATGTCACACAACGCCACACAGAAATCTTTGAATTTGGGCTAGGCAGGACTACTATCGTGGTTGTAATGTGTCATTACTGCTGCTGGTCCCAGAGCAGGCTCGGATTGTTTCTGCTGTGGGGATTCAGCTGAGCTGCTCAGAAATGCCTGGGATCCATCCAAGCCTGGATCAGAGCCTGATCTGATCCTGTCAAGAGGGAACACTTTTCCCATGCCCCAAATCCTTTCTTTAACATTGCCAGCTTCAAGTCACAGCCTGGATGCTGACTCATTGGTGACAATATTTACAAGGAAGATGTTTTTCGTGCCTTTTCATGGAGCAGTACTGCTTTCCACTCCTCGTTAGAAAAGTGTGTATCACACTGTGTATCACTCTCTCCCCTGAAGGTCATCTTCACCTAAGAGAAATCATCTTAGCTACTCTTCCCAGTCTTGGTCATACCCCTGGCCTTTCAGGCATTGGGCTTGTAAAGAAGAGTCTTTGGGGCTCGTCTCTGTGGGGAAGTTTGTTGTAGAAGAACACAAAGTCAGGAACTGAGATCTGTGGTGTTTTTGCTGCTTGAACTTCCTTTGCTCCAGCTCTGCGAACACCGCTCTGACAAACTTCTCAGAGGGGCAAATCCCAAAGGGAAGGTCATGCAGTAGCTGAAAGTCTGTCATGCTTGTTCAATTTAATGTGGGAGAAAAAGGGCAGTTGTTTTTGCTCCGCTGTGGATTGTCAGGCACAGCGCTGACCTCAGTTAGTGAGGTGACAATACATAAATACACCCTGCACCCCATCTGCAGTGGGATTTCGCTTCACCCCAGTGCATTATTTGTCATGTTTAAAGCCCTGTTTTTTTTTTTTTTGTTTTATTTTATTTATTTATTTATTTATTTATTTTGGTTCAAGTGTTTAGTTAGGGCCTAGGTAAAGAAAGGAACAAGTGCCCAGTCCAATCCTGTCTGTTCCTTAGATATGTCTCTTGAAGCGACACTGCTCATCCCCATAGGATGCCCCAGATAAGTCAGCAATACTCTGCTGTCAATGGCATTAAGAGCTACACCGTGCAGAGGCAGCGAGGGCTCTCCTCCTCGCTCATAGATGAGGCAGATAGTGCAAAAAAAGACACGATTCACCATTAAGAGGTTGTTATACTGTGCCTTCATTTCTGTATTCATTTACAGTTTGTAAGGTATTTCTCACACACACAGGCACTCTCTTCTGCTTTGGGAGTTTCAGCATGCAACTTTTTTTGTCAGTAAACGCAGTTTTGAACAGATCCCTTCTAATCTGCCAAATCACTCAGGCACCAGTTTGGACAAAGTGTTGGTTTTACTTGATTTTAGACGCATTTACACACTTTGTTAATACACTGTAGCAAGACTGAATATCAATTTTCATCATCTCACTCATGCACAGTTTCACTTCCTACAAATACAAATCCTAGAGCCTTTATAGTCCAAACTACCTGTGTGCATGGCCTCTGTATTTGCTGTTTATTTAGGAACAAGACTGGGGAATTTCAGACCATTTCAAATGCTGATTTTGAAATATACTCGTGGTATAATTTTTGGATTATTCCTTTTTATCACATCTTAACTTTGAATATCAAAAATCCTTCTCCTGTGGTTAAGGGTAGTTATTGCCAACCTAATTTCAAATGGACTTTAAAAATTCAATCTTTTTAGCTCTTTAGGTTTGATTGTGCATGGCTTGTAGGATTATAGCTTCCTAGTTTTAATGTCTATTTTTGAATGCTGGTTTGGGGTCAGTGGTTAGAAACTCTCAGTATCATTTTTAGTGCTGAAATATCCTTTTGATTTTACATGTCTGAAGCGACAAAACCTCTTATTGTTATCATTTTTGAAAAATTGCCAAGATACAGCCAAATCTTTCACTGCTTGCTGCACTGAGCTGGTTCTTGCCTTCGTGTCATGTACTGTAGAATTCATTATTGTAATGCCTTGTTTACTTACATTTCTTTCTGGTGATAATAGGCTTTTCAGCCTTCAGCATTCAAGGCCTTTGTCCACAGAGGAAAAGAAAAGAAAAATCAGGCAAAACATCAGGCTCTTTCATCAAGCTTTTCAAATCTGATTTCAGAAGTTTGCTGTTAACCATTTCAGTGTCATGACAGAGGAACAAAAACATCCATAAGAAAAGATACAGAATCAGAAATACCTCTGCAGAGAAACAGCTTTTGTTCATAAAGCTGTTTTGATGCAAAGCATCTCTTCCAAGATATGAATTCCCCTTTCAGTAGCAAGGGCTGTCTACCTTCAAAAACATTCTTGAGTTTAATTCTTCCAATGAAGTCAGAAAGTAGTGTGGTAGCAGCCGTTCTATTGACACAGCATTTATGGTCATTAACCCACCAAAGTGCCAGATTTAACTGCTGATCCACACCTCTCTAAATACATGAAGTTTCTTGTACACTTCCTTTAAGAATGAAAGCCAAGGCTATTGAGTTTCAAGAAAAATCACGAACCAAGTATTTTTTTCTTTTTAATACCAAAATATTGTCTGAAAAAAAAATGCTGACATTGTCTAACATGTTTTTGGTTTATGATATCACTTTTTAAAATATAAAATGTTTATATCAAAGTGTTATTTCTGGCTAAAGACATATTCACTGTGACTATAGAGACAGTAATAAAAGTTTTCTTTACCGCTGACAAACCTGCATGTGCATATGCACTCCTTAAGAGTAGGCTTTTGTTTCTGAGATGATATTAAAATGTTTTCTTCTTTGCTGCTAATTTCACTGCTGTTATACTTTCACAGACTTTCACATTTTGAGACCTGCTTCTAGATGCCTTTCAGATTGCTGTACCTCACTAGTTTGTTATCATGGATGCCTAGCTCAGAAGGATGCTTTAAAAATTTCTGTTTATTTCAGTGAGTACAAGTAAGCCATTTCCAAGGATAAGAAAGGGGAACACTGGTCTTTCTCATGTTGGACTTCCATAACATTTTCTCTGAAAAGATCTGCTCATTAATTGAACCCTGCTTATGCACTGAACGAGACATTAGTTGGAGGGAGAAAGACAAGAAAGTCATCATGTTTAAAGCTTATGTATGGCACAGAGGGATGCAAATTAGAGTACAGCATCCAACATTAATTCTAGAGTTTTCTGACTGCTCAGTGCTTGGCTTTGCAGCCATGAGATCTTCAGGTCCGTCGCCATCATCTTTAGGGAAATACTCGGCCATTCCCATTATGAGATCTCAGGACTTCAGCTAGGCTGAAATTTTGTGTTCTGCATTTCTGCCCCAGGCTGATACTTTTTGGAGTGCTTGGGAATCAGTATTTCAGGCGTTTCCAGAGTTAAGACTCAGAAATATTTATTTCTTAATGTTAAGATACTACGTTAAAAAAATAAATAATAAAATTCTAAGATTCTAACTTAGAATCCTAGAATCACGGAATCATTAGAGTTGGAAAAGACCTCCAAGGTCATCTGGTCCAACCATCACCCTACTACCATACCTAAAGTTATAGCAGAAGTTGAAATCTGTCCAGTAGGATTGATTTGGTGTGAATGACATTCCTTTTTTCTAAGCTCATGAAAACTGATCTGTGTTTTCTTCCTGCCCTGTTGAGGCACGTAAGAGTTTTGTAGCTGATTGTGGGATTTCTTCAGAACTGGGAAGGCTCCATCTTCTCACAGCCCCTGTCTGCCAGTGAGGCTGTTCTCTGCGTGAGCCACCTCCCAGCACGATAACTGCTGTATATTAACTAAGGGCTACTCAGACTTTTCAGCCACACTGCAGCTCTGTTGAAAGGAACTACCCAACAAGAATACTGACAACCTAAAAGGTCTTTCAACAGACCAAACATGCCACTTTTGGAGGACCTCTTGGTCTGTAGTGATCGTGCGTATTCCAGTAGTTTGAGGAAGACTGTCTACAATGAGCCTTCCTCTTGAATGGCTGTCTTTTGTTTACCTGATGCTTAATTTCTGGCTAATCACTCTCTGAATACCCAAGCTGAGCCTGAATGCCCAACCTTCCTCCTTCCAGAACAGCACAGTCCACCTGGAGACACGTCACAGGCCCTATTGGCATACTCTTGCCATCACTTATGGAGTATTTGCTGATAGCTAAACATCATTACTTGAATATCCACCACAAAAAAAAAAACACGAGTATATTTAAATATGGAATTTGAGTGTTGTAATAAACTGCACACATTTGGAAGGAGGACAGCCAGGTTCCTATTTTACTGTAAAGGTAACCAAACTTTTATGAGTTGAGGTAATGGTTCATAAAAATAAACATCATCCTGTGCTTCATAACCATCTTATCAATGTATAATAAACTAATATTATTCGTAATGACTTTTGTAACACTATAAAGGGGAGAATCTAAAATAAAATATATTTGGAATTGTGTTTTAATGAGTGCATACAGCAAGCACATCTGTCTGTAAAGCTAAAGTTTAGTGTCCAGGTAATAACTGCACTGTCAGTTTGGTATCTATCTTATGGTCAGGACTATAGTGCTAAAATAATTAAGTAATATAAAGTGTCTTAGGATCCTCTGCTGGAAGAAGTATTTTCCTGAGTAATTTTTGCATGCAGCATTGGTATATGAAGATACGTTTCTTTTCCTTTAAGGATATTAGAGCTCAGTGAAGTCCAGGACATTCTGTGCATTCCTGTGGCTTTCGAATTGAACTTAATGGGTGAACATATGAAGATGTAAAAATGCTTTACCCAGAGACATAAATTATTCACACCAATAGGCCACTGCTGCTGGTCCTGCATGGGCTAGGGAAGCTGGCGAAGAGCACATGCCCAGATGGATATTCCTAAGTGCTTTTGCATGAATCATGCTGGAGAGGTGTTAAGGCAGCCAGCAATTCCTTCAGGATACAGTCTATGGCTTTCTTCTTGGAGCATGTGCTCATAAGAAACTCTCAACTATACTCAAACTAGAGTGTGTTCAGAAAGGTCCTTCTGCGTATATTAAGTAGAAACACTTCAGCCTTTATTAGGGGGCCTAAAAGTGAGCAACAGCATTAAGGAAAGTGTAGGCACACAAGTTAGATGTGATCCTAAGCCTGCAACAAGTGGCTTTCAGAAAGCAGGACTGAGACTGTGGGTTGCAAAACATCATATTCAAACAAAGAGAGAACAAGAGAGAGAGGAAAAACATGTGAAGCAAAGGCAAGGATGTTCAGGCATTTGAGTGAGGATGCTGTGTCCCAACACTTCAGAACAGCCTGGGCATACAGCAGAGACCTGTAGGCTTGCAGGCAGAGCACGGCATAAAATGTAAGCAGAAGTCTGCAAATACATCTGCTAGTTTCCAGGTTACATATGAATGTCTTAACTGGAGGTTTTTTCCATGTTTAATTTTGTGATGACAGCAGCCCCAATTCAACAAAGTGCAACCATATATGGATGTCAGTGGGATTTATGCACATACGTAAGTGCTTTGTTGAATTAGGGCCAATGGCACTGATGGTATCAACATGCGAGAACCAGATAGCAGGGATGTAATAGAATCATGAACCGAAACCCAGTAAGCTAGTATTAAAAACTGCAAAATTAGTTGAACGTTTCATCTTGGCACACACAGGCAGGGGAAAGCAGATATATGACATTTTAAGTAAGGACTCTGAAGACGTTTTTAATTGCTTTAATTTTTTTTCTACTTTTATATTTTATGTCCTTGATTCCTTTTTATTCATGTATTTAAAACTAATAACAGTGTTATTTAAAAACATTTTTTTCTTATCCCAGAAGATATGGAGCTTTACAACATAAAACCAAAACAATTATTTTGCCCATTAGGAATCTTTTTTTTTATTTATTTTTTTTTTATTTTTTTTTTTTTTTAATGAAAAAAGCAGTATGTTAAACTTAAAAGAAGAAAAGACACAGTTCTTCAAATCTTCAGTCAGAATCAGAGGAAAAGTCCTCAGAAGTAAAGACCAATTACAAAGGAAGATCAATCTAAAATATAAGGGCAATGCACTTGTGTAGAAATTAAGGATTACTGTAGGGTCTGGATGTTTCCTTTTCATAATCTCATGTTTGCTTGTTTTAAAACAGAATAAAAATGGTTGCATTTCATTACATCTATGTAATTACTATATCCTCATTAGAAATCAATTATCTCTGATAATTCCCATTGGTGCCATGGTTCATAAACTGAATGCCAATCAGTGTAATAAAAACAGTGAAATATAATTTCTTGTTGTTCAAAGTGATGATCAACTAATCAGCAGCAAATTTAATCAGAACATATCAACATCACTCATACATATTAGCGCTTGTAAAATATAATAACCAGTCATGTCTGACAAGTTATGGATATTGCAACAATTGTAGACCACGTGAACATTTAAGCAGATGATTTACACATATGTGTGCAAGCAGTTTAAGCATAAGAATATAAAACTTCCATGAATAAAGTAGTTAGCCTTGTAGTAAATGTCCATTGCTTGAACAGCCTGTGATTTCTAAAATCTATGGTATGCTATATTGTTAATGGATCCAAGAGACTCTTGTAATCAATGCCAGCTTTTCTTCCAGACCTATAAACGAGTCCTCACTGCCCATTCATCAGAAAGCTTTAGTCTCATGCCCCTTGCATTGTAAAGCTAGCAGGCAGGCAGTAAGGAGAGAAATGGACCTAATGGACATGTTTTCATGAATTTATTTTCAGTACTTACTCAGAAATGTACGGCAGAGGTAAACTGGGGGCCCTCACCTGCCTAGTGTCTGCCCTGTGGTGGGGACTCAGCCAGCTTTATGGTGTCCTTCTGGAGATGATCCTGGCTGGATGGGAACAGGGACCTCAGCTGCAACTGAAATGGCTTCCAGTACTTCTCAAAATTATACTGGGCTGTTTTCATCCCAGACATCAAAATTCAAGTTATTTAAAGAACTTGACTTTAGGCATACGGGATATGTGGGATTTTATGAATTCTTATGCTGGCAATAAAGACTTCTCCATTCAGGTCTTGACCTTTAAGATGCATATATTTGCAGTGTTTAATCCTGCACTGCACATGTTCTTAGTAATGACTGAAGATCTGAAGGAGCATTTTGAAGAGTATTTATTTGATATTAAGAAAAGCATTTTAACTTATCTTCAAATAGACCACAAGTGTATATCAGAACAGTATACATCTGTTCGGGGTTAGTTTCTATGGCTGATCGAGTATTTTGTAGTAAATAACCTACTTAATTGATTTAACCTTTCTCTGTTTTCATATTTTCTGCAGATACATTATAATTTTCTTGGATTAGTGGAAATTACTCTTTCAATAGGTTCTCTGCAGATCACCTGCAATTGTTTGTATTTTAAAAGACCCAACTATTCAAAATTAAAATGTAAGACTTTTCTGAGCATCAGTTGCCAAGTATCATTACTTCTATTCACAAATTAAGAGAGATTTCTAATGAAACTGTTCTGAGCTACACGTTTAAACCCAATTTGTAAGTAGTGTCATTATTCGCAAGCATTCTTCAACACTCCTGCCTGTGAACTCATCTGCGGGAATATTCAAAGCAAGTAAATAGAAAAAGGACAAACAGCCAAAACGCATTCACTGTTTTACTTGAGCGAATATTCTTAGAAAATATTTAGAAGCATTGGCTCTGTTATTAGCTATATAAATATTCATACAAATCTGTCCATCAGATTGCCTCCCTGAAATTACTCAGGCTTTTTTAGGAACTTGGAGAGAAAAGTCTCTTAAAAATATATTTCTGCACATTTTCCAGAAGTATAATAGACTGGATATGTCCTTATAAATTACAGGCTTTCCCATACTCATCCAGTCATGGGGCCAAATCTCAAAGTTAACTTTAATGGGATTTTGGCTCAGTGAGGTTGGAGGAAGGGCGGCAGAATTTAGCTGATGATTTATGCTGCCTTCAGAAATTGCTCAGTGAAAAAAAAAATACAGCAATGGTACTTATGTAGTACAGTTGTATGTAATTTATTTTCTGCATAACCCACATGAAATTTAATAAGATATAAAAAAGCCACATTTTTGACTGAAGTCTTACAAATTCTAGCTCAAGTGAAAATAACTGCTGGCTTCTCAAATGAATTGATCAAGTAAGGTAAAAAAGTAGAAAATATCTACTCATTGCCATGTGGTTTATTTGATTATTTTTATTAAAAATAATAATAAAAAAAGGAATTGCTTTTTACGAAACACACTAGCATATGATAAAAATTAGGAAATGTGCTGTAGCTGTGTTCTCAGCAGGGATGAAAAATGAGAATGCTCTGGCAGTCTAGGGAGATAGGGTTCAAACTCCAAGGCCAGGAGTTATATTAGTCTCCAGGATAAAAAGGCTGATTTTCATTAAAGGCAGTGGTACTTACTGCCTTAAATAAATAAATAAATAAATAAATAAATAAATAAATAAATAAATAAATAAATAAAATTTTATTTATTTAGGATCTTCATTTGTACAATGTCTTATATTCATACAATTACCATAAAGAAAACTTCAGTTTTGTATCAGCTTTGGTAACTTCCCCATAGATTTTTATACATGCCCATGTGCATTTATGTGGTGATGAGATACTGAGATCATGTGGCAGTCAAATTCTGATGGAGCCAATTCAACCAGTTATGTGGCAAATAAATGGAATTTAAGTGAATAATATTGTTTATGGACTTACTGATCTAAATGTTAAAACAAAGCAAAACAAAGCAAAAAAAAAAAACAAGGCAAAGTGCTGCATGCATGCCATGCACTAGGGATTTTATCCAGTCTGTCACCCAAAGAATAGATGCCACAGGCTTTTTGCTGCATGTCTAAAGGGTAAGGGATCCTTTGCAGAAGAAAATTATACAAAATTGGAAATTACATGTATAATTTTACTTAGGTCCAGTAGTAATTCTTTTTATGAAACATGTATGCTGATTACAGATGTAGGCACTATAAAAACAAAACAAATAAGGATGAAATTTTAATTACCACCAGTTCTGTAGAACTTATTCCACATAGCCACAGGGCTAATATGTGCTTGTTGTTCTCCATAGCACATCAGATGAGAAACACTCAGTTTACATTTGGAGCAAGGACAACTCAGATTAGACATTGGGAATAGATTGCCTGGGGCGTCTTCAACACTGGAGGTCCTTAAGAAAGAATCAGATAAATATTTGTCAGAAATGCAATAGATATGGCTCATCCTGCCTTGGTGCAAATGGGTGGACCTCCAGCAGCTTTCCCAGATTTAGGGTTTAGATGACTAAGCTATGTATACAAAGCTATAGCTTAGGTCAAAGCTATATATTTAACAAACAATAATAAAAAACTCTTCACTATTACTTCCTTTTAATACATTCATTTAAAATTAGTCCTAAACAACGATTTAAATTTAGCTCTTTAGATTTAAAATTTGACCTAAAGCATGCATTTCTCTATAAGTAAATACAAAGATAATCACAAAATCTTTCTTTTTTGGAAATTGATGCCATTGCCTTATGCTCAGAGGTCTGCACTAAACATTTAGAATTCCACTAAGGGCAAAATCTTCTTCTTGCATGCAGTGTTCTCAGAAATGAGGTCAGGCATTTCTCAATCCCTGGCAGGAAAACTTTCTGACTCATTACTCTATCATGAAGCATCCAGAATTTCCCCTTGGGTCCCAGTCAAATTGTTCAAATGCTTTGGAAAAATATATCTTTTACATCCCAAGAAAGGGAATATAGAAAAGATGTCCTCATAGCTTGAAAGGATTAGAGTCCTCTTAGGTTTGAAGCAGAGTGTCTTGCAGTTTCCAAGCTAGTATTATTTATTAATTCGTGCAATGAGTTCCACAAGCACTGAAGTACTTTACAGAATTACAAATTCTACTGTAAAAACACATATGTGAAATTCCTTTTGTTTCACTGTCAGTGAAACTGTGTCAGTGAAACACTGCTGTGATACTGCTGACACATAACCAAACAGTTTTCTGGTAGAACCCAGAAATCAGACAACATCGTTAAATTGACATGGGAAGGACTGAACCATACCCGCATCATTGCTGGGGACTTCCAAATTCCCCAGAGATTCCTGGCCATCAGTTTAAGACATCAGGTGCTCACCTGAAGCGTTTCAAAGGCCTTCTGCATTTTCACTTAATTGTTGATCCTGTATGTTTATGTCCTGAAACTAATGCAAGTCATCTAAATCTGGCAAGTATTACCTCGTATTCTGGGAGCTCTGGGGTCCTTTTCTGAAGGACCTTTTCATGAAGCTTCTCCTTCCTTTTCCTTCTGATTAGCCATGATCTAAGCTGGGCCTATCCATTGCAAAAGTATTTTTGTGCATTCTCCTTCTGTCGCTTCTACTGCACACCCATGTACTCTAAGAATGGGTTACACAAGATCACAGAATCACAGAATCACAGAATTGTCTAGGTTGGAAGAGACCTCAAGATCATCGAGTCCAACCTCTGACCTAACACTAACAAGTCCTCCACTTAACCATATCCCTAAGCACTACATCTAAACGTCTTTTAAAGACTTCCAGGGATGGTGACTCCACCACTTCCCTGGGCAGCCTGTTCCAATGCCTCACAACCCTTTCAGTGAAGAAGTTCTTCCTAACATCCAACCTAAAACTCCCCTGTTGCAATTTAAGCCCATTCCCCCTCGTCCTGTCACCAGGCATGTGGGAGAACAGGCCAACCCCCACCCCGCTACAGCCTCCTTTAAGGTACCTGTAGAGAGCGATAAGGTCGCCCCTGAGCCTCCTTTTCTCCAGGCTGAACAAGCCCGGCTCCCTCAGCTGCTCCTCATAGGACTTGTTCTCCAGAAACAAGATTTATCAGAAAAAAAAGACTCTGAGTACTCAGGGCTTGTGGGGAGGAAAGACAAAAGTCAGCATGGAGCTGGTGATGAATTGATATTTCCGTGTCACATATCCTTCTCCAGAAAAGAGGGAGAATGATGTAAATGAAGGCTGCTCTTCCTGCATTAAACTGGAGACAAATGGAAGCCTACCCCTCAATAAAATGGTGAGAAAGAAAAAAAAAAAAAGTTTATAAACATGTAACTTTTTTGTTAGTGAGAAAACAGGCAAGATCTCCTGCACTGTGAGGTGCCTTATGTCAAGACAACTGAGCAGATGGATTCTCGAGAAGGGAAACCCATATCTATGTACATGTCAGACCAGAGTTTCCCTTATTTGCCTCCTCTGAGTTGCTCCTCTGAATTCTAACACTGTCCTTGATAATGGAGAGACAAGGATAACATTTCTGTAATATCTCCAGATGGTCCTGGGCACTAGACAAGACTCTTCAGAATCATTCAAACACCTAAATGACGAAATCTCTGTTTAAACTTAGGTGATTAGATAAGCAAATCTGCTGATATAATTAGACTATCTGTGGACTTAGAAAATCACTATTATGCTTACATGATTAGCTGCTTCTGAGCCATACCTAACAGAAGATGGAAGAAAGAGTGCAGCTTCACTTCTCGTACAGGACTGGTGGAGGACTGGAGGACTTCAGAGTGGCTTGATGCCATTTCATACCTCAACCCCCACATGGCCCCAAGGCCAACTGCATATCCCCCACTGCTGCAACTCATCTGCTGGCTACCTCCAGAAACCACATCATACAGCCCTGTCTGGAAACTTGTCTCTCTGATAATAAGCAAGCCTTTCCACCCTTGCTATTCCGCATTGTGAAGCAGTAAGAGAAAATCATGTTTAGTGCAAGATTATATATCAAAGGCAAGTGGTAACAGCCTGCTTTAGAGAAGGTGAAGTGTCATGTTAACACAGTATGTTCTAGTATTAATAATTTGATTTAATATTTAATATTTCCTTTTTGTGTTTAGATAAGAATTCAGTAAGCTCTCCCAATCATCTCCCTCACTTCAGTTTCTTGAATACTGTGTGCTCTGTCCCTTAAAGCACTTATTCACACATTAGGAAAATATTGACATGATGTCGTTATCCTATTTGTGCAAAGGTCTCTTCTGCTGTTGACATGTCTGTTCCTTTAATCAGCTGTGAGAGTGCTGATGTGTTGTACAATCAGTGACAGACATTTATGAGTCCGACCTGGTGGCTCTTAAGTATGCACAGCTCCCATTGATTGAAGTGGGAATTTTATATGTTTAAGGGCAACAGGATCAGAGCAGTTAAAAAAATAAAAAATAAAAATCATCCCAGCCTGTGTTCACTGAGGGCAAAGTAAAAACCCTTGACTTTCAAACCAAGCTTGACTTACTGGAACTTCCTACACCACATTTTCCATCACTTTTTGGCTTTATATAAACACTGATTGTCCTAATTAAGAAAGTCCTTGACTTTGCTTTCATTCAGGGTGGCAGAATTTTTTTTATTTTTTTTTTTTTCCCAAGTGTACTGCAGAGTGGTTCCTGGGAATTCAGCACCTTTCAAATTTCCAGGATTAGGCCCTAATTGAGCATATTTCAGGAGAGCTTGAGACTCAAAAGACTTGCTTTCTGCCAGGAAATGAGATGCATAAATTTTGTTGCTTAGACCTGATCATGTGGAGATGTGACTCTTCAAGATGTTGCTATCCCTAAGCAGCATTAATGCTTTCCCACCTTTACTGCTCTGTATTTGTCATTAACAACACCTGGCATGCATTCGCTTTCCCTTTCTAAGAGAGCATGTTTAAAAGCCTACCCATTGCAGACATTGCAAGCCTCTCCACAATTGCAGACAGGACAGCCAAGCAATGGTAATCCAGCCAGTAACTCATATTGTTACTGAGCAGACAAGGCAGACAAAGCTTCCACTGTGAGCCATGCTGGTATCCAGTTCTGAAGCAAGGCTTGGAGGAGAAAGCCATAAAAACAGGAGTATAGAGCTGTTATGCACCTCAGCTTCTTCCCCTGCTCATGCAAAAGAGATCGTTCTTATATAGGATGATGTGAAAGACAGAAGTGGGTCTTTGTTGGGCTCCTAGTGACGGTTGTAGCTATTGAGACTTTTTCAGAAATTTATATTAAAATGAAATCTCACCGTTTTGTTAGTCTCCTGTTTCTGCCACTTCATGATAAATACATCACAGAATCACAGAATTGTACATGAGACATGTACATACATACCACAAGACATACCACAAGACAGACACATTACACACTGTTTGTGTTAAAATGGCATGGATGCTCCTTCCACCTTAGGCAACAAATTGCGGTGCTGAAGTTAAAAGCCTCATTTTCCACTTCATATCTGAGCAATGGATTCAGGTAGACATCTCCAGGGGGCTTCAGAGATTTTGGGTTGGCTGAAACCACCAGTAGAAAAGCCTTCCTCTCTTCCCTAACAAATACAACTTTACCTCCTGACTTATTTTTGGTGAGAGACTGAATACTTTAAGCTCCTCTCCCACATCCAGCCTGGCTTCAGAAGTTGCAGAAGTTTCTCAGTGTTGAAGCAAACTATCTAGAGGAGGAATCATGGCAGATAATGATGAAGGAGTGTCAAGCAACAGAGACTCACACAGACCATACTGAACAAGGATATTGAGGAAGTTGTATTTTATTTTTATGGAGTATGTGATTTAGAATTGGTTTAGCTTTTTAGCTGTCAGTGGAAGGGCAAAACAAGGAGCAAATTAAAGTACACGTTCACTCGGTCTCATCTCACCTTTGGCACTTTTTGGTGCCTTGCTTGTACTTTTTAAGAAAAACAAACAAACAAACAAACAAACAACAACAAAAAAAACTACTGTAAGAATGATTTTAGGGCATAAATCTGGGTTTGGAACTGACATTTCTGAAAGCTTCCAAGTATGTAAAGTTAAAAATGTGATTCTGCCTGTTTTGCTGGTGAGGCAGGAGTTCAAACCTGGACTTTGGTTTTCTTCATGTGCTGGCATAATCAGGGATATGGGTTTTCATTTAGCCCCGCACACTTCTGTTCAGCTGCTATCTTCTCTCCTGGGCATACAAGAAATGAAAGGTTTGAGAGAGAGAGGAATTTATTTTATTAACAATGGGAGAAAGAGGTTTTTTTGAAGTGTCACAAAATTAGAAAATTAATTGAGGAAATAGTCATTATGACATCTTGTCATTTCTACTCTGCCTTTCCTGCAGGTCTCACAGGCTGCTCTGACGTGCAGATATCTGCAAATCTGTAAGGTATGAATCATCTCACACATTGCCGAGGTGAAACCTGACAACTATTTAACAGCACCACTGCAACACTATGGAACATTTTAAGACAGGAAATTAAGAATACCTGAGCCAACGAACGCCACAGGGGAAAGTTTAGATGGACAGAATTTAATTACCCATGCTGGAACTTGGCCAGGACACCAGAACTTACACCCCAACCCTCCTGTAAAGTGCCATCAGACCCTTAATGCTAACAAATGGTCGCAACATCAGCTTTAGATCTGCTCCAAATGAGAACAGCACTAAAAGTCATCCAAGACCTTCTGAGGTATTCATTTACTAGTGACTGACAGAAAAGGGTACAACATACCTAATCACACAAAACAGCTATAGCACAACATGAAAAATACCTTCCCTAGCAGCACTGGAGGCTGTTCTCTCGACACAGCTCAATATTTTTAGAAGAACTCGGTGTATTTTCAGAAATGCATCAATGATTTTGTAAAAAAAAAAAATAAAAAATTTCATTATCATTTCATTATCTCAGAACTCAAAGTATATCCTTATGTCCCCTATGGAGCACCCAGATATACTGATATACTTCAGTTCTTAGCCTCTTGCTTATTGCCATTTGTAGTGTGGAAAAGAGACGTATATTGAATATCAGAGTGCTGACTTTAAAGGGAAGATAAAAGCCTGAAAGTATATACTGCTTTGCTTCTCACATTGTTTTTCTAAGGAAAACTGTATACTGTTTAACATTTATTTTTGGCAAAGCTAAAATTTTCTGTGGGTTATCTTTTCTATAAGAACTGGATTTCTACAAATTGTGATTCTTGAAATTCCTTAGGCTGAGGAATTATGTCAGCCCTGAAAAACATGGGTTCATTATTCACATCGTGTTACACTGCTGACATAATTCCCTAACAGAGTGGGACATGAGGTGTCCCAGTTTGATACTTCAACCTACAGTCAATGCTTTCGGCTTCTCTAAATAGTAAACAGTTTTGTGTGTGAGTTCCTGTTTTAAAAATCCTTTGAGCAGTATATCTATATTAAAAAAAGAAAATCTGGGTTAGCTGTGGGCCACCAGCAATTTATCAGGCAGTATTAGTTATGTCTGTGGGATATTTTTCATTATCTGAGGATTATTAATAGAGACACCGTATACATAGTGATTATTCCTTGACTAATAATTGAGATAATATCGATATGAAGCCCAGTTTCATTAACACCTTACTAAAGAGACTATGATTGTGAAGGGTATTTTTTCCCTCCAATTTGTAATCAAAAGTTATTTAATAGTAAAATCAGTCTTCACTTGTAACAGAGGTTGTGGACTTTGGGAGTTGGCAGAGCCAGCTGCTGGGCTGCTGGGAGCCAGACTCTTTTTGATCTTCATATTGAATGGTTTCCTTTGATCACCTTGACAATAGATCATAAAAGAACAGAGCTTTTACCCATATCTCCCTAAATTTGCAGGTAAATAATGAGATGGTCTGAACTGAGGCTGGAGTGTAAGATTTTTAACAAACAATTCTCCCCTTTGAAGTAGACTTAGCAAAATTAGCATATAAATGAGCAATGCTGCTACATAAGGACATGTGGCTGAAGAATAGGGATAATTGGACTGAGGGGGTTAGTTTCTAAATGAGGTCGTTTGCTAAATGACCAGCAGTTAGACTACAGGTGTGTTAATTTGGTGAGTTGAAGATGAGATTTAAACAATGGGGTATGCAAAAGTCAGGGACCCCCAGCAGGTGTGGGGAGGATTGTAGCTTTGTAGCTGAGCAGGGACCTGCAGAGTTGGATGGGAGGCAGTGCAGGTGACAGGGACTACTCTGACACAGACCATACCTCTGTGGGCACAGGTATCCTAACTGGCACTGTAATGTCAGGCTGTGGTCCATCACATTAATATTCATGATGATTGTCTTTAAATATACAATGCTATTCAAAATGCTCATCAATAAGACTCTTCAAAGCTGCAGCAGGAGCTCTGTTTTAGTGTCTGTGAAGAAGGACTGGGATGTCGAAAAATCTGCACTGGTGGCTGCTGCCAGGGGCTGCACAGGCCGAACTCAATGTGAAAAGCCAGAGCCACAGCTGAGCGTCGTAGTAACAGCTTACCACTGTATTAACAGCTCTGAGCCTCTCAGCTTTTCATTTCACCAAAATTGTTGGAATTTTGCCTACACCAGAGAGAAGTTTCTACATTACCATAGGGTACTTTGAGCAGGTACCTCTCTCCATGGCAGGGACAAACCTCCTGGCACCAAAATGACCCTGTCTTTCCATGGTACAGACACAAGACTGGAGCATTCTCAGTAACAGTGTTTTCTGATTTTAAAAATTAAAAATAAGATAAATTTTGCAATATGATTTAAATCACCTTTCAAGCAGAGTTTTGGGAAATCCTTGAAAGAAACATACTCGGTTCACCGGGACTTGCTTCTTTAGGTACTTTAACAACAGCCAGATTTAGGATTGACAGGGAGTAGATGAAGGGAGCATGGTCCCGATGACACTTGAACAGCGAAAGGGATAGCATTTTCTGGGTGGCTTCAAATCTGACCTTGAATTCTCCCCCTGACTCGTTTGGAGAAAAGACATGCACTGAGTATCTGTGGAGGGCGTCAGCATCCTCTGGGTGCAGCAACACTCTCCTGCTCCAGGCACTATTGGGTTTGTCTTTGCCTTTCAACAAGAGAAGAGGAGATCACTCTCCCTCCTGTGTAACCCTTGTTTAACATGGAGACTGAGAACTGAATCCAGCTTTTTAACACCTTAAGTGTTAAGGACAACATTTTTGCCAAAATATAAATTACCTCTAGCCTCTTGTGAATTAAACTTGAATCAGCGTTTCTAAACTGCTTTCCCCCACCCTAATTTCTTTCTCTGCTGGAGCAGAGTCAGAGGTATTTTTAGGAAGTAAAGATGGGCTGGTGGGCTTCAGCAGTGTATTGGCTTTTATGTGGCTGGGAGGGGGGAGGTGTGTGTGGGTGGATGGGTGTGTGTGGGGGGGGGGGGGGGGGGCACAGGGGTAGCCTCTATGAGAAGAAACCAGAAGCTGCCCCATGTTAGATAAGGGCCAGTTTCAGCTGGCTCCAAAGGGACCCACTGCTGGCCAGAGCTGAGCCAATAAGCAATGCTGTTTGCACCTCTGAGACAGCAGACTGAAGAAAGGGAAAAATACTGCTGGGCAACAGCAGCTGGGAGAGCAAGGAGTGAGAAATGGCCCTGCAGTGAGTACAGGAGGTGCTCCAGGCATGCAGCAGCAGTTCCCCTGTGGGCTGTGGAGAGGCCCCTGGTGGTGCAGGCTGTCCCCCTGCAGCCCATGGGTCCCACATGGAGCAGATCTCCACGCTGCAGCCCATGGACGAGCTCCCAGTGGAGCAGGTGGATGTGGCCTGGAGGAGGCTGCGGCCCATGGAGAGCCCCTGCAGGAGCAGGCCCTGGGCCGGAGCTGCAGCCCGTGGAGAGGAGCCCACGCAGGAACAGGGGGTCTGGGGGGAGCTGCCGCCCGTGGGGGACCTGTGCTGGAGCAGCTTGTTCCTGGGGGATGGACCCCGTGGTACGGAGCCATGTGGGAGCAGTGCTTGAAGAGCTGCTGCCTGTGGGCAGCCCACACAGGCTCAGTTTGGGAAGGACAGCATCCCATGGGAGGGACCCCATGTGGAGCAGGGGTAGGGAGTGACTGTGAAGGAGCGGCAGAGGTGAAGCATCAGGGACTGACCCTAGCCTCCATTCCCCATTTCTCTATGCTGCTTGGGAGGAGGTGGTAGATGAGAGTGGATGCGGGGAAGGTGTTTTTAGTTTGTTTTTCATTCTTACTGTTCTAGTCTATTAGCAGTTGGCAATAAATTACTCTCCCTTATGCTGAGTCTGTTTGTCTGCAACAATAACTGGTGAGTCTCCCTGTCCTTACCTCAACCCACGAGCTTGTTTTCATCATATTTTCTCCCCCTTTCTTTCTTAGGAGGGGGAGTGAGAGAGTTGGTTGCCTGTCAGTGTTAAACCACCATAAGCAGCCTACAGGGAAGTGCCAAGTATATGCTCTGATGCTGGTGTCTGAAGCAGGAAGTTTTGTGGAGATGCCCGAGCTGGGGCAGCTCTGGGTTGGTTTGGGAAAGGGGCATTTCAGGCAGAGGGTGGGGATTCTCCAGCTGGAACCTGGGTACGTGGTGGGAAGGACCGAGCAGTATAAAAGATTGTAATGGATGGAAAAAGGACCTTTGGCACAGGAGATGGGGTAAGGCCTGGGCAGAGTGGGGGGATGGATGCCAAAGGGAATGGATTTTGTTCACGCCTCTGGCTTAGATATTGGGTTTGGGGTGAGATAATCCTTTGCCCCTTTTCTCCTTCCCTCCCTGTTTGTTTTTTTGTTTTGTTTTGATTTTTTTTTATTTTTTTTTTTCCTGTTGGTTACAGGAGTAGCCTAGCTCAACGAAACAGAACTGATTTTTTTCAGAAAAGCTGATAGGAATTTTTTCTGCACTTCTGAAACCTTTCTGTCCTCACCTCTTCTATTTATTAGTTCAAAGTGATTCACCAAAAGTTGACCTGAATTCTCAAACTACTTTTCTTCTGGCAAATAAACTCTTCACTAAAAACATATGTGCTCATCACTACACTAAATGCACGCTGTCTATTTACTTGCTGCTTGGCTGATGTCTGGCCCCTTCCCAGCAGTGCAGAGGAGATGGAAGACATTAAGAAAAACCCTGAATATTGCTGGCTGAATAGTCTACAAAAAAAAAAAAAAAAAGGGATAGGGGTGATAGGAATGAAATCCTAGCGCTGTTAAGTGGCACTTGGAAGATTTAGCTACAAAGTTTCTGTAAAGAAAAAAAAAAATCAATGGAAGTCACACAAATAAAAACCACGCACAGCACTTTGAAACCACACCAAAGTGCGGCCATAAATGCATGGAATTATAAAAAATAAACAAAAAAACATAGTTGTAGGCAATGCACTGTAATGCATCAGCTCACTGTGGAATAACTTCATGAATATACATCCCAGAACTGGTCTCTCCATCACACGGAGGAAAGAGGCAGACTGAGCTGCAGATACAGAGGCACAGTGTCTGTTAAGGTTTCACTGACCAGCTAGCGGTCTGGCTTGCTGAGCATTTCACATGGTGGCACCAACACCAGCCTGATGTTAGTGTGTTGCTCTGAAATCTGCAGGCAGGAATCCAGGATAATGGGTTTGTTTTTATGGAAGTGGGAAGGTGGCAGAGAAGCTGAATGCAAAGCTGTTGTTCAACCACCCTGTGGTATAAGAAATAGGCTCCCTCAATAGAAATCCTCGGTCAGTTTGAAGCATTTCAAATAGTGAAAGGATTGCTCCTGGAAGTGGTGGAGTCACCATCCCTGGAGGTCTTTAAAAGACATTTAGATGTTGAACTTAGCGATATGGTTTAGTGGAGGACTTGTTAGTGTTAGGTCAGAGGTTGGACTCGATGATCTTGAGGTCTCTTCCAACTTAGACAATTCTGTGATTCTGTGGGTCTTACTATGAGGAGGCAGAGAGTAACAACTGCTACAAAAAGGGACAGAAGGTCCACAAGTACATGGGAAATAAAGCAGGCAGGGCTATGCCTCTAACATCCCCAGCATGGGCTTGCACTGGACACAAAGTCAGCAACCACAGTGAGAGCTCAAAAAGCATGCATTTTGATGGAGCATAGGTCACTGCATGAAGAAAGAGTCTGTGCAGAAATTTGTGTGGTCCCAACTTCAGCTGCAAATCAGCTTCATGGCACATTAGAAATAATAATAATAATAAACTACCATTTCCCAGGCTGCCATGGTACACACTCAGAAATGTGTCTATATCTCTCTGTGGGATAAAACTGCAGGACAGTGGCTCAGGCAGGAGGAAAGGTAGAAGAGGGACTTCCCATTCAGTGATGTACAGGGTGTTTTAATGAGGGATTTAAACCAGGTAACACCTGGGTTAGGGGTTTATCTAGAATTAAAAACATATCTCAAGGGAGGATGAAGAGTGGGAAAAAAAGTGTTTTTTTTTTTTCTTTTTTTTTTTTCTTTCGCTATAAGGGGAAATTTATTTGGTGGTACAAGGAAGGAAGTATTTCACTAGAAAATAGGAATATTCATGAAGAAAAGATATGGGAAACAGAGAAATCGCTGGCTGAAGCAGGCTTAGTAGGAAAACAATTGGGGGGGGTTGAAAAATTACCAGAAAAGTGATATTCTCAAGGGTGTAAGCAATAGCACAGGCTACACTGAAAATGAGGTTAGTTTTGGAAATTAACATCACATCTGTCTAGTTCCAATAATCCTTGTCCGTTTTGTAATGGAGTTCACTCCACAAGATATCTGCTATAAATAATCAAATACATTATAACCTGGACATATCCTCTACATTGGATAATCCTGCTATAAAAACCGAGAATAAAGGAATTTGCTGGATGACTAGCACTTAAGAAATTGTTCCCTGGTGGGTTATTTGCAGCCTATTCTCTACTTCAGTAGGAGTTTATGCTGAATAACTCACAGCTGTGGAAATACCTGCATGACAGCATTGAGTACCACTAATAAAGGGACACAAATGGGCACAGCTCTGCTTGAGTCTCACAAGTGGTGTGACAGACAGGTGCCTTGGGTCAGGTAAAGTGTGGAGGAGCTTCAGGGTGGAGCTCAGGGTGGCAGCAGGTGATGAAGGACAGCATGGTGACATCGGGGTACAGCTCAGTGAAGAGGATGGGAAGGAGGGGAATACAGCTCGCCTGGGTGTCTCAGCCACCTGTGGTCCTGTAGGCAGGCATTTTGCAATGCCACAGCCCTTCCCACCAGGTACTTGCTGGCCTTAGGGGCAGTGGATGAGGAGATGGGGGTGCAATACCCCCCAAAAGCCCTGTGGCAGCCAGCCAGGCTGCTGTGCAACCAAAGGTCTCTGCTGGTCTCCGGGTAGGACTTTCCATGTATTTGCTTATTTTACCTCATAGGTTATTTCAAATGAATCTGGCTATTAATCAGTTAAAGGAGCTTGCTGCAATTAAGAAAGCAGAACAGTTTTGGTGATGACCTGCCTCATTACATATGATTAAAAACAAATAAAATCAATTCTATGTTTTCCTTTGGAGTCTTGACCTTACATATACATGCCAGTGCAGTTCCATGGCAAGGCCTGCACAAGGCCCATCTCCGGGACATTTCCTTCATTGCTGGTCACAATTTTCTGCCTCTGTATGTGGTTGGGTTTTTTTGTTTGTTTGTTTGTTTTTTCTTAGAAACTGCCATCTTCTAGATTGCCACTTTATGACATGTCATGCTGTTGTAAGGCTTATAGGCAATCGCTATACAACCCCCTCGTCTTCCCTGATAGTTCCCCTCTGCATCTGAGGACTGACTGTACTGCATGGCTCACAGTAACATCACAGGCCTGGACACCTCTGTTTCTGTTTTAAAAGCCCACATCCCACTACTACATGATCTTGAGCTTAAAAATGTTGACTCCCTGTGGAGTGCCACTGTTCAATCACTCCTTATAAACTGGTCATTAGGATTTATTTTTTTTTCCCCTCACAGGAATACAGTCGGCATCTACAGTGAAGCCAAATCCTGCTGTTTGAAATTAGTGTTAGGCCTTTCTCAAGGGGATTCTGGCTTGAAGGAAAGGGACATGTTTAAAAATGGTAAATTTTCTGGGAGAAAGAAAGTTCATTTAAGTTGTGTTTCTCTAAGCACTTAGGCTGAAATAACAGCAAGACATAGAAATTTGCTGAACAAAGCCAACCTGAAACTCCTGGTCCCCTTTGACAGAAGGGTGAGCAGAGGAGACAGCTGCGAGATGCAGCAGTGATGCTGCAGAGCTGGGGAGCCACAGCACCTGCTACTGATCCCCATCCAGGGGCACCTGGCTGCAATCCCTGCTCCTATAAACGAAGCCCCTGTCACACCATGCATGCAATTCATGAGTAGCAGGTGATTTAAGAATAGACTGTTGCAGAGCTGATGAAAAAAACTCTATGAAAAGATAGCTGTCCCAGTTGGTCACATTTTATTATCACCTTCTGGAAGGTTAGTGTAACCTGAGCAGAGATTTCAATGAAAACAGCTAAAAATTCCCTCTCAAAATGGAGTTTACAGTTGAAGACTTACACAAGCCCCATTATCCATCACAGTTCCTAAATTTCACACCTACTGTCTGCTGAATTTGATCTCTCTTGGCAGCCCAGGAGCAACCCACCTTAGTTTTGATGGGTTTGTCTGCATTTTGTTTTACACATAGCCAGAAGAAGGTGGAAGGTTAAAAACTCTGGGCAAACAAATTTTCATAAGCTATCAAAGAGAGATGAAAAAAAAATGAATGGAAAAAAAAAAAAAAAGAAGAAGAAGAAGAAAAAAAAGCCAGCCCAACGTTTGAAAGCACCGAACACAGTTCTTAAAAGCCTTTCCAGTACTCAGACCCCCCAGGAGATCACTCAGGGAGGATAAAACTTTATGTGATGAAATGAGAGTTGCAGTCAAATGTGATAAGGAGTGTTAAATGCCTGTTTCATATCAAGCATTTGCTAAAATGTCTCCTAATGCACTTACAAAGGAGACACTAGCCTTATACATTATAGCTGTTCAATACCAAATTGCTCATACTATCTCAGATGAATTCAGGGTTGTTGAGACAGAGCTATTAATTAAACTGGGGCAATACACAACCTGAGGATCTCCAGAGATAGAATTCCTTTCAGCATAGTATAAAATACTGCTCCCCCCCCTATACACTCTAATGACCAATTTGCATGTCACCTTTCAACTGGTAGGATCCTAGAGAGCTGGAAATATGTATATCATAGATTAAAATACAAATTAAAAACAACAACAACAACCCAAACCTCTCCTCAAATAAATGAACAAACAGACAAAAAAATCCCAACCAAACCACTCCCCTCCACCCCCCCCCCCCCAAAGAAAACCAGCCTAAAGTATTACAGACCCTAGTTATGGACCTAAAGGATCTTCAATTTGTGCGTACAACAGAAATGGAGGTGTGGCAGGTGGGCATCTGCTTGGTTCAGCTGAGGCATGCTCCTCTGCTAACGTGCAGCAATGGCATTGTGCACCTGAGTTATCAGGGATACATTTAGTTACTTATCCAAACTGAAGCTCATCTTTTTCATCCTGCTCCCTGTAAAGCTGGTGGAAGCACCATTTCTTGAGGAACTGGAGTGTTTGTGCTCTGGTGTGGCTGGATGCTTTTTATGAAGTTTTTGATTCTTTATGCTCAAGTGTGTTCTCCTCTGATGTCATCCTTAGAGCATAATGGTGTTTTAAAATGTACTTATGGATTAAGACTACCCATAGACCCATTAAAATTAAAATTATTTCTTGATGTAAGGGATATAATTCTTTTATTTCAGAAGTGACTCATAGGGTCAGGGAAGAAATGCTCCTGCAGTTACATTGCTCCATTGCTGTTCTTAATAAAGTCTCTCCCTTTGAAAGCACTGTTACTAGTTGCTGTCAAAATAACATGCTAAATTAGAACAGATTTTAATACTGCAAATGTTTAGTGGAAATTAATATCTTCTCATAAAGCACAGCAGCGTGGTCCATAAATTTAGAGACTTCCAAAAGTGACTCTCAAGCTAAAGTTACCATCTGCCAATCTGCAATGCTGGGGTACCACCAGACTCCTCATAGAAGCATAATGATATGCTGGAGTAACGTCAGTTCCACGGGATGTTAAATATTCAGGAGCTCCTCTTACATAGGAGAAGATTCAGGCCTTAGCCTTGTATAAAAATACGCTGTCAAAAAGCTACAAAACCCATACATATCATCCAGTCCGACACAGTAAAACCAGCTACTGGGGTTACTTGTGCCCCAGGGCAGCTTTAATTTGGACATGCAATATATCACCATAGGGCTACTTGATCAGAGTTGCAGTCTCAGGAAATATTTTCAGGACTATTCAATTTCCATTAGCAGTTCCTCCAGGATATATTAGGCACAAACTGGGTTTCTTTTAATATCAATCATTCATGTTTTCTCTTTCATCCTGTCTTTGCTAAAATGGGATTTTCATGGAGGCCATGAAATTGCAAAATTTAGTCTGTTCTCATGGCTGGTTCCAGAGTTTAGACTCCTTTAACGGTGTTTCACAGCAAAGGCTAGGGGAAGGAACCTCGCTCCACGCTGGTGTTACAGAACACCCAGCAATGCTCTGTATTTTGCCATTTCATTCAGTAGTTTCTTTTCCCTCAGCCCCTTTCTTTTGCTGTATACTTCAAGACTGATTACCTTGGCATCTCTCTAATAATGAGTACTTCTGCTCAGTTCCCCAGGGATGCAAGCTGGTTACACTTTCCAAATGCACAAGAGTAGTCCCTTCTCCAGGGCTGTGGTTAAAAAATAGTTACTTACGACTTTCACAGATCCCTGGGATGCTGCAAGAATACAAACATCAGTTATACCTCTTGAAGCCCCTTGCAAACTGAATTATCCTATGAGGTTATTATATTCACACGTACCATTGCAAAGATAGTGAAACCTGAGGACACTTTCTTTCTGAAAAATACCACAAATCTGCAAATACTACTCCTTTTTGCTTGTTGTGAAAGGGAGAAAGGAGAAGCCTTAAGAAGTGAAATGTCCTCATGAGGGGCAGCTGGTGAGACCAGCTGGTGACTTGGAAGCTCCCTGAGAAGTCAACTTTGCTGACCCAAGGGAAAAAGATAACCAAACAAAACCACCCTTGAAACAAAGCAACTCAAAGCATAATCAAAAGGTACCACTTCTTATGATTCTCACACAGTGTAAGTCCTTTGTAACAGCAACCCACCTAGTTATCAGTGTTCTTACTTGCTCACTTTGCTAATTATATGATCCTGCTTTTCTAAGTAAACTTACGGAATTTCCTCCCTCTGATTTGAGAGGGCACTTCTCAGGGCCAGTATTTCCCTCCATTTAGCTAAAACAAACGAGGGCTTTCTCTTTGAAAGTATTTCAGCATCACAAGATAAGTTTCCTTCCTCCTTTTAATAATTGCATGGCTCCCCAGGGGAAAGTGTCAACAACATTATTTCCTTCCAAATTCTAAAAGAGTTACAATGTTCTTGTAGGTGGTGAGATTAGATTACAGTACAATTAATTGTTGGTTTCAAGATTTCATTTTTGAGCTCGACCTCAGCACTTATGGACCTGTTACTTCAACTTGCCTCTGGTGTTTAGTCACCTTTCGCACTTCTCCGCATGAGGTGGTAGAAGAGAATACAAAAACCAGTGTCATTTAAAAAATAAAATAACCAAGAAGTCCAGTACTTAATGTAAATGTTGTGTCTTAATCCTCTAACCCATAGGGTATGTTCTCAGGAACAGGGTACAAGCATGTAGGAAGACACGGGATCAGAGGATTGGTCTTGAAGAGTTTACTGTGTCATTGGAAACCTGGTAAGAAAAGCCCATGCAACAGCCCACGGCATGGGGATGAAGGAGGAGGCAACGAAGAGACTGCGTGGTCAACGTCTGTACATATCCAGCCACTTCATTAAGCCAGACCATTCGAACATTTCCTTTTATGAATAACTGAATAAATAAAATCAGCTAGCCCCATCTGTTATTCACCCTAACCACAATAGGGTGGATTGATAGCTTGTAGAGTGGGTTTTTGAGGAGATACGGAAAAATGTCCTTCCAGATTAATTCAAGGACAGCACTCTAAGGAGTCTGTTCCCCATTTTTCAAATGTTCTTATGTTTATTTACTGAAACAACAGGGGTAATATGACATCATAAATCTTTTAAAAATTGAAATAGTAGTGCCAGCCTTGAAAGATTAATAATAAGGAACGCCTTTTAGAGTGTGCTCATGGAGATGTAATATGAATGATTAGTGTTTTTGAACATTAGAATTACTGTGTATAATTGTAATGTTATAGCAGCTATATAGGAGTCAGTGATCCCTTAATGGAATACGGTGTGACTTTAATTATTTACATGGAAAAATCAGTGCTGATATAGTCTCTGAGTGATAGACCTACAGTTTCCTACCCCCTGCAATTGTTATGAAGGAGCAACACTGCTGGCTACGCTGATATACTCAGTCCGTGTTTATTATTTATTTGGCTATAAATTTATACCCTACAAATGATATGCTTTGCACAGAGGGCTTAGATCCTAGAGACACCTGGAGTATCTTTTAGGCTGCCTTCCTGAGGGGCCTGCCCTAGGTGCTGAAATTCACTGAAGAAGGATTTTGCTTTCAGCAGAACAATGCCAAGGTTGGAGGCTCAGTTTTGTTCCTTGGGCACTGTGGAGCTGTATCCCACTGAGGAGCCAAATGGCAATGCAGCGGTGGTTTGAAAACTGTTTGGTGGAATCACATCCTCAAAAGCAAGTTTAAAAAATGTGTGTGTTCATTTGGGAGACATATTTCCCTAGACTGGCTTCTGAGTCAAGTCAGAAAAACCAAACCAACAGACACACACAGAGTTCTTCAGGTGCTTTTATAATTCCTGTAATATTAAAAGTATAGCATTACATATAAGCAACACATCACTGCCCTGCACAAAGGGCTGGATCACGTACCTTCGGTGGTCTGTGTCGGTAGTTGCCCTCCCTGTCCATGTTATGTTACCCACGGGGTGCCCCTTGCAGGACTTCTCAGCTTTATGGGGTGAGGGCATGTGCCCCCTGTGCCTCCCAGCTTAGCTGAGGGGCTTGTGCACTCCAGGCTGCATTCAGAGCAGGCTGCATCAGTCCAGAGATCCTGCTTTGGAGACTTGCTCCCACGAACAATTGGTTTCATAGCAAAGGGAAGAAAGCAGAATTTTTTAAATCCTCTCAGCCCCAGCTGAGGGATTCATTGTGAAGCTATCAGACAGAATTCAGCAGAGTGGAAATCCCTGCTCTGATAAGCCCCGGCCCTGGAAGGCGAGGGGTGCAAAGTTCAGGATGGAGGTGCTCCTGCTGGATGCCCTGCGCTCCCTTGTGCGTGGCTCTCGCTGCTGTTCCTGACCCGTGGTGTTACACGTCATTAATGTTAAAAAAAGAGCAGCTAACCAAATTGAGCTCCAAGCAATTCGCACCTAAACTACAGCCTATCCTTTTTGCTGGAGAAAGGTTGCAATTTGGTGAAACACCGATTCCAAAAATTCCTGGTGCATGATTATGCACATGGGCGTATGACTTTGGCACGCAAGGAACTAAATGCAGGATATAAGAGCACATTTGTTAACACAGTTTATTGGCACACTTATTGGCAAAGCATACATAAAATACAGTTGTATTATATAACACACTGACTCACTGTGTCTTTACATGATGAGTTGAACATATTAATATGTAAATGAAAAAATTAGTTTCTTTTATAAAGTTTCACATAAATACACCAGAATCGGGGGGAAAAAAGTAAAAAAAAAATGGTTTGAGGGCTTTACAAAAATATTATACAAGAAATATACTATGAAAAGAAATAACAACAAAGCCAACTCAGATACAATAATAAAAACACAAAAGTTTTAGATTTATTAAGCTGCCCACAAAGTTAATGGATTACATGGCTTTAAAATATTTGGATCAACAGCAATTTTACAAAGCATAAACTCTCATAGGACTGGGTGTCTTTTTCCACATAAAAATATTTCTCATGTCTTTGATGAAAAAAAGACATTTCTTGTTTCAGCATTTTTATTAAATGATGGAAAGAGTATCTACTGGCATCAGCTAAATGTAAATTAAAAATGCTGGATCCTTTAAAAGATTAACCAATGAAAGAAAAGTTAAAGAAAGAACAAAAGTTACTTTAAATTACTTTTCCTTAAAAGCTGTTTTTTTTATTTTTTTTTTCTGAAACAAGAAATTTCAGGTGCAAGTTGAAAAGCAGAAAATATATTACAATTGTAAAAAGTTTTACATAGTTGCGTTAATGAGATCCTGAGCACTGATGACTTGTTAAAATATGGCCATTGTTTGATGAGGAAAAAAACAACCCCTCCAATAGAATGCATTGTCAGAAATTTGCCATGAGATGCTATTTAATTTTCAATTATTTTAATTGAGGTCAGTGCCAGTATCATGTTGTATGTGAAAGCTTCCAAGAAATGTATAGGGAAGCTTATAAAAGATTTTTCCCTAATTAAAAAAAATCAGATAGCTTTAGTTTAGAAATAGGTACTGTATCCATTGAAAGGTTTCTCTATTTATTTATTTTTTTTTCACGAATGTTATGAAACAGTAATTAGTAAGCCACTGACATACATCGCAGCGGCTACTGCTGCAGAATAACCTATTGGGAAGCTTGTGGTGTGGGGTTTTCAGATTTAGTCTCCTGGTTAGCAGGAGGTTTGCTGTTCCACGGGCTGTTATTTCCCAGTGCAGGTGAATTGTTGAAATCTTCTTCATCATCCATGCCATTTGCTGCATCATACTGCGTATTCTCTAATCTAGTGATAAGCCTTTCGTCTTCATCCCCAAATTCGCCTCCCATCAGAGTTGGTTCTCCTACCACCATCACATCCTGTGAACAGCACCCAATATTTGTTATATGGAAACCTTGAGAGAGAAAAAATCAACTTAAAAAATTTATGTTAGAGAACTTGCATCTTTTACTTTTGTGATATTTGAACAACAGAGTTAAAAGTTCCTGCATAGTAGGAACTAGGAGACAGGCTTACATTTCACTACTAATTTAAACGAAAAACTGTAACTCATCTCTCTAGCAGCATGCTCATGGCTCTGGATCTTAAACACCCCAGAACTGAAAAGCAGGTAGACTGATTTTTTTTTTATTATTTTTTAAAACAAGCAGGCTCTGAAACTGCCTTAAACTCCTGCTTGAGATATTCAGCCTTTATCCAGGCTTTCTTTCCTGAGCCATATGAAAAGGCACCAGGGTGCCTCTCAGTTGCAACTCTGTGATATGCGTATTTTAAAACTAGTTTAAAAGAAACCACATTTCTTATCCTCAGACTTTTCAAATGTGGAGCACAGCACTCTAATAAAGATGGTAACTCTCTTATCCTTAGCCAGCCAAGCCCTTTTACGCATCCAATATACTTGACATTCTGCTACTTAATTATGGTAATTAATTTAGGTAAAGTTTTCGATAAAAACAATGTTCACACTGATTTGACAATTTGCATAGCTAATTAAGTCATTAGCAAAAACCTGCTGATTGCCAACAAGCCCTGAATTTACCATCTGTTATTTCATGGTGCCTGTCACCTAACTCCATGTAGGCAACCCTGCCGCCAATCTGTGCAGTAAGAGGACCAATCTGTCCAGCTGGTACCGTAAAAGGAAGATGAAGAGTGCTAATTATAATTACACTGATGAAGCTAGTAGTCATCAAAAACTGAAGCATGCAAGAAAGAAAGAATTCATCTAATCACTACTTTAAGTACAAATTGTCCTTCCATGAAAACAAGTAAACCGCCTACTGTACTCCAGTGCATCACAGATTTGCTGCAAAAAACCTAACCAGCATGGGATAGAAAGGTGCAAACTTGAGATTGGAAAGCAAAGGTGCAAAGCCAGAGAGCTCTCTTGTTCTCTCTGTTCAATGGAGAATCAGGCTGCTGAACTAACCACTACAAGAAGTATGTGGGATGCATCTTTTCATGCAGCTCAGGTGGCAGGGCATCAGGTAACGTTTGGTAAAAGTGCAGTAACTCCAGATGTCTAGCTTTGTAACTACTGATTTAACAAGCCCTTCACAGAGTCCTAGAGAACAACAGATTCATATTTTAAAGGATCTGGTCCTCCTTGTGAATGTAAAAGCATTTGTAAAAAGCAAACAGAAGACAAGTGTTTGCATATAATCAGGTGCTGTGTTTTGTTGTGTTGTTTTATTTAATCTGATACGTGCTTCATTCCCCACGAAACAACACAAATCACTGCCTCTATTTACACTGTATCTTGATATCCCTTAGCAAAGGCTGACATGCTACAGAAGAATGTTTTTATCACATTTTCAGCCTGTGCTATGTGAAAAATTTGTGAGTAGATGGATACTGCTACATGATTTCCTCTTTGCATTCTCTGCATTTTGTTACTCCACATACCCATAAAAGACTTTGTTAAATAAATCTCACACATAGCTTTGCAACCCAGAAGTTTAAAAGACAAAGGTGTTTGTAACCAAAAGTTTATTCTAGTTCATTTCATCCCCCTAAACAACAGAAAACTTCTAGCGTGCACTGCTGAAACAGACCTGACCCCACTGCATTGCGAGAGCATTAATGACAAGAGAAACCTGGCAGAGGACAGCAAAATGGATTGGAGCGTGCAGCGATACGTCAGGCAAAAAGGACCACAGTGAGTGCAATACAGAGTCACAGACCGAGGTGGCAACAGTTCCTTTAACTTCAGTGCTCTTGAGTACAGACCCCTGATGCTGCCTCAAGTTCTGTGCGCTGCCATACCAGGAAGAGGTCAGCAGCTTGGATGAGACTTAGAGAAGTGCACCAAAAATAGCTATGGGGCTAGAGCAGCTGGCTGGGGAGGAGGCTGTGGAAAAGAATTAAACATGTATTGCATCGTCCAAATGATTGGGAGGGGTAAATATGCTTAATAGCTGCTGGTGCTGAAAGGAAGAGTATCGCTTTAGGCTAATCTGAAGTGCTAGGGTACTAAGATGCCATTAAGGAACTGAAAATGTAACCCCTACTGATAAGACAACATTCCTGGTGCTGAGAACTACGGACTGAGGATTAATGACCCCAATGGAAAGTGCTAGCTTTGCTGCTCCGGTCACCTAACAGTGGACAGGGAAAAAACTCAATCTGTGGCAGGGAACATTTGTGCATCAGTGGGGAGATGCTCAACGACCATGTAAGCCTTTCCCTCTCTAATTTATCTGACTCTTCTCAAATATTATTCCTTTAATTTAATGACACCCACTGAGAGGACAGTTTGCACTTATGTTTCTCTCCATGACACTGAGTCTCTCTCTCTCTCTCTCTCTCTCTCTGAGAATTAAACTAGAATTATATTGAGGTTAGTGGAGTTTTCCCTCATTCTATTTAAGAGATAGATATCACAGCATTAGTTACAGGACATTTAAAAGTGTATATAATATATATAGTCTTGACAATCCTGCTGCTTAGAGTTATGTCAGGCAAAAATACTATCTCAGGAAGCGCACATGCTGGTTCCTCCCCGGAGAGGATTCTGCTCCTCAGACTGAAAAGCTGAAGACCCCACCGAGTGCACCCCATTGAACCTCCACTCACTAATTCCCGTGCAATGACCACCAACCTCTGAGGAGGACTGGAAGTGACTCCTTTTAGAGCCCCTCAATGCTTCTCCTTAAATTGGCCAGTGGGGGTCACTGCTGTTGAATGACACAAGGCTCCATCCCTCCCAGGGTTGAGGCTGCAGCTCTGGAGTGCTCCTAGCTCCTGCTCATGGAGTGAGAAGCAGAATCCAAGAATTAAACCCTAGTCTCTTGCACGGCAGCATATTCTGCTACGGCCTAGTTATGGTAGCACATATTTGACTAGATTAGTTTAAAAAAGATTTAGATTGTAGTCACTCAATCTTATTAATTTACTCCGTGATTAGAAACAACATTTTTGGTGAAGGAATGTCTCATGATAGTAAAATATGGTTGCAGTGAAGCCCTGTAAATAAAGCAGTGGATGTTTTACATTATGTGATAGAAATGTATTATTTAATAATATAACCACAAAAGCAGCTTTCATGTATATCATACCTTTCATCCTGCAATATCCCTAATTACCATCCAAACTTAAATTGATGCATATAAACTACACACAGAGATCACTTCATACACAACCCAAATGCAAGCACTTCTATTTAACAGACCGGTCATTTCTCAGGCTTCATCTTTTTTATACCTAGCCTCAAAGTTTAGCTCTGCTATACCCAGTTCTAGAACTAGACTTTTTAACTTGGGATTTTAAAGATCATTCTGTGTCTAATCAATATCTTACTGGTGTGTGGAGGTAAGAAAGTGTAAAAAAAATGTATGAGCCATGTAAAAATCCCCATACCTATGCTTTCCATCTTTGCTTTGTTATTTTATTTTGCTTTGCTATTAATTTGTTTTGTTAATATGTAGGTGTCACTGTCCCCAGAAGTACACAAGCAGTGCTTCACAAGCCTGAGATAATTAAAAAATGCTTGAAACTATCAAGTAAATGTTTCAAACAAGCCTCATACTTCAAGAACTGGAAGTTATACTAGTTTAAGCAGCCTGCACACCTGGAAGTGCTAAGTCAAAAGAAGGGTATCTCCTCCTTCCTTCTTACAGAATTGTGTTAGTGGTGATTATTTTAATAATTGACTTCATAACTCCTTGCCACAAAAAATATTAATGACTTAGAGCCCCATTGCTGCCCTCCGCAGTAATGGTCACTACCTCTAAGATAAAAACATCAGACTGACATTTGTGCTGAAATGATCTGTAGAAACAGAACTGACATTTTAATTAGGTTTCAGAGTAAACACTTTCTAGAGGAAAATGGTTATCTTTCACATCTCATCACAGTCCTCTCTGTTAACTTGACGTGCTGGTCTTGTTTGGTACATTTTTAGTAAAGCGCAACAACTGGAAACCAATTTGCTCACTCTCATCTCCTTAAGGCTAAATTTTAGATTCTGAATTGCACTGTTCTGAGACTTAGGGATAATTTCTGACACTAATCTTCTAGCCCTGGAACTGTAGCTCCAGTCCTTCATCTATTACAAAACACCTAAACCTGCTCCCTGTTTCTGAAACACGTAAGAGATTGTATTGCTCCCTCCCACATTAGCAGGTTTATGGATTTGGCTTTTGAGGAGCTTACAAAGAACTACAAAGAGAAATTGAGACTATTGAGGTATATAACTCATTTAAAGAGCGCAAAGAGGCTCTAATTAAGACTCTGGATATAACAAAGAATAGTTGATTTACTTAGTGGCGTGCAGTGATGCTTTATTCTTTTCAACACAAATGATATTTCACTAAGCTCATGGCTACAGTATTATACTCAACGAGATCTTCATTAGTAAATAAAAGCAAAATCCACCTGTTAATTTTTACAGTTATGACTGGGAGCAGCACAGAGGTTCTTTGAGTTTGTGAGAGTTGTGTATTGTCAAATTTCCAAATTCAAATAGATTAAAATAGATCAATGTGGACTGTTTTCATTAAACTTAACTGAAATTGATTTTCAAGTGATATTAACCACTTTTGATCATCTTGCTTACACCTATAATCCACAGATCACAGTGTACAGGTCTACATACAAGAGCCTGGTTTTGCATGACAGTTTTATTTGAAATATAATAATAATAATAATAATAATAATAATAATAATAATAATAATAATAATAATAATAATAATAATAATAATAATAATAAAGCAATGAAATCATATCTCAGCCTGTGAAGAGGCTTGAAACCTGAACAAAGGTATGGAAGAACACTGCAACTAGCTTCAAATATTAGAGGAAATTAGTAATGTGTAAATGATAAATGATGACACATACAAATTAGATAACTACCTTACTTTGAAATCATAGGAAAGCTAACATGAGAAAGACAAGTTCGTTATGACCCTTGTGGAAGGAATCTTCACCATCTTTGCTCTTGGAGGAAAGAGGAAATCGGTAATCCTGGTTTCTGCACAATGGGTTAATGTTTCTTCCAAAGATCAGACAAGATCAAGATCATGAACAAATCTGACTGGAATGACTGGAATCTGCTGAGACTAAGACATCTGAGTGGACTACAGTTTTTTTGTCCCTGTTTTGTCAGCTTTCTTTACACACTAAACAAAACCCAATGCATTTGTAGAAGTATTCTGCCTGCACCAATGAAAGCCCAAGAGAAGCAAACTTCAGGTGAGAAAAATATTTTTCTATTTGTGCTGTTGGAGAGACTTCAGTGGCATTTAGTTCTGCTTCCAACCCATTGCAGCACGTTGCCTCAGCATCAATAGATTCCAGTCAAAAGAATCACTGAACAACTGAAAAACCAACCTACACATGAGTTATGCAGGGCAATCATGTAGCACACTGACTAACTACACTTGTTTTAAGAAAGCTCACAATATGTAGGAAAAGTGTTAAACAAGGGACTTGGGCAGGAAGAATCCTATTGATAATAGGAGATGATGAAGGTCTGTAACCAGTAGCATGAGAATCAACAGAATCATAGAGGATGGGAAATATACATAAGGGAAAATGAGTGTAACAGAGTGCAAGTAACCATCAAAAGGGCAAAACTTTGTATTTTATTTAGCAGAGCTGAGAAAGTATTAAAAAACAGCTAGAAACATAAGGACAGCATAAGAGTGACCCTGTTCAAATTACTGATGAGAGGGAAGATGCATACCCACCCACTGACAGAGCCCCTTAGGATGCTTTTGAAGACTGTGTCATTAAAGATGTATCAGAACGTGTCAGCACACTCAAAGTGCTAATAAATTTAAGGCAACACAAAGGGTACGAATGATACTGATTGATTAGGTTTCAGCAGCTGAACTTCAGGGTGCAGTACTAACCTGACCCATGCATGGAAATACAACAACATTTTACTTTCTGGGCTTGGATCTCTGTTGTCAGTACTGTCCCTGCCTGAAGAACTGATCAGAAAATACTCAGGTAGAGGGAATGGCACAACCTCCTATTAATGAAGAAGCATGTGTATGTGACAAACACCATTTCATCTCATTGATCTAATTTTGTTTAGCACTGTGTATTTATCTGAAGATCTGGAAGGGACTATGGGGAAAATGAGAAATCTTTCTGAAATTTCAAACTTTTTCATAGCTGACAGTACTCCAGCTGCTTTCCTGAAAGTGGAAAATTTGCCTCTCCAGACATGAAGACCTCATTACACAAACAGAAGCTAATGGTGTGGGTGAGAAGCTGATGAGGGTTATGGTAAGTTCACATATTTGCCAGTGTACACAGCATTACTGTAGCAGCAAAACTGAATAATTGCTAATATCCTAAACCAAGAAACATTACATAGAGTAGAGGCCGCGGAAATGTTCTATAACCAGGATTAATTTACTATCAAAGAGAAAACAATATAGAAGCATAGAAGTGACAGGAAGTTAGATTCTGTTATGGTGGAGGGGTTGTCTGGTTGTCTTTGCTGGCTGGGAAGAAACCACTGGAGAAAAAGAGAAAGCTTGCACATGGAGTACATGACGTTATATTAATGCAGGTTTGGTATGAATGTGAGCCCGTTGTTGGGGTTCTCCAGCAAAGACGATGGGAAAAATGGAACTGGAACTACCTTGGCTTATGCAAGTCATCTGGACAGAAGATGCAGTGGTTTCATTCCTCTTCTCTAATAATAATGGAAAGAATGATTTTAACATGGAAAATGAATGATTTCAGAAGTTTTTTTTCTACTGAGCAGGAAAGACCCATTCACAGAAAGCTCTGTGGCTGAATGAAGCTTTTAATATTGGAAAACTGAGAAAACTCTCATATTGTGTTTGAAGGTATCTTGTCTTCTATTGCATATGAAGAAAATCAAACATTAACTACTGACTAGTTCACCGAGGTAAAGTTAAGAGAAAGAAATAGAAGGCAAGTTACTGCTACCTGCCACTAACTTCAGAAAGCAGTGGCATGTCTGTAATAAGAAGGACCGCTTCAAAAATGCATAATTTTGAATAAACACAGTAACATTTCTCTATTTAACTGAAAAGTGTTGAATAGTTTTACACCAAAATATCTTACTGCTAAAATTATTTTGAGTTCTGTCTATCCTGCAGGATGGCCCAACCATCAATTCCATCTGGTTTGCTATCTTTGCCTTCGGGAAGATGGGGAGAACTGTTAGTATGTCAAATTGAACAGCTAACCATTTTCCACTGTGCAGAGTGAAAAGAGAAGGGTCCTAAAAAAGAAACCTAATACTCCATAAAAGAAGAATTTGGACCATCTTGCTACTTTGGTACAGAAAGCAAATAGCATTGAAAAAAAATAGCTACGCAGCATCCTGAAAGTCAATGAAGACTAAAAATCCATCCCTCACACCATGCTAAACTTCACCGTGATGTCTCAGATGCTCAACTATTATCCCCAACAGGAAGAGCAGCCTTGACTACTTCGTCTGTCAGGAATAGCCTCTGAGTTCCTGAAGTCAGCCTGAGTATCAGTGGGAGTGACAGGTAACTATCAGAGGGCCCAATTACATTCAAACATCCAAGCACACGCAGCTACCACTGAAGCCAACAAAAGTCAACATCTCTCCAGGGAGGAGCAGGCTTCAGAGGGGCAGGGGGGTCAGGCTCTGGTCCTGCTGAACTGAACTCAGGGCAGGGAGCAGCTGAGATACAGTGATCTTCCTGTCTTTTAAACTTGGAGGCAGCAGGGAACTAGCTGGTTGCTCAGTTTTACACCTAATTGCTGTTTTTTCATAAGTGTGGTTGATTATTGATCCAAGGGGTTTTCTGGCAGACACAATCAGCGAGGCAGAGTGGTCTCTGCCACCAGGGGATCAGGTAGCTGGCCTTCTGACTGCTTCGTGCTGCCAGAAAAGCCCAGAGATGCCTATATTAGGGAAAGAATCTGACTCCAGGGATAGGAGCCACGTGAAAATTTTAATATGACAAGGAGAAAATATGAGTTTAATGTACTGAAGCCCAAAGCTGCTGTAAGCTAGTGGATTGCTGACTCAGTTGCTAAACAAAAATCTTCATTTCATTTCATTTCACTGGTGTTAGTCTACTCCTCTTTTTTATCTGAGTATTCAAGCTTTCTAGGAAGTGCCTGCTTTGTGCTAACAAAAGGCCTATATTCTTTGTCAGGCTTCAGAAGAGACATAGCCCTTTCCTATCTGCTGATCAGAAATCCAATAAAAATCCCTGCATGTTATTCCCAAGATACCACTTTATAGTTCCTATAATATCAAATTAATTTCCCCAACTTTAAAATGCATGAGCTATCTCCTTATTGACTAAGGCATACTTTGTCACAATTTGGGGTCACATTACCCCTATATCATGACTAAGGCAATAAATGTGACATTATTTAAATGCTGGTGGAGTTCTATAAATGATTTCGTGTTTCCCTATATAATTAGGATGCCAACAGTTACAGCTAGCGAGGTGAATAAACTGATACCCATATTCCAAGGGATCTACCCTGTGCAAATGGAGTGGTTTGAGAATGAGCTAAACTCTGCAGGCAAGGTGACTCATAACCTTGTCCACTGGAGCACCCGAACCCAGCACCGATTAGAGATAAGGTACTAACGTAGCGAGACAAGTGGTCTGCTCAGGTGTGGCAACCCTGCTCCAGAGGGGCTCATGCCCACATAGCACTGGGTTTTTGGACATCTGCAAGACACTCTGCTCATGCTACATCTGAACACATGGGGCCCAGTCTGAATCCTACCACCAGTGGAAAGAGTCCCATTGGCGAGCTGGCCTCAGCCTTAAAAAGTCACATCTGTTCCTCAAGGTAGCCCTGCATCAGGGTGGATCATTCAACATGCACTGCAGAATGGCTTCTTCACATCTCCCCACTAATTCCCCAGCTTCCACGGCATACCGTGTGTGCAAGGCCGCCTTTTGCTTGTTATATTTTAGGCTCAAGAATGCACCTTCTTTACAAGGAAAGAATTAAAGCACTGTAAGTGATTGGGGCCTAAAAGGAAAGTGAGACTTACAGGTACCTGACTTGATAGACTCAGGTTTGCAGCAGCTGACTTTTTCTTGCTGTTGGTGCTGTTTGCGTTGTTCCCAGCACTGCTGTTCGAAGTGCTGCTGGTGGAGTTTTTCCTTTTTCTCCGTTTGGTTGTCGGTTGTCTTGTGGGTTCTGCTGCAATAAAATGGTGAGAAGCAAAGAAAATGGAAAATGTTGTAAAGTGTGTGCTAAACTGAACCACCAGTAGAAGTGTTGAAATACTTTTTTCATCTAGTTTTACGTTCATAAGTTTACTACTACTAGTAGTAGTTAGTTTAGATTTAACATATGAACCTTGGAATACTATTTGGAACCAAACCAGTGGAATCTGCTTTCAATTTTATATAATGGACTAATGAAGTTTATTCTCCCAGATTATCTATAAAGACACATGGAGGCATTCTACCAATGGGGATATCATAGTAATTATCATAATGTTAAAAGGGGCTGTGTAACTTGCTGAAGTTTTTGCTAAAGAAAAATCCAGATCTTAGTCTGATGTAGATTACAGCCTCAGCTGCGTTGGCCAGAGACAAAGGAACGAGGCAGGCAGCTTTCTGCCCTATTGCTGCCAGTGATACAACAAATACCACAGAATTCCCTTCCGGCTCTGGTGTGGGCTTCATCTTTAAAACTGACACTCCCAAGGAACATGTTAAAAAGTACTGAATGCCATTTATTTGCAAATCTTCCAAACTTAGACCAAACTGGGACAATTGCATAATTTGTCCTAAATTGGAGTAGAACAAAGGTAGCAGTTGTACTTTGCAAAATTTGGCCTGGGCATCCATGTAAATAGTCTTAAATACGCAAATCTTTAATAATCTGTAAAAAGGGAGAATTATTATTTTCAGGTAAGAGAAAGGAGATTAGGTCCAGGCCTGTAAATAACATTATATTAGACTCAAAGACAATTAATTATGAATTGTAGCTGTAATTTCAGAGTCACAGCGGGAAGCTGAATTACACAAACTATGAATTCTAATGGAGCCAGTAGGCATTTTGTATTCTATCTACATGTATTTTTGAACTAAATTATGTCCTATGCACAGTGGATCCATTTGAACGTGCACATTTATAAAACTTGGTTTACATTGTGTTGCATCAGACTGAAATCATGCAAAATCAAAATCATTTTCAAGCTTAATTTTGGAACAGTATTAATTCTTATTATTTTCCTTTGTAAGTAAATCTGCACCAAAATTTCCCATTGTTTCCATATTCACTTAATTATAAAATAAATTAAATGCTAGAAAACAAACATACCTGGTGGGGCCACCATTCTCTGCCATTTTTGAAACAAGCAAGTCTTCAAGCAGTCTCGAGGACTTAGATTGTAAGTTTTATGTCTTGACATCAGTTCCTGCATTGGCTCCAGTATTACACACAACTGGAAGAAAAAGTCAAAATCGAATGAATTCACCCAATCAAAGATTCAGTTGATCAGTATTTACATAGCTGGAAAGTATATCTTCAGCTTTTAAATTTTATTTTTTACCCTAGCCAACACAGTATGCCTCCTACAGCTCAGTTTAATCTGCACTGGGATTGCAGGACCAAAACTCTGAACTGAGACAACTTTTTGCTCACTATTTGCTACCTGAGGTATTTTTTTGGAGAGCAGAAAACTGTCATGCTTGATTGGCATAGCTGTAAAGATGAATTAATAAATCATAAAATGCCCATACCAGCTTCTCATTCCAGTATAGCAAGATGTACACATAGTGATCTTCTGACCTGCTGCACCCACAATGAGGAGTTCTCAGGAATGAGGCTTTAAAGAAAATCTTTTATCTTGCTATTTCATGCAAAATAATTCAAATAATTTTGTTGCCTTCTTGTTACAAGGACCATACATCCTCTTCCCATCACAAGTATAATGACATGTCCAAGAAAAAAGCATTTTATTTTCCTTGTCAGCTTGAGTGCTCTATTATGTTGAAGCTGAACATTTCTGAAGCAGACCCCTTCTTCAAATACAGTTGCTTCTTATACATTTTCTATCTGCTCACTTAATAATTAAAATCACTGTTCACTGCTTTTTGCTCCTGTTAGCACAGCAGATCTAGCATAAAGAACGGAGTGAACTGGTTTCTATTCCCTCCTGTTTATCACCAAAGAATCATTTCCAGTCAGTTAAACCTTATGCAAAGCCACAGAAGACAACAGAATTGCACATATGTAATTGAGGGCTTACCCTCATTTGCAGAACCCTTGTTTTTTGGTCATCCTACATAAGAAGAAAAAATCCCGATTGACCCTTGGCTTCTACCTGAAATTTGCAGGGCTGGCACACAGGAGGAAAAGGTTCCTTCCTTGTTAACTGAGCACACTTGATAAGGAAATAGTTGACACAGAACAAACATAGAGCCCACATGTCACTTTTAGAGACATTTCTCAAAGCAGAACTGCATTTAAAAGCAGGGAAGGTTTGGCTTTTTACCAACAGGAGGAGGGCAACAAGTTGGTCAAATTATTAGAGCTCAGAATGGGCACTGCAGGCAGGCATAACGTAATGTGACTCTTGATCTGAGTGCAACAGTCCTTTACTGAATTTTTAGTAGGTCTTGCTGACGGAGCACCTTGGATTTATTTCAGCAGGTGATGTTTTCCTTCCATGCTTCTACAAACGTGTAAGACATGAAGCAAATTCTTCTCTCTGGGCTGCACAGCTGATCAATGTTTGTTCCAGTCTCCCCATGCACACGCTACTCTCATTCACATAAACAGAGATTCCGAGCATGCAGGAAAAATAGCTGAAAGGGAGCTGCCATGAGGACTTAAAGATGAATTCAGAATTTAAATATTATTATGTATTGACACTATCTTCTGATGAGCCTTTCATTAAGAGCAGTTAAAACAAAGATAACATAAAGCAGCAGGGAGAATTAAGAGCTTCAGAATGAAGAATTATTTTTTTCCAGCTGCAGAAATTGAATCTGCAATTGGCTCATTGACTTTTTTCTTACATAGACTTCTAAAATATATTTTTTGTACACAAATATCTGCAAGGTAATCTAATAGACAGAGAGCTTCTATCATAGTGTGTACTCTGGGCTCAGCCTTTCCTCTGGTTCAATGTTCTACCAAAAATTAAGAACATCAGGTTCTGAAGCACATGCAGGATCCAGTTTGTGCTGTGAAAGAGATGTTGTATTTTGAGTTCTTCAATTTATTCTGAAACCTGCAGGCACTCGCTCAGGTTTTGTGAATGTGTGTGTGAGAGAGAGGAATTTGTGATTATAATCTACACCATTGCTTCGGTTCTCAAAAATCTGTTTCTGGCAGGGCAGCCTAAATCGTGTCATTATGCGCAGATACTAACTAGTATGAAAAAGATAGCTGTAATAATTCTTAACAAACTAGTTAGCCTGGGCAGAGCACTACACTCACACAGTTCTACTGCTGCTGGGACTAAAAGTATGTAAATATACACATAGGGTCTTCCAAGATTTCCTTAGGGACACTTTATTCCTGACACATTTACTCCTCTGTATATATTTATTGTTGGCAACAAAGAGAATGTTTCTTCTTTATCATCTGGCAAAGATGCTTCCTATTGTGTACAAGCTGTAATGTGCACTGAGAAGAACTATGCCGTCACTGTAGTCTGTAGATAACTTGGTGCTAACTTTATCTGCTTATAATCTCCTTCCTTTCATACCCAAGATTAAAGTTGGATATGGACCCAAAACACAGCAAGGCTGACTGATGTCACACACATGGATTCAAAGTGACAGGCACAGGGGCCCTGCACTGCGACATGGGACATGCTCATCTTCTTGATATCTAGGAGCTGTACAGGCTCGCGTGAATTCCTCTTCTGGTGCTGGGGCTGAGGAATTCCCAACCAATTTCTCCCTCTGAAGTCTGCAAATTGTAAGGTCAGATGCTCAAGTAACAGGAGGACATTGCACTCTATAGTGACAAGTCCGTTTTAAATGTGTCTAGCTCATGAGAATTGGACACATTCGTAAAACGAACTGGATTAACGATGATTGATATTAAATCTCACAGTCTTTTTCTGTGCCCTTCGAGACCTACTTGAAATCCAACATGACTCAAAACCAAATCCCTGAAAGAGGAAAAGATCGTGGTCCAATTACCTTAAGTCTGAGGCATCTGCCAATGACAATCTGTATCTTGTTTTTTTGCAAAGAGCTAGACAAAAAATGCTGGGAAAAGATGCATTTAATATATGGGTTGGCCAAAACCACAGAGTCACAGAGTGGCTGAGGCTGGAAGGGAGCTCCAGAGGCCATTTGGTTCAACCCCCTGCTCAAGCAGGGGACTTGAGCAGCTTGCCCAGGACTATGTCCTGAGACCTGCCACCTGCCATCTTTAACTACTCGTGAGCAGGGTAACTGGCAGACAGGTTTGTCTGTACTATTTTACCGAGTGACTCCTTAAAACAAAGCTAACAAAATGTTTTACATACTCCTACATTCATTTGCATACAGAAGAAGCCCGAGGCATCAACTGCCTATTCCCCACAGACCACCTCATCTCAGTCTGTAAGATTCCATTTCAAAATATCTATTTTAACATTTTTCAAGGATTGCGTAGTATTAAAATATACAAGCCTTTACTGTAGCACTATAATAATAATATTTAGAACACCAACTAAACCAATCTCTTCTTCAAGCATTTTCTGCACAGCTCAGAACCAGTCACCCAGGAAAATACCCTAAAGACTTAAAGACTGCAGGGCAGTGACAGTGTATGATCACAGAAATAATTTCTACATTTCTAGGGACCCAGAATTCTTAATAGCAATGCTTGACAAGGCATGAGTTAGACATTTCCATGCTCCACATTTAGACAATACAAAAGGTGGGACTCGTTTGCCTGCACACAGGGTCTCATGCCAGCTGAAATGCCATAGATTGCGCTGGATCGGAGCCAGATGGTCTCTCTTGCTGTCCCAGAAAGACACAAGGATCCGTGTGGATGTTTCAGGCACTAGAAGGTGTCTTAAGTGCTTGGGCATCTGAACTAAGCCTGAAGTTAATAGGAAAAATATGCTTCTCTGGCTTTTAAATCTCTGAAGAATGAGTATCATAACAGACGATACACTTTCCCTCTCCAGTGCTAAAACATCCTGAAAGATCTTGACATTACTCGTATTAGCCCAATGTGATTAGATTTGGTTTCCAGTCATGTTTTGTTATTTGAACTCATCACCACGGTGTCTGACCACTGCTGCAGAACCATCACTGCTTCACTGTGAGTAGCACTGAGCTGGATTTGGTCCTGGAGTAGACCACAGTGCTTTAGAGCAAGACAAGTCATTGGCTTGAAAAGTCCATGTTGGGTGCCCAGCATCCACTGGGACATACATGCATGCATTTTGGCATTGTATAGAGTGTCAGCGACTTTGATAGAGTTCCATATGGATCTTATATCCAATTCATCAATTACAGGGCTGAGATCCAACTTGAGAAAATGGTAATGTTATACCCTTGGGGCTCAGGGAAGTGAAAGTAGGGAACATAATAAAGCACGTGGCTTTCTGCATTAGTAAGGCACACATCTGGAAGGATTTGATTTATTTTATTTTTTTAATGACTTTTTTTTTTTTAGAGGAGACTAGAATTTATAGGTTTCAGAAAGGAGTGTGTTTTAGGAAGGAAGTTATATGAGGAGATACTGGAGGCATTGCAGACAGAAGTTAGAGGGTTCTGAGAATATGGATCCACAGAATAATTTCCTGTAGCACTTCAGTTATCAGCAGAGCCAAAACCTGCCTGCATCAGTACGGGGTCAGACCCAGCTCTGAGACCACTACAGTCACACCGAGAATGTATTCAGCTTTATGATTGTTGTTCTGATGCTGGTTTTCTATTCTATTCTGAGAAAGGATGTCTGTTCTGACAGCACTGAGGATTAGCAGAAAGACCAATGTGAAAAATCTCTTTTGCTTTACTTTTGTATGGCATACAGAAGCTTATGTAGTCTATCAGTAATTTAATTTCTGCACACCCTCTTCAGTGAAACCTCTTGTCTCCATCAGACTTTTTACGATTCCTATAGTGAAGGATTCATGCGCTCCTGGTGATGATGCTGCGGTTCTGCCAGCTCTGAGCTGCAGGTGGCAGAGCTGACCCAGCTAACAATCTCTCCCCTTGCTTCCATGCCACAGAGCACAAAAGAACTGCATTGTTTCAGTCATTCAATGCCTTTTGCATTTTAAAGAGAATTCAGTGGGACTCGAGACTTGCAATACTTATGCGGTGAGGCTGACATAATCCCATGCCGCTTTCTTTAAAGAAGGAAACATATTTGGTGCTGGACAGCCAAGCCCTAGTCTACCAAACAAAGCAGTTTTTGAGAACTGCGTCTTCCCATCATTACCACTTTTGTCCATATAAAGCAAAAGTTTCACTAGCTGTAAGTGAAAAATGGAATTTTCTAAAATTCCATGTAGATGACACTTAAAAATGTTAATGTATGATGAGGCTACATCAGTTTTTTCTGAAACAAACCAGTGAGGAACCTAATGGCAATGAGCCTTCCCTGAAGTTCCATAAAATTTATTTTTTAACTGTTTGGTGCTTGAAACTTTTCCTGGTTGAATGCCTGTATTAATCACTCAAAAACTATGGAAACTGTTGAATAGTCACGGCTCATAGAGATTTACAACCCTTCATGGAAGTGACAAGAAACATTTCAATGGGAGAATTCATCACTGTCTAATGTTTGGGAAGGATGTTGACAGTGAAGGTATACCTGGAATAGATGGTGCAGCCTTGGTGGGGTTCAGTGCTTTCTTCCTGAGCTCGTTTTTTTCTCCTCCACAAAGATTCTGAGTTATTAACTAATGAGTCAGAAGACAATAACATTTTATTTCTACGCTGAGATGCAGTCTTTCCTCTGCATACACTACTCATGTTCTAGAGAGAATAGATCCAGGGATGGGAATAGTTGTTCTGGCCCCAGAGCATTTCCCTGGGAAAGGTCCCACTGACTTCAGTGGGATGGGACTTCGGAAAAGAACTGAGATGTCTTTGCATGCTGTTTTATGGTTAACCACAAATACCTATTTTCAGAGGTCCATGACATGTTACTGATCTATCTGCAATGAGGCAGGGGACACACTACAGGTATTTTTTCAGCCACTGTAGAAGAGCCATAGCTGAAGGTGTGACTGCCAGGGGTAATGTCAAGTACTCTGCACTCCCTGCAGGGTGGTACTGAAACAATTGTGCTTTGCTGCAGTCTTCAATATGGTTCATTCCTTGGAAATAGAAATAGGGTAGGCTTATAGCCGAGTTTAAATTTCTTCGCTCATGCTTATTTTTCAAAATTAATGTAAGCATCATTCCTCTGCAGAACAGAGGGAGGACTGAAAATTTCCTAGGAACATATTGCTGCTTCTTTCACTGGCCGGCTTGCAATTCACTGCTCAAAATAGCTCGTGTTTTTTAAGAATCACATGTGAATACAGAACATTTCCATCTTAAAAAACATCTTTGCTTTCCATTAAAAACATGGAGATATAAATGAGAAGTTCATTTATTTATTTATTTATCTCTATGAACCACAAAAAATGATTTTTTTTTTCTGATTTTTATTTTTTTTACATACTTGCTTTTCTGGAGGGGATTGCTTTTGCTTTGTTCTAAGCTCATGCACAGTATGTCAAGACAAATTTAAGTCTCTTCCATCAGTGCATTTCAGTGGATCAACTATATCCATGCTCCTTCCCTACATGATACACCTTAAGCCAAAGTAAGTGTTTTTAAGATTCCCATCACTCCTGCTACCCGCTTTTTGAAGAGCCAGGTACCCTCCTGCTGAGATGTGGAAACTAATAAGAAATTTTCATTGTGTGATCAGTGTGCAGTGCATTTCTGGCTTTGCTAAACAAATTACCAATTCAGAGATTTTGCAGTACTTAATGCAGCAAGCAGCAAATTCAGTAGCCACTTTGATTTAAATTATAAAAGTAGCCCATTGAACCTGGCTATTCAAAATCCAGTCTTTATAGGATCATTTACTTCAGTGATGATACCTTAAATGATCCTTGGGCCGGAATGAAAGGACAGCTCTCAACCCCAACAGCTTAAGTAGTCCAATACCATGGGCTAATCCCTGACTTGTTTGTTGTGACTACTCTTCTCTCTCTCCATTTTTCTGATTCCTTCCGTGCCAAAGATTTTTAAATTGGCAGTGTATAAGCAGATTGAAGTTCCTGGTTTTGTTACAAAGGTAAGGAATGATATGAGCTTTCGATATCCAGAAGGAGGTGAAAAACTGCTTGTAAATATGGTATAGGAACACGTACTATATTTACTCCTAAATTAAATATACTTACTTTAAACAGACAGTAATGAAAAGGTTTAAAACTGTCACTGAAATTTCTTTCTTTAGGCTTTGACTTAAAATTTCATTGAGATGAATGTGTTTGCACCTTTCAAAGAAATTGTTTAAGACTAGTTCAGGGCTCAGCAAGACAGAACTGCATCAGCTTGAACTTGGCTCATATTTTAAGTATGTCTCCAAAACCATATGGAGTGGATATTTTGTGTTAGCTTTAAAAAATGCAGGATGAGTTTCTGCAGCACAGTTCTGTAGCAAGAGCAGATTCTGGGACAAGTTCCATAGCCTGAGATTTACTGGGTCCAGGATATGCTTAATAGCCATCACTCCACACAGGGTAGGGTTCCACGTTTTGTGACTGCTCATCATGCTGAGTCAAGAAATATTTATATTTGCAATTACCTAAGAAACTAGGAATTAGAATTTCCAGCTTAACACTTGCAATATTAATGATCATTAGCATCTAAGCCTTATTATTTATTATTTATGCAATGCTAGAGATATACACGGCTATTTTACAAACTACTGAGCCCCTCATTCTGAAGAGATTCCTATCTCAAGTAGATAAGAAAGAAAATACTAAGCCAGGGGTAATTTGGCAACAATAAGGTATGCACATGAAAACAACAATTTCATGTTGCGATCTACAAGTCCCTTGAGGACTGCTGATATATATTTAAATGGTTCTCACGTGTTGTCACTTGAAAATATGACTGTTTTGCTATGCAGATTGCCTGCTGCACATTAAGCAAAATGTCATTCATTTCATTGATAATTTGGTTATTTAGGAAACAATATGAGATCAATTCTGCTGCAAATCTTCTGGAATTCAAGATTTCTTCTCTGTGTGCTGCCAGCCCTGCAAGATGCAGTGGGATGACATGCAACTACTGAAGCTCCATGCTGGATTCACTTGTAAATACTCAGCACTCAGTAATGTTTATTCATCCTATGCTCTGCCCTGAATGCCAGTCTAGGACTCTCCAGTTTCTCACTAACACCCAGAGGTAGCAAATGATTTCTCAATAATGCAGTATTCAGCTGCTCAATTGCTCCCAAGCTACATAGCTCATCATGTTTTTACACTGCTCTGTATCTGCAGCCATTTCAATTCCCAGCAACAGCGAGAATGGAAAGAAGCAGCATTCATTTCAGGTAAGTCTAAGCTTAAAAAAAAAAAATAAATGTATTTTTCCAGACAAATACGATGAGTGTGTAGGAAAGAGAAACAGTCCCTAACACTGCACAGCTATGCCCAGCACTGCAGCTAATTCTCACTAGTGTGTGGGACCCCTATTTCATTTCTCTCTCCCTTCTTCCCTAAGAGAGCTGTTAGCTAACAGCTTCCACCAGTGCCCTCTCCTGTCTGCACCCTGGCACAATGTAGGTGATTACAATAACTGCTAGCTCTCCTGGCCATTGATTCTGCCCTTCTGAGTGGTGGCAGCAGTGACAGCATCACAACCGTGAGCTGACCACGAGGACCCCAACCTCCCTACAATTCCAATAGCTTCTCCCTCCTCTCCTGCATCCCATCTGGGACTCCATCTTTCTCACTCCCTGTGGTGGTGAAAGGGCTGTGGGTTCAATGCTACTGTAACCAAAAAGGCATTGCTGAAAACTCCCTACGTCGTGCAGAACTGCTGCGGAAACGCTTGGCAGACAGCTGAGCGCACCCTACCCTGAAGAGAACCTCATCCAAAGGCCTCCTTGGTGTACATATTGGACAAAACTAAACATTTATTACCCTGGACAGAAGCAGTCTTACTCACATCTTCAGCTCATTATGTAAAGAACTCCATCAACCACCTTAAAGACCCCACGTAATGCGTGCTGTCCTGGACAGCTGTGCCCTCCTTTCCCTGTCCGAGGGCAAGCACTAATGCAGGAGGTGTGTTTGTGGAGATGAGTTTGACATCTGCCTCATTTAGTTATCTCTTTGGCACCGTGTTCATTGTTACAGTAAGTGCTGGAATTAATTCTGGTTTGCAATACTCTTAAACATTATAAAAGTATCTTAGGCCCACCAGCCATTGCTATGACTATCTGATAAACCTTTCCCCTCAGACTTTTGGAAAATGTAGCTCTTATTATCTTCTTTGTGATTTTGCTTAATCTTTCTATTTTGATCTGCAGTTCATGGGTTTAGAAAGGGGCTTTATTGTTTGTATTTATGTTTCTTTCTTTCCTTCTTTGAAGTTTTAATACTGTTTTTTAATAGATTTATATTTTTTGGACTCTTTGCAATGAACTTTGAAACTTCAGATTTTCCACCCTTCCTCAAGTTACCCAGACATTAAAAGAATATCCTTTCAGTAAATGTTCCTTTTTCCCATTCACCCTCTATACAACAGGGAGATGTTCTGAAAAACACTCCCTTCAGTGGCATCACAACAGTGCTGCGAGATTTTAATATTGTTGTACCAGCTGAACTCATGCCTTTTTCTACCTCCTACACCAAAGTGAAGAGTGAAGGTTATCTGGTTCCTTTTCTTCCCAGATGACAAATCAGGCAAAGTAGGGGCGGTTGGCTTTCATACTACGTGCACTTATTACTGCAATCCCTATGGCAGAGGCAAACTGCATCCAACTGCGGTAGTTCAGCTAATGAAAACAAAAGGACATGCAGCAGAAGTCTCATCTTCCTCCTGACAGGCTTAAGGCTGAAGGCTGTGAAAACCCAGAATCTGAATAATTCATTACCTCTTTCTTGTGGACCTTCCTGGTGGAATCTGGCCTCACCCAAATTATATGGATTGGCTGGTGTTTTCTGCAGTGAGGTCAGCCTGCCTGAGCCTGCTCCTCGAGAGGAGATCCTAACTGCAGGAGAGGATCAATACATCACATCACCAGCCTGCATCATAACGAACGTCTCGTACAGACCATCGTATTATGAGATTCTTCCCTCACAACTGTTTGTATATTTAATGATCAATAGGCAGGATTTGTGTCTTACACATCTCTGATCAGAACTGAGCTCTGAAATGATTTTAAGAGAGACCATAAAATTTATATTTGTAATTTAATTTAACTTTAGTGTTAAATTATATTGCAAAAGTGCATCATGTTGACTGCATGATATAATTCTTTATACTGCACTTGGTATAGCACGGAGTGTCAATTTCAGAGAGCCTGTCTGGACAAAATTAAATTTTAATGTAAATAGGAACATATTCATTGATTTCAGCCTATGTTGGATTTGGATGTTTTTTCACCATTATATGAGGGCTACGGCTGGTCTATAGTAATTATGGGGAGGAGCTAAGCACTTTGGACCAAATACTTGTCCTGTGAACTAATCTCTTTTTCCTACATTGGATTGTAGGTTAGGAATCGACACAGCTACCCAATAGCTGTTGTTCTACCTCACTGCTTCAATGGCCTGCTGCAAAGCACATGGCATTTGAAAGCTTTCTTAATTTCATTTCCTCTAGATAGTTGAAAAATCATACAGCTTACAATTTATTCCCATTTCATTATTATTGCCTCTTCTCCTAACATAATCACCACTTTTATTTCTTACGTAGTACTGAGTGAAGGGCGAAACAAGAGTAACTTCTGAGACTGCTGTACACTTCAAAAGATGTTCCTCTCTGCCAAGTGCAGATATTTAATAATCAGAATTCCTTAATAATCCACCATCACAGCCAGTCCAAATAGTATCTTTAGGAAACAGCATAGGAAAAGTCTATTTCCCTGTTTGCCATCTCCCATCACTATCATGTGTGATGTTGCTGCATGACATTTCCTTCCTCTCTATTTCTCCAAAGGCAAACAAGCTACTATTCAGCAGTTCTGAGTCAAGTCCTAACACCTGATATTTCTGATATGCAAACTGTTAGCTTTTTCTATTTGTGCAACAATGAGACCTTATCAGTTTTGCTGCTTTTCATTTTGACTATGAAATGCATCCACTATCACTCTTCACCTGTGTCCCTGGCAGCTCCCTTAGGTTCAGATGGAAAAAGGGACGTTGTTTGCCTTGTTCAAAATACTGCTGATCCAAAACAAATCACAGCATTATAAAAAAGATCAAGAACACAGGGACTGCATTTGAATGCTGGCAGTTTTTAGTGTGCAGCTATATTACAACTCAGAAATAAGTTTAGGAATGTTTTTTGTGGTGAAATGGTCTGGAGACGGCAAATGCTGCCTTTGAGCTACTGAACAATAGGAAAGGTTATGCCTTGCCAAAATACAAGTCTGAAAATGTAGTGTTGCAGTTGAAGATTTAGTTTAGTGTGTAATTTTTTGAGAATACTTCAAAACATGTGCCACACATGAAGACACCCTTTATTCTGCAAAACAAAACATTACTATATGCCTTTGACTTTACAAATTCACTTTTTTACATTGCACTACTTCCAGGTTTCCTCGTACAAGAAATCAGCTTTCCTTCATTCAACAGATACACATGAAGATTCATACATTCTGAGGCATACCACAAATATGATTCATCCTTCAGACTAACATGTACATAGCAACTCTAATCTTATTTACAACCATGCAAAAATAAAGCTTTTTCCAGAGTATAAGCAGCTAGCTCTTCTGTGTCATGAATCTGTTCCCCGTCCATATAAAATCCTCTTGTTTCTATACTGCAGCTCAAGCACAAATGCAGTGTTTTTCACATAACCAGTTCTATTTTTAGCCTGAATTGTAGGAAGTCTGCAGCATTAATAAATGGAAGAGAAGTACAGAACTACACCGCATGGTAATGTGCCAATGCAAAAGCTAGCTTGGCCTTTAGCCAATGAACTGTGGTTAGACGTTAGAGCAATGAAAGTAAAAACACCACTTATAATGGAATGATTAATAAGCTGACAAACTTCCATGCATTTATTTCATACTTTTTGAATGCCAACCTTATTAATACCAACATATTTTTTATTTTATTAGTCATATCTCTCAGCTTGAAACATAGATATATACATGCATGTATATATATATTATATATGCAGTGGAGGTTTCCTTAATTCTGCATTTGAATAGAAGGGAACAATGTAAGAAGCAGATGATACTTTGCCGTGCAGAACTTGACACAGGAAAAAAAGACTAAAGAAGAGCTTTTCTTTATAAACTAATAAAGCAACTCCACTAGACACTAAATCTATTGTTTCATGATTTTCTCTCCTATTGACTCTGCAGTTCCCTTGTTTGGTATCAAAATTATGAAAGCAAAAATCCTCCAGAGCCTTTACTCAGAGGACAAAAGTTCACAGTTCTTACAGGGACACAGTATTCTGTAATCTCTCCACTTCTCACCCAATCTACAAAACTTGTCCCAGCACAGTTACACGGTGGACAGATGGATGTTTATATAAAAGACCTTGTGCCTCAATAAAATTCCATTTTGGGGTTATATAAAAACAGCAATTACTGGAAAATGGAACTTTTTAATTAAACGTATTCAAAGAAAGTAGGGATTAATGACTTTAAAGTAAAGAGTATTTAATGCTTACCATCATAAATCATCCACTAGTGAAGCTGTATTATCACCATCAGCCAATGATGCTTTTAAGTATTGATAGTGTGTGCATTAACAATGCTTTAAACTGTCTTTGTAACAATATAGTTAGTAATACAACTAACATATACTTTGCCTTGAAGTTTGCATTCAAAATCATATTTTAGTAAACTTAATGCACAGCAGAAACCTCAAAAAATCATGATACACTTTGGATATGGCTAGCTTATATGAAGCTGGCCCAGTGAATTCAATATAAAGAACATTTTAATCTTTTTAGTAATGCTGAAATAGTAGGGTATGGTTCCTGATAATTGTACCAGAAAAAATGTAGAAAAACTGACCATCTGATTCTCTGATTTGTAGGTAGGAAGGAAATTGTTATTTTACACCTCAATTAAATACACGCCATAAAAACATGTGCAAAACTATTTACTGGTTCTGAATTTGTGCCTGCACAGATCAGAGCCTGGGTCGTGTTCATAATAAAAATCAAGCTCTGCCTCTGTACTTCACACAGATCAAATACTATACAGTGTGTACAGAAACCCACGCACAAAAGTCTAAAGAAAAAGAAACAACGCTAGGTTTGTTTTCCTGTTAAGAATTCTATTCAGGTACAGCAAAATCAATACTGTTCCTCTGACTGTACACAGCGTACCCGAGCTGTTCTGTCAGGATCTATACAAAAGCAGGGCTGGGATTTAAGGTGGGTGGACGTGACAGGGAGGTGTAACACCGGCACATGCTGCCCTGTGTCCTGGAGCGGCTGCACCTCGTCATCCCATGGGGTCATCGCCACCAGGGCCAGGCAGGGAAGGCAGGCCCAGGGAGAGGCACCCAGAGGCCCTCCTGGGAGGGAAGGTGCCACCACACAGCCAGACAGGGACAAAACAGCCTCTTGTCACTTGCCCACACTGTAGCATAGCCAAGATGGAAAGGTGGTGAGGTACCAAACCAACAGCCACTACACATTTAGAAATATCAGATTGCCCAATCTGCCTGCTATCTTCATAAATTAGACACTGAATTGCTCAATAGCCTTAGAATACGTGATGTTGTACCTCCACTTAGCCTCTCCTGCATTAATCTTCTGTGACGTGAAATGACTAAGATCCACGCTCCCTCTTTCCCACATGTAGGTACAGAAGTGAGCTACAAAGCTAACAGGAATAAATAAACTTCTTAACCCTTTGCCTGTTTCTGTTTTCCATCCCTGGTCTTTTACACACCCACCACGTGGTAATTCCTGAGGTGCACCAGCACCATCAGATGCTTCTTGTTGCAGCTGATGTCTGGTTTTGATCTGTGTCTTGATATGTCTGCACTGAATTTCTGGGTTACTTGTACAGGTGAAATGGAAAAAGGGTAGAGCAATAACACGCAATTGTTTCACAAAAAGAAACCTTTCAGTGGTTGTCAAATTACTTAATCCACAGACTACTTAGATGAATAACTGAGCTGCCAGCTGAAAAGGAAATATATTTTCTGGGAAGTCTTTCAAATTCATCCATTCATTTGAAGTTCTCAATAACAGCAATATTGAAAAAGGTCTTCTGTGTGTGTATCAGTGCTACAAGCTGCACTGCAGCGCTGCTCCCAGTGCCGATAACTGTGCCTCTGGGGCTGCCCTCAGCAGTACAGCCACCCTGGCATGAAGGCTCCTGGATACCAGCGATGCAGAGAGCTCTTCTTGTAGAAATTAACTTGACCAGCTCAAAGTTTTTCTCAAAAATATCTGACAGCTTACTTTTGTATCCACATGCTTCCTGCAGGATGAGGTATCACCTGCCAGTTCCACTCCTGCGTGAGATCAGCTATCACCAAAATCAGTTTAAAGACCACAACAAACGCGCAGTTAATTTGACAGAAATTTGATTTTGCACGTGTCTGATCCAGGGTAGGTTTATCTTGCTTGGTGATCGCGTGCACAAAGGGCCAGTACAGATGGGGATGGCCCCACAGCTCTGGTGGGTGCATTCGTGCCCGCAGGTATGTGGGTGAGGACTATCGGCCGTCCCTCAGCGCGTGATGGAGTGGCACTGTGCTCATGTACGTATGGTGACTGCAGGTCCTGTTTACTTTCTGTGGTGACAAGGAGCTTGAGTACTTGGGCAGGCTTATGTTTCTGGATCAGGAACCCAAATCTTTGACTGTGTGCAGATAGCACTGTCTGTACATGACTTACACACACAGGCAGTGTGCAGTGCTGCTGGCTACTCTGGGGGCAGTGTAGATGTGGTTTCCAGAGCAGTCACCATGTTCCTGGAAGTTCACGAGACACGGGATCTGTGTGGCTACAAGGACAATTATGCTTTTACTTTTAATACTTTATTTATAAAAATATTTGCCATTTGCATTTTCTTATGTGAGCAAGGCAATGCGAATTTTACTCCTGGCACATGGCTTTGGTAATTTGGCTATGCTAACACATCAATTTTCTTCAGGCAGTTCAGTGCTTTTAGAGAGAGCAAGGGCGGATTTTGAACTTTTCTGCTACTGTGATCACAGTAATGTATCCTCTATCTTCAAAACAGCTTTTTAATGTGTTCCAGCCAGGATTGAAAATATCACACAAGTCACAGAACAATCGTCAAATTCTCATTATCACCACTAGTGTCAGGAGAAGTCAGTTTTACAGGGAAGGAGTTACTGGGACCTTAAGACTCCTGTGGTGTTCTCATATTTTTTTTTCGGAGAAAATAACCTCCTGGTAGAGCATGCGGCATCCAGAAAGGCCTTCCAATGGTTCCCTGAACTACTCTGTGTCCCATCTATATAATAAGGAAACTAATAATTCCATAATTCAAAATGGGTACTGTGAGGGTACTTTCTGCTCTTGCCAAACACCGGTTATGTCTCAGTGAAATGGAAACCACTGGGCTCGGTTTGGCAGTAACTCAGTAACATGTAATGGCCTATGATATAGACAAAGTCGGACTTGATTCTCTGCTGATACCTTATGTCTTTTAACACCATCTAGCTATGAATCAGTGGTGCTTTTATAAGAGATTTTGAGGTGTTCTGATATTGTAAGAACTGAAAATTGAACTGTCTAAGCAATTGATAATTTTTACTGCATTTGTTTAAGGAACCCTGCTAATTTTTATAATCATGTTCCAAAATACTGTTGTATTCAACTCCAAAGGAAAGGACATGGAAAATTATTCTCCTCTTTTCTTTCTTTCTTTTTTTTTTTTTTCCTTCTTTTTTTTTTTTTTCCTACAGCTAAAACAGTCTCTAAATATGGGACAGAATTTGCAGCTTTTGTGTGTCATCTCACAGAAGAAGTCATTTATCACCAAGTTAAATTTCTGTGCAAATGTCTTTTGACTTCCACAGCCATTATCTTTTGTGGCACAGATTGTTAAGTGTAATTATTATCAATTAAATAAGTAACAATTCAATTACCTTTCTTATAGCAATGTATATTACAAGGGGAAAAGTGTAACTTCAATATTTAAGCAGTCTCAATGAAAAGAGATAAACACATTTTCAGTGGTTGAAATGGGTTGGTATATGCTAATATGCCATATGATGCTTCAGAGAGATACACCAGCACTTCCCAGACTACTGGGATACTGGGGTCTTTTTTTCCTGTATATAACTGTTCTTAGGTTTGACATCATATAAAGCCAATACCATCTTTTGGCTAATTCACATTTCACAATAGTATCTGAACAACCTCAGCTTTTGATTGCATTTTACATGAAAACCTCCTTAATAATATTACTGATCAGCTGAAACATAGATGACCATCACTCATTCTGATCAACACAACACATTTTCAGTAAGCAACTGCATCATCTAAGCCGTCTAAAACGCGGTCAGCCTGTGGCTATATCCTGCCGACTGTGGCCAAGCCAAAACTTTGCATGTACTCACAGCACCCAAGCACATTTGAAAAGTCTGTACTTTTTCTGTGTATAATAATCTCTGTACTTATGCTTTCTATAGATAAATAGAAATTCCTATCTGTGTCTGAACTAGACTCTAGAGTAGGCAATATTAAGTTCCATAACCTTCCCACTCCTAAAAGTGGTAAATGAAAAAATCAAATCTCTGAGGTCTGTGAAATGACATCATCCTTCCTTCCCTCTCCTGGCTGCAAACTTGTAAGCACCCAGATTTTTGTTTTCATAGCTATCTGAAACAATTTTCTTTTTCCAAATGTATTTCAACACACAGTCCCATGTGTCTACTATCCTTTCGCCTTCTGATACATGGTTCAGCAGATGGTGCAAATGAACTGGCATATACAGTATTTGCTTAATCCTATGCTCCTTTGAATTGCTGTTTTGAGACTAATGCAGCTACTTTATTATTGTGAATTGTCTGCATTATGCCCTTGCCTATGTTGTTTGATTTATCTCGTTCTTCCAGAGTGGGTTCACTCTGGGAGCTGATGATGAAGAATCTTACAGCTTTGAGAGTTAGCTCTGCCAAACGATAGAAACTCTTGCTAAGAATTTTCATGAAGTCTAAGAGATGACACAAAGTATAAAGTACAGCCAAAGTCAGAGATTTCCAGTCATTAAAAATATTTTGAGATTGAATGGGAAAAGTATGAGATCATTATGGCACAAGTCAATTGATCAAAATGTAAGGATAAATTAGTCTGCAGACACCACTGACCAGCAAAGTAGCAGGAATATGATTTTTCACATCCTTTGTTTTTAAGCTTCTACTTCAAACAGCAAAAGAACCCTAGTCTTGGTTTCTGGGAAGTGATATAGTATGTGCACCATGAAGTAAGCGAACATTTACAGTGTGGAGAATATGTGAAGCGCTGGCAATAATTTTATATTCACTAGGTATGCCCTTGTTTCCCCAACCTTTCAGTAATCTGTGGCTATGTGGAGAAATGGGTTGAACTCTTGTTGAGAAACAGCAAGAAGACTGCAAGTATTTTTGCCCAACTGGAAAACCTTTGATTGGATGGCCCATGAAATACTGAATAAACTACTACTTGCAAAAATCTCATTTCACAGACACTAGTACATATTGACTGCCTCCTCTCCCTTCTTCCCCCTCCCCAGAAAGAAAGGCTAGAAGAAACCACATGGAAGCTCCATGAAGGGACAAGATCCAAAGGACACTACACAAAGGCTGCTCTTTCTTAGGTGGCAATGCACCATGCTGACCCCAGTATTGTACAAGCCCAGCTATTTGCATGGCTGTACAGAAAACCAGCTGGGGGAACTGGTCCATCTGAAAAATAACCAAGGGAATAGGCAGCATGTGGGCAGAAACGTGTGGCTGAAACTGGTGATGCGGGACAAATGCTGCTTAAGCAACTGATACAGACTGCCAATCCATGTGTGGGTTTCTGAAAGAAACTGGAGGTTTTCTGCTTGGTGATAGACGAAAGCATTTTTAGGACTGCGTTCTGAGCCAGAACCTTGCTGGCTTGTTTAAGGAACGCTATCTTATTTCGGCTGTAATTAGGGCTGATTATCTCAGTTCCGCAGAAAGGGTCACTCTGGAGCTGAGATGGGCTGCTTGATGGTGCTGTGGCTCTTGGGTCTGGACTTGGAGGAGCTCTTGGGGACCACCCCAACTCCAGAAGCACACAATGGCTGGGCTGCATGGGGATTAATAAGTAAGCTAACATAACAGCTGGGGACCAGATCTCTTTGGCCAGAAGCCAGGACAGATGACAACAGAGAAAACTACATTTCTTTCTATATTGCACTTAGATTTCTTCTTGTCTGTGTATGACTAGAAAACTATACTAGTTTTCCCAGTAGCCAACTATCGTGAAGAGGAGAAAGTGGTTTAGAAGAAGCAGCCTCCTGATGGAAATCCAAAGAACGGTCATTTATCTGATAGGCAGAGCTAAAGCTGCAGTTTTTTCTTCTTACTGTGATAGAAGCTGCCCCCCGATCCTGGCAGAGAAAAGCACTGGGAATTTGCCTTCCTTCAGGGTTTGCTATTAAAGCAAAAATACATGTAAAGCACCAGGGAGTGGCTCTGTGGATGTAGTTTCCTTTCACATTTCTGATTTCTTTTTTATACTGTATTTGTAAATGAATCCTAGCTTTGAACCACTTTGTTGATTCTTTTTCCCCAGGATTCTGAGCAAACAGCAACAGAAAAACATCAGCAGTGGCAAAACTTCTAGCTTCATGTAAACAAACCATGGATGCTCAGCCATTTAAGATTCAAGAGATTGTGTCCAAGTATTCCCTGGGCCTTGATGCTCGACTACCTTGCATTTTGTGTGATCTGGAGTTTAACACACCTCTGCTCCACTGCCAAGATGGGAAAAGGCTACACCTGGGCAGAGACAAGGTTAAATCCCAGGCTTTACTTTCTATAGTGAATGTTTACACATCAAGTCCCCCCCGCACTTATTTGTTTAGTGCTGGGAACACAAATGAAAACAGGCTGGCCACGGAAGGAGCACTGGCAGAGCTGAGCATGGACAAACTCCTCTCCCCATCCCTGGGCTTCGCTGCATGCACAACACTGCAGCTGCCCTGGCAAGGATAAACCCCCACACCAACACCATTGGCACTGGTGGACAATCAGGTTTGCAATATCCTCCTACGTCTGGCGGAGGGAAGCCCACTTCTGTGTCACATCAGCATATCCCCATTTTCACTGTTTTCTTGCCAAGATACCATTTGGGGGGGATTCCTAGAAGCATTCCCCATGCAGGCAGGGCAGTTTGTGTCTCGCTGTCAGGGCAGGCAGTCCCAGGGGACTGTCAGCCCCGTGGAGTGATGGGGACAGCAGGCAGGGCCACGGTGTGCTTCCTCGCCCCACTGGCACAGCCGGATCCCTGCGCCAGGAGGACTGCTGTGCGTCTGGTACGGGATGCAAGGGGTCGAAATCAAACATTCAGAGAAGACCCTAAATCAAAAATGCTCCCTGCCATTTTATGTGGGGAGATCGAGGAACACTCTCTGCTGCTCACAGAAGAAAAAAAACGTACAGAAACTCTGTTATGGTCTCTAGATAAGACTTTGAGCCACCTAACAGCCTAACAATAAAAATAAGTGCCATATTTTTTTTCCTTCTTATTGACTATAAAATAGCCCAAGGTCACCAAATAAGCAAAATGAAGGCTCAGAATACCAACTCTGTGGATAGGCTTGAAAGAAAAGTTAAAATTATATCAAATCAACAATAACTCATTTCCATGGTGTTCCACCTGCCCTCATTAGGTTATACAGCACAAATGTCAGGGAGATAACATTCAGGAAAAAGGTGTTCTTCTGATAAGGAAAACAGCTTTGTAGCAGTTCCTCTGGGGGGAAATAAATAGTCTTCCTTCCCTCCTTTTAAAAACAGACCAGCTGATCTATTACTAGATTTGTGCAAAGTTTCGCACAACTGCTGTTACATTCCACTTGTGTCTGTGTAAAACACCGTCATGATGTCCCAAGATTATTATCTCACACTGATTTCCAGATAAAACTTGCAGTTTGCATGTACAAATATCTTTTTCTTAGTTGCTAGCACTGCAAACTCTTGCTTGGAGTTTGAAAGTCAAGCTGTGTTCCCCCTGTCTGATATATCACCTCCATAAACCACTGTGCTCAGCACTTAACAGTTCTGCTGTAAAGTGCAACTCAGAAAGGAGGAACCCCTCTCCTCTTTGTGAGCCGCATGACTTTGTAACACTAACAAAAGAAATCACAGAGCAGATTCTTACTCTACTCAGACAGGAACACAAGGACCAGAGATACTCGAGGAGTTTGCATTTTTTTCAGATTTTAGCTCTGTTTTGTGGACCCAGATATACATTTCCAAGTGCTAACAGTTCTCAGTGGCATTCAGGCACTGTCCTCCCATCCTGAAACATGCTTTTGTGTGTTGGGTACCAGTTGGGTGCTTTGGTGCTGGGCCTGCCTCCAGTCAAGGCTGCTGGTCTCCTCCAGAAGGGCAAGTAAAGGTATTCCTCTGGCCCCCATAAGTGTATCTGGGATGGCCATAAAAAGAGACTGCCATTGCTACTGTTAGCTGACAGCAAACTTTTACTGCAAATGAGGTCCCAGCATGCAGAACAACAGCAGCATTTTCCTGTGACAGAAAGAACAAATATGCACAAGCATGCATTTCTCTTAATATAGAAAACAGGAATTAAATGGTGGCAAAATGAGGCAAAATGACATGAGGCAAAAAATTTGATGATCTGGTCCTCAAGCTCATACTTGGTCTGTGACCTTGGTCGTAACACTAAATACAACATCAAAAAGGAAATTTAAAAAAAAAAAAAAAAAAAGGATCCCAAAGCACCCACATTTAAGCCCTTTCCACTCCAAGAATATCAGCCATAAAAGTCCTGCTGAGGCACCTGCAGTTTACCTACTGTGGATGAGGTGAGCCTGGCACATGCTCAAACGCTGTTCAAAATTCACAGACTAGGCACCCTCTGTGCTAAAGGCCCCTGAAGCTGCAGCAACCTTAATAAACTAAATGTGCCAGCACTGTTCTCTGGCAGCAAGGCAACTGGCAGGGAATGCCCCATATTCATAATGTTAAACCTCCTCATGCATCAAGAGAGGCCACCTACAAACTGCCTTCCAGCAATGGGCTCTATGTTACACTAACTCCTGAGCTCTGCCCCTGAATTTTCTGAGAGTCAGCATGGGTAAAAAGCAGACCAGGGACAGCTCTAAGAGAGTATAGACATCGCTTTCAGGTGCCTAATAACATCCCTGGATGTTGTTTAATATATGAGGATGGACATAACCTGAGGGTCTGAATAATCAAATGGAATCTAAGTCTGCCTAACAGACCTGGATGACTTAAATACACACAAGTACAAGTTGAGTACATAGAAGAGCAACCACTGGCACTTTCACACCTACCTGCTACTCACTGGCTCTTTGATTAAAAAAATGAATCCTGAGAGCTAAGACTGGAAAAGAAGTCCTAATTCTTAGTCAGCCATGCTCCCTTATCAGCTGAGACTATCTTTCTCCTTTTCATACTGTCTTCTGGTCGAGGGGACCATGCTCTCCCTCCCATTGTGGCCCACCTTCAGAAGAACCTCACAACCATGAACCTCTACACAGAGCATCAGTACATGAGGGCTTGAACTCCCACAGGTTAAGGAGGACATTGACCCACATGTCCAGATTTCTGGGCAAGGGTTCTGGTGTACCAGATGAAGCCAGGCATCACTGACCACCTCCAGTCCTGTGCTGCAAAAATAACCAAAAGGACGGCTGGCTGATTTGTAGAATCATTTAGGTTGGAAAAGACCTTCAAGATCATCAAGTCCAACCATCAACCTGACCAAGAAGTTTAAAGGTGTTTTGTATCTATTGTTAGTACCTATACTCAAAAGAGAAAGGCATATTTACATTTTCATCTAGACGGTTCTCTCTTGCTTACAATACCATTATTAAATCATGAGCAAGTTAGTAAACTTTTGGAGCATGTTTCTTAAATGAAGGAGAGCAGAACCTTTGAACCAGGATGGCACAGATACCTGTGGTGTTCCAAGTAATAAACTCCAGTCAAAGACTGAAGACTTTAACAGAAGGTGCCAGGGAAACCCCTAAATCTGACTGGGGCTTTATATACTTCTGAGCATCCTAAAGCTCCTCACCTGTGCAAGGGCTATGATGGCTCTTACAACAATATTGTTAGAACAATTAAAAATTGCAAAAAGATCAGATACGATGACAATGGGAGTGCAGGTAGATATCGATTTTCTGAGGCCACAGAAAATACGAACAGGCATGACACAATTTATAATATGAAATAACTTTACTATGCTAAAACTTTCAGGCATATTTTCAATGATGTCACGGGCATATACTTTAGTAAATGTATGTGGATGAACTTTTTTCCCCTCTTCATAATTATTTCTATTTTATAATAGCTGCAACAGCCTGCAGGCAAAGCATTTTCTTGTACTTCTTGGATGGCTGAAGTCATCTGGTTTTCCTGATGCTACACAATTCGTTCAAGGTGTTTAATACTGATAACCAACCACAGATGCACTCCCTGGACTTTCCCATTGCTTCAGTAACACTCTGCCCAAACCGGCCAACTAATATAGGTGGGGGTTTTTTTGCAACTAAAACTGGGGAAAACAGAATTTTGTATTCAGGTAAAAATCCCTAAATGATAAGTGAAAGGCAAAAAAGTCATCATAGATGAATCCACTCTGGGTTTCTGTTTAATTTTTTTTTTTCATCACTCCCAATTGGGAGGTTGAATTGTTCATCACCAAAGGCATTTTCTGCACAACTGTGGTTTCTAAGATATTCTATAGATTCACAGCGCCTTATTTGTTAACATACAGATTGTTGAGTTATTAAATGCATGTTTCTGACAGCCCCTACAGATACAAATAAAGTAGCTAATGAGAAGAAAAACTGCCTGTATTGCCTTATTCCCAAGGCACAAATACAAATCATCCTTGGGCTAGATCGTGATGACAAATGGCTGTTTTCACCTTTGTATGCATCACCTTCCATGATTACACACATAGATAAATAGCTTTTTGGACTGTATCCATAATGAGCCTCAAAAACTTGATTCCAGCCTAACAAGTAGGAAGCTGAGTAAAGACAAACTGTATAAATTATTTGGGAAATTGTATGAATTGTTTGGGAAAATATATGTATGTATGCCTAAAAGAAGGGAGCACATTTTAAAAGCTTTGTCAAAGCCAGCTCTAAGGATATTAAATGTATGTACTTTTCTTCTATTTTTTTTTTCTGTTTTGGACTGATTTTTCCCTTTTATAATTCAGTATAATTCCACTAAAATCAACAACCCCATTTTAGTTGATATCCTCTGAAGATGTTTCTCATCTAATTCTTGTCCAGGAAAAACTATGAAAGAACAAAACTTTGAACAATAAAATCAAACACTGTAAGTTAAAAATGTAAGCTCCCTTTAGGTCTGTGTGAGAATATAAATTAGGGGTGAAAGTTGGCATGACACATCCATCTCAAGATGTACTAAGCAGCCACAACATCCATTTAAACAGAGGAGCTATCAAGGACCAATAACTTCCTTCATGGCAGGTGACAAAAAGGCTGCTTTCTTCTTTAATTTCACATAAAGGAAATAGAGAGAAAAGAGCCTAAAGGATCATTCTGAACAAATCAGTGTTTAAAAAAAGTATTTTGCTTTACATTTTGACCCTTCCTATGATATCTCTTGTTTTCCCTCCTCTTGAAGGAAATGGTCATTAGCAGTATTTGGTGCAAAAAACATGGGAGGACAGCATAAGCAGAGAATTGAGAGCATCGTCATAGACAGCATCCTTCTGCCTGCCCTACAGTTCACTGGCTCATGTGGTTAGTAGGCTTTGTTTCTGCTGTTTTTCCTCTTTCTTCATGTGTTTCTAGTCTCCGGTGCAGTAGTCAGTTAAAAATAAAAATAAAGCTCTTGAAGCTTTTGTGGTTTGAGGGCTGGTGTTTGTTTTGTTTGTTTGTTTGTTTGTTTTGTTCTAAAAGAGAGGCAGGCAGCCTTTTCCCTCTGGGTTTGGACTCGGAGGAGTCTCGGGCAGTGCGTGGCTGCTCTCCATCATCTCAGCAGAGCTGGGCTGACATGCAGCAGCTTGGGAGCAAGCCTTGGAGGTTTGAATATGGCAGTGTCCACATGTCCTTTGCTGCTGTGAAATTCACAAAATTATTGGGATTTATCTGACAGTGTTTGTACCTTGTGTTTTTTAAGGAAGTGAAATACCACAGGAGAAGCTTTGCACCCAGTTGTGGCACTGGAATCTGGAGAAAGGCTTTCTGAGATGGTATTCTAGCTTGTATACTTGCATAATAATTAGTAGTGTTTTTCTTTATCATCCATTATAGCAACAGGAAGCTTATTTTAGCTTGTAAAGTGTCCCACAGTAAGAATTAAAATATTAAAATAAGATTATAGGAACCAATCTACCCTGACACTGACCCAGGATGAATTTGAAGAAGCTGACAAGAGACCAGATGGTCTTCAGGATACAATTAGCCACCAAGAAGGTGCACAAAAGAAACAAGAAGTGCCATGAATATGATTTTGGTAATAACACTAAAAGGCTACAAGAGTATATATTTTTCTTCTGAATGATTTTTATTCTCCTTATACTTTTGGCTTTCATAATGAGCAAGCTGTATTTCATGTTCTGTTTCTTATTGCAATCATTTTCAGAAAATTAATTCATTTTTAAAATTACATTGTTCAAAGTCATAGCAATAGAATATATGATATTGTCTCCTTTGTATGGCTGAACATTTCATCTCACACACTAACAAAGAAAAACAGTAAGGCACCCAAGGATACACTGGAATACCACCAGGATATGGGGAGAGTTACAAATGGCTGACTCGCTATTAAAATAGACTACAATATTTCAAATGACAACTTCGCTCTAATAGACCTTCTCAAAAGCTAATAAACGGAAAGGCCTGGTGTAGTGAAGACTGAAACTTTACTTCCTTCATTTGCATATCACAATCAGAAGATTATTCCATTTCATAATTTCATTAGTTTGATTGGAAAGTCTCTAGAAAGAGACCTCTGCCTTCCTGTAGGCCTGGGATCTACATTACACCATGGTAGAGAGTAGTAGTACTTGTGGTGAAGCTGGTGCAGCGAAGCACCAGAGTGAGACAAGGTCTGCTCCAGAGAGTACAATGATCTCTGCTTAATCACCAACACCATTTTGTTTAGACAGTGCTTGCATTTTTCTTGGAGGTTTTGTTCCAGACCTGGCTGGGTCCAATCCTGCTTCATAAATGAGATGCTATGAAATCAGGCTAGGGAATAGGGCTCTGGGCTTGTTTCATGTGCTTCATACTTACTTTATGTAAAATCATCTTATCTTGAGTAGAAATGGTGCACAGTCCTTTAATTAAATCAGCTCTAAGTTTTGCCTGAATGATTAATAAAATGAGAAAATTCTCTGTCTTGCTATGAAAGCACTATTCTTTTGTATTCTTTCATTCTTTTATATTCCTAAACCTTTTCTTCAAATCAGATCCTCGAGCTGATATTTGTTCCTTTGGGCTCACCTAAGAACTATAATCTGTGGCTAAATCAAGTTAATTTTCTTTTGTCACAAAACTCCAAAACAAAACAACAACAAAAAATGCAATAAAAATAACCATTTGTTGTTGTTGTTGTTCATGAAGCATGGCATTTTCATGGCTAAAATTGCCCAAGGGAATGGAGAAATTAATTTCAATAAATTGGATTTTATGGGTATAAAAGACCTCTGAATAAATGAAAAACTATGAGATGACATTTGGATCAAAGGAGAGATACCCATTGACTTCAATGGATGTTGAACTGGATCTTTGATTAACAAACTGCCTTATTGTGAAGCAGTGGTGAGGCAGCGACACTGATGGGAAAAGGTAACGAGGCACAGGATTAAGGAAGCCCTTTGGGGAAGGGAAGAGTATTCAATATAGCAGGTTTCTAGCTGTGCAGAGCACAGTACCAGAAGTAAAACAAAACAGATGGAAAACAGCGTTAACATCTTTTAAATGTCTTCTGCTTACACTCTGCTCACAAGCTTTGTGTATGCACCAGTACAGGCCTGCTTCAGTGCTTCTGCTCATCAGCACTGTCTGTAAATTCTCTACATTAGGTGAGGTGATTGCAAAATCATGGGCTTCTTTAATTTATCTAATTAATGTATCATTAATTAGATATACCAATCGATATATCCATTAATATGAATACAAGATACTCTTTAAAATCAAAAGCAATGCATGGACTTGCACATTTATGACCACTAGATAAACACTGATACTCACAGAAATGTACATACTTCGGTGAAACAGTTTACCAAAGTTTTCCAAAGGTTTAGCACAAATAGAAAATAGTTTCAATTAGTGCAATTAACTGCTAAGTTTCTTGGAGTAAGGTTCCTTGGGTACTTACAAAAACGTGCATTCCATTTTTATATATATGTACACAGACATACATATTCTTTTTTTCTATATTTTTTTTTCTATATTTTTCACTCAAAACCAGTGCACTGATAAACCAACCTTTCCTCGTTCTGTTTATTTTGTTTTCAATTCAAGTTGTTTTGTCAATTATGGTAATCTTGAATGAGCAAGAGTCTGCCCTAAATTGTACTGCTGAAAGTCAGTAGTCACTCCACTGAAGAGAACATATTTGTATCAGCGTAAGGGCAAAAAAGGTCAGACACATCTGCTATAATGTTCTCAGATTCAGAAGTAAGAAAGGGAACTTCACAGCTTAGGATCTGAAGGATTCCCCAGCACATTTATTGCCCTCTCCCTTCAGTGATGGCAAATTTGGAGGTGAGGTCTAACTTCAAGACAGATGCTAGCAAATAGGAATCCATGTACTCCCTGCCCACATGAGTAGCACCAAGGGAGTTATTGAGGATGACCATTGCTTGGGTGAAAGGATGATGAGTTTTTCCACCAGACCAGTCTATTGACCCAAATAACTATATAGCTCTGAGAGTGCTTGTGCAAGTACAGAGCAGATGACCAGAAGACAAAGTTAGCTTTGTGTAAGCCAATCCATACAAAACACAGAAACCCAGGACTATTAATCACTTTTTATATGCTTGTGGTATTTTACTTTTTAGTGTCAGATGTTGCTTTTTAGAGTTTCTTTTGTGAATAAAAATAGGGTGAGATTATAGCAGAAGAAGTGGGAGGATATAGATGGACTCTGAATGACACAAAGTGGGGAGGCACCATCCATACAGACAAAGATTGGGGTGTCACACAAGAAAGATCATAGAATCGTAAAATCGTTAAGGTTGGAAAAGATCTCCAAGATGAGACTTTTATGGGAGCATCCTTCAAACAGGAACAAATTCAAGAGCCCAAAGCGTACCTCCAGTGTATGTAAACATGGAAAAGCTGAATTTCATTTTGAAATGCATCAAAATAGATCTCTCCAGCAGAGATATGTAATGAGTAATACCATACTATCTATAGAAAAAGTGGCAAAGGAGGGAGAAGGGACAAGCAAGCTAACCGGTGAGGTTAACTACCTGAAGAAAATTATTAAAATGATTGTCTGACCTAGTTTCTTCTGATATCAGAATAAACACACTCATGAAATAATCCTTCTGAAGATTAAAAACATGGGGGAGGTATTGGATTCACTTTCCAAATAGAGAGCAGACCATAGGCTGCCATAGGCTTTCTACAATGAATATTTCAGGCTCTATAATAACTGCTTCCAAGAACAAAGATTTGAACCACTGGCTTTGCATAAAAGCCTATTTCTTGACCTCTTCTACCACTCAACCCTCCCTGCATAACAATTTGCACCAAACACCCATGGATATTCAATATTCAACAACTAATTAAAATTTTTGCTGTCTTCATTGCTTTGAACAAGGAGCTGGTTTTGGCGTTTTCAGGTCTTCATACAAATCATACCTCTGCAGCTCTCATTCCTAAACTTAATTAATAGTTATTATTATTTATGACTGCACTGCATACCAGTCCAGGCTTTAATTTGGTGTTCTAAAAACAGAGCCTGTGGCTGTATTCTTGGACTTTTCTTTTTCTTCTTTTTTTTTCTTTTTTTTCTCTCCCCTTTTTGTATGTTCTGAAATAAAATTATTAGTTTAAATCTTGTAGCTTGTTTTTGTATGGCTATTGTTTTGTCTTTGTCTCTCTTTCTTTTACCCTTCTAACTTATTTTTTTTATTATTTTAAAACTGTTCCAACCTAACTTCATTCTTATTTCTTACTCATGGATGCTTCAAGGACTCACATCGCTGATTATCATCTTTCCATTCTCATTAGTCCAGACCTTAATTTTATTTCAAAGGTCATAAAGTCTGTCTGTCCAGTGGGCATAGTAGCTGACTTGTGTTCATACACAATACATCTTTCTCCTTAACTGAATCTCATGAGCCCATCAGTGCCCTTTGTGTGAAGACTGGCCATTTCCATCTCCAGAATGTGTGTAAAATTTACCATTTCTGATAAAATCCTGATTTCTTCTCTGATCTCTTATGCTCAGCTCCCATTCCCCGTTTTTTACTGACATCCACAATTTCTGTTAACCACAGAGACTCAAATCTACTTCCTAGACACAGGAAGCAGAGCTGTCACTACTGCACAGGCTGACTGTCCTCTGGTCTAAAGTCCAGTTTAAAATTGCCATTCAATCCTTCCCATCAATAGCACACTTCATTTGTTTCAATAAAATACTTAGAGATCAATGGACAAAAAGCACAATACTATTATTGTTACCAACATGAGTGTCACTTTTCCAACCTGTGCCCTATCTCTGCTACGTCAGATTCCATCTTTTCAGACCATTTCTGCACTAGTGCCTCATTCTCTACCTGTTCCACTTCCTGCATCTCTCCCTTCCTTGCTCCCTTTCCCCACTCACTCCATCCTGGTTGCTTCTTTTCTAAAAAAAAAAAAAAAAAATGCTGTGTTGTTTTCTCTGATCTCTTCTGCTTATGATGGAATAATTTTTACTATATATATTCTGTGATGTTGTGTCTTTATTAAAAAAAATGAAAAGCTAGCATTTGATTGTATGAGCTGTTGCAAAGAACACATTTCTTCTCATTTATTATTCTGAAAGTGACATATAACATTGTCTATAAAACATTAGATGCATGAAAGTGAGGAAAAGAAACCACTGTGATCATTACTGAAATAAATGCAAGAAATTACATTACCAGAGAACCTTGGCAGAATCTGCTAATTATAGTTGGCGCAGATAGATAATGGATAGCCAGTTAAGAGTCATCTGAATCCTTCTGTGAGAACCCTCTGACTTTGATTGCGTTTTCCTGGGGAGAGTTGCCCCAAGCTGAATTGTTTTAGGTTGAAAAATTTTACCATTTATAGGAATCAAGTCTACAGAATGTTGTGTCTGCTTTCAGTGTCAAGAGTTCTGAGGATTCTTTAAAATTGACAGCTTTCATAGAAAAATCCCCGGAATGATTAAATAATCCAAAACACGTCTTTTGAGAGCTCGTGAAACCTTAATAGAACTTGTTACTCATACCCATTCGGGTACAGCATCTCACTACATGATCACACACCCTGCTTCCCTAATGCTCCACACTCCGTGCACAGAACTAAGGCAATGAAGTTGCTGTGTGCAGGATGTCGTGCTTATCTGATGAAGACACTGAAACATGGCAGAAGAAGGAAGAAGAGAACTGCAGAATGGGAAAGGATGAGCATAGATTTTAGAGCAACCAAAGGCTGCTATAACAAACTGCCCTTGCTGAGCTCTGCTGTGGTATGTAGTCACGTTAAAAGCATTTGCACCAGTACAGGCTGAAACACTTGTCTGTTCCTTTTTCAGCTATATAGCTAGCCTGAGACAATAGACTGCACCCAACTGCCAAGAGTTTTGTTACCCCAAGAGCCCTGCAAAATCAGACCCCTATTTCCTCTGAATGGCCACATCCAGTTAGCTGCCTCCTCTGACTGCTCCATGCCACCACACGTGTGCTTCTCTGAGTGCTCAGTGCCACATGACAATGCTCGTCACCTGGTGGGTGCTACATAACCACCACCATCTGCAGATGAGGTACTACAATGATGCTGCAGAAAAGCCTACAAGGAAATGAGCAGCACCGCAGCACTTGGTCTGAGTCAGGGGCTCTGGGGAAACCACAACACACAACGCTGTAGTTAAAAGATGATAACATAACGTTATTCACCAAGGGAGAGGGATTAATCTTGCATGGGTGACTATAAATACTGCATTTTTTTACCCTGAGCACCTGACTTTGCATCCTTAACAATGCTTGCATGTAATGTTTCTCCTTCTTCACTCAAGACACACAAACTGCTGTAAAATATTGACCAGATAGCTGCCACGAACTGTCACATACCAGGAGGAAACTAGCACCCAAATGACTGGAGTTTATATCTTTTCCATGCATGAAACCATATTTAGAAAAACAGATTTCCCTGCACATTAAAGCTGTTGCATGTGTGTCTATTTTGCATACTGAAAAGAAAATTTTGCATGCACAATGGGTATACATACAAATGGATTGATTGCATTGTAAGTATTGCCTTTAGAAAATTGTGGCCCATTAAATAATTCATGTTATACTCCTAGCAGAAGAAATCTGAGTGTCTAGTGAGAAACTAAATTAGTGAAAGGGGGAATTCAGAAAATATTGTCCTCTGTTGCAATAGTAACACTTCATTATTGGTTTATAGAGGAAACAAATTGGATAATTTGTAGCTCAGATAAGCCTTGGTTAATGCAGCCATACAGGATGTAAGGGGAAATGGGACTGTGCATCGCCCTGCCTCGATGTCTCTCCAGACACAGGCAGGAGGCTCTGCCACTCCAGCACACACTTTGCAAAGGGCAGATGCAGGCTCAGCTCCACCAACTCAAACAAACATGCTGCGAGAGCAGACCCATGGCATGGGGCGGATGCTATCGCTGCCCTTAGAAGAGCTCTAAGAAATCACCCCAACCCATCCAGTACAAGAAAGTAGAGGCAAACTTTTGGAAGCCTGCTGGGCAAGGTACAGCTATATTTCAAGGCTCAGGCCAGGTAGTCCTGCCTAATTGGCAGTAGGGGCTGGCATTTTTATCATGCGAGAAATTTTGAGAGAGTAGATCATTTTATAGATGGCAGCATAAAACATTTGAGCTTCAAGCTGTGAGTAGTGCTGCTGGTATACAGCTGCTGTTTAGAATACATTCAAATCTGTTGCACACTAAGATCTAAATAAAATAGCAGAGCAACTAGAAAACTACATAGAAAAAAATATGAAGGTAATGTGTGGGGACTAAATTATTGTAGCTTGGTAGAAACTGTTCTTCTGAGTGCTGTCTCCATTCTCAAACTCTGTACAGGATCCCTGTTTGTTCCTGGAGTTGTAGAGACGAAGACTAGGATATAGGTCTTGGCCTTATTATCTGATACTTTGTAATATCCACTACTTGATGACTCGATGAGAAATTACATTTTAAAAAGCTTGATATTAATTTAAAACCTACAAGATTTTGCTCATTATTTCTGAGACAGTGTGTTCAACTCCTATTCAGCAGCTACAGCAAAGTCTGCTGACCCCATTGATGAGGTAATCAATTATGCTGGAACAAAACAAACTAGTAACTGGAAGGAAAGGAAGCCTATGGTTTTACACAGAGCCAGAGAAAACAGAGAAAAATCATTTGGCAAATGACACAGGACAAAACGATTCATTTCCAGTTTCTGGAATATCTTCCAAAAAATATACTTTAAATTTGTATTAAATATGATTTAAAAAAATCAATGTTCTTCTACGCTGGACAGCCTTATTCAGAGTGAATGAAGAAAAAATAGGGCACACATCCAAAGCTGTGGTTCTACAGGCATGTGGCACTTTGGAATGAAGGTTTACATGCCAGCAACTGCAATTATCCCAAATAGCAATGATTTAGCATTCTGTGATGTCTAGAGTGTAAAAAATACAGGTTATACCTTTATATCACAACCATCTGAAATCCAGGTTTAAATTCTGCCTTTTAAGAGACTGCAGCATGACTTGCTGCTGTGTGCACGTTGGAGAATAAAAATGATTAATTCTGCCCATCAGTGAAGTTTTCGCTTATGAGTATCACAAGCCTTTGCTGTGTGCAGCAGAAAAAAAATGAAAATCATTTTTATGCTTAGTTTGAAATCCTTATTCAAACACATGTAACAGTGCTAATTACTAAATACTGGGAAGACTGGATAAAATAACAATAAATGCTGGTTAAATAAAGAATAAGACACCTTAAACCTCGGTGCATTTACTGTTTTTTGTTTTGTTTTGTTTGTTGTTGTTTTGTTTGTACTGCATGGTTTTATAGTTCTAAGTTCAAAAAGGATTTTCATATTAAAATTAACAGAACAAAGTAATTGGGAAAGAAGTAAACCAAATGGAAACATATTATCTCATATGAGCTCCCATGATGAACCAAACATCTGAAGGGAAAAAAAAAAAAAAGCAGAATGATCAATTCCTCACTGCAAGAAAGAAAGACACAAAGATTGGATTGAAAAAAAAAAAAGAAGAAAAAAAAAAAAAAAAAAGATTTCCTTTTGGAATCACCACAGCAGGAGCCAGAGGAAGCTTTGCACCCAGAGACCTAATGTCTGTTAAGCTAACCAAACTAGTCTGGAAGAAGAAAAAAGTAAGACTTCTTCTTTTCATCCCCTTCCACTTCAGTGCTCATCTCCCTAGTGCTTATCTTGATCCCAGTTTTCTTTTCCTGAGGATTTTTTTATTATTATTTTATTTTTTTTGTCTTCCCCCTCTTTCTTCCTTTCCTCCTTTTTTTTTGATGCTGAGGGGGAGCAGCACGGGTGCGCGGTGCCAGCTGCGTCCTAGCGGGGCCCCTGCCTTTCTCATTTGCATTGTCATATTCAGCAATCACAGAACACGCCACAAAGGACCCGGAAGGGATCAGCGATAGGGATAATGCCACAGATTCAACCTTGGAGCCCTGTGGAGGCTGTGTGATGAGCATTACAGCCAGCGTGGGCCGTTCCAAGTGATCGCCAGTGTGTCCAGCCTTGCTAAGGGAATCAAAGATCTCAAAAGCCGGGCAAAGCCTTGTGAGATAGGAAAACTCAGAAAGAAAACATGGAAATAGTCTACCAAAGAGAGCTGCTTGCTGCCCGGTTTGCCATAATGCAAAATGTGGTGTGACTTACGAGGAAACCCCAGAGGGAATTTCTGGAGAACGCGCTCTAGGGCGCTGAGCTGTGAGATGACAGCAGTGTGGGTGCGTCAACGTTACTGAAGCACAATGGTCACCCCAAACCAGGCCAGGGGCTAAGCTAATTGTAAGAATACAATGCACACAACGTAGACAGACTGTTCCTGAATTTATACATGGGAAATTCTAACACAATGTCTTGTTCCTCTGAGGTTTCATGCCAAATTCTTCCTTCAGTTACAGTACAGCAGACCTGCTCTGCATAACGCAGCTGATTTGAATGGTATCTTTAACGCCAACACAACATAAGCAACTATCAACAGTGGCTTATCTTGTTGGAAGGGGAAGGACAGCTACAGGCTGTCTCTAAGCTGTAGACATGCAGCGAGAGAGATCTCACCACATGTCTCCATCCTACACAGTGTCCCCCACTGGAGTCCAAAACACTCTGGGGGTAGGACTCCATCCTTAGGGAAGCTGTTACAAGGATCACAGCCCTGCAAGAAGTGCAGCTAAAATAAAGACTGTCAGGTATAACCCTACCTTAGGCTGAAAAAAAAATCATTTTCTAGAGTGTTGTTCCCATCTTGAAGAAGCATCTCGAATAATTACACAATTAGAAGGAATAAAATCAGATATTCTTGGACAATTTAGCTTGGTGTATCACTGAGCAATTTGCCCCATTTTATCTATTAACAGCATGTCTAGGAATAAGAAAAATCTGAATTTTAACCTTGAAATATGAACTCTACAAACCCATATTTCAGTGTATGCATTGTAAGCCCACACCAGGGAATACTCTCAAAAATAAACTTCCAAACTTTGAATGCACTTTAAGGGTCAAAAAGCAATGGGAACAAATGCATTATTTAATCATAAAAAAAAAAAACACACTCAATTCAATGCAAGGCTGAGGAGGGAGCTCAGGCTCCCAGAAGCAAGAGAAGTGAGGACTGCTTTGAGGAACTGCTGCAGACAGGGCTGAGATTTTGCTCAGCCCTGCCTCTGCCAGGGGAGGTGGGGAGGTCGAAGAGGTGGAGAAGACTGGCAGTTCTTAGTAAGAATGAGCTGCCATTTTCTCAGGAACAGTGAAACAGAGAGGAAAAATGGTCGGGAATTTCTTACTTGCAAAAAAATAAACCAATTTTTCAAAACTGAGAAGAAAGATCATCAAAAACAGGGAGCTATGCACACATTGCTTCAACTCCCTAACAAAATTCTTCCCCTTTGTAATGCTGCATTAATAGCAGCTACATCTTTAGTGCAGTTTCTGTGTTTCTCCTTCTTCCTCATTAAGAGTTAGGTCCATTTCTTACCTGACTGACACAGGCTCTGCTCTCATTACCTTAACTCAAACCTAACAGTGACTTTTAAAAAATGCTTGCAATAATCGTTAGCTATGGTATGCTTACCCTGAGGTAGTTGAGGGTGAAGTTTGTCAGACCCATTCGAGTGATGTTTTTGGACAGCTGCTCCAGCACCTGAGGGTCTTGTGCCTAAACAACAGAGGGAAAGAGAATTTTCACTTTGTTTTTCATCTATTTGTTTTTTCTTTATGTGCTTGGTGAAATGTGGGGACGGTTCTCTGAAGCAATATGCCATTCCTATTGATGCTAAATTTATGTCATAAGCTACAGTGTTCTGTTTGCACAGGAAAAAGCAAAACCTTACAAAATGGGAGCAAAATGAAGACTGTTTTCCAATATCCCTGCCCATTCAAGAAATAGCCCTAGGAAGTCAGGTCATGCATGGGGTGCAAACAAGCAGAGTCCCACTAAAGAACTTCCCAAAGGATCACGGTAGACTTCAAGCCTTCCATGTGCTCACTGGAGGACCAAGAGACTAAACAGATAAAGGCAGGAGTAATGAAGCTATTGCTTTCTTTTTGTGGACAAGAAACTGAAGCGGAGAGAACTCATCAAGGCACCTTCAGCAGATCTACTTGCATGAGGGGCATTAAGGACAGACTGAAGAGCCCTCCTGGCCAGGTTATTTTTCCTCAGATGAAACAGGAAAAACATGAGTACAGTCCTTCTCTGACCCTAGTTGGGAGTTTTACCTGTGAGACCAGTCTCCTCTTTAAAATGAGATCAATCTCATTACTAAAATTAATACCTGCTGGTCACTGGCTAACCCGGCTCTAGTCCCTTACTGTCTTTGAATTACAACTCCCCTAAATATAAAACATTGCTTACAGCTATCTTCATTTAATGGGATAGTATTGAAGAGTTCACAAGATCATGCCTCTTTAAAAAAAAAAAAAAAAAGATAGAAATATAAGGGAAATTTTTCAAGTGTATATTCTTCAAGTATGTAACAGCATTTTCAAAAAAAAGTCTGAGCCACTTACGTTATTTAAAACTTCTCTTTGAAAATATATCTTTATCTTTGGCTGTCTAAGTAACTTGATGTCAAAATAAGGGCTTTTGGGGCTGTATTTTTACCCTCTATAAATCCATAGCCCTGCAATTAATTTTGGATATGGAGCGCTACTAATCTGAATGCTTCCATAATGCAGCACTGAAAGTAGCAATAATATTCTGTCCTTTGTTTCTCCCCAGTGATTTACCTTACAATATTTTGACTTCAATCTATAGAATATTTAATATTTTAATGTTCCATTGTGTGTGTTTTCATCCAATTACAAAAGAAAACATCCTTGAAATATGAAAAAAGAACACCTGGATTATGGTTCTGAAGGATTCTGAGTAAATGTATGGTATTTATTTATTTTCTGTCTCTTGCAAAAGCAAAATTAGTTAGCTTCATTTAAAGACTAAACATAATTTGTATCTACAGTGATGAAAATTCACTGATGTTACTGCAGTTAGTATCAATAATAACAGATTTTGGGCCCAAACTATACAGACCACCAAATGGGACTAAAAGAAAAATTGTGCTAAACCAAAATGAAAACACAGCAACAGTGGCAACAATACAGTGTTGAGAAAGGAGGGAGTGATGAAAGAACTTGTAAATGGACATAGTTGCAGGCAAAACAAAATATTTATAGTTAATTGCCTTGGGTGTGAAATTTGCTGGAGTTCTTCATAAACCTAATCTCAGCTCTTTGCATTAGGTCAAATGAAAAAAGGATTACTTACATGCATGGCTAGAATGCTGCGTGGGACTAATTCTCTGTACTGTCTAATAGTAAAGTGCCATGTTTTTATTCTCATAAGATCATCAAAAGTAAACTCCAAGATAAGACGTCCTTCAGTGCATACCTAGAATACATAAAATGCATGAAATAAATTCCCAGGAATTTTGTTTTCAATGGTATTGTATCATTGAACAAATAACATTCAAAAATATCAGAGTAGTACCATCAGCAGTTCATCTCTGCTGGACTAATTGTTTTTCTTTCTTCTGGGGAGAAAAAGTGAATGTTGGAAAATGACTTCATTGGCCTTACTGCAGAGACAGTAACTTATAATACTACGGATTTTATAGCATCTTACAAACATAGAGTACTGTGCTCACTAAATTTTATCTATTGCGTCAATTCTCTTTCTCTCTCGGTTCATGACTGCTAATTAATGACTCAACCTCACCGTAGAGGTGACCGTGGCCCAACTGCGTACACTCAGTGTCACGTTGCTGACCCCACCATTCCCAGCTTTTCTTACACTGATCTTACGGTGACTGGCACGTAAACCTTCCTTTCCTCTCTAGTTGAGTGCCCTGAATGGCTGTGGTGGTTCTTGACAGTTTTCCTTTTTTTTTTTTTTTTCCAAGTATTTTTGTCTTTTCTGGGTTTTTAACCACCCCCCCCCCCCTTTTTTTTCCCTTCCATTTCTTATCTACTTTAATAAATACCACCCTTACAAAGAAAGCTAGACAGGGATGGGGCAGCAATGAACAGCCAGAGGATGCGGTCATGTACAGTGTAGCTGCATCCATAGACAGTGGCTCATCCAGTGTTGAGAGGGGGCATGTCTAAGGAAGTGTGTATTTTCTTTTCTTACTGGTGCAACTGTCCACAACTTTAATTTGAAAAAAAAAAAAAAATGCTTTGGCCGTCTTTAAAATAAGTGAGTGCAAAATACATGCCTGGCTAGGGGTACTCTGGAACAAATAAATGATCCAAAATTTAGCTATCTCTGTAGCTGATTTTTTTTTATTTAATTGGATGCTTGAACTTACAACCTGTTCAAAGTAAACTTCCAAGTGCAGGGTATAGAGATATTGTGGACACAGGGTGTAATAGCTTTTAAAATAAATGGTTCTTCCAACTTTAATACAACCAATATTTGATTGAACAATTAGCCATCCTAGATTTGGTTGAGCCTGCTGAGCCTTTTTACAAGCCCCAGCTCAGATTTGACTAGTTCCCACTAAAGCAATGTGTGGCTTTTCTGGTTAACAGTTCACTTAACATCATCACGGCTGTTCCTGCAAAAACATATAGGTAATTTTAACAGGCAAATTACACAGACAAATTACTGTAGAGCTTTGAAGAAGAATGTTGCAACAGGTTCTCCTCTGTCCTTTTCAGCATACCTCAGTGATGCCTTGAAATTCTTAATGTGACTTATTTTGTCATTTGACCCTGATTTTGATTTTCACATCACTTGCACTATGAAATTACACAGGGATACACGTGTGCACAGAAGAATTCATACAAGAAGAAAAACATTTTCTCGTATTAATGTCACTGTACTGAGGCCAAAGTTCCTGATTATTGACCATTTAACGTGAAAATACTTCAGATTGTTTTTTTTTTTAATAATACCTGTAGCTTCTCAAATGTTTCTTCTGTTAAGCTCAGAAGCCCACAGCTCTTAACAGATCTATTCTATGCAATGGCATTAACAAATTTTAATTATAAAACTGAAACACATACCTCATATCACAGTGGTAAAAATATATACATCTTATAAAGGAATTTAATTTCCTTATGTAGAGCAGAATTTTGTGCATTGCTTTTAATCAATAAAATTGGTGCAGTTCTTATTCTAAATGGGCCTCCTTTTTTTCTTTTCTTTCTTTTCTTTTTTTTTTTTTTTTTTTTTTTTTAATGCTGCCTTTTACATAGAATCCCAAAAATCAAAAGGGTCTCCAATTAAGAAAACATTTTCTGTTGTGCTGAATTCATGTTACCGTACTGTGAGCTCTGACATTTTGTTTCTGTGGTAACCAAAATCAGCTGATTAGTTGGCATGGCAACAGAAAAGATGTAATCCCAGCAGACACACTCTAATCAATGCCCCCAGCACAGATGGTCTCCGGAGGATCAACAAGAAAGAGGCTGGCAGGCATTCAGTATATCACGTGGTTGCTCTAGACTAGGCCAGGAAAAAACTAAAAAAGAACATTTCTCAAACTAACCAATAGCTTTTTAACCCCTTCACTGCACTTACTAATTGTAGGAAATTCAGCTGCTTGCACAGATGAGAAATTACTTAAGTCCTGTTCCTTATTGCTCAGATTCTCAGTGCCCTGGTACAATGCACCTAAAACACTTCCCCCTTTTGTTAATAACCACTTCTCAACCCTGACTCTTTGCTTGGAAAGAAATCTAACACTTACACAAATCTGGGAAATGCCTAAGATTGCTCGTAAGGATCAAAATCACCGTGAGTTTTTTAGTGCTATGCTTGTGAATCAAGCCAATGGACCCACTGGTGGGCACAGGAGGAGACTTGTCCTACCAGTGGGTGCTCCTGTGGTGAAGGTAAGGCTCGCCTTTGTGAGTTTATCAGGAAATATAAAAATCACAAACTGCAGAAAAACAATTTGGCTACACATAAAGTTGGAGTGTTGGTAAACGGAGTAGTAGAAACACCCCTAATGCTTTCCTTTACCTGGAGAAAAAAAAAAAGAAAAGAAACATCTACCAGGTAAATGAACACAGTAGTTACAGCTTTGGTCTCTTTTTCTCCACTTTAATTCACTAATTGTATATTTTATGGTATTTATTTATATTGTGATAAAATCAATTTTTAAATGTATGCCTCACTTTACATGGAGCAGCCACCCTCTAAAGACAAGCTGAACTGTTCATATTCTCACTGATAGGCAAGTTCCAGCCATATTTGTTAGAAGAAAAAAAATTGGAAATGCCATTTGATACATTTATCCAATGCTGCAGTAAGCAGTGAGCTGCTCTAACTGGGAAAATGTCGAAATGAATAAAATGCAGCTGTGGATTTCTGCTTCAATACATGATGAGAACTATTTTAGCCCATCATATTAGAAGTTAGTGAATTTGTAGCTTACAAGTTGTTTGTGAAATTGAGACAGCTATTAACAAGAATGGCTGCTTTGCATTTTTGCATTAATAAAACACCGTGACTGGGTCAAATTCAGATATGATATGAGGAGCTATGAATTCAACTGGAGTGCTGCTTGTTATGGGAGGTCTGCTTCTACCAGCAATGCTGTGGGAGTTATGCACCTACCTTTGGGTGCAAGATCTGCGTCCTTGCTATCTCTGCTAGAAGTTACACACGCACAGCTGAGACAACATTCAGCTGTAACTTATTACTGAGAGTGATATATTTTTTTCTCTCTTATTCCACCAACTACTGCCTTTTATTTCAAATTTTCTTACTTACCCAGTCATATTCTAACATATGGCCATTAAAAAAAAAGATTTTTCCTCCTAGAATCCAAATAAGACCCCCCCTCCACCCCATGTGAACTTCTCTAGTGGGATGCAGAGGTTTTATCAGCATCCCCAATAGAGCCCTCTAAGGGATGCCCACGGGTGCTATTAGGGCTGTGGTACCAAGGAGAGCCTCATGACTCCCTGCAGGACCAGCACTCCAGGACATGACCAGGCTCCCCTTCCTGAGGCTGTATCCAGCCCTATCCCTGCTGCTATTCTATCTTATTTGCTATTGTGTTAGCACTAACACAAAGCTTGGGAAATGATGGAGAAATCCTTTTGGGGAGCTCTGCAAAGAAGCAGCTACCATACACCCCCTCCATGTTCTCTACCCGTGGCAGCCATGGACAACTCTTTGTGAGCAGCGAGGTGACAAAGAGGGGCCACCTAGGAATATCTGGTTTCTTCTCATCGCTCTCTCTGTGTTTGTGTCTGTCTGTGCAAGTCACAGGGGGCTGGAGTGGAACAGCTGGAACAAATACGCCGTAAAATGCACACCTCCCAGCTCACCAGCGCTCTGCACACGAGCGACTTCCTCTCCCTCTTCTTTCAGCCCCACACCAAGAGGCATAGAAAAATCAGGGAAGCCACTACAAAGGGACTGGACTCACATACATGCTAAAGCTACATATGCTACATATGCCATGCAGTCCCTGGTCAATAGTGTCTTGTTAGACTCTGAAACGTTCCCACTCCTGCATGCCTAGGGGAACATGGATAGGTTATCTCCTCCTGATGCACCTCCTCCTTCTGTGCTTTTCTTCATGAAGATTGACACTCATAGAGATGAACAGGTACACAATATAAAATAAACAATTTCTGTTAAATTATGGAAGTATACCTTTCTGTTTTCAAAACTACTTTACCAATTTTGTATTTTTTTAGTTTCTTTTTTTTTTTTTTTTGTCTCGATTTGCATTTTCCACCTTTTTGGTACTGTTTTCATAAATATATGGCACTCAGTTTAATTACAGGATTGAAGTGGCCAATGCATGAGGATAATTCACTACCAGTTACAAATATTGAATATGTACTAACTAGCTGATGCAGAGCATGCTTAAATCAATTGAGTCCTTCCATTGACTACACTGCCCTTTGGACCAACATCCTACTGTATTAAATCACTATTTTCCTAGAGATTTACAGTTCTTGGACTGGGTAAGTATCAAGTGTAAAGCATTCCATCCAAAATGGTAGGTATCAGCAATGTAAAATCTCATTGTTGCTTTAAAATCAAGCCAAGAGAAAAGGAGCTGGGCAGGTAGAATTTAATTCATGTATATCTGGTAGTTCTGGAAACCTGGCATTATGTACTTCTCTTGCAGTCTTTCTGGGAGAATTGCAGAAGATGCCCACAGAATTTTCCAGTCACGTAATGAATACAGAAAACAGTAATTAAAGGGCTTCAAGGGTTTTCAGTATTAGAAATAATCTCAGTCTACCAGAAAAATGCAACAGCCAATATTTTTCACTCTCATATACACTGAAGAAAAAAAAAAAAAAAGAAAAAAAAAAAAAGAAAAAAAAATCAACAACATGCTTTATTGAGTCTTCCCTGTTACCTTGGTAAACATGGGTTTTCCATGCTGAGTGACCATGGTGCATTGATCACAGTCCACTGTGATGGATGAGTTGTGGTATGACTCTTTTGAGTGCTTGAGAATGTAATACAGGTCTGTTACACCTCCTTCAAAGACAGTGCTAAAATAACGAGGAATGAGGGTCCTTCCAATTGCTGTGAGGAAAATACAAAGCAGAATTCAGCAAATGCTCTAGGTTATAAAATCTCAAACCATTTGCTAACAGAACATGAATAATTTTAAGTGCAATGAAATCAAACTTTCATTTAAAGAATTTAATACATGTTCTCTGTCTGCTGTAGAAATGAAGTTGCGTCTGCTCCCATTGAAATCAATGAAAACGACTTACTCTATTCAGAGGGAGTGGGCTCATCTTATTTAATCTTTTTATGCTGATGGTGAGTTAGAGTCACTCTTGAAACCATCTGCAAGTTTTTTGTCCCAAAGTAATTATAATACAGCGAGCCACATGGTGTCAATTACGGCTGAAAGTTGGGTATTACTCATAAATGTACAAATACAAGTGGTGAGCCTTTACAGAAACACATTCATACACCCCAAAAGGCAAAGCACATTCATATAAAGGGGACTTAATATGTTTGTGTATGTGTGTGTGCACGTGTCTATTTATATGTAGCCACACACACATACACACACACTGTGAATTGAATAGGAAGGCTACTGCTGAGAAATTAGAGCCATGGAGAAAGAGCCGAGAACGCAATACGGTACGTTATACAATATATGACTACCCATAAGCCTATCTGAGATTTTTGTTTAGACTGAAAGTATTTGTGTCACAGGCTAGAAGGTCTAAGCAGACACCTAAGCTAGTTTACATCTACCACTTAAACCCAAGAGGACGGACTCAAGGTACCGAATTCTACAAGTAAGTAATAGTGACCTTCGGCGTGTATTTCAGACTAGCAGAAGCACTGACATCAAAGGCAATTATCTCATATGCAACTGATGTTTTCCACCTCCTTTTTTACAGATAAATTTGGACGCAACCTCAAGCTTGTATGACAGAACACTTTAGTTTATAATATACCGATACTTCCATACCAAATGAGTCATTGCTTTGCATGCATTAATCAATCTACAGTAATTCTGAGTGGTGGATATAAAAAATTACATTATGCAGAGGGAAAAACCGAGAGATCTAAACTAAGTGTTCTGGAACAATGAGATAGAAAAGTCACCATCAACAGGCAAAATTAGAGTTTATTAGTTCCTAATTTGTATTTACCCACTAGGACTATGTGGTGACTCATGCCTCTCTCATTTGCTGTATACTTTTTAGAGTAATTTCTAAAAATCTTATTTCCAAAGGAATTTTGCCAGCATACGAACAAAGGCGCCTGACCCTAAAAATGTATTTGCAAGTGGGTGTTGTAAATTAAAAACTATGGCGTTTTCACAGAAGTAGTTCTGTGAAAACTGTTTCTGCTCTATGCATTACAATGTGGAATATCGCCTGTGCAGTCAGAATGCACATTACATAATGAAAATATACAAATATAGAAAATTAGGACTTGTTAAAGCTTTTGCTGTAATATTAGATATTAACATCATTTTATGTATAAAAATATACTGCACTCTCTGGATGTGGCTGACAATTCAATGAATACTTTGAACAACTATTCTACAACTCAAGCTCCTAAAAAAACCACCCACTCACTGTGCATATATTAATTTTCTACAGTCTTTTAACTTAATTTAGAGAAACTGAAGTCCAGTGTATCAGAGTAAGACTGATCTCAAGATTTAGCTCAAATTTTTCCATGTTGGTATGGCATATAGTAAAATGTGAAATTTACCCATCAAGTTAATTTCTTGCTCCCCTAAGGCTAATTAGTGCAAATTAAATTTCCTGCTAATCATCCTAAGCGGTGAACGTGTGATATGAAAATCCAGCATTCCTACTGATTGTGATAAACCTCTATTCATGTGACTTAGGCACTGCATAAACATCTTGAAACCATTTTAACTGCAGTTTATAGACCATTCCCAAAGTAGCACGGTCATACAGTGCTGCTTTCTGCCTTGTGTCTGCAGCTATAACATATTAAAGATGGCTAGAAATACATTAAATACCTTATTCTTATTACTTTTCCCAGTAAGCACTATCTGTGCTTGCCACAGGGATATGCTGTGAATAACAAAGCGGGGGACCAAAAGGATGAGGAGGTGCACACAAGGATATGCCCCATGGAACCTTATTTTCAGCTGCTGATGCACATGCAGACCCTGTCTGTCTGTAAAAGTGAAAATTGCTAATGTGAATGTCTAGCATAAACAACTAGAGCTAATATTCACCTCCAGGAGAAACATTCATGGAAACCCTACTAACAAGCAGACCTGTTCACAGCTCACCGTGTCGCCTTGCTATGGAAGACTGGAGCAGGTTCAAGGCTTCGTTTCTCTTCCTGAAGCACTCAATGGCTTAAAAAGATCATTTCTTTTCTAGTATAAACATGAAACTCTCTACAGCAGTAACAAAGCTTATTTGTGCAGAATACATTTCCAAGTACAACAAAGGGCTCTGGAACAAGCTCTTATAAAACCTAGGATAGTTACAAACTTTCTGATTTTTAAATGCAAAAGGCTTTCCTTGATTTTTTTCTCCTCCAAAACGTAACTCTGTATACAAACACTCAGCTCTGCTGTGTGCACACCCTCCTTCCTTGGGCATAGGAAGGGGAATGCAGCAGATGGCCTTTCTCCTCCCCATCACGCAGGAGGTGGACGTCCCCAGCTGTGGATGTGCACACTCCTCCTGTATCTGCCCCTGTTGGTTTGTAGCAACACCATATATCTCCTGAGGGACAGAAAACTCAGCTGAAGGCTCCTTCCTAGGAGGACTCAGAGCAATGGGAAGGCAGGACTGTTAGACAACTTGATATTTGTGGACACTTCTCTGGGCCATCCCACCAGGGCTGCTCAGAGGGGAGCTCCTGCTATACCACACACTTCTTATTCCACCTGAAGTAGCACCACATGGACACCTCAGATCCACTGCACAGCCCTTTGTGACTGCCTGCAGCAGCAGCTTGAGGATGGGCAGACTTGGAACAGCCTTTCCTGGGTGCCAGGGCCTAGGGGAACACCTGCCGCAGGGTTTGGCTGCCAGGCAGCCTTTCCTTCCAGCTTCTCAGGGGAATTCTTGCCTGCCTATAGCAAGGCTTTCTGCCTACATCCTCATGGAGTTCCCTGTGACAGGATCTCCTTCCAGTCTGGTCCATTTCTACTCTCACTTATTTTTACTTTTTCCCTCTCACCTCCCAGTTACTATTTTGCTCCCCTATCCCACCTTAGTATCATCGAACTTCTTGCTCTTATTTAGTCTCCTCTTTTCCTTCCTCCTCTTCCCTCTTCTCTCCTCTACATCCAGGTCAAGTTGCTTCCTTCTCAGGCCACCTGGACCCTGGTGCATCCGCTGGGAGCTCAGGAGAAGGAAGGGCTTCCTGCTGTCATGTGCAGCACTGGTTGAGCCTTCCCTGAAGGCTCTGGAAACAGGATTTGCAGTGGAAAAGTCCAGGAGTCCATGTAGCATGGAGTACTTCAGAATAGAGTTTTACCCCCAAAGATATATACATTTGCTAAATTCAATCCGATTTCCATGGAGAAGAAAAAAGGCAACTCCCCACCACAAAGGTGAAAAACCCTCCCCAGAGCATCATAGGGATTCTTGAACATAAAAAAAAAAATTGCAAGAATTTCTTAGCATGGACAAAATATTTTTTTTCATTTTTCAGAGAAAGAAATCCTCTTTTACTTAAATAAGAACTGTCTACAAGCAAAAAAAAAAAATATATATATATATATATATATATATATATAAATTTCACTTTTATCGGTTTAAGTTTGGCAAAATCGTAAGTAACTAGAAGTAAGTTCTTTTAATAGGGCCTATCAAGCAGTATTAATAATAGATGCTATTTCACCTGCCTGCAAGAGCAGAGTAGAATAGCCATGACTGCAGATGCTGAGACTCTGTGCCCAACACTCAGCGTTAGGAAAGCTGGCATAGGTTCCTACCTGCATCTATAAAAATACTAGAAGGATCTTACAGTGACATTACCCAGAAAAGACCTCTTTGTGGTGTGAGATATGATGCCCTGCACTCAAAAAAACAGATATACTATAAACTGGAAGGAAAATTCTCCTGTCCCTCAGCATTCAGGCATTAACTCCAGATTGCTGGAATGTTGCTTTAAATTATCATTTTGTCCTGAGCAGCATCCTTCATCCCTAGCTGAGGCTGTGAGGCTGTACTATTTCCCCAGAGAAGCAGGCACTGCCCCTTAACGTTTGCTTCATTTGTGCTAGCAATTCCCCAGACAGCGAAGCAAACTGACAAAGATCAGCTGGATTTAGCAACAGGTAATAGTTATTTATGTGACGGTGTCTGTAAGAAAGGTGTGTCTGAAGTGACTGTTTTGCACAAAATATAGTCACCCGCTGGAATGACGTACCTTTAGCTTGTTCCCTGGTGTAACAGCCTGTCTGCTTGTGATTTTGTTTACCTTTCTGGTGGATCAGAGACCTAAATGCAATTTTAGAATTGAAATATGATGGCTAGATGTGTGACACTCCCCTGGATATGAGCAGTCCAGAAATCAACTAATCCAACCTATGAACAAAGGCAAGAAGCTTTATAGTCCAGTACCAGTTACATCATATATCATTTCTGAAGTATCATCCCGGGGGGAATTCTAAAGGAAAGAATGAAACTATCTGAAATATTAAACGGCCCCAGGCCTGCCTCGCAGGGAGGGAGACACTTACGTCATGCTCCTGCTTTTTGGCTCCAGCACACAAAGGTAACGATTGGGGTGCACCTCTGTCATGCCGATCCTAGCGACCATTATTTTCACACTGTCCTTTCATTTATATCCCCTTTTAAAAATGTTTGCCTGAGAGTAAAATACTTTAATCTCTCAGGAATACGTTTAAAATTATTTTTCCATCTGTCCCAAATTGAGCCAAAGAGTCTAAAGATCTCTAGGTGGGAATGATGGTAGCCCATGAATTTCAGGAGGCTTGCAAGCCTCAGACCAAGCCAGAGGGGAAAGTCGGTTAAAAAAATATTCTGTAATATAATTGTGGTACCACCACACACCATGTGGTGGTGGTGGTACTGTTTTGTTGTCTTTTTGTGCTGTAGTTTTTGTTTTTTTTTTCTTCCCCCCCAAGGAAGATTCAAATAAAATATAAAGTAAACGTGTTTTTCTAGCTCACAGGAAGCGGGTATTATTTGTGGGCTAGGAACAGAAGAACACTTCCTCCCTTTGTGTGCCAAAGATAGGCTGTCAAAATCTCAGTGCCCTCTCTGCAGAATGAAGGTTCACGGCCTCTGTTGCCGAAGCAGGGCTTGATGGCAACCCCCTCCTTGCTTGCTGAACTTGTCAAGGGTTGCCTTTACTGCAGAAGCTCTCAGCAGCAGAGACTCAGGTTTAGCAAACACATACACAGCATGCAAGAGAACTGCCAAATTGGTATAGAAGTTAAACAATAGCAGTGTTAATCACTAAAATAAAAATACTGTTTTGATTGCTTCCAGACTCTTTTGCAGCTCCGAATCCTGTCAAGTCCTATGTCTTCAATTAGAGCTATGATATAAAATAAGTAATAAAGCAGACACAAAAGTAAAAACATAAAATATGAAAAGCCTTTACAGGTTCTGGAGAATCAGCAGCAGAATGAAAAAAATACACAGCCTGTAGCTTTTAAATCAGCCCTGTCTGGAAGCTGTGGTGCAGACTGCAGCTGATTATCTCATCAATGTGTTATAGATGGGGTTGAGGAACAACGCTGGGTGGGACTGCAGGTTTTTTTGGCTCCCAACCCAATGTGTAGAGCTGCCCTGTACAGCTCTAGGCAGACCATGAAAGCCTCTTGCTTGAGAAGTCATCACAGTCGGATCTCAGTAATGACATGGAGAAGTGAAGACCAACTTTCCTTCAGCCAGATCAAGGGACTAGGAGATGACTTCTTACTGATAGCAAATGAACTTCCCTGAGCACTGCAGAAGAAAGCCTGAGCTTTCTGTTAATTGTTAATTGACATCTCTGGGCATGGCTAATTGACATCTGTGTGGACCAGAGCCTGGCATATTCATTTATGCATGCTTTCGTAACCAAAATAAATGAGTGCAGAGAGAGCAAAACATGATGGAGTTACACAGTGATGTCATTACTGTTATTTTGCCCATACTTTTCCTTTTATTTGCCTGATTGTTTCATTCCCCTCAGTGAAATATCACATCAGGTGTGTTCTCTACCAGACTGGCTTCACCTGGCTGGGATGCAGAGGGAAGGATCCTTGCCTTCTCCAGGCTTTGTGCAGCAGCTCTGCTAAAGCTGGGCAGGAGAGCAAGGGAGAGGACCAAAGCTGGGCAGATGATGGGCTCTGGCTGTGGGCACTCTGCAAACAGAGCAGGCTGCTGGTGTGAACACCCCTCCACGTTTCTGAGACCTTATCTGGTGAGCAGACTCAAACCCAAACAAAAAAGATTCTGTCAATTGCCAAGAAAAGCTACTGTCAGATTTGATGGTATGGCATGAAAGGCAGTGAAAAGACAGTCTAATTAAAGTCCAAATTCTGTTTTGGAGATGTGTGGGCCATGTTGATTAAACCACCCACATGCATCCAAGGGAAATTTTGGCACACACACAGACCTGTCCTTTTTTACTCCCTATCTAGTGGGTAAAACTAGGCTCCCATCATTTAAACTAGTTATAGAATAACCATTACAATGTATGATTAACTTGTATTTATCTTATAGGAAAAATCTAGCTATTTATGCAAATGAAGTATTAAATAAAAATTAAATGTCTGATTTAAAATCTAATACAATAGTAGCAGTTATAATATGCTATACAATAAGTTGTAGTATACTACTACTACTAATAGAAATGCATTACATTGCGTTTAAACATTCAGAAAATATCTGTATAACCTACAGATGCTATAGTTTTTAATCTCCATGATGTTTGGAGGACAGTTTCCACGTACTACCTCTACATTGCTAATAAAGTACAGGGTTTTGGTAAGTAAAATTAGCTGTTTAAACATTCCTCCCACGTTCATACAATTTTGTGTTTATTGATATACTTAGAACTCTGTGGAAATTGGGGAAATCTAAGGTTTCCGACCATTTTACCTTTTTTTTCCTCAAATTTTTTTTAACAAAACTGCAACTAACAAACTCAACTTTTTAACAAAACTACAAAGATGTGTAACATGGATTCAGTGGTGTGACTGAGGGGCTTGAATCCTTTCCACACCCAAACCCCAAGTTAGGATGTTTTCTAATCCATGATACCTGCACTATCTTATTTATTGTTGCATCAATAGTATCACTTAACAGTTTTAAACAAAAATAGTAAAACATAAAATTGTACGTCTCTTTCTTCTTCTATGGTTTCTTCCATTCTGTGTAATTCAAGAATTGTGTTAGGTTCGACTCTCCTTTTTCTTCCAATAATTATTTTCTAACAACATTTTACCCTGGTGAGGATTTTCCAGTATAATTTTGATTCAGTTGACAGTTTATTTCTTTTCTCAGAACTCTGTAACTAGCACTTCAGTCCTCTAAAAGACACTTGAGTCAAGAACAGGTAACAGAAACTTCATGCCAATGAGACCTCAGCTTAACTCTCCACACTCTATGACCCTTATTCTCACAGATACATAATCTGCAACTCAGTCTTAAATCCATCTCTGTGAAGAGAGACAATATTTTGCTATAATTCATTTTGGTGTAAATTGCCAGAAAACAACTATAAAAAACTTTGTATGTCTCAACACAGCAACACTCCATCAGCTTAGTTTTTCATTAAGTAACTCAATCAGTTTACCTATTATAATAAATTTCCCTCCCAACCTTTTCCTTATTATACTAGCACTCTACTAAAGCCTTAAAATAACAGTGTACTACAAGATTCAGAGCCTTCAGATGAAGAGGGTTTCAGCACCATAGTAAGAAACTGGGGACCAAGGAATATGGAGACCAAATGACAAAGAGTCCAAGATCCCTTTCAGAGGACCACAGCTCATGGCAGGGCTTGGAGGGCATCTCTGGGGACCATCTGGTCCAACAGTCCATGTGGACCAGGGTCACCTACAGGGGGTTGCCCAGGATGGTGTTCAGTCAGGTTTTGAACATCTTCACAGATGGAGCCTCCACACCCACTCTGGGCAACCTGTGCCAGTGTTTGATAACCCTCTGAGGAAAATGCTTTTTCTTATCTTGAGATGTAATTCAACATAAGAATGGTGTTTCACTGGGTGACTCAGAGAAGATTCTGGCTCTTGACTCTTCTTGACTTGCCCCCATCATATACTCATACACCTCAATGACATCTCTCTTCTCCAGGCTACACAGTCCCAGCTCTCAGAGCCTCTCCTTGTGTGGCAGATGCTCCAAGCCTCTGAACGCAGTCACAGCCCTTAGCTCCACTCACTGCACTACACCCATGTCTTCCTCCTACTGAGGAGCCGGAAATCCTAATGCAGACACATCTCCTCAGTACTGAGGGAAGGTCACCTCCCTCAGCCTGCTGGCACCATTCTCTTTAACACAGCCCTGGAGGCTGTTGGCTTCTTTGCCACAGGGCCCATTGCTGGAGTCTCCAGCTTCGGTGTCGAGGCTGACTGCAAGAGTGGTGACAGGACACACAGAAAGCCACTGTCTGTTGAGCAGACTGACCATGAAAGGTTGGTGTATCATAACCAGCACCTCAAACTCCAGCAGGAACAGCAGAGTATGAACCCCACATGGTTCTGTACCAGATTCAGGCTTCACGTTTTTGCTCTGTGTCCATCAATTTTAATAACTCAGGGAGTCGATGCTGTTCTCCCTTATTCTAACTGATCATAAAACGAAAACTCAGAGCTCAGATAGTTTGTTGCTTAAATTAGGTTTAAGGTATAAACCTGAACTATGTTTCTAGTAGCACAGAGCAGCCATACCTTTACCCCACACTGAAGAATTCAGAATTTCTAATGGCAGCCAGTCTAAGCTGATTTTTTAGGCTGGGGGGAAAATGGTTTGAGGGGTTACCCATGTATTTTTTTCACAGACAAAAGACATACTGTAGATGAGGAAGTTGTAGCTTTAACTAGAAAACTTCCACATCTTATACATCAAAATTATCATTCCCCAGCAAAGACCGATACACCAATATTTCAGTGAAGAAAATATTTATATTTGCATAAAAAATCTGCACTTCGAATGCTAATAAAACCAGAACAAATGGTTTGCCTGGTTGCAGAATATAGCCTATGCTGATCATTTTGTTTGAAGAAAGAGTATTTCAGTTAACTTTGTTCAACAACTGCAAAGAAAAAAAGTTTTAAAGGCAAGCCAAAGAGGTTATTCACAGCTGTATGACAAACCACTGTCAAAACATAACAAACCACAACCAAACTCAAGCAGAAAATGACAAAATGTAAGACCGTAAAAATGATGGAAATTGTGCAGGACAGGCATTTTAGATGAACAAATGCAATCTGTACCAGCATAAAGGACCAACACAACACAGAAAATGATACCCAGAAAAGTCATCTGAAGAAGTAAAGGCAAAAACATAAAATTCAAATGACAGGACACCAAAAGGAACAGACAAAAAGCAGGCAGACCATCCAGTTGTATTAAATCAAGCACACCCCTGGCCCCTGACTTCATCTGACCTAGCAGAATAGTGAACACGGCATTAAACAAGTTATGTAAAAACACAAGCAGAATGACATTAAGATAAAATGATATTGGCCATACCCTCACATACTGCCACAATCCTGTGGCAATAAAACAAACATAGGTACTCAAGCTGATCTAGGGCAGAGCCTAAAGCTCAGCATCAATGACTAGTTGATGCAGAAAATGGGTGTCTGTCTGTGGCATGTTCATGCTGGTTGTAGGTTAACTGACCAGTGCATACATCTGCTCAATCTCTTGTTGATCTGAGCCCAAATAATTCCATGAAAATTAAGCAAGTCCCAAGAACCACCCCAAAATCTTCAAAGATTTTGGCCATTAAACTGGGGATCTTTCACCAAAAATTGTATAAGTACTCAAGTTATTACTACAAAAGCATGTCAGAAGAACTGTTGTGCTACATATACTGGTGCAAAGTTGTTCTGAAGGCAGCTGCCTAAAAATGTAATTCTACCACTCCTGATCTCCAGTGTCTCCTCTGAACCATGCTGAGATGGGAAGCTGAAGCAGCAAGGAAAAACATCTTATATGTGCTCTAAAAATAGTATGAAACATTTACAGCCTGCATAAGGGAAGGATAAACAACTGACAAAGTACTGATCTGAATAATGTATAGGACCCTTAAACCTTTAGAAACATTAAGAGTTGTGAGCAAATGAGCCAGCACATGGTATGTAGCTTTTTTTACTTCTAAAGCTCCTGATTTACATCCAGGTGAAATCAGCAGCGACATGCACCTTTCATGAGCTGCAACACTGCTAAATCATGGTTTTGATTTCAGTCCAGGTTGTGGGTTCCAGAAGAGCATCTCACACCACCAGTCCCATGCCCAGTGCTGACTTTCCTGAGCAGAAGCCTAAGGACAAACACAGCTCAGCTCAGGCAGGATTTACTTTTTCTTGGATGCATTTTGCATCTCTCTGCAAGCCCCTTTTTCATGAGAGAAAGCTACCAGCAGTACTTCAGACAGCTAGTTTAAAGGTAGTTAAAGCTACCCCTTCACTGTGGTTAGTACAGAGTAAACATAGTCATGAATGGGTCTATTAAACATATGGTAGGCAGATGCCAACTAGCTCTGCTAACACTGCAAGTAACCCAAAAGCTATGTGTCTGCACAGCATGGCACTGTGACTATGCAAGTGAACTCTGGGAAGAGGCAGGATACGTTATTTTGGGCTCGGAGCCAGATGTGAATGGCCACATGGCTTCTGGTCAGCTTAGTGGGTGGGCAGAATGGGCTCACATGGACCTTTGCATATAGGCAGAGCTGACCTCCTCAGTGCTGGAAGCCCTTTTCATGCCGAGGCCAAAGGCCATGGTAGGCAATGTGGAGGAGAACAATTGTCCCTCCCCTGAACGTAGGACTTTGGGCTTAAGCACCGTCAGTCAAGCATCACAGCATGGCCCGCATTCAGGTTAAAAATATCGGAGGTGAAATGTGTTTATATGGGCATCAAAGGGGCCGTAGCATAGTGGGGAGTGTGTCTGGAGAACTGGTGGGAGGTGAGGGGTTATGGTGATATGATAAAAGATACACGAGGCATTCTCAAAACCCTGAAAGTGCATTGAGCACATGTGGATTGATAACCAGCATGATTTTGGGGGTAATTTTATGCTGCAGACGTATGAACAATATCTCACCAGTGGATAATATCAGTTGTCGGTTATATACATGTTTTATAACAACCAGAATACTCTTTCTCAAAAAGCTGTTGGTGGTTAGCTTTGATTTCTTTTTTTCCACAGCAAAGCTTGCTTTCCCACTCTCTTTCTCTTTCTCTTTCAAGCTAATGGAAGCTAACTGCAGAGAAAGCAAAAAGGTATTCAACACACTAGACACAATAATTAGGAAAATATTCTACCATTTAAAAGTGTTTTGTTGGTTTTAAAAGTGTAGATTGTTTATTATCCTTAAAAAGAAGGCAAGTGCCCTGTGTTCAGCTATACAAATCAGATGTCTGACAAAATAATGTCAAATAATAAATAACCACTTTCAGAAAAGGGCAAGCAATGTAACAGGTTTATAAGCCTCACTTAGAGCACACATTATACGTAATTTTTAATAAAATTTTATGCAGTAAGTAATGCAGAATGCTCTTAACTTGGAAAAGGCAACATCTGTAATAAGTGCTATAACAAATCCATGCTGAAGCTGAAATAACCTCTTCCTATGTTTTCTGCCATTTCAGCTGTACGACACACTTTTCCATATTTCACAGAGTCACTGCACCATCTTCTCGATTTATTGTTGTTACAACGACTGACTGTGATTTCTGGAACTGCCGCATGTAAGGTGCAGTCACTGGGACAAAGCTGAAGCGTCACAGTAAGGACAGCTCCGGGGACTTCCTGACCACAAAACACAGCCACCAAGCAGGATCAGCCCAAACACCTGCCTGGAACAACGTCTGTGCTCGACAACAGCCATATAAAAACCTAAGAATAAACAATAAAAAAAGACAAGAGGGACATGACGCTTGCCCTGGCCCAATGTACCCACTTCCAAAAATGAACAGGTGGAGTGACCAAGGTGATGGTTGCATTCAGTTACGCATGGAAGTCACGGCTGTTAACACCCTTGTACAACGAGATCGCAGGGATTCCCATGCTCCAAACAGCAACCTAACAACTCTTGTTTCAATTACAGAAGCTATACAAACTTTATGATCCCAGGCTGGAAACACACCCCAGAATTTCTTTTGGAACATATTTTCTTACAGAACTGGAGAAATTCAAGGTGGGAAATTCTTCTCCGAAGTTTTAGAAAAACATTTATTCTCCTGCAGTAGGTTGTGTCCATAGGGTCATGGTGCAACGCTGTCAATAAGCATCCCTGATGACATTGATCCCAACTGATAACTCAGTCTTCTGATATCTTGGCATAATCATGGCTATCTGATTCAAATACTCCTTGGACAAGTTAAATATATTTTTTTTCAAAAAACACGGAACTTGAAAAAAGCACAGAAATCACTGAAAGTGGGAAAAATGATCAAATTCGATAATTTTCACATTTGTTATAGTCAAACGGGGCTCTCTGAATAAAATAAATAAATAAATGAGATGTTCCACCTTGCAATGTAAGAATGAAAAAATTGTACTGTACATACACAAATTTGAACCATTTCCATGGCTTTCAAATCTAAGTGATTTCACTGAGCTGTGAACATTTCACAGATAAGATTTATTTTTTATTTTTTTTTAACAGCAGCATTCAAACTTAACCAAGTATCTGAAAACAAATGTGTGTGCTAATTACTGCAGTGAATAGTTCGCTGACTTATTTGTTTACAAAGCCTAGCACCATGTAATAGTAAGCTTGGAAGGAACTAATTCATACTTTTTTTAGACAACAAATAAAAAAGGATAAACTGCAAAAATGGCAGTCAAAAATTTTTATGTTGTGGGCATCCATTACACAAAAGAGTAATAGAAAGTAACACTCATCGAGATATTTTTTACTATAACCACAGAAAAATACCTCTGGCTAAAGCCAGTCTCCCTTCACTATACTCCTACGTGAATATTTTAAAGTTATTTACCCCCCTGCTAATTCTGGTCTTATTTCAGATGCTATTCAAGGACAAATCCTGGTCCCTCATGGATCTCCACTTCACCAGTGGGAATTTTGTTTGCGTAATGGTAAGAAACCCAGAGGAAAATTATCTCTGTTGCTGTGAAGTTGTACCAGCAAACAAGGAGGTGAGGGCGGAGAAGGAGTACTGCACTGGTGCAGGACAGGAGGCTCCTCTGGCACTCCTCCCTGCTCATCTGGATCCCTAGTACAGATGGATTCCTGCAATTTTTTTCAGTAAAATTGTGGATTAATTCAAAACTAAAATGTCATTTTTCCCAGACCTCTGCACAAACCCTGGACTGAACATGACATTTCAAATTTTTTTGGATCAGCACTCTTGTATTTTATACAATACTTTATCCACATCCCTCCTGTCTTCCTATTCGTAAAATCAGCACAGCTAGAAATATAAATTAAAAGGTTATTCTTGCATACCTCACATCTGGTTGGAGTAAGGAAGTGCTAAAAATCAGATAAGAGAGCTAATTCTTTCAGGTTTTTGAGCCTGAAATTTTTGCTGTTTCCTGCCTTTTTGAGAACCTCAGAGGCAAAGGGTTCTTAAAAATGGATGGTTATTGTTTGCCATTGAAAAAGAGTGAAATTAACTTTGATGGTCTGAGCTATAGCTTGGAACCTATCACTAACTCATTAAATATTTGAAAGCATGCATGCTAATGTAGAAAACAATTCACAGCAACCACTGCAATACTGAAGACTCTTCTCCCCTGGACTTGGTAGCCAATAAATGCCCCTGCTGACTGCACAATATAACACAGCCCATGTCACGATATAATGCAACTCATGTCACATCACTGCAGAAGGATTCATCGAGGGCTTTGGCTTTGCCGCATCACACAGCCGAGTCTCGCCTGTTGCTGCAGATGCAGCAGGAATACCAGCACTTGGGGACCTACGTGGCTGGAAGAAAACAGCAACCCTCTGTCAGAGCCTGTTCTTTGTGCCTGGCGTGGCATGCTCACTCCAAGAGGGATCAACATTTATCAAACTGATCCTGAATTTCTTCAGCTAACCCTCTGTGCACACACACTCCCAACGATATCCTTCTGGGGTGGAACAGGAGCTGCCAGCCGTACCCACGCTGTGCCAGCAAAGCAATGTCAGCTTGACTCCCCAGAGCTGTCCCAGTGAGGTGGTGTACAGTGTAGTTTCAACCAGGGGCTCCAAGGGACATTTCTCACCCTTAGTTTCTCCTAAAAAATCTACTGTTTCTGAGGCAGATGGCAGGCTGCTCCCCCAGAAGAGGCAACTTCACAGGAAGCCTTCGCTCTGCGTGGGGATGCTGCTGAGGGGAGCTGAACTTCTGCTCCTCCTCCATTATTTCCACCTGCTTTATTTCCTGGGTTTCATCACTTGTATGTCAACCCATTCACATTTTGCTCTCCCATTTCATAAGCTGTCTGCTCCATTCCCTGTCCTTCAAATGGGGACTCCCATGGAAGTCACTCACATGGAAGTCACTCAAAGCCTTCCCATTGAAGAATTTGTGTTTGCCACTTGTTTATTTGTTAAATTATCAGCATGCCGTATGTTCTGGATAGTGATAAGTACACCCCAAACTGCAGAAGCTCAAGAAAGATGATGGGAATGGTTGAATTTCAGAACACAGGTTTTCTTGCAACTGTGCTAAGATTGGAGAGCAAATGGTAGTACTAACAAAACAACATTTTTGTTTACTGCGTCAGAGCTACAAGTTACACTTGAAGAATGACATTCTTAACAGTGTCAAAAAAAAGTGGCGTTTGCTTTATAAGAGCAAATTTTAACCCAAATGTGATCAGAAACCAAAAGAAATTTTCCCTTTTCTTTTTTTTTCAGAGAAACTTTTATATTTACACTCCATTATAACAAAAAAAAAAAAAAAAAAAAAAAAAGACAATATCCATGTTGTGTGTTTCCATTTTGTCTCTCCGGAGGTCCCAGAAACTAAAAATGGTTTCCCATATTCTATAGGATTTTATCTGAAGCACAAAAGCACAAAGCCTTTATACAACTAGAAGACTGGTGTGGAATAGGCAACTCCTTCACATATTCCATCTCCCCACCCTGCCTGTGGTGTGCTGGGTTGATGTATCTCAGGCACATTGCAGTGCTTCCTGCCAACTTTGCAACCTAGTCCCAAAAGGACTTAGCTTTTGAAGACTGCCAGTGGATGTTTCTTAGTGGGCATAGTGAGATGACAACTATGAGGGATTCTTCCAACTGCTTATCCATCTACGAATCATTCTCCTAGATTTAACAGGAATTGCTGTCCTGTCTTTATTAAGGGTGATACTGAGCAGGGGTTTTGCTGAAACTTCGAATAAAAACTGGACTGCCAGCAACATCAGCTATGTTGAAGGAAAGATTCACTGGCCACTTGCACATCTGCTAACCCCTAGAGCACACTCCTGCAAGATGGATGATCCATATTACCGATACCATAATCGTGTTACTGTAATGGAGAATTACATGTGCTCTCTTTTTGCCTTTTTTATTTTTTCTCAATGCATCACTGACAGTAGTAATATGAACCTGCTCCTGTTTGAAACATAGGGATCCAGAAAACAAACCGATGCCAGTGTGTCTGCTGCTGAGCAGAAGGATTCCAGTGGGTTCCCTGCAGAACATGATTCCAGTAGGGGTCATCTGTTGCAATATTCACCAACCTAAATATCATGAAAGGAGTTATTCCTTACTGCATCCTTTCCTATCCAATGCTTTTTTGAGTAAAAACTTGGATGTTTCTTCCAATGCATATTTTTGAGCATCCCACTGATGGTGCTTAGAAAAAAACCCTAACTATCTGAAGAAACAAGCATCATGCTGTAGCGTTGTTGCCTGTCATGGCATGGCAGTTCATGCTACAAAGTGCTGTGTCACCTGGTTCTCTCCGCACCGTGGTCCTGCTTCCTGACTCCTCCGCAGCAGTTACACAATTTACTTTACATATGGTTTTGTTGGTGAAGTAAGATCGCATTACCTGAAAAAGTTTTGGAAGCACAGGCTCATTTTCAGAGCAAATCCCTATGTGATCTGGTACAAAGGTTCAGAACTTTCAGATCAGTGTTGTGATCACGTGGGATGGTTCCCTTCCAGAGCTGCAGAATATATTCTGAAATCAGAAAATTGTGTTTATTTACTCATGCTTTTCAATTATTCAATACAGAAACTCCCCTTGGGACTACTGGGAAGAGCCAACAGCGGTTGAGGCTTTGCTGAGATATAGAGCGGGCCCTGCATTTGAGCAGACAAACTTTCCTAGAGCTCATTACAATTTAGGCTGCCTCCATGCAATACGATTTGTCACCGTGATGCATTGTGAATTAACATATGCAAATCATGAATTAAAATATGCAAATCACATGTAAATCACACTTATTTTTAAAAGACTTGCCTCAGAAGGGGGATGTAGCTGTCACTTTTAACAATAGCAAACACCTAATAGCAAACGCCTACATGTAAAACTACTAAAAAGACACAGTAGTGGTGCTATGTTGGAGCACATCTGAACCCACATCCTCTTTCAATACACCAAACAAGTTTTTATGAGATCTCTTTTGGTATTTGCTCATGGTGCATTGCATACATATGCCACTAGCAAGTGTTTTAAAGCAGGATAGCTGGAAATATTGCAACAGATAAGCTTGCCGAGAACAACCTTTCCCCTGAATATGTAAGCAAGCATATAACGCTCTGCGAGAGAGATGGTAAGTACTGAAAAAACTTGTACCATGAATAAAAAGGAAAGACTTGGCCTGCGTTATTATGTCCCTGCTTTTTTGTGATAAACTGACCCCTAAAATGGAATCGCACGCTCATGATGAGCCCCAAATTTTAGTTAATTTATCATCATATTCCCTTGAAAAGCTTGAGAACAAATTTCAAAGCTGTTTCTATAATGTCCTATGGTGCAGAGTAGACTGGGGCAGTTATTCATCAAGAAGCAATTATTTTCACTCTTGTCATTAAGTTGGGTACTTAATATGTGGGAAACAGCAACAGAAAGCTTATTGCAAATACTGCTCTCCCAGCCTAGCTCCTAATCTACACACAGTTTGGTAGAAATACAGTTGTAGGACTATAAGTATTACCAAAATACACCAGCAACATCCTAGGGTTGGTCACAGTAGTAGCAGGTAAATGGCTATTATCCAGCTGAAGATTATCCCTCTTGGCACGCAGGAACGAAGCGTGGTGCTGCAAATGTATCGGTGTGAAAGGGGTACACCATGCTGCTGCAGGACTGCTTTTCTGTGTGAACAAAGGCCAGCTTGCTGCCCACCTGCTGGAAGTTACAAGCCCACAGGGAGACACCACAACCTTGTGATGATTCCTGCTCCAAAGGAGGACTTGGCGAGGAGACGAGAGACACGAGCTCCCCTCCAGGGTCAGGAACCCCACAGGAAGAGCAGTAGCCAATAGCAGGAAGGGTGACTTCTAAAAGGCCTACAGCTGTCCCCAGGAGTGACCATGCTCCAACAGGGTAGTTTGCAACCGTTACTTAATTCTAATTTCAGCTACCCATTTTGTAGTAACTGATGTCTGAATAAGAAATTCAACAGCTGCCTGTATGACTGAACGAATTATATTCTGCTTACAATACTTTCTTAACTCAGCCACCCACTATGGCTGAAATATGTGATTGCTAAATTGATTTTTCATTAATTTAATCTTCAAGGATGATTATTATTCTGAGGCTGGACCACACACAATAAAAATAGACATTCTATTAGTCATATAGTCGTAGGGCACATAGGGAAAAAGCCATGTGCCCTGGCTGATAGATCCAGGCTGATGTATAATTTGTTGTTCTAATGCCAACTTGCAGAACACCATTGCTTCATGGCAGTTGGTCTGACAAAAGTGAAAAGAAATTTGGGCCCCATTAGTCCTTTTAAAAAATCTTGACCTTGAAAATATGAAACTACTTGGAAGAGATTATTAAGTAGCTGTAATAATGTAAAATAATCCCAATATTGACATTTTAAATTAAGAAAAGCTCTTTTTCATTTCAGGAGACATTTGTTAGCGGATAGACCGTGTATCCTGAAATTACTCTGCAATAGTTTCTCAGTAAACATATGCTCTTAAACTCAGGGAACATTATTACCATAAAACACATCCTTGCAAGAATATAATCAATTAGCAAAAGTTCTTTAATATGAGGCAGTTCACAAATATATGTCACTGAAACCACTCACATAAATAAATGTTTGCAGGAGAGCAAGAGGGTGACCTTAATGCTTTTTCAGTGAAAACTTTCCAGGAAACAATGACACCTGCTCCAGTGAATAAGCAATGTGGTCAGCACCATAAACTGGTGGTCAGTGCAAACCATCTTGAAACTCCTGGTTGGTAACGTTTTCAGATGACCTCTTTTTTTCTGGCAGTCACCATTTTGCAGGTCTGAACTGTCCCAGCCAAAGCAAAGCAGCAGAACACTGCTGACCTCCTCGCACCCTAGAGAGTCCAGTTTTATTTCTAAGGTTAATATTCTGTCTTTCAGTGAGATTTTCCTTTCATTTCTGAGAGTAACCCAGGCCCAGAAGATTTCAACATGATGCCCCAAAACTAATGAACTAATTAGCTACATCAAAAATGCCTAAAGCTCTGGACTGTGCTGAAACTGGTAATAACTCTACCAGCTTATATCCACAAGGGACCTCTCTTTAACGCCAGATCTTCAAAAGAAAAAAAAAAAAAAAAGAGAGGGAAGAAATGAAGGAAAACAACTAGCCTCTGTCATCTTCTCTCCATATTATGAGTACATAAGAATCACAACAGGTTGTGTGATGAAGGTTTGAGGAAAGGAAGTGTAGCAATACAAAAGATATAGATGGTCCTTGATTCATACCCTTCTTTTTGCTTGCTGCTTAGCAACACATCAGTGTACCACATTCTTTTTTTTGTTTCAACTTTCCACAAAAAAAAAGGATGTTTATATTGGAAGAACTGTTTTTTTCCAAACCTTATGCACAACCTTCTGCAACGTGCATTATGGTAAAGCAGCAGATACTCAGGGATGGAGAGCCTAAAGTTCTGTAATTGTAATTCTTAAATCCTTTCCAAGCAAGTAGTATCCATTAGTGCAAGACAGGCAAACACAAAATATTTCCCCATAAGATTTTTTTTCTGTTGTTTAATAATAATGCTTGTCATTGAAAGAGCTCTATTAAGACATAGCCCCAAAAATCCATTACTGTAGGTGAGTATAACCTCTGCACAGTTGAAATTAGATAACCTGGACCTGTTTTCCTCCCATGAACCCCATTCTCTCCTTGCATATATTTTTTCATTAATTTTATTTTCTAAAGTCATAAATTAATTTAATCCAATACAAATACTTTTAATAGGAAAACTTTCCTGTATAGTTGTTACTGACAATTATCAGAACAACATGTATTTTTAGCTTCCCAGCACCTTCATGTTTATTACCCTACTAAAAAGGATGTGCATTTAAAGTTCTACTAGTGGAATGCACATCACAACAATGGTAACCCAAGAAGTTCCTTCTGTACTTTGAGTCAAATTCAACCTCTTTAGTAAAACTTACTACCACTCTTTTCCAGTGAATTAGCTGTGGAAACAAATGAACAATGGATAGAGAAGACAGCATGCTTTTTTCATATTTTTTAAGGTTTGCAATTGTGTGCAAAGAAGACCAGGTTTTTAGAGATATTAAAAGTGTTTTATATCATCTGGCCAGCACAGCAGTTATATTCACATCCATTTTGGTTTTTCTTTGCCAAAATTATGTCACATATCCTTAACATAAATAAGAATAATTCCATAATTGTATTTAGAATACAAACCAGCTTTTGGAAAAGCTAAAGTGCATCTAGTAAATCTTCTAAGTCTCAGTACTTCAGAGCAATGTTTCAGATATAGATGAAAATAACTCTCAAGGAAAGGCTGCATGTTGCTGCTCAATATCAATTTCAGGGTAAACAAGCTAGCATGCTCTAAGCAAGCTGTGCCATATATGAGGCAGAGAGAGGTGATTAACAGCAACGTAGAACATAAGACCTCATAAATCTGAAGGTTTTGTCCCCTACTTACTCAGCAAATCACACCATATAATCTTCTCCAGAAGCTTACTGAGCTCTGCCTTTAAACTGGTCCATTTCTTCCTTCACGGTTACTACTGACTCAGACACCATTGATCTGATGACTAGAAATGCTCTTCTAATTTCCAGCTTACATTTACTCATGTCTATTTGTTTTATTAGTGTCAAGTGCTGCTTTTCTCTCATGCTGCTGCTTCTTTCCCTGTATAGTGTGTGGACAGCAATCCTTTCTCTTCTCAACCTTTATATCATTGGACTAAACAAGCCACAGTATTTCACTATTTAGTTTTATTTTTTTATTATTATTTTTTTGCTTCTAGATCATTTTAATCATTCCTATAACCCTTTCTAACACTGCTCCAGTTGGATTTGATTTTTATTTTTATTTTGTTAACAGGTTGCTTTTTTTTTCCAAAGAGATCTCTCTAGCACTGCTGCAACATTAACATTTCCCTATCTCCGCAGGAAATATCTCATTTGATACTTTCTAGGATCAGATCGCTTTCTTCACAGCTGTATCACATTGGTGACTCATAGTTATTCTATGACTGATTGTTACACACAGGTCTTTTGCCTCCTCTGTCATTTTCAACTGATAAGTCTCTAGCAGAAATTCTTTTTATCAGCCCTTAAGTGCCATCTGTACTCTTAAATTTCATCTCATTTCTATTACTTGAGTCCTCAAGGTCAGAACATTTTTCCTGTGTAATATTCTGATCATCCTTTATATTAACGATGCCTCACGATATTTTGCCATCACCAAATTCCATTCCTCTACTTCTACATTTTCTGCCAACATCATTAATTAAAATGTTAAGTAAGTTAAGTCCTCGAGATTGATCCTTGAAAAATTCTACCATTATCTTCCTTCCAGTGTGACAGTTCTCCATTTAACATAACCTGTTGTCATCTCTCTTTTATTCAGTTCCATTCCGTTCTGCAAAAGCAGTACTAACGTCCACCTTGTTGAACTGGACTAGCAATTCCCCATCAAATGCTGAACTCCAAATAATATCAGATCTACCACATTTTCTATATCTAGTTATCAGTTTTGTTTGGGATCATAACTTTGTAAATCTGTGTTGCATTCATTCAAATGTTCTAATATTGCGGTTGCTTAAAATTAATTTAAAAGTCAGACAAAATGAAATGGTAGAACACTACCTGTTAAAAACTGTCATTAGAGAAATTTTATTTCAGAACTGCAATGAAATAAAGATCACTGCTTATATGAAAGAAATTAACTAAAGCACTAAAAAATCAGCTCTTAACTATGATCTAAAAAGGGTAGCAAGAAGAAGGATAGCTTATCAACTAGCTTTGTTCTAGAGCCTTAGAACAATACAATGTGTTGTAAAAAAATAAAATTTTCTATGAACTTGAACTTGTGTTTTAAACCTAAATACCTTTCTACATCTACTAGCAAACTAAGCATTCATACACTTTCATAATACAAGAAAAAAAGTCAAAAAGCACAGACCTGTGATAATATATTAAGCTTCTCAAAGAAGATGAAGCATAGCAACAAAAACTTATTTTAAGTGCCAGGCAGAAAAATAAAATTGACAAAATTAAGAATTTCTACTCTTCAAACAGATGATAACTCATTTTACATGCTGGTTAAAGACTCAATTAGAGGGTGATTATCTTTGTGCTCTAACAGGATTATTTATCTTTGTATTGCTAGAAAAGAAGTCAACCTAGTTGGAAGATCTGCAGCTGTTAGACTAAATTCAATAGCTAACATGTGGCTGAGTAAGGAGTTTTGGAAGACATTCTGCACCACTGGACCCAGTTTTTCCTCGAGCCTTTTAGACATTTACTGGGGAACCAGACTCACATTGTGAGGACTCACGCAGGAAGCAACCACTACAAACTGTGATGAATGGCAACGAGGATGCTTCTGAGAGCATGTAACTAAATCAAGCTGCCTATCTGCAGCTGATAGGAATGTCTGACTAGACCATAACATTACGGCTTGCCTGAACTTTAAGCATCAAGTTGAAATATACCACAAGTCAGGCATGTACCTGCCATATGCTTTACCTGGACCAGAGGACAACCATGTGTAGTCGGATAACAGGGCAGGGGGCCACCAAACCCTTCCTGAAGAGTCTCTACAGGCTACCGTAGCCACAAGGTTTGCACTACTGCCAAGAATATGTCAGATCTGTCACCACCACCAGGTATGCCAGTTCCCTCAAGAAAATTACATTAAGGTCAGTGTTGCAGCCTTAGCTCCAAATTGCTTAAAGATCTGGGTACAGGATGTTTAAAAGACTGTTTAAAGCTCAGGAGTGATGACCCTTTCCTCTGGTACAATGTCAATCTCTATCACATGAATAAAGTTAGTTTCTGCAGCAGCTTCCTCCTTTCCTCAGGTAAATCTGAGATAGACACTTCCAGATTTGAAGAGCAGGTTTTGAATTTATTTCCTTCACCCTGGACTTTTTTAATATAAACCTATAATATTAAAATGTTTCTACAATTTAAATATGATCTTTTCGTGACCGTGCCAAGGATCCTACATCATTATTGCACTAAATTTAATCTGGTTTCTCAGAATAATTACAGAACTCCACAAGATGCTGCTGCTCCAAGATTATTTAGTTACCTAAATAAGTCCTTCTGGGATATGCTGCAACACATGTGAAGGCAACGGTAAATTTAACAGGAAAAATGGTGGAAATTCTCTTGGAAAGAAGAGAGTCAAAGAATTGATTACCAATAACAAGAACAGCAAAATAAGAAGATACAGGCTGGAGAACGAATCTGATTATATTAATTAAAAGATGGAAGCTATTGTTTTATTAACTAAGCTGCCAGACTATCAAGCAGACCTAATTTTCCTCTCCACTTTCTATACTAGAAGTGGAAGTGTTAAGGTCCAACCACCAAGTACACTGGAAAGGAACAGAAGAAAAAAACCTCTCCTCCATGTGCTTTTGAGCAGCGTTTTTGCATTGAGCTATGGTACTCTGGGCAGGAAAGCAAATGGGGAAAGACCCCAGTATTTCTCCTTTTGGATGATAACATAATTAAGTAGAATATCACAGAGTTCATTACTACACAAAAATTTGCAATTACTACAGGAACTGCAGATGCTAGAGTAATTTGCCATTTGCCAAACAGGGATTATCACTGGGATGTGTGCTTTCTCTAACACCAAAGTTATTGCAACCCATCTTGCACTTCACCGACCTCCCTCACTGAAGGTAGTATGAAATCATATGTGTCTAAGATTCCCTTCCAAAGGAAAAATAAACCAAGCAAATCATCTTAAGAAAGGCCAAGGATGAAAAAGCTATTCGTTCTGTAATGCATTCACTTCATTTTGATGGCTTCTCAGAGCCTTTCCCTTGGCCTTTCCTCAGTGGCCTGGAGTTCACAGAATCACAGAATTTCTAGGTTGGAAGAGACCTCAAGATCATCGAGTCCAACCCCTGACCTAACGCTAACAATCCCCACTAAACCATATTGCTAAGCTCTACATCTAAACGTCTTTTAAAGACTTCCAGGGATGGTGACTCCACCACTTCCCTGGGCAGCCTGTTCCAGTGTCTAACAACCCTTTCGGTAAAGAAGTTCTTCCTAAGTTGTACCTCAAGGCAAATGCATGGCAACACGGCACAAGATACCACTGACCTGGTTCCTGACACTGCATCTCAGCTGGCCTCAACATCTTCTCCTGTCTGCCAGACCTGATTCTGCACTTCTGTTAATTCACAAGGGTGCCCTTGGTGTTGTCCTGTACAGGAGCAGCCGCTGATACAGCAGTTACACACCCCTGCCATAAGGCCTACTGGGCCAAGTCGGACTCTTGGATAGCTGGAACCTGTAATAGCAACCACTACTCCTGTGCCAATGGTTTGCACAGAGTTAGTTCATGTCCCCTTGCAGTGGAGGGGATGTGGGTTAATCAGGAGAATTTAAGTCACTGAGTTCACATACCAGTTAACCACTATTTGTTTTTCTGCTGTATATTTCTTTTAGTAATATAGTCTTAGTTTGCTATGGAAGAAGAGATATTTATGGTTTAAACTTATCAATATAACGTCAAACAGCATAATGGATATGTAACCAATATTTAAGTATAAATAGCTCACTACTGTATAAACTGTTACCTCATTATTTAATACATATGTCTAAGTGTGTATGTCTGTGGACACCTACACAAGCATATTCCAGACACACTCACCTACAAATCCCGATGGCAAAACAAAGGCAGACCTCCACAAATCTAACAAGTATTATCACATAAATTTTAAAAAACAGAAAAGTATATATAACAGTCCAGCATGCCAAATAACTGTCTTAACATTTTTATATTTGGCATGCAGATGAAGAGTACCTTGTACTTAAGAGTTGAAGATGTCACCTAAACAGAATGCTCTTCAGATATTTTAAACTGTGAAAAATTCAACATACCCTGTATTACAGCTCTTTTCCAAGCTATGTCACAAATGGCTATACACTTTATATAAAATAAATAACTTGCATCTAATTTGCAGATTACACCTTGCACAGACCTCTTTGGAAAATCTTATGTACTACTTTCACCTGTATATATAGTATGTGAACATGTAGATTGTAACCATCACCAAAATATTTCTATAGGGTTTTCATTCCTCCCAGGAAGTTTAAAACTCAGACAGAAATCAGGACTTTCATTTTACATTCTTCCCTAGAAAATCTATTGTTCCCTTCCACTTAGTAATTTTAATTTAAACACTCAAAAGCTAGTACATAGAAAATCAGTTAAAGTAGCCACACACAACTGGACATAAACTACAGAATGAATTAAAGTAAAAACCGAAGTAGAATCTACAATCTGCACATTTTTGTAACTCTTGCAGTGTTAGTCTTGTCGTTAAAAGAGAAGCAGTTCCTGTTGGGATGCTATTTAACATGGCAGGCAGATTCCATTCAGCTGCTCTTTTTTATACCCAGGGAAAGAGAAAAAGCAGATTGGAGATGTATCACCATTACTTTTGCACGCTCCTATTTTGAACGAGCTATTTACAATACAGAAAATAGCTTACTGATTCTTTAATGGGTGTTATACACAGCACTATTTGATCTTGTATACCAGGTATTTCTTGTAATGGGAAGTTCTTCTACAATAGAGTACAAAATTAAATAAACTGTTATCAGGAGAAATCAACAGCACACAGGTGCAAAGGATAAATATCAAAGAAGAGATAAACAAATAATACTGTTCCTGGAATATTTATGAGAATTGTTAATTATACATGTATTATTACATTAGTTACATTAGTCATGTAAATCATAATTAGGCCAAAAGGTTATTTAGAACAACATGTTTTTTTAAATATGTTTCTCTGAATTAAACCAGCTAAGAAACAAACTACTTAAAATGGAACAGTAAACCATACGCTGATACATAGCAACAAAACAACAAATCTTGCTTTCCAAAGCCAAAAACTTTTAACTGTGTATATTCAAAATGTCCTCGGCTATCACAATTTTATGGATATCAAAGGCAACAAATTCAATTATTTTATTATATTCTACAGCCTTGCACTCTGAGTTTTAAGAGAGCAGTACAGAATCTGACTGTTGATAGTTAAAAGCTCAAAATTAAGTGTCATAAATGTCCAGTGTCACCAGTAACCATTCACTTGAGAAGTTGAACAAAATTCTTCCAAGGAAAACCAAAACCTTTCATTTTTCTTTAATAGATTATAACTAACACCCTTTCTGACTTATCAATAAGGGTATAAAAATATTTTAAAATAGCTACTGTCATCAGATAGAAATATGGAAATACCTGTACTATCTCCTCTTTTTAAAGGTGCCAGCAAAAACAAAAACAAAAAACAGTTCTCACTTGGAGGAGAGCTATGGAAACCACCTGCCCTCCTGTTGCAACACAAGAAAAACAGGCTACTAACTCTCAACACTGTTATACAAGATTTACCAAATTATATTAAAAATGGCCAACCAGAACACCAATGCACCTCTTCTTAGAGAGGCTGAATGTTTTATTTCCACCGTACTTTCCTACCCCACCGAATCTCATGGAGAACAAGTGCTATATGCCTCAGTGCCAGATATGCATTAGTCCTGTGGTAATTTTCCTGACATTATACATCAGAGAGGCTCAAGCAGCCTGGAGATAGTCTCAAGATTAGCAGTAATTTCTCTTTAAAATCCTATGTAGGAGTGCCGGAGTATTGACAGAAAACAGATTTGTACCTAATGCAACAGAGGACTTAGTATTTAAATTTTTAAACTGTAGTTAGCACTGGGTTTGCCACCTGCAAAATACTGTCCAAACATTCAGTAATCTAGCTTTGTTTTATAAGATTGGTATGTTCATTGAGAATACCATTGAGAATGGGATGTTCATTGGCATATCAGGTGCAAAACAAAGAGGCCAAGCCGATGGGTGATGCCTTTGTCTTACTTCTCAGGGATATTCTGAGGTTTGTGCTTACAGTGAAACTTGGAATACTTTTTGGGTACATTGCTCCATTCCCTTTTACACAGATCTATAATGTTCCCTATTCTTTTGTTCCACAGATAAATGATGTGGGGATAGCTTGTGTCTACAGATGATCTCACAGTACAAGTTGTTTGGAAGAACATATTCAGCTTTTCAAGCAAGTTAACTATAAGTAGGTATTAACCGTTCTTAAGTACAAAGCACAACAATAGCAGCACACAATTCCTGTTCAATTACATGGGGTATCAGGTGCCACTCCAGAGATAAGCTCCAACATACAACATGACAAGTTAAATGTATTGGGATATTCTAGTGAAAGACTGGTTTATCAATTGAATTTGAGCTCAGGGATACTGAAGACATTTTCTAAAGCTTTTGTGAAGGGAAAAAAAAAAGGGGGGGATTGGTTGGTAAATGATGGCAAGAAAGAGAATTTCCCTTCTTCAAACACCAGAAGACGGTGTTAGGTACCAAGGATCCTGGCTAATAGATACCATATTCCTGCAGCCTTTGTAGTAAGATCATATGACTTCAGCATTTTGTGAGTATTTTACCTTTCAAGAGTCTTTAAGATTAAATGTAGTTTCAAAAAGTTAAACACTCCACTGAGGGTTTACATTCTGTATACATCTAAACCAGCTGTCCTATACATTCTCTCATTATTCACATAGGGAATGCCAATATTAAATTCAAAACAGACACATGTTCTGTTTCTTTTTCAACTATGTGAATTTCAAAAGAATAAACATTGCCTATTGTTAATTAAACAATATACACACTTATTTAAAAAAAAAAAATCATTTTCAAAACACATGGGTTGAGTACCTAAACTGCATTGCTAAGTCACACACCAACACAGAAGTCAGCAAAAATTACAGCTGTCCACTGCAGCTGCAGTATCCATTATGCTGGTATTTAACAATAGACCACAAAATAAATCCCATTGCAGGCCAAAAAGCTAGGGACAAGAATGGACTATAAATCAAGCCAGTAGCATTACTGTTGAACTTTTAAACAACATCTCTCAATTAGAGATAGCTCAGTGACGGATAAGCAAATTTTGCAAGTATTATACAAAAATTCTTAAAATAGATCACTGAATATTATGTCATTGCATTCTTTTAAGAATACAGCTAGGATTTAAACTTCACGTTCTTGTTAACTTTTTGGACAAATGTAATTTTCGTGTGGAGATACTGGGGTAGTTTTTCATTCTGGAAAGGTTACATGCCTGAAACACATTTTCTTAGACGCACAGTGCAGATACATGCTGTAACAACAGCTGTAGTTGTGTCCTGTCACATGAAATCGGAAAGGCTGGTTGGTGTATTCTGTCACGTATGTACATCACACACCAGGCAGAGAAGGGAGGAACAAGACGATGGATGTAGCAAGAGAGGCTTTTCTGGTTTTGTGAAGGGGAGTGCATATTCCCAACGATGTAACTTAAAAACAATCCTAGAAGAAAGATAAAGTATAGACAAAATATGCTAGCACTTTACCTTAGTTTATTATTTTTGTGAGTATATCCTAAATTCAAAACTCTAATTGGCACAGTTTTGCCAGTATGTGGAATGCATTTTAGAAAAACTCGCCTAAACCCGACAGTGAAAGATTAATATGGAACCCAAGGTGCTGACTTGAACTTTAAACTCCTTAAGCAATTGTTTACTTGGCCCAGTTAGAGAGGTAGTGACAACTTTAGGTGCCTAATCTGACCCTTTAGTGAAAAGATTCATGAAAATCTGTTGGAGATTCTTCCATTCCTGTCACATAAACAAAATGAACCTCTAAGGAAAAATGGCCAGCCTACTGAAGTTTCTGCATTTCCTCATTTCTACATGCTACTGTGGGGTCTACTCTCAGTGGCTTTACCTGCTAGCAACCTTCTGCCGATGTTCTAGGGAGACTTGGAAGTCCAATGTAATTATTTTTTCATTGCAGAAAACACCTTTTGGAGTTGAGTAGTGACATACATATGTGATGAATTTAACTGTACATGTGATGACTTTATAGCTGCAGTAGTTATGAGGCTGAAAATTTCTAGCAAATGCCAAGGAGTATAAAAAGTTAAAAATAATTTAAAATCAAGGTAAAGATTTAAGATAATATAAAACATCAAGGAAAGTAAAACAAAATCAGAAATCACAGTTTTGAAACTTAAATGCTTCCCTAGAATACATTGGAAAAGTTATGTGTTCGCAATTACTTCAACACTGCAAAATAATTCAGTGATGTTTGGTATCAACTATTCTTAGTGCAGTATGGGATTGCGCTAACTCTGGTTATAAATTTCATAATATATATGTAAGATTCTTGCAGTTCTTCTCAGATGTATTTCTGTAGGGATATTTCAAAGAAGTCAAACTGTTAACATCACTTGGAGATTGGAAGAATTCAGAAAGAAATCAAGATTTTCCTGTTGCGTCTTGGTGTTCTGGGCTATAGTCATGCTCACACTGGAATCTGTGGGATTACCAAGTCTTGTCTCTTAGCCTTACATCACAGTCCTTCAGAAGAGGCACTTCACAGTGGTTCGTTTGTGCTCTTCAACACAGCCAGTATAGTCAACAGGGAAAAAAAATTACAAACAAGAAGTAGTTGGATGGAAGTCAGTTTTCCCTGACAGATCTTTGAGGTCTGTGTCAGGTTCTTAAAATTACATGCACGTCATATGGCTGATTCCTCAATGTCTCAGCCTGTCCTCTCCTCAAACTGTCCTCTCCTCAAACTGGTGACAGCTGGGATGTGCCTGAAACTTCTAGAGAAAACTCAAGCACTGCAAGATGGAGAGGCCATCAAGCAAGTCAAATCTTTCCCTTCAGCTGATCTATTGCCTGGGCAGGGTGTTAGATGAGAAGAACTATGCAGCTGGGGAGAGCAGCTTCAGAAACCCATAGTCCTTAGCATGCACGCTAGATGAAAAGTCCACAGGACTTCTCTGGACATATTTCCATAGTATCTCCAAATGCCAGCTCTGATGATTAATTCTGCCTGCAGGTTGCAATTTCTTCTCTGCCATTTCTGTTATTTATGTCCTGTCCTATCCTAACTTGGTTTTGTTTTATTGTGAGCAGGGGCTCTATTTCACTTGACTGAGCACAGCCACACAACACAAGACCTACCCTCACATCTCACTTTTTAAAGGGTGGCTTAACCAGTGTAATTGATTCAATTGCTCTCTCAGTCAGATAGCAATTGTCCACCTGAGAGGGATATATGAGTGAGGGATCATAATTATTTTTTAATCTCCGAAAATATACTTTTTTTTTCTTGTAGAAATATTTTGAGTTATCAGAGTTTTCTGTTGTTGTCTGACCAATGTCAGAAACATGTAGGAAATACCTAAATGTTAACATTTCAGCTAAGAAAGAGACATATAGACATTCCTATCTGAAATAGACTTCACAGCTTAAAGACCTGCTGTTAGTCGTTATTTTTATGTAATTCGTAACACTTTCATGCTTGTTTCTCTTTTCAAAAGCCTTAATATGATTTCAGCATGACTGCAAAACCTCAAAAATTGCATTTTTGTTTTTATAGAACAAAAACTTTTCCCAGTACTCACCTATTTCCATTTATCTAAAAATGCATTGTACAGAGAATTCTGAGTCACTGTGAACTCTGGCATAATAAAGCTCTTCTAAGTTCTTTTGAAATGTGGCTGGAAGTTGTAACTCTGAAAATATCTTCTTTATTGTACTCTGTATAACTTCAGCACCAAATCCCTGTCTCAGTTACCCATCCATGCACAGTTTTCCCAGTAACTTAACACTCAAGAGAGTTTAAACAGAAGTTTAAACAGATCAGACTCCTGGTCACAAAAGATACTTTCAGAATACCTGCTTGGGTAAGGCTCTTTATTCAAGAAGAGCTAAAGCAACAAAGGACCCCAAACAGCCTTCTGAACACATGCGCCCAAGTACAACAGCAAGAGTGGTTCCCAGCCTTGCACCCAGCTGTCGAAATATGCCCTAAACGAGCAATCTTGCATTTGAATGTGTCTTCTCTTCAGGAAGGAGGGAAGGAAGGGAGGAAGGGAGGAAAAGAAAGAAAGAAAGAAAGAAAGAAAGAAAGAAAGAAAGAAAGAAAGAAAGAAAGAAAGAAAGAAAGAAAGAAAGAAAGAAAGAAAGAAAGAAAGAAAGAAAGAAAGAAAGAAAGAAAGAAAGAAAGAAAGAAAGAAAGAAAGAAAGAAAGAAAGAAAGAAAGAGAAAGAAAGAAAGAAAGAAAGAAAGAAAGAAAGAAAGAAAGAAAGAAAGAAAGAAAGAAAGAAAGAAAGAAAGAAAGAAAGAAAGGAAGGAAGGAAGGAAGAGAGAAAGAGAGAAAGAGAGAAAGAAAGAGAGAGAGAAAGAAAGACTGACTACAAAACCACAATAACTTATTTTTGAAATGAAAAAGGAGTAAAGGAGTTACATTGTCATTTTTATTTTTTTTTAAAATAATGCAACTATTTTACACAAAGAAAGCATGAAAATGTAGAATGCTGGGGTTTGTAATTTAATTGCCACTATGCGTGCAGCCATATTTTAAAATATTCTGGATTTTCAGGCAGGTAAATTCATAATGTGAATATTGCATTAATATTGTAGAATATGATCCTGCAAAAGAGTTATGCATGTATTAAACTTTACATATACAATGAGTCCCATTGAATTCAGGAGCTGGCTTGAAAGAGTACTGCAAATGACACAGTTCCAAAAATAATGAACTGCATTATTCATTACATATATAAGAAAATAGCACAGTATATACATATGTATGCATGCGTACATTTTTATTATAGACAAGAGCTCCGGTTAAGTTTGCTTAATATTTTTTAATATAATACTTTGGTTTCAGTTGCTTGTGTCTTTGCCAAGCTGTAATTATTTTGCTGAAATTTTCCAGGCTAGATGTTTGCCTCAGATGAAATTTTATTTTTTAACTTTCGTCAAAGGCAGTTTCTGTCTTTTTGAAAGAAAAAGGAGGTTAGGGAAACATGCTATTTGCCTGTGTTAAATAAAAGGCAAAACTGTTTTCTTTACCGGGAAGCTCTAATGCCTTGATGCATTGAAGCATGAATAGGAAGTATGGTAGGATGACGAGAAAGAGTAACATGCAAAGGTTTCCCCATTATTCCAGGATGTGGTTGTTACTATGATTGAAAATCAGTTTCTCAAAAATCAGTGATTCTCACACAATAAATACATCAGAGGCCACTAGATCAGTCATCTCAGTCACCAAATGTTCTGCTGTACTGACCATACTTTCCCCATCAGTTCTGGCTGCTAAAGTACCTCTCTTGGAAAAGGAGCTTCCTGCAGCTGCCAGCTGCATAGTTCAAGAAATGGAGACATATTCTGTGCAGCAAAAGATTCCAGCAATTCTCAAGACAGTGTTTGCTTTAAATGATAGAGAATAAGATTTTTTAAAAAAATCAACAATATTTCAAAAATATTGAGGTTGCTGACTCAGGAATAACTTACTTCTCATGACTGGAGATGAAACTGCACGCATAAACCTGTCAGTTACACAGGACTTGGTTCAGATGGCCAAATGTGAAGTGCCTAGTGCCACCTGAGATGCTGTAGGGTGTCTGAGATGTTCCCATGGGGCTGGCACAAATGCCACAGACCTCTGAGAGACCTGCACTCCTCTGGAGCAAGTAGCTGGAAGCCGCAGTGCAACACGGGGGTGCTTTCAATGGCACTGGCCATCTGTGCTGAGGTACAGCAACTCACTTCCTCACAGCTATACAACAACGTCTGAACTTAAACTAGCACAGAGGAAGAGAAGGGTTTGATCAGAAGTACTTGTTTCTTGAGAAGAGATTAAATAAGAGCTAAAGTTTTCAGTTTAGAGAAGTGAAGCCTGAAGGTGTTGTACCATGGCAGCTTAAGCTGATGTAATTCACAGCTACCATATGCTTGTCCTTTTTTTTCCCTATATATCTATCTGTCTCTTTCTATTCCAGTGACATGGTTCCTCCCTCTCCTTTGCACCACCAGTAGCGCATGTGCAGTCAGGCAGCGCATGAGTTTAGGGAGCTGCTGTGGCAGGCAAATAACCCAGCATTTAAAGTAATTAAGCTTCCACGTACCTGCAGTCTGAGAGACATGATGTAAAAGAAATCAGGGGAAAATATGGGAGAGGTAAAAGAACTATTTAATCTAAATAGAATGTTGATGTAATGAAAAAAAAAAAAAATAGCTCTAAGCAATCACAAAGAAATGTAATCTAGAAATTACAAAAGAGTCTCTAAGCATTACCACCTTGTATTCTAAAATAACCTTCCAGCAGAACTAACGAGGAAAAAATCATAAATAATGCAGCTTGACCAATTTAATAATGGGATTATATGATTTGGTGGTCTGTTCTACCACAACACTGGATTTACTGCATCTGCCTGTTATGCATCTTTAGCATTGTCCATGTCCTTCCTCAAGACCAAATTCCCTGTTCACTAAAGCAGCCGGCAGCAATGGGCACAAGCATGGATCCATCGGTGCCCTCCAGAGCACGCGAGTCCGTGTGGACTCTGGGTATGTGTGGCTTAGTGTGCTACCAGGTACAGTTGGAGCAGTTGTCTGCAGACAGCTTGTAACCCACCACATGGGGCTCTCACACTGAGAAAGCAGTCGTTTACTGAACACGCTGTTTATGCCCTCCTGGCACTTCCCACCCAAGTGCTGTGCATCCACTGCTAATGATCCAGGAGAGCTCTCCCAGCACTACACCTAAGACACACAAGTTTGGAAAACAGCAACAAAAGCTCTCTCTTTTTCAGCCCTGAGTTAATCTTGTCCTTGTGTATGCAGCTTGTAATTACATGAGTGCCATTTCTTTTTTCCACAGGCTTTTAGAAGGACCATTTAAAAACACTCTGCTAATATACCACATACGTCCCGAATAACACGTGAGGTGGAAGTAGTTAGCACCTACAAAACTAGCTACAATATGTTTCTCAGGCCAACACGAAGGTAACTCTCTACTCCAGTTACTCATTTCATTGTGTGCTATAGTTCATGCATTCCCTCAGGACACAATTTTTATTTTTAGAGAAGCCTCTATTTGCTGACTGTTGTGAAAGGAACACTCAGGAGATGCGATTAGCAGTCACTTGTTTCAGTAAACATTGAATGTAACATATGCCTCTCAAGTAATGTGTATCCAAACATACAATTTACAAATAATTAACATCATGTTAATTAGTCACATTAATTTATGCCACTTTGTGGAATTATTTCCTCAGAGTCTTTAGGAATGCTGCCAGCAGTTTGAGCCAAAGAGTGTGAAAATTTGCTTGAAGTAACTGTTGTGACTGGCTGTGACACACAGCTTGAACAACAAGCAGCAAGGGGCCGTAACGACTGACTGGAGACCGCCCAACCTCGGCGGTGGGGTGCTGCTGACACCGCACACGGCGTGGGGCGGCACGGGGACAGCGTGGGGAGAGCGGCCTACACCGGGCCTCGCCTCCTGCCCCGCCAAGGCCAGGTGCCCGGCTGCGGCCCGACGCACCCCTGTCAGTACAGTGGGTTATTTCAGATGAGGAAGCTTACAAGAAAGCTGTTGAAACCCAACATAGCTTCCGAACTGATAAATGCCAAAATTAAGCTTTAACTTCTCAAAAACAAAAGAGAAGCCATTTGGAATATTGGCACAGTCTCAAAAAAAATCAGGCACAGCTATTCTTAAATGTGTGAGAATGGAGCTACTAAACACAGCTGTACTTCTCAGTAATACAATATGAAATGTGCCTTGCAGAGAAGAATAAAAAGAGTCGCCGTCTAAGAACAGAGATGCTGAGGCCAAACGCAGTCAGAAACAAAGGAAGCGATCCACAGTCACTTACGTTTGACAATCAATATTTCTGCTTTCATAAATAATGGTAAATTAACACTGCGTAACATTTGCATGGGATTGTAGCTGCAATTTTTAGGAAAAATACAACAGCTCTGAGTAAGTAACTGAAGGGGCAAGGAAGAGCATCACCAACGTAAGTTAATATATACAAATTGTGGGGATGTTACAAACACTTCAGCTTGCATTATACATTTATTAGGCTCGTACGGAGAAAAAAAAGTCTGAAAAAGCTGCTAAAATTATAAATACCCAGCACTAAGACTGATAACTGGACACATTGCGAGGCAGACAGCTATACAGATGATAATAGGCCCTGAGAAATGTATTAAGATTTTTTTTTAATCCTTCCTCCTGTGCCAAGGACCATGAGCCATGATGCTAATACAAACTGACTTATGCATCCTCTGCAAAAACTACACTGTTGGCCCAGGCTTGGGCTTTCAGCGTGGGGAAAATTCCCGTAGGTGCCTGTCTTGCCTTACTGCAGCAGAAGGACCTTTGTTCTCCCCCAGACAGACGCAGCACTTCACTCAAGGACTATTAACTATTTGCTGGGAAATACAAGGCTTTTCTTCTGTTATTCATAAAAACTCTTCAGAAACAACTACCAGGCCTTTAAACAGGACTTACAAGGAATGGTATTGGCCTGATCTGCAGCTCACTGAACTCACCGGACAAATTCTGTTTCTGAAATGATCCACTCTGCAGTTCTGCACTGTGTATATGAGCATATTAGCAAACACTGCCCGTGCCTCTTAACAGCCTCTAGAGTCTGTACCATATACAGTGGACGCTAAATGCCATCTGAGATGATGATGACACATAAGAGTTTGAAAGTACCACTTTTCATATACTTGTCCTGCATATAGCTACAGAGGTATCAACATGCATGTTTGCGAGTACATACCATTGCACTTAGTCTAAGATTATTTTACCCAGTCCCGCAAAGACCCTTTCCCAGAAATATTGGAATCATTGTAGATTCTCTAGCATAGCCAGTTGAGATAGCTATATAAGCAAGCAAGCATTACGTATTATATATAATATATAATCATTATTGTCATAGAATATTCTGGCATATATAAAAAATACTACATTCCTATATCTGAAGTGCTACAACTTGTTCTTAGGGATGCTTATCTGGCTCATTTTGTCTTTTACTGTCTTTTTCTTCTTAAAATAATTAACCATACTTTTGTAAAACAGTGTCTGAACATGTGAAAAGTACCCAGTACATTCAGGATGTCAATAAGGATTTGAAAGCAAGGCATCTTTTACTGGGCTTAGACACACTCTGCCCTTCCAAGTGAGTGAAAAGGAACTGATACCATTTTTTACCTAAAAGTGCACTTAGCAGAACTGGCCATTCTCATGGCATACTCTTTCTATACTTCTTTTAAATGGTAAGGGAGGTGCCCCATTCTTTCTTGGAGTTGATGATAAAACATTCATTATTGCTCAGATTTTTTTTGAACTGTTACAGAATAGAAGTAACCAAGTTTTCAAGGAGTAACTCAAATGACTCAGTTCAACTTTTGTAAGGGTTGAACATCCTTACAGTCAACATCCTCCCAAATAAGGATGTTGAAAATATTTATGTTTATGTAGGCCTGAATTCTGTGCATATGCTCTCTGCATTCACAGATTTGTGGTAACCTCTTTGTTGAGTCCAATTCTTTGACAATTAAACAAAATTTTCTTTTAATTTCTAACATTAATTTTAATTTAATTTTAATTTCTAACACTACTTCTGAGCCTTCTGCTAGAGCAGTCCGTCTTGCTAAAAAGCCCCCACAGTACATGCAGCCATGTCTGGACAGATGGCATCCTTATTATACTCAATAGGAACATTTCAGTCCTACCTGCTATTGTACCATCCCTCATCGCCCTTCAGTTTGTCTGCTGTGCCCACCTGTTGTCTGTCATGACATTATTTTGAGTGTAAGTTCTATTACAATCCTTTTTTAACGTATCTTTTATTACTTGTAAGTATACAACAGCAACACAAAAGGAACATGAGTACTCACTGGCCACAAAACAGACCACATTAGAAACATGTACCATTAATTAATAAAAATCAATGGCAGTTATGCTGGAGACATTGTAAGCGGGAAGAGTCTAATGCAGGAGACAGTAAATTAGTTTCCAGTTTGGGTTGAAACATCATTTTCTAAATTAGTTTAATTTATAATTTATATACTCTGTGGCCATAAGGGACTGCTCTGGTCATCTAGTCTGACCTTGTCTATATGCAGGATGGAATTTTTCTGAGACCCAACTTGGTAAAGAGTGCTTCTCATTTCATTTTAGAGTCACCAAGTGATGAGCCTGCCACCTTCCCTGGTGAGCTGCTCCAGTGCTAAATTACCTTAATATGAGGAAAATCTGTTTCCTTCAAGGCTGAAGTTGTCTAAGTTCAACTTTTACACACTGGACCCTTATGTGCCTTTGTTTGCAACATTTAAGCTTCCATCAAGCCTGTCTTCCATGGGTAATTATCCGTGTCCAGTCCTAAAGTTACAGCTCAATCATCAAGTGATTTGGCTCTTTCTGCTCCTTAGATAATTCCTTTAAGACTTCTAATTGTACTTTTTCTGGGCCTTTTGTTTCTACAGCATTTAATTATAGCAGATCCTGTTTCATATTCTATTTCACTGCAGATGGTAAACCTCTCATTTCATCCACCGTATCATCTCCTACGTCTCTTCAAACATTGAAGAGAATTATTAATCGAACATTCCTGACTTTTCTGTATTATTTGATTTTTCATTCTGCATATCGCAATGGACCTGGTCTTGGATTAAGGTGATTTTTATTCCTAATATGCTTTAAAATCTTTCTTACTATTTTAATTCTATTTCTACTTACAGCTCATTGATTTCTTTAGCTTCTCTTATCCACTGCATACATTTTTAACCTGTAATTTAAATTCACTTCTTCTACTTCCACATTTTCCATTATTTCTATATTTACTTGTATTTACTTTTTGAAGATGATTTTACATGTCTTCTGTCAGGGACTTTTTGAAACTTTTTTCAATATTTTTATAGTTATGGCTTTTGGATCAACCAGCACAATCTATTTCAACAACATGAAGGATTTACAATTCCAGTTTTAAATATAATACTGCCATCATTTATGCCATGAGAGATTTAAGCTTTGGTGAAAAGTTATTTTAAATTACTAAATGCAGACATTATTGGCTGGTGCCATAATTTCTATTCACAGATAAAACTAGGTCAAGATGAGAAGTTGCAACAAATGTTTTTTAGATAATCAGTTAATGCAGATAATCATCATGCAGCAACAGGGGAATCTTAATGTTCACGAGGATTTACGTGCTTACTGAGGAAAGCTTTTTCTTCAGAGTGTATCAGGTTTAACAGTGAGTGTCTTAGCTGAAGAAAAGGATGGGTGGGTGGGTGGGTGGAAGGAAGGAAGGAAGGAAGGGGAAAGGAGAAAAAGGAAGAGGAAGAGGAGGAGGAGGAGGAGGAGGAAGAGGAAGAGGAAAGGGAAAGGGAAAGGGAAAGGGAAAGGGAAAAAAAGAAAAAAAAGAAAAAGAAAAAGAAAAAGGAAAAGGAAAAGGAAAAGGAAAAGGAAAAGGAAAAGGAAAAGGAAAAGGAAAAGGAAAAGGAAAAGGAAAAGGAAAAGGAAAAGGAAAAGGAAAAGGAAAAAAAAAGAAAAAGAAAAAGAAAAAGAAAAAGAAAAAGAAAAAGAAAAAGAAAAAGAAAAAGAAAAAGAAAAAGAAAAAGAAAGAAAAACCAAACATGGGGTTTCATTCATTCCTGGTGGGGTCACCTACATGCACAAAAAAATGATGAGCCATGTGCTTCATCAGAGGTTTGAAGAGTGTTTGGCTCATATTAATATGAATTACTGAGATAAGAATGCATGTATCAATTGGTCATTTCCTGAAACAATGTAGGATCATTCCCAGAGTACATTTCTGTGACTTTTCCCAGCCTGTTATTTACTTATTTTTTAACTGAAAGCAACAGTTTTATTTAACCACTTCTCAGTGATGAGCACTGTACAGCCCATGTTATATTTTCCCATAATATTTAAACCTCCTCTTTTTCACTGTCAGCTGCAGTTCTTGTCTGGACCACACTCATTAATTCTCTTCTCTCCCTTTCAAAGAACTGGACTTGTGCTTTCACGTGCTGGTCCATACCCACTCCACTACAAGGTTCTTGCAAAAATCTCCCAAAAACTGGCTCCCGCTTTGTCAGGCATCTCTTTACAGTTCTACCGTGGCAATGAGCTACAGCAGTGAACTTTGGGGAAAAGACACAATGACTCTCTGAAACAAGAAGAAAATGTGATCATGGAGAGAAGAGCATGCCTGCTTCCTGGTGTACATGGCTAAATTATCGTTTTTTTATTATTATTATTTTATGTTCACATATGGAAGAGGAAGACAAGATAGCCTCTAAATTCTCCCTTTAGGTAAGCAAAGGCATACGACAGGCACAGCCACATTTAAATAAAGGTGAATATATGCAAAGGATTCTTACAAGCAGGGATTCGAACTCTGGTCATAGACAGCTGAATAAATGGAGACATGAATTCTCTCATGGGTGGGATTTTAGTTGGTGACGTGGCAGTGTCTCCTTCTATTGCAGAAATATACAGATGCATGCAAAAGCACAGTTACACAAATGAGTTTAATTTACACAGTGAACCCTCAGAGCTGCTAGTTTGCAGGAGATGTGCATTATTTGCTTGAGAGTCAATCACAACTAAACTTTTAAGTCCCTATCAAATATATTAGAAATACAATATTTAAAAGCTTGTTCAGTGCCTTGATGTAAATATTTCATAGTTCACATTGATGGATGAATAACTATACTACAGTTCATACTGAATCAAGCACAGATTTTATTTATTAGCTGTATATTTATAAATATTAAATTTATTATACTTGTTAATAAATACTTATTAATTAACTTCAGGGAAAAGTAATGTCCTAGAAATGGAAGGTATTTCCAAGAGTTTCTGTCTTGCCTATATGTGTGTATATTTGTCTGGGATTTTTGTTTAGTTCCATTTCTGAGACTGTTCTGAAGACTAGAAAACAGACCTTATTTAACACTAGCAGACTCCCAGCAAATCTGCATGTCAGGGTGCAATTGGATTCCATAAATGAGAGGACTAACAAAAAAAAAAAAAAAATCCTTTTAACATAGCAGTGTGTGTGCCTGTGTGGGCACGTGCATCTACAATTTGAAAAAGCCAAGCCTCACTTTAGATCTTAGGCTGTCAAATTACCTTTGTGCAACTTTACAGGCAAGCATAAATTGCAGAAAATATTTTAGAATAAACAACAGGCAGTGACCTCTGGTATAACTGAAGTGTGTGATGGTCACATTCTGCACTCCCGATGGAGAACCACAGAACCTGGAATCCACTTTTTTTTTTTTTTTTTTTTATAAATGTTTGTGCAAAATTGAAAATTTAAAATGCATTTGTGCTATGTGTTCACGTCTTCACACTGCTTTATCTCTATATGAAAAATATATAGCGAAGGAAGTGAAGACAACAAGGGTTTGAAGGAAACTTGGTTGTTTTAGCTTTTTGTTCGGCTTTGAGAGGCTTCCTCCTCAGACATATGTTTTTGCTTAGAACAAACAGAGGTGAATAAATCAGTTGATCAGCATTCCCCTAGAGCTGCCTGTATTAACTTTCTTGGCATGATCTCACCGCCTAAGTCAATATGACTTAAGAGTTTCTCTAACAGTTGATTCGGCTTTATTTCTACACCGTTCCTGAACCTCAGCTTCCATCTACCGAACAGAAAAATGGAAAGTTTGTATAAATGGAGAGCCCAGACATTTACTGTCATAAGAAGCAGAAGTTCCCCTCACAGACCTGAATTAGTGAGCTGTATTTTTTTCAATCATAAGAAGTTCTCTATATGGTCAACTTTATGTTTTGGAGGAATTATTCCAGAAGGAAAGTAATCGTTGAGCCTTTACCCTGGTCCTCCTTGTTACTCAATTCCCTCTGTTCATCTCTCTTCTCTCCAGACACCTCTGCCTATCACTTGGCTGCAAAGGCCAGACAGCCCATTTGAGAAATAAATTGTGGGGAAGTGCCATGTGGATGTATTTGGAGACACCGGCTCTTTTTCTTACCACTTGTGAACACATTCAGGAAACAAGTAGATGCAAATCACCAATTTGTTCGCTCAGATGTTTACTTATGGACTTATTTTCCTAAGTGACTACATACTCACAGCCAATAATGAGGCCTTCGTTTTCACCTAACAAAGGGGCATTTGGAAAGGAACAGATGTAGGATGCAATTTGGCAGCCGCTGCGTGTCCCCAGCAGCAGCGTGCTGCACAACCATGTGGTGGGAGAGGCAGAAGAAACACACTCCTACTCTAATCCCTGCATCGGCCCTGTGAGAGCACTGGGGAATCCACACAAAGGGATGGGCTTTAGCAGAGAGGTGGCAGGGCTGTGTTGCGTGGCGTGCCAAACACCGGTGAGGTGACAGTGAGGGAGGCCACATCCCCAGGGCTGTGTCCCCTGGGAGCCGCAGCCAGGAGATGCAGAACCAGGCAGCATCCTCCCTGGCTGCAGCCCACCCAGCCCAGAAGAGCCTGAAGTCAGTTTGGGAAACAAGGCTGAATGAGCCAGGGGGACTGCGTACGAGAAGAAACTTTCTGCTTCACTGAGCTGATTCTCTTCCCCCAGAACCACTCCCGGCAAAGGCTGAGTTCTCTCCCAGCTCTGATTCAGTCTGCTGCTAACCAAGCACGAGTCAGTATCAGCACAGCACTGCTGCAGTCTCCAAGGGGTCCTGCCTTCCCACAAAAACCGGCCATCAGTGAAACAAGCATCCACAAAGCGTTTTGCTCTAAATCAGCACTCGCTGCTGGGACGCTGGCTGGGAAGAAGCGTTCACGCTGCAGCACGCGCAGTCCTGCACCGAGACATCCCCCCCAGCAGGCCCAGCAGGCTGAGCTGCGAGGGACGGCATTCAGAAAATTACCAGAAACCCTGCTAAAACACACATCATAGCATTCATTCAAAGAAGCTAAGTGCTTGATTCCCTCCCTTTGATCAACGCTGAATTTTCATAAAACAGCAGAACATTTCTCAGATCTACACAGAGAATTAGATTTAGTTTTCCAGGCACACACCTCTACCCATACAAGTAAATGTGCATCTAGGATTTTTTTTTATTTTTTTTTCTCTCTGTTTGACTTATTTCCCCCCTGTTCTCTTCTTCTTATTCACAGCTCTTGCTTCTGGACATGCCAGTCTTCTTACAAGAAATAAATCTAAGGTCCTGACCACTTGGGGACATTGGAAATCTTGTAAAAAAAATGGAGGGTAAGGTGCTAGTTTTGCTCAGCTTGCCAAAATCTAATTTGGGTTGTCACATTATTTCTTTGTGACTTTGCTTTGTAATTTCAGCTGGATAGAGCCACACTCCATTACCATCCCTTGTGCAAGGGCTGCTTCCTGTGGCTGCACTTCTGGGGCAAGCAAATTCAGCCCTTTTCTGGTTGGGTCATACATTCAAATTTGTTTTTTGTTGTAATGAATACTTTCTGAGGCAGAATGTCCATTGATATCAAGCATAGTGTTACTAAATAGTGAATAAATACTGAACAAGAACATTAAGATCCCACTTTTGCAAAGTAATTATCCACAGGCTTAAATTTAAGCACACCTATATTGAGCTGGCACACCAATCCAGAGTTGATAAAACGTGAATATGTGAATGAATGTTATTGTCCTATATTGTCTTGTTGGTTCAACAAGGGCTCTTATCCATACATAAGAAATTAAATTAGTATAACATGAATAATAATGATAGAATAAAGACTTTTTAAAAAAGTAAAATAGAATAAAAGCTTGGTCTCCTGTTATTATTCTAGCTAGCTCAAAAAGCAACCTGTTCAGGGCAGAGTATTTGATCTCCTGGGGAAGAATTAAGAATAGCTTTGAGTTTTGTACAGACATTTGCAAAGAAGGATTACATGTAGTTGATTATTTTAACTTTCTTATATTCCTGAGCAAATTCCCCATCTCCCACAAAACAAACAAACCATCAAACCAAAACAAAAACAAACAAGCAAACCAACCAACCAACCAACCAACCAAACAAACAAACAAAAAAAAAACACCACCACCCCAAAGAATAACAACAACAAAAAATCACATTTATCTCCTCCAGTGGTCCTTTACCCTAGTTTTGTAAAGAGTCGAGATGCAAATACTGATGATGTCAAGACCAAGGCTGTTTTGGATACCTAGTCCACTTAGTTACAAATACAGAACTGTTTGCTAAAAGACTGCTGCAAGTCACTCTATGGTGTATTTTTGGGAGAGCAGCTGCACTTTGGAGGAGGCTTTCAGGAGCCACTTGCCCTAATTAGGCTTTAATCTACAAATCCCATTATGTAGATCAGTTTGTATTACTGTAGTTGCATGTAGAATTACCCTTCACATTGTACTGGAATAGGCATAGGACAGACACAAATGTTTTCAGTTTGCTGCACAAAGTTTTAAGGCTTGTATTTTCTAGAGTAAAGGGCACGGGATTCACATTGCTGCAGAACCACACAGCAGAGATTTGCCAGCATTCTGTTTAGCGTCAAGGTGATCTCACATCTTTCAACTGATTATTTTTTTTTTTTGATTTCTTTTTCACTATCTCTTTTATTAGTATTCTATACAGTCAGCTAAACACTACCTTCAATCCTACGTACCAAAAACGCATTGCATTGGGACAATCTGGGAACTTTTTTTAGATCAAAATAAATTGTGTGGAGTAGGTAGGTCAGCAATGAGTCAGGATAACAGGAAAACAAAAATAAAAATGGACCAAATCTACTGCTGAAACAAAAAGCACACGGTTCCTTTGCCCTTCTCTTAAACATTTCCGAACACTTCATGTGAACAGTTTGCAGTGGGGTATTTTATACAGTTCCTACAGACTGGGAAATGCGAACCTTGTTGCAAGCTCTGATGAGAGCAACCTCCACTTGGTGATAATTGCACGCGTGGTGATAATTGCGCAGGAAAGCTGCCATCTCCCATGCAAGCACAGTGCATAAGGGCAGTCTGCACAGTCTCAGCACCTCTCCTTGGCATCAGCAGTCCAGGATGAGCAGTCATTCGAACCCCTTTTCACCTGCATCTGCTCTCAAACTGTACCAAATGAAGATGTCTGATTTTCAGCGTTACCCATGACACTGTGTGGGCTGAAAATGTTAAAGAGCGCTCCAGCTCAGTTCACGGGCAGGTGAGTCACTGTGTGCATTGCACTGGAGAGCTGGTGCAGCAGGGGGCCTGCCTACCTTCTCAGTCAGCAGGAGCCTTCATCTAGCTGGGCCTGCACAGACCACTTCAGCTATCACAAGGTGAGGGCTAACAAGTGGCAAAAAAAGACAGCAGCTCCCACAGGTATCTGATCCGCCTATGTCAACTTCTCACACAGCACGTCCGCAGTGTATTTTCCCATAAGTAATGTTAAACAGCACCGGCATCTGGGCTGGAAACCTACAAGGAAACCTAAAGGCACTATGGTGAGACAGCAATTTCAGCAGAGTTTGCTCTTCACCAAGGACCTACACTGCAGCCCTCTTTCCCTGCCTCAAGGTTTTGGGCCACAAGCTGCTCGAGGTACTTTTGAATGAAAATTAAAAGTCAAGGCTTCTTGAAAGTCCCGTGCCACTCTGTGGGGACCAGCAGTCCTGATACATGGTATTTTCCACGGGATGGTGGTGTTGGTGCTTTTGCTGAACCACTCCTACATTTTCTGTGACAAGAGAGACCTTCTTGCCCAAGATGTGCTGGCTCCTCAGTTGCATTGCTTTCCTGGGCACATTTAAACAGCTGTCACAGCTCACTCATGAGCTGGCCACTGTGATCCAGTTTTCTTCTATAAAAATAAAAAATCCTACCTATTCTCCAATAATGGCCCAAATCATTTCAGCTACACTAATGCAAGCTGTAGTGTTTCAGACCATTACTCGGAAAACAGCAATTTTGTTTTGTTTTATAAGTGCCATCTATACAACAGTTTAAGTTTGTAAATCACCTCTGGATCCTTTGTGATGAAAGGTGCTATATAAACTCAAGCTATTATTATTCCTACATTTCACTGCTCCATAAATGCAATAGATACTACAGCTGCTTCACTCCAGCAATATGTTTGCGATCGCATAAGCCTCCCTCCCTAGTATTTCATTTTTACTGGAATTAGTGAATTAACATGAACATCACACCTTTCCCTATACCCACTCCTCTGCAAGCTTTGGATTTTATGCCTGGCAACATTACTCTGCTTTTCTGTAAATCATTTCACTGCAATCAGAGACAAACAATTAAATGGGCTATTAGGGCAGACTGCACGGGTCAGTGCAGCATCTGGCTGGTAAACCTGCCCCAAAAACCCAGCCCTGGGTGGTCCCACCCAGTCCTGAAAGATTCAGGAGACCCCGGCAAAGCAACTCATGAACAAGCTGCAGCAAAGAGCTCCTTTACAGACAATGGGATGATTTAAGTTACAATTGCTTTGTAAGAGCACAAGTTACAGAAACCAATTGCTGATTTCTACAGGTGATTTAAAATAGGAGGCATATGGTGTCCTGTTCTTTACTCTCCCCGGCTCCCCCAACACCAATTTTTCTTTTTCGCTTCAGTGGGTTTTCCCTCCCCAGTGCCACACTGAGCAGGTCCCATTTGGACACACTTTGCAATTTCCCCTCCTCCTTTTTGCCATGCCACAGCAATCTGAGGGAGCCAATTGTCCAAGCAGATAACGAGTGATCACAAATAATGCAAGAAAAAATGGCCAAGTAGAAGTCATTTGACAGCATCCAGCTGATGTCTTTGGGCAGCAAGGAGGAGCGAAACGCACTGGGGACACTCCGCCAAAATTCCTGTTGCCAATGCAAGTCTAGCAATAAGGCAAAAGCAATCAGAGGGTTAAAAGAATCTTGCCTTTGCCCTTGTTTGCCTCATTTCTTGTTTCTCTCTTAAACTGCACCACTGGGATGAACCACAAGACTTCCCTTCCCCTTATTAAAAAAGCAAAAACTGCTTATGCAGCAACTGCAGCCGGGCTCTGTTGTTAGCAGATAGTAAGGATGTATGGAGATGAGCTACAAACGGTATCCGTATCAGCGCAGACACTTATGGGGAAAAAAATGTTCTGTGAACATTACAAATTCTGGCTCTAATTAAACATTCATCTCTCACTCTTCTGGGGGTGGAGAAGAAAATCATCATCCTTTTATACTGTAGTTAAAAGTGGAAAACATTGCATCCAGAAATACAAAGAAGAAATATTTTTCTATTCTGTGACAGCAATGAACGCTGAGGGTTATGCTGACTGAAGGTAATTACTACAGCTCTTTGCTTGTTCTTTTAAATAAAAAAATAAAAGATGGTGCATGCTGCAAAATACTGCCTTTTAGAACATACCTGTAAATCATTCCATGCTATAATTCCTTTAAACCACAGATACAAGTGCAGACATGCTCCTCTCCTGGCTGAGTCTCCTGGCCTTAAAACCATGTGTGAAGATATGTAGCTGAGAAGTTGGACAAAGAGACGCAGAAAGAGAAGAAAAGGTGATCCCAGCTGAGATTGGGTTCATTGAGGAAATTAAACTCTTCTCATTCCCAGGTCTCTGGTCAGGTAGATGTAAAGCACCATCAAGTTGTGCAAGCATGGAAAGAGGACAATGAATATTCAGAATATTCAATAGGGAACGATCAGGAAAAAAAAAAAAGAAGAAGAAGAAAAAAAAAGCAAACCTAATGATCAGTCTCTTCCTTGCCCTCTCTCACACAAACACTGGATGAAGAGTGGCAAAACCTAGATGTAAACTGCTTTATGAGAATAACTCAGAGACATTTTAGAAGGGTTTATACATTGCTTTGAGAACATTTCCAGTTGTTGTTTTTTTCTTCCCTATTTGACTTCTTTTTCTGTTATCTGTGCTTTTCTCCTTTTTCATATGATGAATCCTCTAGGGGTTCAATGAAGCCTGAAGTTCTTTCTTGTGGAGAGGAAGAGAGGGGGGTTGTATCTATCAATAGTAATAAACGATTCCAAATGATTGATATAAATGTTTTTGACTTTTCACATGCGTTTGGGAAAGGCCTCAGCTGCCAAAGCCCATTGTCTAATATTTTGCTTCCATTCTCCTTCAATATTCAGGGAAGGGGAAGGCTCACTCCGATGTTTTTAAAGAGCTGATGGCAACAAATCCAAATTTCTCAGTTCTTTAGAAACATGTTGGCACCATGCAGGGCAGAAGAGACAGAGGAGCAGCAGTCCGTGTGCCACCATTACAGCTGGCCTGCAGGGCCCAAAGGCCCTGAGGTTAACTTCCTCGTTCTTGGATCACCACCATGGGCTCTCTATCCCCTTTGCTTTTGGGGACTGCTCCGCAAAAGTCAACAGACACAAAACAATGCAGTGTGACCACTGAGGCCAAAAAAGACAAATAACTGGTTTCACAGTTCCCCGTCTACAGTGCTATTAAGAAGGGTGTGCAAAGCCAAGCCTGAGAAGTGACTGAAATGTAAAATTCTTGTATTCAATTGTATGATATAACACCATGGAGAGATTAAGAGTGTTCAATGCAGAAGGTTTGCTCATGCTGTCGAATCAATAAACTCTTTTATTTTCTTCCAGCCTTGCATTGTCCTGTCAAGAACTTGCTCTCGTGCCCTGTTTCATGGACCCTCAAGTCCTGACTGTGGACTCCTAATGCCTTGAGCAAGCTACATAGCTTCCATATGAACTAAGATCTAGATGGTAAAATGACCAACTATCTGACCTTTTACTTACTAGATAGCAGGGAAGGAAACAGAAATCTGAGATTTTATTTGTAGCTACGGGAGAAATATTTACATTAGTGTGTGGGGGCAGGACAGCCAAGCAGGAACTGGAGAGATTTTCTTCCACCTGTGGATGAAAGTTGGATCTAACAGCTTGATTCCCGTCTCTGCACGTGGAGATCTCAGGCAGCCTTTCAGATTATGTTTCTGTACAATAAGGAAGAACAGTCTGTTTTCCTTCTAGATCGCGTAGAATGTGTAGAAAGATGAAATATTAATCATGCTTCTAGTCTAGCAAATTATATGTAAAAAATGATGGGATTTCACTGGGTTAAGACTGAGATAATCCAGAGTGTATTACAGGATCCAGGAATCCGTGCATACTCTAGAGATTCACTATTTCATTTTCTGGAACAAATATCACGTTTTCTTTATAACAGAAAACTAAAATAAAAATTTTAAAATAAAATGAATAATGAAAAAGTTATTTTGTCACTGACTAGATCCTAGACCTGCACATTTCAGACAGAATACCTTCTAGCTTTGTTGTCAGCCCTGCTTTGAAGCAGAGGAAGGACCAGACTGCCTTCAGACAACCCTACCAACCTAAATATTTCTGTGATTCACTTGACTGACTTTTTGGTTAAGAGGGCAAAAGGTGTATTTATATTTTCTTCTCTCTAAGGATGACAATCCTCAGAGTTTGTTCCACATGATGGAAATAACCCAGAATTCAAAGTGTTTTAGCCATGTCTGTGATCCTTTAGCACATACCAAAACTAGTGTATGAGTATTACAACCCCACCTTATCTGAAGGTTCTCCCCACACTAGGAGGCTGAATTAGCCCCCGGGAGTTGACACAATGTGACTTTGATGTCCATGAGCTGGACAAATAGTCCAAATTTAGTTATATAAATAACAAAATTCCATTTAAACATGAATAAAACTTCAAGATAAAGAAAACCCCACAACAGTTTAGTCTACAAATAATTTCTTAAAATAATACATGCTGAAGTATTGTTACTGCTAAGTTCTGAGAAACCTCCATGTCAACTAGTGGAGTGTACCACAAAGAAGCCAAAACCGAATGTCATTTGTTTTCACCTAAGATATACAAAAGTAAGTAGGATTTTCTAAATAAATTGTACTTGTCTAATGCAGAATTCTTTGCAGTTCTTTACCACGTTCCTAGTTTTTCCTAACTAACGTCACTTTAGTATAAAACACCAAAAGACTCTATAATCTACCTCTCGTCTTGACCCAAGTCTAATATTTGTTGAAGGAATGCATTTTTAAATTATAAGCATACATTTGCATTGCAGTTTTCTGGCAGTTTGGTAGTTGAAGGAAGAAAATGTTCACCAGCTCACTAAAATTATGCTTTTATTCAGAATGTTACCAGAAAGACTCTTTTATCTATCTGCATCTTCTGACTTGGTAATTAAGTAAAATACTTTTTTATTTATAATTGGAATTATTATTTGGTTTCAGCACTATGTGTTATTATTATGTCTTTTTTATGTAACTTCCAGTAATGTTGGCATGGTTTTCATGGATGGGATATTGCAAATACTACCCTAAATTCACACAAATCTTCAAGGAGAAGAGACATTGTCTGCTTCCATGAGTAAAAAATGCAGATGGGTAGACCTTCACAGATTAAGTGTGGGAACAGATCATGGAACTCAAAATTAATCATGGAGAAAAAGATCCTATAGGCATTATTTATAATAAGGCAAATATACCAGCCTCAAAGTTACACATGCTTAGGTCTGAGCTCAAAAATAACATTAAATTAAATTAAATTAAATTAAAAATAATTAAATTAAATTAGGAGTTTAGGTTCTGATCAGTGTTTTGGTTTTTAATTTTCTCCACCTACCTCTGATTTGTATGCAGTAAGTTCAGTTTTGCTCTTTCAGGTTTCTAGTAAAATCCCTGTTCTGCATGCCTGCATTAGCCTTCCTCTCATGGGAGTCAGAAATGGTGGCCTGTGGGTGAGCGCATCTCTGTGCCTCATTGACAGTGCCCTGAAGAATGCAGTCCATATTAACCATTAGCTGATAATTTTACTGAAAGTCTAATGATAGTTGAAGACTTTCTTAAATACCAAGTCCTGGAATGAGAAACAGCTTTTATGTGATAAAAAGAAAATCCCTATAGAGTTAGTGGTTACAGAAGAAAACCTAGATAACAGAAACTGCACACACCCAAAACATGCAAAATAAAGTGACAAAAGGAAAAATATTACGTTCTTTAAAGCTATTGGAGACAGATTTATCATTCATAAGCAGTTAGTTCTGGCCACACTAGTTAAACATGTGAGAGTGAACCTGTTTTCTGGAAAGTAAGTTAATTAAACCGATTCCTAACTTTTTTGGAGATCACAAAGGTAGAGTCGTGTCTTGTCTAGACACTGTCCCAGATCTTTTCTATTGCTCATAATCCTAAAAATACTCCCACTCTTCCAGGTTGCCTTAACCTGAAAGAAAATTCAGGAATGAAACCATGGTTGGTATAACATCCAAAATTATTCCCCTCCACCTTTTTCCAGCAGATGTGTCCATATTCTTAAATCTCGTGGTGCTTGTTTGTTTGTTTTGTTAATAGTTAATTTATTTTCTCTTGATTTGTTTTCTTTGGTCTTTATATTATTTTTTCAGTCTTTCTTTGGTAGTCTGAAAGGTTTGCATCAACAGCCTTCAGCATCTCCTTGCAGCTTTCCTCTGTTTCAGCTCACAGAAATGTCTGGTGGACACCAAGGATGCCACTGTTTTCTGCACAGACCAGATCAGGCAGGGAGAGAGAAAAATGCCCAGATTGCTACTGGCAAGCTTACATAAATATTTCTCAGGCAATGAAGCACCATGTAGTAGGGTGCCCCTTCTTCCTGTGGGACACTACAACAGCAAGCCCAGCAGTGCCATTGTACACAAACCATCTACCTGAGCTGTGTCTGCTGGATGCAAGAACTAAGAATTTCTACTTCCTCAACTGAAGGACTAACACAAGAATGACAGAATGGTTCTAAACAAGATGTGGTCTAGCTACCAAAACACAACACACTCCTACAGTCACACCTCTTTTGGCCTAAACATGCCAAAATAATGAGTGGAAAGTGACATTTAGGTCTGTTCTAACGGAAACCTGGATTCAATTCCAGCTCTTTCTAATGTGATTTTGCAATAGACTTCAAGCTACAGACTATGTGTTCGTACTGATCAGAGAGGTTTGCCATGGGCTTTATTTCAAGAGCTAGCCCAGGGACGTGAAAATGAATTTGATGTTTGGTTGAACAATGACACAATTTTGCAAAATTCCTTTCTGCCATAAATTTATCATGTAGGTGAAATTATACTACTCACAGCTGGCACTGTATTGTAAGTATGAGGGCCAAATTGATTCTTTTCTTCCAACCCCTTTCTCTTGTCACCTATTTACTAAGAGTCCTTTTCCCAACAAACATTGCTATTATTATATATACTTACTGTTATGTTGGCATATTGTTACTGCTATATGATTGTTGTATTGACAAAATGATTGGTAAACAAGGCTACAGCAATATTTGTTGCATAACATTTTAAGTATTTCTTTCTCCTAAAATCCACTGGAAAAATAATGGCAGAGCAGCTACACTGAGGACTCAAATCCCTTTCAGGCCATCAGCGTTTTTAGTGGAGGACTGCAAATAAGATTATTATCACGGGTATATTTAGCACATGTGAATTTCTCATCAGATAGTGGTCAGAAGTAAAAATAGCTTTGAAGCAAGTGAATACTTTAAAGAGATATACATGTTGGGGGGCATTTGAAAACTGCCACATAAATTAAATATAAAATTTAGCATATTTTCAAAGTGTTGTTCTTGCCCGTGGCATAATTAGTAAAGTTATTGATGATTATCCACAATGATACATTTTCTCAAAAACCACTAATTCCTTCTGCAGTAAAGACAGAGTAGTGAATTTAAGAGTTGGCATTAATTTCCCCTAAAATTGTCTTATAATGCTGTGCACACCTGAAACACTAATACACGGAACAATAATTAAGTTAGGTATGTTTTGTCTATGTAAATACCTGACAATCTACTTAATGTGCTTTTTTATTTAAACAGGGTAGCATTTACCTAAATCATGGAAACATCAACCGCCCCAAAGACAGCTAAAGATTATGGAGAAAATGAAAGGACAGCTTTACTGCTGGCTGCGAGCAGCCTGCAAAATGAAGGCTGGAGGCAGGCGGAGAGGTGCTAGGGTGCATGTCTGGGGTATTACAATGACAGGTTAAAACAGAGGTAGATTCAATTAGTAAATTCACTGGAGCAGAAGTGGTGCAGCTATAAAAAATTATCCATAGTATCATAAGAGGAAATACAGCAAGTTTGGCAGTATTCTTTATGACTTTGGCTTAGGATGGAGGTTCTTCTTCAGTGCCGCAACCTGGACAGTGTGGGTTAACAACAGATAAATTTTACGTAGGAACATGTATGTGAAGTGAGAGCACAGAGAGTCTCTCTACGACTTATCGAAGACCCAACAGAAAGCTAGACATGAGCTTTGACCACGTAGGAAGTATATCTGGGAGCATCTCATTACCTGCAAGAGCAGTGCTCAGCTAAAGAAGTTCATGACTAAGGGAGTTCCAGTGCTTGAAGGCTGGCACACTGTACAGTGCATGTCTCGTCAGGACAGACTGCTTCCGAGCATCCTCGAAAGTATAGGTCCTTCAGACTTAAGACGTCTCAGCCAAGGAATTTGGCTGCTTGTGTCTTACATTACTTTTCCCAAAGGACCAGTCAGAAGCTCTTCTGAACCATGTGAATGAAATGTTTCTCTGAGCCTTTGAGAAATTCAGTAGAAGTTCACCAAATCCTGAGTCGTTATTCACTATACCTAAGTCATTATTTCTCTCAGTGCTCTACAGTCCCCTTCTACAAAATAGATATAATCTGTACAAACAAGTGTAAATGTCAACACCAAAAATTATTAGTCTTATGAGTGTTCTTTTAAAATAGGACTGTCGCCTTCCTAGCAAACAGTGTAAGATTTGACTAAGCATGAATGTTATCCTTCCCCCTGCCCCCAATAAAAACCTGATATCTATAAAAGGGTTAATTCAAAAACACCCTCAGAAACCAGAGAACTACAGGTACTCTTGATACCCTGAACATGTAATATTTATAACAGTCATACAACTTTAATTTTACTTCTTTGCCTTAGAAAAAAAAAAAAAAGAAAAAAAAAAGTGCAATTTTTTCTAAGCATAGTGCTGCAGAAAAAAAAAAATGAAGCGCTCGTTAGTTTGGAATTTTCCATTCCTTTTTGCTTCTGCCTGAAAGGCAGAGGACTGTGGGGGTTTCATAGCGGAAAGAATTTAGGCCTGTCTCCCTTTGACTTGCAAATTTTAGAAACAGTGCAGTATCCATCTAGCCGGTTGGCAAGGATTTAAGGTTGCTTTAATATCCCTTAAGCCAGTCATGAAGCATTGTACAGCCTTGTCTCCTCTTCCTCCTCTCTCCCTCATCCTTCAAATTGTGTATAATAGCTCAGTGCATGGAGAGTTTACACTCATAACAGAGGTGGTCACTAGTGTCCCTATAAAGTGTAATGGTAACAGTAGTCAGAGGTCTAGCAGTGATACCACCATAAACTCTGTATTTCCTTGGGCAAAACTGGGTCTTACTTTTCAAAACTCACAGTGGTCCAAAATATGGTGCCATATATCAAATACCACAACTGAAAAAGAATATTTTCACAATGCAGCCTGAAAAGTGGTAAGAATCTTTTCCATCACATTTTCAACATTATATCAGCATATATTTATATGTCCTCTTTCCATATTTTAGTTTATTTTTTTCAGATCTCTAGAGTAGGTAGTAAAATGAGAGACTTAAAATACTAAACAGAAATTGCGGGCAAAATCATATCATCATTGAATTCACTTAAAAAGCTCTTCAGAAAAGAATTTCTAAAGCACTTCCATCTGTTGTCTTCCAACCATATAGGAGTTCTTCTACCCTGCTCATCGCCGTAAGTGTATATATAAAGACACTTGTCCAGTTTATACTTGTGTATGTGTGTGTGGGGGGGGGTTAAATTGTTTGACTGATTTGTGCTTTGAAAAGCTGACTCTCTGGGGGAAGGATCTAATAAAAGAGAAATGCATACCTAAGCTAAAGCTGTGTACATTTTTAAAATTGCTTGAATAGTCATAGTAATAGGCATGATTGAATAAAAACCTGCATATTTATTACACTGCAACCACCCAGTACTTTCAGGGGCAAAAGGTGACTGTGTACCTAAATTCCCATTTGTACATGTTGCTCTTTCAACTGGACATGACCTTTGAATGTAAAAAGGCAGCATGGTTGCAGACATTATCTCCCACAGGGGGAAAGGGTGGGCTACTTATCAACCCATCAACCTCAAAGCCTAAGTTGCATTTGACATCAGACTAATGTCGCTGACATGAATGACATTAGGTGGTACTGGGAACACTATCCAGAAACCAGATAAGCTACAAACCTAAAGTAGTAAGAAATCAGGGGGCCATCAATGAAACGTTGGCACTGTGTTTCGTCGCTATTGGGCTCACTTCAGTCCATGTAACATAAAGAACATGCTATTATTATTAATACTGCAGCTGTTATATATAATTTGATCAGAATCCATGTATTGACAATACAAAGTATTAATATATTATCATATTAATATTAATATTAGTGGCATTATTGGTAACGTAGCATTTTTTGTTATGCACAGCACATTTTGTTCGTGTAAAAACACACCGTGGTTTAACATTAAGTGCTAGATGTCCGCTTGTATAAACTTTCTCTCAGAGACACTGCTCTAGAGTTTTTTTCAGAGGATAAAATATGATTCCTACAGCAGAATTAAACCAAGTTCTCTGCCCTGTTTTGCAGTCATGTTAACAGACAAGGTGCAGCAAATCAACAGCCAACGTGTTGGCTGAACAACCTTATCAGTAAATCACTCAACACAGTCTAAATAGGCGCCTTTCAAAACGTTGTCTGTAATACTTGAAGAGTTATATTGATTTTACATCTATCCCTGAACTTGTCTGTGTTTTAAGTTTAAAGTCTACGAATAAAAGTTGGCTTTTAATAAAGTGTCATTTCTATAATCGTACTGCAAACAAGACTGAATTTCATGCACACACAGGTGATAACCTGCCTTCCTCCCATCCAAAGCAAGGAGAGGACTGACAGCTAAGAAAGGAAATTTCTTTTTTCATTTTGGTGGTATTGTCTGTGTTTTTATTACCTGCTATGGATCAAAGAAGGAACCCCTAGTGGCTTAGTTTCTTCTCTTCTGTGCTCTATTAGCAGAAAAGAGTAATCTTCACATAACCAATTATTTACTTACTGACATTTTCAAGCTCTGGGGCTAAAATGATTTGGGTAATTTAATTAGGCCTTTTTCGTTGCAACACATTGCTGGAGATGTTTTAGCTCTGGAAATTTTTCTTTTATTCTTAAATGCTCACAGTGGCATTTTGTACTTTTACTAGAACCAGATTCAAGGCCCAGGTTCCAGCCATTTCAGCACTCTGCATCAGGTAGCCAGGAGAATGCTTGAGGACCACATGGTTAATCATGAAAAAGTGAGGAGATACCAAATTACCTGAGCTCAGTCCTCACAAGTCTATGATTTAATTCCAAAGGATGTTACAGTTTCAGATAAAAACAACATTTTACAACATTCAATAGTACATCAGCCTTCAATGTTTTACAATGAAAACGTCCCACTGTCATAATCCGTGCGTCTCCATTGCCCAGCTCCATCCACACTTATTGCCAACACACACCTATTAAGCATTTTTTCCATATGGTCTGCCGTAGGTTAACCATTTAACAACATAATTCATTTAGCAGTGAATAAGTTGGCTTTGATATTCTGTCAGTCTGTACTTGGGAAGCCTGGCAGCTAGAGGCCTAAGGAAGCAAAGCAACCCTTCTCTGAAATCTCCACAGGGACCAAGTCCAATGGGGTCAGGAGTGTTACTGGCACTGACAGAGCAGGGAAGGAGAGCTGACTGGGACAGGCCAACAGCCTGGCCTGAGCAAGCATAAATGATATATTTATTCAGCAGCATTTCTGGAAAAAACAGCTTTGTAATAAGGACGGGGAAATACAAAAATTGTAATTATATCCTTTTATCGACCCCTGATGTGGAACTCTGATCCTCAGCTGCAGCCTCTGCTGAGGAGATTCTGGCAAAAGAAGGTTCTAAAAATGTTTCTGAAAGGAAGGGAAATATATCACTCACTCCTAAAGCAAGGGTTCTGTTGTGGCAAGAATGGAAACATTGCTTGAAGATACTGTGAGATGTAGCACATGAAAGCAGGAACCACAGAGCTTACTTGGGAGCACACAGCACACCTGGCTGGATGACTTTGAGTTGAACAGGCCTGCCAGAAGAGATGGGAGAACATGCATGCCTATGAGTGATGGGGAACCCAGAGAGAGCGAGAGGGTAGACAGTACAACACACTGTCTACACCATTGGACCAGAAACAGGTCTTTTTCCTCAGCAGCACAAGGACTTTATAGCAACAAGACGTAGTCCAAAGAGTACAACTGTTGGAGGAAGGAAATGATCATCCATCCCTACAACTCAGTTACAGAAGGAGAACCTGGACTCAGAAGGTCACCAATATACCAGGAAGGGGGGCACAAAGGGTGTGGGTGTCTATAATTCATCATTGGAGAGTGCTCATCCTGTGTGTCTTCCTAGTTGCCCCCTTCTTCCAGTAACACTGCTGTCATGCTTTTGTTCACCCGACTGCATGCAAGTGAGAAACTGATCAAAAAAACCAAACCAAACCAAACCAAAACAAAACAAAAAAAAAAAAAAAAAAAAAAAAACATCATTTCAGTCCTTGTGTTTGTGGGCAGTGGGCAGGGAGGTAAGCCAGGATTGATGGCAGGGTGTTTTGGTGAAACTGGAGCTAGTTGGGGGTGCTTAATCTGTACACGTCAGAGGAATTATAATTGGGTAGTGCTTTATGGTGTAAAACTGCATAGTGTAAAGTATTCAGGCCTGTTATAGAGCTGGCCTTTTAAGCGTGTCTTGGGTTCAACAATTTTAGCTGCTTCATGGGTGCTGGAATTGAAAATCTGCTCATGAAGTGACAGCTAGGTGACACAGCTGCATATAAAAGGAAGCTTAGGGCTCAGTCAGCAAGAAAGGCAGGGAGATGCAGAGGGAGTTGGAGCCAGGACAGAAACTGCCAGAGCTCAGGAGAGCTGGTTTCTGCAAAGGCAGCAAAAACTGTTCTGATAGAAACACACCACAGATCCTTTCTTCTGTCCTGTGCAACCAAGTACAAAGGAGAAGTTTGAACTTTAGGGAAAAGAAGTCTATAGAGCCCCTATGGGAAGTCTGAAAAAAAATAATATAGGATTGAATGGCACATGTTGTCCTTGGGAAGACAGCTGGAAAAACAGAATTTAGAGTAAACTATAAACATGTAGGATACCCAAAGATGGATTTTTAAATATTTAAATGTGGGACTGTTGTTAGGTAGAATTGAAGAAACTGAGGCAGCAGATGTGGCAAGAGATAGATCGCATACAGAACCTGCCACCTGGACAATGGTGTATAGCGTGATATAGCGTCATAGGCCTGCTGGATTTTCCACAGTGCAACCAACATTTCAAATCTGTAAGAGGTTAAAAACATCTGTACAAAGCGTTTTGCTTCTTTTGTTTCTCTGGGGCAGAGAAACATGACTGTGTGTGTAGGAAAACCCACTTGTTTGTGTTATGAGCATCAGTTAGGAGATCTCTAGGAGTTGAGGAGAGGAAGCCTTTGGCTCAGTGCCTGCACTTCACACAAATTGAAAGTTCTTTCAGTGTGTCCTTCATACCTTATAAAGCCCCAGCCTCAGGTGCCTCTACCTATTTTCAGAAGCATATTGCACTATCCTCTCCACTTGCACTAAATTAACCATATGCACAGGGAGTCTTTCCTCTGCTGCACACCCTGCAAGCTCAGAGGAGAAAAAAGAAACAATTCTTCACTTGCTCAAAGGCTTACAGCTCAGTCAAATCAAAAGTAATTTTCTCGAGAAAAAGCAGCAGCACTTCTCCTTCATGAGAGCTATTTCCATGCCAAATTTCAAGTTCCTACCTACAGCCGAGCAAGCTGTCTGAGTCTACAAATATTCTCTGCAGAAGTGAAAAAGTATGTTGCATCTTGGCCCATGTTAGAAAATGGCTCAGACCTTGTTCAGACTGGCAAGCAGGACTCCCAGGCACACAGCACAAGCGTTTTTAACCCCAAGTGAGCACTCTGGCAACTTGTAAAAGTGACTGAAAACAAGAAGTTCAAATGAAAACTATGATGCAAGGTCAACATGTAATACAGTCCTTAAGAGGCTGTAATTGTGCCTGACAATTTGCTAGTGACCCTGGCTTCAAATAATAACAGCAAACAAAAGGCATTTGAAAAAATGAGCTTTGCTTTCATGTTTGTTTTGTGTACTTGGCAGAAGTCGTACATAATCTTGCCCATGCAGAGGCATCTACTTGCTCAGCTCCCACCATTTGTTTAGGCATTACAGGCAGTATCCAGAAGGAGAGAACTGTTTTAAAGTTCAGGATAATATGATTTAAACCCACAAAAATCAGCAGCAAAACAAATGGATTCATTCTAAAAATGGCAAGCATCCTGCAGTCTTCATGGGCCCGGGATTGCCATTGCCTGTACTGCAATATTGTAAATCAGGCCATCTATTTATGTCATAAATAAAATTAGTATCTAATTGAGACATCTCTTTTGGAAAATCCTTGCCATCACCTTTATGTCTGTGGTTCTATTTCTTAGAAGCAAATCAAAACAATAAAAATCTGAACCCCAACCTAGCAAACAGTAAACATACATTACTGTTTCAAAGACTGCTTGCACTTAAATCTTGCCTGACATTTGTCTTATGCAATGTAGTCTGAGGCAGCACTTTTCGTTTCTTCCCCCCCGTTTCAATCTTTTGTAGAAAGAAAGTTACAGCTAAAATTCTGTCTCTCGCCAATGAGTGCTATACAAATTTGTAAGTAAAAAAAAAAACAACAAAGGAGTTAATTTACATCTAAAAGCAAATTGGCACACACAGGAACTAGAGCACATGAGCAGCCCTGAGATAGTTGTTTGTTTATGATAATCATGCTATTTATTTTTGTGGGCTGTATGCTTCCACTGCGAGCCAGAGTGAAGGCACATCTATAACAGATGCAAGCTGATACAGTCCATCTAGTCTTCTCTGATCAAACAGCACCAAAGATGATTACAACCTTTTCTGCTTTGTCATTTCTATTACTTCTGATGTTACTGAGAGCCTAAACTAATATTAAATTCTATATTACGTGTGATTATTCCTAAAAAGATATATTAAATAACCTGAAAAAAAAAGCATAATTGGAATTCTAAGGCAGAAATAATTAAAGCCTAAACACAATAGCTTGAATCCATTCCTGGTTTAAGTTGTATTGTAATCTTTTCAAACATTTTAACTTATAATATCTAACAGGAATATAGATATGCCTAAGAAAACACAAGTACACATAAGTATATGTATACATACTTAAAAAAATAAATTTACACACCTCTAAAGATAATAAATCCATCCTATTATTGACAGCTAACAGAATTTGCTGGACTGCTTCTTTTCAGTGGCAAAGCTGAACTCACTTTCAGAGTGATAATTTCTAGGGTTAATTGTCATAGCTTCCGCAACGCAATCTTCTCCACCAGCTTTATTTTATCTGCCAGAGCACCAATATGCCATGATTAGCATAAATTAAACTAAATAAATTCTGTGGGTTACTATATTATTTTATGCTAATCCGTTTATTTATTTATTTTTGAACATTTCAAGGTTAGGGATGGGTGAGCAGTATGATGGCGAATTCCTACCGGCAGCTTGCTCAAATTCAGCTCGGAAGGGCTTAAAAACTCTGTGTTGTGTTTTTTTTTTCAGAAATGTTGAGGAGAAAAATTCCATGTGAAAAATGTCATCAGGTACAAACCGCTGTATCATTGTACACTGACCTTTTACAGACGTACCCATGGCACGGTATCATGAGGCAAGGAGCTCAGTGTGCACAACTCAATAGCAAACAGCAAGAGAACAAGAAGCACCAAGCAAATTTGCCTGCATGACTCAAATGAGAGGCATTCTTGGTGTTAAAAACAATACACTATGACCTCTTACTGCTCCAGGTAATGTTTTTTTCTCAGATTTTAGAAAGGAGTTTGGGCATCTCAAACAGCTGGCTCATGCCTGCTGCCCGTGCCAGTACTCACAAAGCTTTCCGTGTGAATCTGGTAACAACAAATAAATCAGAGACAGCTACAGCATGGGGCAGTGGGGCATGTGGGGGATAACAGCCAGAGCCATGACCATCAGCATCTGGCCATGTTGGTGCCTCTCGAAAACCCAGTGTGCTCTGAATGGAAACACTTCAGAAGAGGTGTGCTTACCTACAAGAACACATGAAATATATTTATCTCTGGCCGAATCTGCCTCTGTGGGAGAAGATCTAACTCGAAACCAGAGCTACTAGTGCTTGATAAGACTATAATTGTTCGAGGTAGGTATATGTTCTCCACCCTATCTGTCAGCACAGCTTGTGCAAACACACTGTACCCCATCATGTAGAAATGAAACGAGCAGTGAGATTCACCAAACACTTTAATTTGCTTCTTGCACATGACAGCACAGTAAAGACATATGCTGTACTGGTTTGTCAAGTGTGCCGCAGTATAAGAGGTGATGGGTACAGAAGCAGCCCTTAAAAGAAATGGGAAGCCAGGATGAGATTTTTGTCAGAGAGTTTTGATGGCGGAAGAGGGTGGGTGGAGGAACAGAGCTAGGAAAAGGCAGTGGATCTGTAATCACTTCAGTTGCACGAGCAATTCAGGTTTTCCTTTATTAAACCTCCCTTTGCTATTATCAAATTTAAACATATTTTTGTTCAACCAGTTATATGTTAGACAAGTTAAGACTCTTACTTCTGATCCAAAGAAGATGCAGAGTATCACTGTGCAGATACAGAAGAAGAGGCACAGTCCTGATATTGGCAGGGACCATGTTGAACACAAGGGATACAAGCAGCAACAGAAAAACCTCGAGACCAGACCCAGAGCACACAGCTAAGACAAGTAAATGCAAATTTTAAGTACCTATGATTGAGAAGGAGCAAGACTTTTAAGGTCTCCACAGCATCAACCAGTTCACCTAAATGAAGTGTCAGAGCAGCAGCAGATACCAGTGCATGTTCTGTATGTCCCAAGGTACCAAAAAACAGATGAAGAAAACATCCAACAACAGCAATGTCCCACTAAGAATTTACAAATTATCGCTAACTCATTAAAAACCAAGGTTGCCACCTGACTAAGCCTGCCAGTGGCCTGACTGGTGTTACTGATGTTTATGTGGTGGAAGAGAACCATGAGAGCACCAGCTGTCATCCAGGAGTGCCAAGCACCAATTTGAACTGAAGGCCTTTGGTTTGGAAGTCTGCATGTGTGTTAAGGCTGAGGAAACGTTTCTCGGTACCAGAGAAATCGGTACCAGAGCAGGCAGCACCTTGCTGGACTGAGACCTTGGCGAATTACACAAAAACTGTTGTCAGTAGTAACTGTTGACTATAGAAACCAGTTCAAAAATACCTATGAGTTTAAGGCACTTGAAAAAAGGGCAGTTACAAAAAAAAATGCATGGAGGCAGATACCAGATGCATTGTATCACATACATTATAGTAGCTTTTCTTCACAATGATTTTCAAGATGATATCTTAAAGGATCAAAACCTAGAGGCATTAAGAAGGGTGTTAGACGCCGAAAGCCATCAGAATCCCTTGTTCTTTCACTCTGAATACATTATTGCATCTTACTTTCTAATGCTGAAAATGGATAGATTTTCAGATAAAAATTAGGAGAGCTTGAATTGCACTCCCTCTCTGGGTTCCTGTAATGTATGCATTTTCATAATGTTTTGTATAAAGCGTTCAGGAAGAAATCGCATATATTTATGGTCAAATTACTGGCAGCTTAGCTTCACAAATGCTGTAATTTAACTGTTTAACAGTAAATTAAATTTACAGTTTGTAATGTAAATAAATTGTTCTTTTAAATTCAAATAATAGTAAATAATACGTGTATAATAGAAGTTCTGTTTAACAATGATAGACTATTTTCACAACAGATAAAATTTACTCATTTCAGCTTGTATTTATTGCTAAACAACCTTTCAATAACAGAGATTGCTTCCAACTACAAATGTGTGTTAAAACATTTAACTTTAATAGCAGAATCTTGTCAAATTGATGTGCAGTAATAGAACATCATAAAATCTTACTCCAAATTGTAAACTGAAACATTAAAAATTAACATTATACACTAAGAAAGACAGGTTGAAATAACTGTTCTATGGCTAGAAAGTTAAGACAAAGTGCAGCTGAAAATTTTGATTCTGCATAATATGTTAAAAACAAAAATCCTAAATTGTTGGACATTTCTAAAAGAATGAGAAAGTATTTAGGCTCCAGCCCTGCCAGATTCAGGGTGATCTCTGCTAACAATCTTGCTACCCTATCAGCTGCTCTCACTTTAGTACTCTGGGGTTTGCAGAGGCAGACGAGTTTGCAAGATAAGGGCCCTTATGTTAAAAATTCATGGGAAAGGTCATGTTTCTACCATTTCTGAAGTGCCGGGCAGATCAATGGAATGCAAGAAACAATGCGGTAAGACAGCAGCAAGGAGTTACTGCTGACGGGCACTCTTGGAAGCAGCACTTGAGAAGCACAGAAGACTGCCACCGCTGCCCAACTTTGGGCACCCTCTGCTTCTGGCATACAGCAACATGGGGCTGGAGACACAGCCAGCCTCCTCCGCCGGCAGGGCCAAGCACACAGACACCTCCAGGGGCTCCTAAGGAAGTCAACATGCTGAGCTGGGCCAAGGTAACCCACTTTTTCAATTAAAAAATGACTTAGTTATGTGACAACCTTCTGGCTAGCAGCAAGGCTAATGTGCTAATAATTAATTCTCACTGGTAGCAGCCTAACAACTTTGTGTCACAGAATCACAGAATATCCTGAGTTGGAAGGGACCCATAAGAATAATCAAGTCCAACTCCTGGCTCCACACGGGGCCACCCAAAAATTAGTCAGGGGGAGAATCTCCTTGGCTTGGGGCAGGGGGTTCCTCACCCTGCATGGTAGGGGCCTGAATTGGCTGCTCTCATTGCAAAAAAAAAAAAAAAAAAAAAAAACAACAAACAAACAAGCAAACAAACAGGAAAGTAAATCCTGAGCTGTGCCACATGCTTCTGTTTCAGGTCCTATGCCATGAACACGGCCATACCAAATCCCTCACTGCAGCCTGTGCTGGTGGGGCTGGACCCACTGCAAGCTCTTCCCCTTGTGTCAAGTCCCCAGACTATGCCTTCATGTATCCTGCACAACCTGAGCCTGGATTTCAGCTGTATGGAAGTCACAGCAATTCAGGGATTGTCTTACACAACCATCATTATCCTGTTGATACTAATTCTTTTTAATTTTTTATTTTTTTTTATCAGATGTTCTTCCCTTTCTGTCTATTTTATCTGCCTGCTAGGGACAAAAACTTACCTCCCTTTAGTAATTTTTGCCCTGTAGCTGAGCATTTCATGACAGATATACTACTATAACTTAAACATTACACTTGCTGTATAACAAAAAAAAAAAAAAAAAAAAAAAAAGGCTGTTAAATGAACTTTTGTGATTTTACCCTATTGGGGCTGAAGAAGGCCAGATACCACTGCAGATAGTAATTGGCTGCTAGTGCCCTAAGAGCAGCCCCACTACTTTGGTGCTTTCAAAATCAGCCAAATAAAAAGCAGCTCGTTCAGAACTATGTTTGTGGCCAGACACACGCAGGAGGACTAAACATGATCTAAATTCACAGCCTGGTACCATTCAAAAGCACACTGCAAAATACAACACATTTATTGATTATTTGGAAGTGTTGGTCTTAATAGCTGTTTTTCTGAAAGCTTTGAATATTTTTTTCTGCTTGTTCTCCTTATGTATACCAAGGAGCTTAGAAAAAAACATTTTTAAACAGTATCTATTATATACTGATGTGTATTCTTTTGAATCAACTCACGTTTGGTAATATCACATTCAACACATATCCCCCCTGATGTTGATACAAGATTAGGTACTAGCTAATATGAGGGCTAGTCTCAGAGTCCGACCCTTAGTACCAGAAAACCCAGACAGCACCTTAACTTCACTAAGAACCTGAAGTGCTTTACAGATCGAATATGCAGTAATTGATCACTCTGGCTGAGCCTTCCCCTGAAATCTCGCATCAGGGTGTTTGGTTGTACATGAGATATGATAAGACTACAGCCAAGATGGCAAATTTGCAAACATAAGCTGAAAATATCTGGCAGTCTTCTAAAACTAGGGACAGTCTAGCTATTAAGAGCAAAATCAGCTCCTGTCCCTGAGCTGTTCTAAGTCACTGACAGCTGCTTCAATCTTCCTACAAGTAGCTCTCGTTTATTCAAGAATGCTCTGTTTTGCCTGTGCTACCTCTTCCAATTTGCTCTTTCCAGCTTTAGATTTTTTTAATATTTTTTTTTTAAGGTTGGTTCATTGAAAATGTAAAGCATATAAATCATGTATCAGAAAAATTAAAACACATAAGTCAACACCCTTCCCTTGCTCGTTTTACAAATCACTGCGGTTGAGCCCCGTGTCTCCCGATGCTCCCCCGGAGCTCTGCCCACTACATCACGCTGCCTGCATGGATGCTGCTGAGCTGCTCCTTGCAGCTCTCTCTGCAGTGGAAACGTTCCCTGCAGATCCAGCTTTGTTCAGTGAATGTTTAGGCTACTGAATTTCCAGGTGGTCGTGCACTGGGTGGATGAAATAGTGGTTGTTTTCCAAGTGCTGCAGGGAAACATTAATTTATTCCTATCTTTGTTTCCTCTGGAATTTAAAAATAACTATGACCAGCAGTTCCATATCAGGTTTCTGAATGAAGCTAAACTCTGGGCCAGGCTAAAAGGGAATTAAAAAAATCCATTTCCTCCAACACTGGACAAAAAACTTCAACAGAATAAGAAAAAACACAGTACTGCTGAACTGAAACATTGCCCTGCTTTGCTGCCTTGCACTTGCCTGTCTTTCTGCTATGTACTTAAAAACAATGCAGATACTTTCACACTGAGCATCTTTGTGATGCTTTTTATTTATCTGGTTCTTTGCATTTCTAACTCATGTCCAGTGCAGGACCTCAGCTCTACTGTGAAGTCATCTTGCTCAGCTTTGCAAGAAAGTAGGCTGTGACGGCAGAGTAGGCGCGGGAGCTGCAGTGGTGGCAGCAGAACAGCAATTCCCCCTTAGCTCTGAGCAAGCAGAAGCTGCTTGGCATTCAGGTGATCCTAACCTAAGCATAAAACTTACAATGCTCACCAGAAATTAAATGAGGAAGGGGGAAACACTGCTTCTGCCTGGGCTGGAAAACCTGCTGGCAGGGCGGCATGTGCCACCCTGTACGGCAGACACGGCAGCATGGTTTCCATCCAACTTTCTACCTGTGGCACAGCAAAACTGAAGCCATGCAACTTATTTATATCCACCCTCCAGTGAAGCCAGCAGCTTGCTCCATCTCTTGTTTGACTTCAGGGATTTTAGCCAGAACAGCGGCATTTCAGCAGTGAGAATGGCGCCTGCTAATATCGTGGTGGTCTAAGTTCAAATCGTGTTTAGCACAAATGCAACAGTGCCTGAGCATGGCACAGTCCCTGATATAAAAGGGTCGGCCACTGTTAAGGAGCAGGATTTGATGAAGTTCTGTACGAAATTCTGTTATAAAACTCCTTATTTTCATGTGGAGTGGACTTACGAAAATCAGGCTGTGTGGGGAAAAAAAAATTAACAAATCTTTGGAAAAAAAAACAAAGCTGCATAATCTGCTGTATTTCAGTTGGTCTTTATCCGCAAAATCCCAGATCTTTGTTTAAGCTACAAACGGACTATAAAAATCGGCTCGCTGGCCTCTCTCCTTATTATCCACATCCCTGCACAAATCAAATGAAGCTTTTGCTGTAAAGCTGATAAAAAACACCACACACATGAGCAAGCTGATGTATTTAAAAAGTGGTTATCATTTCTAATCCTTTCCTCTCTCTCCAGGGACTATCATCTTTCCAAGGAACACACAAAACTCCACCACTGAGCACACATCAGCACTTATACTTGTTTTGATTAGGGATTTTCTAAAATAACAATGACCGAAGTACTCCAGCATTATCATTGATTTTTAGCACCTAGGGAACGAGTACGACAGTCATGCAATTTTTAAAAATCAGTGAATAGCCAAGACCAGCCCTGACAAATATTTGCACTCACGTAATCTATTTCAGAAACCTTGTGAAATGAACTACAGTACATAGGGATGCTTTTGTCATTTGCTTGTAGATAACTCAAGTCCCCATGCGTAACCCAGAACAAGAGAAGTGGTCACAGATGATAAACTTATGTCTGAGCTCTTCTAGCAGGCAATGGGACTTGGTTGGGATTTGGGAGATTGGCTGAGATGTAACCAGGCCCAGTTTCCTGCCAATTGTTCCAGGAAAACAAAGCAATTTTTATTATTTGATTTAGACTCATCCAAACGAGTTTTCCTCAATCACTCTAGACAATCGCACTTAGAGTCAGGCATGAGAGGACTAATACTCATTTCACGCGGGTGTAAATCTAGTCTTGCAACTTGCCCCGAGCCAATAAGTTACAGCACTGGAATCCAAATGTGAGCTCAGGTTCAGGTCTCACCTCCTAAATTCCTTCTTTAAAATGGGAACTCTTCCCCACAGGATGAAATTCCTCTCAGAAGATTAAACTATCAGCCATCACATTCCCTGATTTCAATCTGATTTCTTACAGATTTGAGCCAAATACTAGAAAGTTAGACTTACACCATCAGGAGTGCTGAGAGGGAGGCTTACACGTCCCTTTTCATGCTGTGCACATTAAAATTTTCAAAGCCTTTGCTTTATAAATAAAAATGCAGACATGAATTATGATTTTAGTCTCCTGAAAATATGCACATACACTTGCAAGGAATACAGAACAAAAATACAGCACTTAAAATAACACACTGATTTCTGATTGCTGAATGGAGAAAGGTGCTTCTTCGATGAGGGCCTGAGTGTGATAGCTGTGGCTGCAAGGTCAGAAGAATGTGAGCATTTCCCCTCGTGTGCAACTTTTAATTCCTGTAACACACAAAACGCAGCCTGCTATTCAACTTCTATCAGTTTAACTGCATATTAAAAGCCTCACCCGTTACACAAAGGCAGCACAGTTTGCATAGTATGGGGTACTGAGAACTAATGGTGCCCTCCCCGCCAGCCGGTGGTTGATCCTGAGAACAGCAAAGGACAGAAAATGGAGATGAACCCACTAATGCAAAAAGTCTTCACTCTTTGAAAATCGTGCTGGCAAACAGCAAGAACAGCATTTTATAAGTAGCCACAGAAGTTTGGAGATTGTGAAATATCAAAATAAAATCTACTCAATTGATCAAAACCATTTACATCCATAGTATTTTTCCTGGAAATAAGGTCTCCCAGTTTCAATTTTCTCTGCTCTTTTTTGGACATTACATAAAGCGCAGGCTCAACCCTCATTTGCTTCTGAAGCAGCACAGACAACCGGCTGTTTGAGAAAACTAAACTTAGTTGAACATGGATATGTATCTTAAACAAAAGCAAGCAAAAGTGACATTAGGGAAGGAGTAAACACTGCATTCCAGCAAATTCTGCTCTCTTTAGCTAAAAGAAGTTGTCAGGGTTTTTTATTTGGCAATTTCTGTTAAATGAATAATCGGATAACCCAAATAAAAACAGAAGTAACATCTGCTTAGTTTGACACGAGCACAGAGAGGAATCAGATTCAGCCTTTAACAGCTGCCCTCAGGTGCCAGCGGAATCACAGCAAGGTAATTCCCACACCGTTAGGCCAATTTTCAATGGACTTCTGTCAGTGGAGCAGTTGATAAAGCCGTCTGGACGATCAAATACTGCATAGTGCAAGACGCTGAAAGTGGAGAATGTATGTAAGCCCAATCAGTCTGAATGACAGATCTGCCTCCTCGCTGCCTAGTTTTTTGTGACTGTTTTTGACAGCTATATATATTCTGTTTTCAACAGAGTTCAAAGTCCAGAACCTATCTATATGGCATTTTTAATTCACATCTACACAAATGTCATGGTATTTCTCTAGGGGAAGAAGTGTAGAAGTTGATTTTCATGTCAGCTAATAAAATTATTGTATAATTCATTCAATTATATTTCCTTAGCCATGTATGTACGGATACCTAACAGTTACAAGACAAATGACAGACACAGACAAGATGATGCGGTCTATAAAGGCTGTCACTACTACCTAAAAAGATATGAATGAAGTGGTGATACAGAGGATTCTCCGTCTTTCACAAGGACCTAGCAGGTTACCTCTCCTATTCAGAATGAGACAGCTATGAATCACTAACTGTTTAGCCTCACAAATCCCGTGCACAACTGCCATGTGATTGAACCAGCACTGCCCTTCTCTATCAGACATCTAATAACGGAGACACCAGCATTTATCTTCTGCCTCGAAGAGGCCTTCTCACCTACAAGAGATATGGAAACACAGAGCAAGGCTATCCTGGATGCTAAAAACTTGACTGGCGAAAATGCTGGCCATTTGCAAGGCAAGCTTGTTCTGTGACACTGGTTTGCTCTCAGAATGTGCCTCGATATTCAAGTCTGCATTCGAATGGAGTAGTGGCATCAGCCACCTAATCTCAGTGTGGCTCATCATGTGCATGTGGCATTTATTTCTTCTGCGTGCCTTTGAAAATCCTCCCCTCAACCACACAAGTAACTCCAAGTATCTTTCACTGACTTTTGTGGAAACTTCTGTGGTTTGGTATTTTGAAAATGAGGGCAATTTTCTAAGGCTTTAAATACATGTTGTAGAAGATATTCTAGGAACCCCTTGTTGAAACCTGCTGTCCATGCTCATCATCTTCGCAGTCTAACACTAAAGCACTGCCTCAGCAATCAGACATGCAGATACCAAACATAAATAGGACTGGTATTGCAAGTAAAGACAAACACTTCGTTGCAACTGTGATGACCAAAATTCAGCCCCAATGCTATCTGGGATGTGGTTGGACATCTAATTCCAAGAAAGTCAACTAGGAAGTGTTTACAGTTGATTAGGGCAGAAGATAACCCTCTGATGAGCCTGGGAGCTCCCTGCCCACAAGCAAAGACATCCAGTTTGAGCTGTTGGAGACCCATCTCTGGGGCAATCTCCACTGTGCCACAATGTTTAGGACAGGCAATCAAAGAAGGCACCTGATCTTGAACAACAGAACAAATCTCACCTGAAACAACATTCATGCTCTGAGTAGACAAGAAGTTGATCCTTTGCTGGCTGCATCCCTTACACCTTCTACACTTGTTGAAGTAATATCTTCAGTCACAAATAACAGCAATGGTCAGCAGCTCTATTTAGCGCCTACAATACCTTGTTTGCACAGTATTAACTGCCATGGCTTTTGTTTATAAATTAGAGAAGAAAAATGTCGCTCAAAAAAGTATGTAAGAGCACAAATTCTTAGAACAGCTATTGAACAGGAATCCCTGAAACAGAATTTTTCACCTACCAGATGATAAAAGTGGCAGAGACAAAATAAATGAGAGCATGGTAATTTTCCTCATAAAAACAAGAGGTTATATGATAAAAAGCCGACAAAGACTGTGTGCTGAAATGGAAACTGTCTTTTCTCCATTGATAATGTGATGCAGTCAGACATGCCGTAGAAGATTAGAAGTAACCTGCAAGGTTTTATTACCTTTGATTTTTAGCTCTGCGCTACATAAAATTAATTTGTATTTTGCTGTAGAAAATGCAGGATTAATGATGCCAAAGTGGAAGAGAGATTTTTGCCTCTACAAGTTCCATGAGTTCTTCTCAGAACTGAAGCAATGCTTACAGCAAAAGAAAAATATCAGCTTTGCATTGTATGGTGATATATAACTCACAAGATGTCCAGTTTAGATCATGGAGGCTTTCCAGCTTTTGCTTACACAGCTAGACCTCATTGACTTTGATCTTAAAATCAGATTGGATCCCTTAGAATAATAAGTAACTTAGCATGGTATTTGACAATTTTGCTGACCCTGAGAAAATAGCAGTTCCCATGGTATTTCAGTGCTTTCACTCCAAAACAGGCAAAATGTGGCAAAAGTGGCAATAGGACAGGAATAATTGAAATAAGCTATAGTAAAAGAAAAGGTTAACTACAGAAATAGTTTTGTAACCAGGCAGTGTCTTGTCCAAAGCTTTAGAAAGGGTGGTCAAAAGAAAAAATCTGATTTTGTAGTGCAAGTTCAGGAATTATAACTCAGAGGATTTGCTTTTTCTTCCAAGCATCTACATACAATGAGAGAAAGACAATTCATCTTGGACTTGTTATTTTCAGAATTTTTAGAATACTACTTATCCAGCATACTGTATTGCCTTTCACAAGAGTTAATACCTCAGAGCTCTCAAAAATGACATTAAGAAAAAAAAAACAACGTATGTTTACTTAAAAAAACAACAACACAACAGTCTGGGGAGGATCATCGTTTTGCTAAGTTTCCTTGCACATCTGTTATAAGCCAAATATTGAGCCTCAAGTACATCCCAGAAATAAACACACAGAAATAACTATTTGGGATCTGTTCTTCTCCTACCTCCTTCTCCAGGGTTTACCCCACTGGCAGACATTACACTTACAGCCCTTCACTCTCCCCCATACCAAGTATGAGTGTCCCTTGGGGTCTCGTGTCCCCTGCTTCCCTGGCCAGCCACAGCAGTGCCCCTCGAGCTCCAGCTAGAATGAGAGCTTTCCTTTCTGTTAGGGCCCCCACTGACTCTTCTCATGCACTAGTGAGGAGGGAAGCAAGTAGCAGAAATAGAGAGCTTGAAGGAGCTCTGATGTCCAAATGGAAACAATAGGAAAACTGTTCCCAATTCAGTTTTGTGTCAAATTTGTAAACCGAGACATTTTCTGAGATTCCTTTTGGATTCCTTTTGTGGAATCCTCCTCAATCCCGATAAAGCTTTTTTCTACCTCCAGAAGCATAACACCGATGAATGCCTGTGTCCCACTAAACTTCAAAGAAATAGCAGCCTCTCCAAACTTCAAAGGAAACGCAGGTGATCTTCAGTAAAATCCTGCACTGCTGTTTGAACACGGAAGGAAGGTCTGAACTGAGTCTTGTATGCGCTTTCTTAATTTAACCAAAATTATAAAACAAACAAACAAAAACAAACAAACAAACAAAAAATCCCTAGACAAATCCAACCACACTTTAACAGGTGGCTCAGCTGGGAGGGATGAATCAGTAAAGAGGTACTTCCTAAGCATCTCAAGGATCCTTGTACCTCTAAGTGTGCAAGCGTGCAGTGAGGGAAAGAAAGGCTCCTGTAAAGGTTCCTGAAAGGGAAAAACTGCCGGGTGCTTCTTACCAGGAGGCACAGATATGTTGTTAGAGCCAGTTCAGCCTTCCCTCCGCATGGGATTAAGTTAGTCCCAGAGGCTGCAGAGAGGCACTTTTGGATGTCATGTAGCATGGCACTGTGCACTGACAGTTTAGGAGCTGCTCGGGGTAATGAGTGCTTCGTGTGGGGGATGCAGCAGGCCAGGGCCCCGTCCTGCCCTCTCCCACCTTCACGTTCGCAGATTATGCATGAGGTCAGGATGGGAAAGCATACAAAGACAAAAATGAATGGACTACTTAAGGTGTCACGTTAAGCAAAAGCAAAGGAGGACTTTGAAACGCCACTACCCAACCTCCCATCCTTTTTTTTTTTTTTTTTTTTTTTAATGTATTTTGCTTTAAGTAGAAAATCAGACTTTCCTACTCTGCAGCGTGTCTAGAGCGCTGGGTGGAGGACTCTGATGAGATATACCTTTAGCAATGTATCTTATGACCTTTCAGCCATCCTGAACTAATTTTCATTGCTCTTTTGGCAACGGATAAAATTGGGTTGATTTCAAATAAAAGGATGCTCTCATGTGGTCTGTGGGAAAACAAATAAGAGCTTGAGTCACTCCTGACATGTCTTGAGGAATTCAAGGCATCAGATTTAATAGTCTATATTAAATGTATTATCCCCGAGATAACTTCTGGCAGTTTTCAAGCGCCTGAGAAAATACTGTGGATTGGAAACTTAAGAAAGATCATCTTCAGTGCCACTGCAATTGTAAATAGTAATGATGGCAGACAGATGAAAGCTTCTGTGCTGTTTTGAAAGAGAAATACATTACAGAAATCATAAAAGCATCCTCGGTGACAGCAAAGGAATCTATACAAAAGCACTGTAAGAATAAACAGGATATTAGCTGAGATTCATTATTGCTATCTTTGTAGACGTCTATATTTAAGCTAGTTCAGAAACAGGATAAATCTGATGGTTGCGATTCTCCGTAAGCACCAGGCATCTCAGATCTGAAACAGGAAGTTAGATTTCATCTGGAGGAAGAGAAAGAAGAAAATGTAACTTTTAAGAAAGGTTTCCACTGATCTAAGTCTGTCAACAGCTCTCAGCAATCCCACAAAACAAATCTGAGCTACATTTGAAATATCAAAGAAAGGAAGAAACTTCCTTTGAGGATGTGTAGCCATTCTCCTATCATCCAAGGAAACTTCTATACTTTGTCTCACATCATCCAAGGAAACTTTTGCATGTTTTGTTAAAAGATTCTTGTGTTATCTGCCATCTCTGCAATGTGAACCATGTCTCTTTCTAGTCTGAAAAATATGTGAGGAATTAAAAAGGTGATATATAGTGTTCTTTTTTATAATTTTAATAAATAAAGAGGGGAGATGGATAGGCATGAAAACATAATATACTCTTTCAATTTGGACTGAAGCAGGGAGTTCTTGCCATTTACGTAGCACTGAGCAGAACTTATTCAAATACAGGCAACTAAGTATGGCATAAATTAAAATAAAAGTAAAGATAAAATGGAAAAAGACAGTGGCAATTGATCCAGAGTGAATCTGAGAAGGGGCTGCTTACTTCAGTCCAGAAAACCTAAAACTCCGTTAAATTTCCAAATCAATATTTTGATGAAGAGTGCTGGAGCTCTGCCATGAATTAATGAGCAGATTATTTTTCTTAAAAAGATACAGAGCTGGCTGGACACTAGCTTAACAAGGTAATTATCAAATGAAAGAGAACTGCTGTACTGCTGTGAACCTGCATAAAGACTCTTATAATTACTGATGCTTTGGCCTATCTTTGTTTTAAAAGAACCCTGTGTTTTAATAGTTTTGCATAAAATATGTTCCGGTAGTGATGTCTGAAATAGTAGATTTACTCATATATAGTCAATCAAATATTATCTTTCCTAGACTGCTTTTCGAATAGGAAGGCTATATACGCATAACATTTTACCATCTCTGTTTGCCAGTAACATTAGGACATTAATAATTATTTTATGAAAAAACAGAAGTTAAAGTTTCATGAATAAGTTTCATAAATGATAGCGAGGCTCTGAATACACAACACAATGATGTTTTAAAGAGCATATTTTTCTCGAATGCTGAGAATGGCAGTCCTTTGGAAATTCTTGAGAAGTTTACATAAACACTTCTGAAAATGATTGCCAGCATACTCTGTCTCTGCAAATTCTGATCTTTGCCCCTTTGCATCATCACTGTATAGGTGAGACAGATGAATATAAATCAAAAGCATTGTTTTGCCTAAGCACTGTTGAGTTGATTTTTTTTTTTATAATACGTTTATTGGGATGTTATTTTCTCATTGTTTCATTTATAGCTAAACTGGCTAGAAATATCTAACAGCACATTTCCTAAGTAAAACACTGATAAAATTCAGAATATAACTATGACTGTATAAAGAAAGAAAAGAGAAAGACGAGCGCTTGAAGACCTGACAAAAACCATCTGTAATGTTCTTCAGTGAGAATGAAAATCGGATAGTAATGTGTATGTGAAAAGCTGTATATGCTATCATAACATATTGATCCACACAGGATCCCCATTCTTATTTTTTTCTAATATTAAATCATTTCAAAATTTAATGGTAAAGGACTTGTGATTGTCCCTTTCAATCCTGCTGACTTTTGCTGGCAAATTAAAGCACACAGAAGTATAGTTTAGATCCTATCAACAGGTGTAGAGAAATGTGTCACGGTCTGTTGAGTAGATGCATCAGCTTCATAAGGACAAATTATAAATTCTGTGCAATTGTAATAACCCTGATTTTAAAAAAGAAGTGACAGAAGTGGAATACTAAATTACAAAGACATTAAGTCATAAAACTTGCACATGCCGATATTATCTAATTACAACCTTGCTTTAAAATGGCTTTAACATGCTCTCTATGAATAATATTCTTTATTTTCTCTGCATATTAACTAGCACTTTCAGTAGACACTAAATTGTCTGTAAACAATGGTTCAACTTAAACAGAATTGAATGACTACCTCATGCTACATTGTATATACAAGCAAAAATCACGTACTGACATCTTCCTTTCTTGATTAAGGTGTAAAAGCTGGGTCAGTCCTTCTTTTTCTACAGAAGTGGCAGTTCTGTAATGATGAGGGCAAGGAGAGAGCTAGTCCTTGCGAAGTGTCTAGGGGGACATTCTATTCCATGTGTTCATGCAGCAAGATGCACTAGTGATGGCCAGATCCAGGAGATGCTCTGCTACATGTGCTGGTGTCACAGCTTTTGTTAACCACTCCTGCTTTGAAGCTACGCTGCTGTTTTCTGTATGAGTGAACATGGTCTCCATGGACATTACTTTCACCCTAATGCTTCCCGGTGTGCTGTGGTGGGGCTGGGGGTGACAAATGCACAGATCAAGATGACCAGGTCAGCATTTCTCAATTAGGATAGCAGTGACTTCCCAAAGAGAGGAGGGCACCAATCCTAATTCTAGTAGTTGCAGCAGAAACTTCACCAAACTAATGTTGCATTGCAGTATGCTCAGATGCCAGGGAGGTGTAAATTGAAGCTGACAGCACAATCTTAATCCTGCTTTCTTGTGCATCTGTATTGCAATAACGCAGACTGTAATTACATGATCACATATATTTGCACAAATGAATGTGGTAGTATACAAATTTACTGCAATCTAGATGTATGTGCGCACCTTTCTACAATCAAGAGACATATCAAGATACATTAACATTAATTTGAAGTCATGTCAGCCCCACAATATTTTTACTGACATTTTGGTTACATTCTTTGAAAAAGTTATTGCTAGGAGCAGTTAAGGTTATATTTATTATATCTGAATTCTACACTGTAGAATCACAACATCAGATCCTAAATAGGTCTTTTATCTTTGTCATTCTTAAACAGAACGGATGGGGAAAAGAAGCTTCAGAAGAAGGCATTTGGGTCTTTCAAAGTATGCAAAGGACATGCATGATCTCATTCCCTGAGTGATGGGATTTCCCCATAGCACCTTAGGACTGTCAGCTGTGGCAAAGTGCTTGCGCCAGCATGGAGAAGCGGGTGTGGAGCAGAAAAGCCAACTACTGCTGAGCCTGGCACCAGCTTACACTAAGGGAACACCAGCAGCACCAGACAGCAGAGACACAGTTTAAGAGCAAGGCTGTGGACCTCACCAAGACTGAAATAAGTGACTTCTATGAAGAGGGTGGGAGGCAGCTTGATCAATAAATAGTCTACCCTCTCGACAGCTCTAGAAGAAGAAAATTGAATGGGTGTTTGGAGAAGAGGAACTGCCATCAGAGCAGAGAAGAGTATTACCAGATTAACATGAACAGAGCTGGAAAGGACTCCTCCAGGACTAATGTGATTCTTTTGGAAGCAAGGGAGAAGAGCAGAGGGGTTATTGACTATAAATTATATCAAAAGTTTGTTTTTTGTTTGTTTGTTTTTTTTTGTTTGCTTGTTTTAAAAAAAGGCAAACAAAAAAAAACACCTATTTTACCCATGATGCAGACACAGAAATTCAAACTCACATTTTGGCTCAGTTGAGAAGGGTTCTTCTGAAGCCAGTGTCCACATCACCCCCATTTTCCATGCCTTGGTCTGCACTGCAGAGAGGTCTCCGAGCTCAAAGCCTGGACGCCTTTCACAGGGGAGGAATCAGATGGTCTCCACAAGGGCACCTCACGTGCTCCAGCCATTCCCAACCTTTTAGTTCACTCAACCGGAGTGGATCTAGTCCAAAGCAAACCTCTGCCAAACATGTCTGGTGTGGACACCATGTCCTCAACACCAGCTGTTTTGCTCTATGCCTCTTCTCCTAGCACATGGCACTACTTACCAGTGTAGCCACAGCCTCTGGCTCCTGGCACAACAACCTGTTGGTGTGACTCAGCAGGATGCCCCTGCGAGTGCCAATGGCTTGCTGGAGTTGGGTGGAGATGCTGGATCACCACCTTGGAATTCACTGTCCAGGCTCTTCCCTTCTACTTATTCAAGTACCTTCACCCTACTCTAACACAGTTGTACAGAAGTTCACAGGCTTTACACATTTTGCTGCTCAGGTCAAATCCTTCTCTCAGTATAAGATATCCTCTAGTTTTATTTTCCATCTAAAACTACTAACCAGTTTCATTTATTTCGTTGTGTGTGCATGAAGAAAAGCAGAATATTGAATAGAAACAGTCTGAAAAGGACAGATACTCCTTTGTTTTCCGAGTTGATAAACATTTGCTTGGTGCAAGGCCACATTTTTTGTACAACATCTCTTTGGACTGAGTTTTTCCTTTTTTATTATTTTCTTTCTTACTCTCTCTCTCCTTTTTTTTTTTTTTTTTTTTTTTTTTTTTTTTTTAAATAACCATGACCTGGAGCATCCCTTTGGATTACAGAATTTGATGCACAGCCAGCCATGCATGTGCAACTGTCCCTAAGAGCCAGGCCTCAGCAGAAAAGCTGGTGTGCGTAAGATCTTGAAACAAAAACAGCTGTCAAATCAAAGCTAATTTGCCACAAAAGAAGGCACTGATCCTCAGTTAGGGCATACCAAGCTAGTCTGAGTTCAGGATTGCTGGAAAAAAAATCATAAGGACTTGATTTTGTAAAAGTGTATTTTTAATCTCTCTAATCTCATTTAATAATGGATGAACTGATTTTCCTTAAGGCTGAAAGGCAAGGGCTGAAAAACAATAGACAATGCAAGTTCTTGAGAGAGAAAAAAGTTTGTGAGTCTCTAAGCAACTAAAAGAGGGAGGGAAACACAAACAGTTTGTGATAGCAGGCTGCTGCTATCATATGTGCCACCAAAAATATGTTATTTAATGCTCCTTGGACCAGGGTTTCATTTTACCTCATTTTAGTGAATTAAATCATGTACTACAAAGGAATTTGGATCTGAATGAAAGGAACAAGATTGATACCAGGATGAAAAGTAATGCCCTATTAATTCAGGTCCAGACATTAAAGAAAAAATAAAATTGAATTACACAGTATTCTAATATTTCTGGACTAGATAAAATTGTATATAAAAGCCTTTTTCATAGCCAAATAGAGATGGGAGCAGTAATGGATTTTTAAAAGATACAACAAAATGGTCAACATCTACTTTCAGGCACCCAGTGTACCTCATAGATGATGTTGAATCAGAAGCTGGTGCTGTACAGATAGCCATCAGCCATCTGCTGATGCTTCCCTGCACTCCTCGTGCTGTCCTGCTATCTCCTCAGGAGCCCAGGCCATCCCGAGAGCATCAGAGCTAGCTTTCACTCCTTTTCTTGGCTTTCCCATACAATACAACATAAAGGTAGCAAACCTCACTTTCAATGACTTGGAGCCAAGATCCTTCCAAAAAGGGCAGCGCTGGAGTACTGGAATATTATTACTGGAATATAATGTAATTATTACTGGAATATAATAATAATATTATTACTGGAATATAAGAATAGGCCTGGATTAGCACTTCTTCTTGTGTGGGAAGAGGCGGATAGCATACAGTGTCTTACAGGAGACAGGACATTCCTCATGGTTCAATAGAAGAGCAGTTGGAACTCCACAAAACCAAAGGAAAATCACACATCTCAATCATTCTGTTCCAAATCCAATACATACTCCCATACGCTGATGTAAACTTTTAACAGTATCTATTGGCTGCATTTGTCTTGAAAAGTCCTCAACAAATCCTTGACAGAATTCACTTCTGTGAGAAAGCAAGGGAAGAAGAAACAAGAAATGGAAGGCACTATTTATACTGCTATATGCACCAGAATGGGCTTAAATACTATGGTGTAAAATCTGTATGGATCAGAATAGTGGAATAGCAAAATGTCAGCAACATTTTAAAGGTAATATAATTTGGAGTGCAGAATTCAATATGATGAAGAATGATAGCCACTGTATAATATCTCAGCCTTCCCATACAGAGCAGACTTAAAAAAAAAAATCATGACTACATTAATTCAAGAAAACTTCCAATATGGAATTGGGAACAGTATCTCAGTGTCCAGAGTCAGCTTTTGGCTCTATTTCTACTAATCATGGTGCTGCAGCTGACCCAGTTTAAATATATTTCTATACAGATTCCATAATTTTTGGTGATGCTGCACATTGTATTCTCCTAAACCATTAAAAAATATTGCACTACAGTAAATATCTACTGCCTAAAAATAAGGGGCATCATGTGGAACAGCACTATTGCAGTACTGAAATACAGTGTAAAATTTTTATTAAAGTTTTACTTGCATGGTAAACAGAAACACGTGCACATTTGTGTAATGAACCAATGCTGTGTGAGGATGAAAGTTTATACATGTATATTAGACTCTGCTCTATTTGTGTGTGTGATCATTTATGCAGGATGCAATTTGTGGGTAGAATACAAACTTTCTGGCATTTTTTTATTATCTGAGCTTAAAAAAAAAGACCATCTGCACCTAAAAGTCTTGTACGGCTAATGTCCTAAACCCACGAGGTCTGCAACAGCATTACCTGCAGCATTAAGTGTATACACACAATGCAGAAATTTCTAATTATTATAAGGTCACCATAATATGCATAAATCTCCCAGACCCATCAGGGTTGATACTCTGATTCACCCACATCTGAGAATTTAGAACAGGAAGAAAAAAGTCTCAAGACCCACTGCTTTGTTATTCAATGCACTGTACAAGGAAATTCACTTCTAATACCTTCAGGCAACCAGGATGCTCCGAAGTATTATAGTTCCTATCAGTTGTGGACAAAACTACTATACCTAGTTAAATGTCACTTTGTGATCCAAAAACAAGACAAAAATATGAAAATATGCTCTGCCACAAGGTTTCCAGTTTTCTCTAGTATTGATTAGATCATTTATAGAGGAGAATGCTTCACTTTTGAGAAAGTAACAACAAAAGTGTAATAGAAGCAAAGAGGAAAATAAAAAATGAAGGAAAAAAATCTGATTACAAAGATAAAACACACAAGTCTAGGTTTGTATGAATATTCAAACTGAGTCTTGTGTTTTATATGGACTCTGTAGATATCTTTGAATGTTTTTTGGTAAATACTGATTAACTGACCATCTAAAAAATCACCAGGTAATTTTGCCTGCCAGTTATTCAGCAAAACAGAAAAAGTACTGACCAATTCTTCACAACTGCCACTCTCACTGTGCAAAGAAAGAAGTAATTTACCGTGAGTTTGTGATAGTGAAAAGTTGCTTAATATTTTGATGTAAAGAATACCGATTTCCACCATTTTGCGTGTATTTCCAGCATTTTATTAGCATTGCCTACAGCAGAGAGAAAGACCTGAATGCTACATGATTTGGACCAAATGGGTGAACAAAAGCTAATCACAACAAAGGGCTTATTAGTATAGGGCAGGGGAAAAACACATAAATCACCACGATTCTCTCATGTTAATTTTGCTTTATTTTTTTGCTCTACGAATGGACCCTAGACTCCTATAATGTATCGTGTCCGATTATATTATGATTTCTCCCAAAGAGGGCTTAGCACTTAATCTGTTTATACAGCAACAGAATCAATCTGATTGACTGGGATTTCTGCGTGTCATTGCAATTAGAGACTATATACAACTGTGCAATATTCACATTAGGAGTTCAGCAGCTCTTTTCCAGGTGCCACTGTACAGACATGAGGTTTGTGACATTCGTTTGTGTAACATGCTTAGCAATAAGGAGAAGAGATTGGGATACCCATTGCAAGATATCTGAAATCAGTGTCATTACAAGTGGTTGATAGGACAGTTCTCATGACAGACCTTTCCCTGGAGCATCTAAAGGAGGTTGTGTGTGTGTGTGTACATACGCGCATGTGGCTGTACCCTCAAAGCAAAAATAAAAAGGTACTTTTGTATTTTAGAGGTATTGATAACTCAAAAGCAGAGGCAGGAACATTGTGCTTACTAATGAGCCTGCAGTGGGTACAGGTGAAGGTCTATTTCAGAGCTGCAAATCACAAATCAGCAAACAGAAGGAATTAGTCCTTCAGCGCCTGGCAGTAACATGTAGAAAAAGAAAAATGCGTGTTATGAAAGAAATCAGTGGAAGATTCATGCGGGAAGTCTTGCATAGCCAGCAGTATTAGAAAAACATTATTCATATTGCAAAAAAAAAGAGAAATAGAAGGGTGTTTTTAATGACAAAAAGTTTAGCACCCAAGATGAGAAAATCATTTCAAAACTGAGGGCTAAGACCAAGCTGAAGCTGGCACTTGCTTAGGAAGCAGCGACTACAGGGCGTCCCTGGGCCAAGGCTGCTGGAGGCTCCATAGCCTCTCCAGCAAATCTCTACCTGCACCTCATGTTTCCTACGCGTAGGAACTCACACCTTGATGGACTTTTTTTTTTAAAAGCAATTTAAAGCAAGCATCGATTCTGCTCATCATGGGTAAGGAAATATACCACTTGCCTTTCCTTTACAGGAGCTGTCATTATGTCCCATTTTCCCCTCTCTTTTTTTCCCATGTCTTCTCTTTTGTAGACTGAACAGCTCCAATTCTTTCATTTTTTTTCTCAATAAATTTTATTTTCAAGACTTTTGCTTTCCTCTGGATACTCTCCAACTGGACCACATGTTTCTATACAAATGCCATCCATAGCATGCTTTCAGGACAATCAAAGAAAAGGCAATCCCAGTTGGAGAGAGGCAGTTGGTGCTTCAAAACACTGCATTTTCCAAAGCTCTACTGGCTAAGACAGAATATGGATAAAAAGTATGCATGAAATTAAGAATCTGTTAAATATACTTGATAAGATATCCAAAAGCTACAACAATACTGTCAGAAAGAAAACAACTGTAGCTAAAGAGTTAGTAGTAAAGTGAAGGCAATACTTAGATGGAAAAAAAAAAAGGCAATCTGATAATTAGGATGAATATAGAAAGTAAAAGCAAACAGAAAAAAAAAGTGAAAGCATTCTGTATAAACATGCTCTAAAACATAAAATATTAGAATGAGATGTTGAAGATGGCAATGAAGGTGGCAAAATTCATGACTGTATGGAATAAAGAAAATAAATACATTTTCTGAATTATATTCAAAACAACTAACTTGGAAGCAGTAAATGTGTTAAAAGCAACATTTTTTATTTTAAAGTGTTTTTGTTGTGCTATTGGAAAGAATGTTGATCTTGAGATGATGAGTGCTTCCTTGTCCATCAGCAGCAAAGTAGGACCTTAAACAGCATCTCTTCAAAGAAAATGTTTTATGATTAGCAGTTCTAAGAGTTTTGTTTGCATGTTTTTATCTGATGCTATTTAAAAAAATAATAATTACTGAGGAAATTCAAAAAAAGGTACTACTGTTGGGTTGTTATGGGAGAAGGGACACTAAACAGTCTGGTAATGGTATAGCATAATACACTCACTAGCTAGATATCAACCCAGATGAAACAGATAAAAATTGTACAGGATTGCACTGACAAAGATTGAAGTGAAAGGGATGTAATTAATGCCAGTCAACATGGTTTTATGTAAAACAGGTCTTGTCAAACAAATTTGATTTTATTCTTCGATGAGCTTACACAAGTTTGGGTGATAAGGGTAAGTGCATGGGGCTAATACACACAGACACCTGTAATGCATTTGACTTATTAGTGCATTACATTATATTGTTAATAAAAATCAGTAATATACAGGGAATATGTCGATTGGATTGAGAAATGCTTAAACACCAATTTTAAGAAGGAATTATCAACTAGAGATCATTAACTAGCAGGTGAAGATGTTAGTGGTGATCCACCAGCACTTGTGGACACGCTAGACCTGATTTTAATGGAAATTTCATCTGTGTCCTGAAATTAAACTCAAAAGTACTGCGGACAAATTCTGAAGGTGAAACAAACAAACAAAAAAAAAAGAAGAGTGGTATACATAGATGAAGACCAGGCAGTCACAGAGAATAATCTGTCTCACTTACTAAGCTAGGTCAATTTACTGCGTTGTACCTGAATCCTCAAACCATGTTTAATGACTGGGATTTCTCTGGGGGAAGGAAAAATAAAAATAAAAGAAAGAGAGAAAGAAGAGAGAAAGAAGAGAGAAAGAAGAAAGAAAAAGAATGAGCATGTACATGGAAATACTACAATCCGTTTCTCTTGACAAATTTAATTTTCTTTGTAAGAGTTATGTGAGAGAAGCTAGACGACAGTTTTACAGAAACCTGGGGTGATAATGTAGCATGCTAGCCTCTCAAAACAATCTTTCTGACAATAGCTAAGCAAGTGCGTAATGTGTGGTGAACTTTTGCTGTTTATTCCCCAACTATGTTCCTTGCTTGTAAGAAAAGCCCACCAGACATAGCTTTCCACAATTACATCAGCAGAAGTTACCCGACAAAGGTCTTCAAGTTACCTGTACATCACATGTTGTAAGCAGGGACAAAGGTAGAATGAATTTGTTGCAGCTCACTTGCTGTGTATTCACAAAGTAATTTGTAGTAAAGTCTAAGGTACATCCACGTAATATATTCCTAAGGCACAAAGACAAACCTAGATAAGCCCTTTAAAGCCAAAGATTTTAACATTTGGCCCAGTGTTCACTGTGCTCTGAAATTATCGCCTACAAAACTCCACTTTTAACTTTCCAGTTATCAGAAATCAAGAAATGAAGAAAAATCAAGGGTTCATGCACCAAATGGAAAACGAACAGTAAGTGCATGAAATGCAGAGCATGGTGTAGCTATATGGTACATTCCCAACCCAAACTGCAGTAGGAATTATAGCACAAAATGCATATCCAATTATCATCTACAGATTCAGAGCGACAGCAAAACTGAAACCACTTTATCTTTTTCTAGAAATACACAGAGCAAAGAGCTCAACTTGTTCCTTCTGAAATTTCTGCAATGTAACATTATGCAACTGAAATATGAATGGCATATAAAATTTGGGGATGGAAGCCCTTAACAAGTGCCTGAAATTCTCAACACCTTCTACACCTAAAGTAAATCCCTTTGGAAGACTCCATCATACCTACCATACATGAATTTTTTTTACAGCTACAAACGTGACAACTCATGCTTTTGCTTCCTCACAGCGCAGAGCTCTTCAACGAGCAGACAGCCTTTAGTGAAGAGAACAGAAATGTAGGCAAGCTCTAATTTTCTGTACAGTGGCAACTATGTGCATGAGGCGTTACAGTGGCGCTCTGCTCTGAAAGAGTTAACTTTCTAGCTCCTATTCTCTGCAGTGCTGCATAAACACTGCACATTATTCTTACTGAGCATGCTTCATCTTTCCTGTCTCCACAGTCTTGGGCTGTCAATCAGCTGTCAGTCCCTACCACATCAGCACAGTGCGCATCACCAGGCTGTCAGCACAGCAGCTGATGAGACTCTGCTAAGAGCTGTCAATCAAACTTGTTTCTCTTATCTGTTCTGGAAATATTTTGTCTCTAAGAAACAAAGAACCTGGGCAACAATGGATCAGAGTCTAGTATTTACTCTTTTACAGGGATAGAAGGCTCTTAACAGGAAACGAATATGTTTTATCCACAACCAGGGAAAAAATACGCTTCATTAAGCATATTTTCTATTTTTTTTTTTTTAAATCCTATTTAAATCTTGACCCAATAAACCAGAGCAAAATAAATCAGCGCAAATTTCTTTTCACTGTCACTAAAATGAATTTCACAGGTTTACTAGTTAAGTTTCTGTTGAATATAATTCAATGCAGTTTAAAACAGGCAGCTTCTCTCTGGTTTTGGGAATCTTTCCCTGTCTTTAGGCATTGGAATGTGTGATCTTTCTCTCTGTCTCACTGTAGCCAAAAAGCCAGACTAGGGGAAACACACATCATTTACACCTTTGTTGCATTCAAATATATCTTTATTTTCTGAAGCGTTTCTCATTAAAACTCAATTTCAACATAGAATTTAATAACATACCAGTAGGGTTCATAGATAATAGCAGACCAAAAGAATAGCTCACGGGTGTAAGCAAGCAGGGAAATAACATATATTTTCAGCAAATGTTTGAAAGAAGATGGTATCTTCTTTCTGGAATGCTGTACGAGGGAGGAGGAATTGGAGAAGACAAAGTTCTTGCATCTACAGAAATAAAACACCGAAGAAACAAAAAGGGCTGCAAAGATAGGCACAGCAGTGATCTCAGGTCTGACACAGAAGCTCGGCATGAAAAGTTGAGCTGGGCTTTCAAGTGCACACCTATACGAGGCAGAATTATGTTCTGCAAAGATAACTGGTCTAGGTCTAACAAACCTGGCAATCAAATTAATTAGCGCTGGTGGATCACTGAACTAACAGACCTCTACTCTTCCAAGGGCATAAGTAAGCATCTTTACATGCTGTGCCATACAGATATGCGGGCACATTTAAAGCTTGCTTGAATATCAGTACACAGTGCTTGTCTGGTGCAAAGTAAAGTAAACATAACCCAGTGACTTAAAATCCCCACTCTGACCCATTTCTATTTTCCCCTACAAATTGAAGACTCCCAGGGCTGATAGTTGAATAGAAACCTTGCAGACCCAAAAATGAGACTAGAAAAGGGAAGAAAACTGATTTTCTAAGTATAGAGAGGGGTGCTATTTGAAATATATGATATTTGAAAGGTAAGCCTAAAAATATTTGGTAATTTTCATAAAGCCTTAGTTTGGAGCCATAAAATCAAATAAGCAGCTTCATTTTCTGAGACAAAACAAACCAACAAACAAAAAACAACAGCAAGTTTGCAACACTTACATTTTCCTGCACACAAGCATATATTGAACATTAAAAGGGGGGTGAGTAAAAGTATTTTTATGAAATATTGTAAACCTATGCAAACAATGACCTACAGGCCTGATACACATGCTCTGAACATGGCTACAGGACTGAGCTGTCCAGGTACCAGCAGAGCCCACAGAGACCCAACTGGGAAAAAGGCCCAGGGTGGCTGCAATAGGAAACGCAGGGAGTGCTTGGAAAAAAGTTTAAAACAAGCAGGGAAAAGAAGCCCCTGCGAAGGGTCTAGGGACTAGGGTCTAGGGTGGAATTGGAGAAGAGCAGAAGGGTTCCCAGCAGCCTCCCACAACACTCTTCGGAGCTTTGGAGAAGGAAGGTGGGGCAAAGGGAGAGCGGCCCATGCTTCTCATTTCTGACTGTTTTAGGGAATATTCGGATAGTATCTGAAAACAAGGAGCATAAGGGCTGAGAACTGCCACAACCGAGAAGAAATTGTGGCCAAAACTATTTGTCCTTCCCTCACGTATTCCTCCCTCCCCCACAAAAAGTTGCTCTTTTTCTGGAATTTGTTCACTCCAGAAGAGACTATTTTAGTCCCCAAAAGCAGGAAACCATTTCCCACAGGAAAGAAAATGAGGTGCCAGCCACAACCGATGTCAAAGATGTAAGCAAATACCTCACAGATTGAAGCAAGACAAAGGAAGGCAATTTTGAGCTGAATCCTGGAGCAAAGGCAAGAGGTCGGCATCCTTCATCAATTTCAACTCTATAAATGACTTCTCAACAGATGCCTATTTCTCTTTCCTAGGGTCTAATCTTGGTTCCCTCCATTACTGTTTGTGCCTTCAAGAGTAAGAGCAAACAATTTGTCTTCTCTTCCCTCACAGCCAGCTCTGATGTTTAAATGCCCACTAAATACAAAAGGGAGTGCGTGTTGGGGTGAGGAGGCAGGGGTCTCGCTGAGGACCGGCGAGGTGCGGACCTGGCATTTCTGTTTCATCTCATCCAAAACCCCACATATAACAGGAGCCATGGCTTTCTGGCCAGAAACATCACTGTGCACATGAAGTGGAGTTACTGGGTAGCATTACAGTCCCTGGGAGGTGGTGAGCCCCCCTTTGTTCATGGCTGAGCGTGTATGTTTTGGGAAGGAGAATGGAGCCCTCCGTTAGGCCTCTGTGCTCAGCAAGGGCCTGCTGCAGGCAGAGGCAACCTTCTGACAATGTTTGCACCAAAAGGGGAGCAGACTGCTCTAGTCTCAGCCTCAGGACACGTTTCTGGACGTGAGTTTCACTGGTAGGAAGAGAGGGCTGCTTTTAACATGCAGCCACCACTGCGTGCCCTGCCCGAGCAGCCCTGGAGGGTGTGAGCAGGGCCTCGCACAACACAACACCCAGTGCCCTGCCACAGACCCCATTCCCATGGCAAGGGAAGCCCCCAGACCAGAGCAGCTCGGGCATCCTCTCCATAGTATGAATGTACTGCAACACTTCTTGTGTCAGCATCAGTAATATTCTCCTTCAGAACCAAATAAGTGTTTGCTAATGAAGGAAGGGAAGTGTGAATGAACAGAAAGACTCCATAGGCTGAGCTTTAATTCCAGATGCTGAGAGTAACACCAAAAGCAACAACCATTTGTGCAGAGGTCAGAAATTAAAACCAGAGAAAAATCATGTGCAGTAGTTGCTTTTACAAGCATGCCCACAGTAATTCGATCTTTCAGTCACATTTCAGCAGCAAGGCTAACTATCACAGCATTGCCCTGTACCAAACTACCCCTGTTCCAGCTAGCACAACCTTTATCAACCGTTTGTGACAACAGGAATATTTTACTCTTTGACAAATTCTTTCATATGTAGCACTGTTTTCCAGAAACACAACTCCCTCATATCTAACCGGACATTAATTGCTTTTTTGCTGATGTATCTGTGCCTTCTGGACTGATAACACAACTAGCAAATCTGATATCTGACAAGTTGACTCAACCTAATCAGGACAGATCAGCTGTTACCAACATTGCTATAGGCTGTAATTTGAGGACCTTTACAGAGTTATCACTTGCTTTGAAAGGCAAGAAACGGTAATTCTGTCAACAGTAATCCCAGAACGTGCGTTCAAAGTGGCTGTTATTTTTTCTCCAGGAGAAGGTAACACTTGTCAAATAAATACCTGAGATAATTGATAAAAGGAATTAGAAGTATGTGAGTGATACACTGACAATCAGTCATTCTCAAGAAAAATAAGAACCTCGCAGGATTCAGCGCATTAAGCACAGAGCACAAGCTGTCACTGTGAAGCAGGGGTCACTCGGAATGGAGTGAAACAATTGGCAATGCAGTTTTTCAATGTTTACTTATCTCTCTGTTGCTTAGTGCTAAAGCTGAGTGAATTATTCACTTCAAACAATTTGTTCAATGAATTTTACCCCTTTTTCCTGCTTAGAATATGTGGGCAATGGATACCAATGCCATCAGATTTATTCACTGCTTCATTTTATTCAAGCTTGCATTTAGTGCTTGATTGAGAGTATTCTAGACTTCCACTGCTTAGCTCTGATTGTTCAGACAATAACAACAGCAGGTCCTTAATGTGTGCAAACAGCACAGACCCACGCAGCTGATGGAATAATGATTATCTACACCACCAAGGATATATCTTTTGGTATTTTTTCTGTTTAAATCTGGAAGCCCTTCCAGCAACAATACTGAGAATTGCTGCGAAGTTCCCTTTCTGTGAATATTTTTGCCCACAGGACTCAACATTTGAGTGTTTGTGGAAACCAAGTTAACAAAGAGTGCGAGCGCAGCCAAAGCAAATTAATTAAAAAAAAAAATACAAAGATTATACTGTATGTGTTCCCTGTTCCACTAGGAAATAATTTATTTTCCTGTAGTAAAATTCAGAGGAATTTCACCAAAAAAATAATAAAATTAGGAATCCCAACACATGCAATTCTCTAACGGAACTTGATGGTCACTGGATACAAACAAAGGGTGTTTTCATTGCCAGGTCTGCATCTGTCTTTTACAGATAAAATGTGTCTAGAAACTCAGACTTAAAATTATAACAAAAAATGTATCTCTTACTGTATCGCTTTGGTCCATCTTCCAAACAAAATGAAAGGGTTAAGGTTGCATCATCTTCAAAAAATTCAGTTGCAAAGGCATCCCACCAGAGGTTGTCACTATCCTAGGAAGCAACAGATCATTCACTTAACAGGAGGCAAAATGAAAATATTTTAATCTTTTTTTTTTTTTTTTAAAGAAATTGCAAATCACAACAGTTTGCACATCTTGCCCTGATTTTGGGGTGTAGATGTCTATATGATACTTCAACTAATGTTCTTAGATAAGGTTCTAGTTCTAATTAAGAAAAGAGCTGAAATGTTTTGTTTATTATACTATGAACTGCCTTCCATTTTGTCCAGCATACTAACTATGCAATAACTTTCATTCTCATAAATACAAGTTCTTCTTAAAAGCTTTTATAAATCAGTTGCAAATAAAGCAATTATGACTTTTTCCCCCTTTTTCTAGGCCATGTATCTCAAATGCTTGGTCCTAATCATGAAAAAAAACTCAGTACTTAATTCTATAATGCTACATAACCCGATTATCAGCATGACTTGACAAGAAAGTTATTTAGAAACTAAATATAATAGCCATTCCCCTCCAATGCATTTAATATAATTACAATGCTACTGCAGGTTAATTAAATACCAGGTAGTTACTTAAATGTAATTGTTGTGAGAAATCTTTACTTTTCAGTGTGATACATGAAGTGAAAACAATATTTTAAATGACCTGTGTATACTTAGACTTGCAGTAATTCACATAGTTGGAACATAATAATTATGGAACATAACAATTAATAACAAATATTAATATAGTGTCCAACGTAAAGCATATACCTGTACACCCCTATGGTGATTGTTGCCTTGGATGGCTGAACAAGGCATTTTCAGACTTGGGTAATTAACATCTTTCAAACTTCCATGTCCAGCACGTTTGTAAGTGGTTCAGTTTGCAGGGTATTTTTTAACAGAAGTCAAACAACAACAGAATCCACAAGTTATTTAATTTAAAAACTATGGACATATTTATTAACTGGGTTTGAAATCTTTGGTGTGGTATCTTCTGCTCCTCTGAAGCCCTAAGATTTAAATCACTTGCAGCACACAAGATCAGTGACAAAGCTGGAAATGCACTTCTGGGGATGCTGCAGACATGCTCCTCATCGCCCCTCACTGCAGCAGCCCTGCTGGTTGGTGTGCAAGGCCAGCTTCATCCAACATGGCAAGCAAGGAACACCTCTTAATGCGTGAGCAATGTTTAACTAAGCCAGAAAATATTTGTTACCTTTGTAGAAAAAAAAAAAAAAAAGAGAGAGAGAGAAAATGCCAATTTCAGACAAAATGTGCATCTATCATTTTCATTGTATGCACACATGCAGAGAAATAACTATGTGATGTTTTTAGTTCTGCTCCCATCTCTCCACAAGATGTTATTACTGGATTTCACTCCAAACTGCTGAGCAGAGGCTTTACTGTCCCACTACTTTGCTTTGATCTTCGTCGAATGCCCAGCAGAGAAAGAGTGAGGACCCGTTTTGACACCACAGCTCTTACAGAGACCCCCAGGAGGCTTCCTGGTTAGTTCAGAGCCCGTAGCTCACCTTCCTCCCCAAGCCTCAGCCCCCTCAGCGGCAGGCGTCTGGACAGAGAGCTGCCATGCCCTGTGCTGCTTGCTCAAGAATTCAGCCACACAAAGAGATACCAGGAGTGTCCCCATGTCCTGGCAGCCTGCTCTCAGGCAGAGCTTCTGCCCTTTGCTCTGTGCTAGTGCCCACCTGGTCATTGAATGGTTTGGCTTGGAAGGGAGCCTTGGAGATCATCTAGCCCAGCCCCTGCTGAGTGCCTCCACACGCAGCTGCTGCTGCACTAGCAGTACCTCAGGTGCCACCAGGGTGGGTGAGGAACATAAGCTGTTCCACAAAAGCGCAGTACCCGGTATCTAGCATCCAGCCCTTGTAACAGCCTGGCGGGGGCATCACCAGCCGCTCCACTGGTAACAGTGTGCTGCCACCACACTCGGCCATTTGCCACAAGAGCAGCTGTAGCATTGCTTTAGCTCCCTGACAGGCTTCTTGTCCCAGCAAAAGGCGAGGGGAGTAAGGTTTAAGAGATGGCACACGCAACATTTGTGGATCCACCGTGGAGAAGTTCTTAGTACCTCACCAGCTCGGTATCAGCCGAGCTACTTGTGAGATTTCCAGTGATGTGAGAGGTGCAAGCGACGCATCGCATCGTCAGGATGCACATGCACACAGGAAATGAAGAGAAGCACAGGGAGAGTGTGGGGCCTCACCTCAAAACCACACATACTTGCATGCACGCCTGCTTCCAAGAAGTCTGAGGGCTAGGAAAATGTGGAGACTGAATTACTGTGGATCCTCTCCCTGGATAAATGAAATATCCAGACTCTGTCACAGCTTGAATACTGTCCAAAGTCTTTATCTCATGTTTTTGCATACTTTATGTCAGAAAGAAGAAAAAACAGAAAATATACCACCACCACCAACTTTACCACTCTCCCAAAAATTAAAAAAAAAAAAAAAATCCTCTGTCAAGCTTGGGTCTGCTCTACTGATTAATTCTCCTCCCCTCCCCTGTCACAGGTGGGCCCATCTATTCTCACAGCCAAATGGTGAACAAAACCAAATGAGGTGTCCCCTCACCAAACTGAAAAAGGATCCAGATATTATGGAGAAAAAAAAAAAAATTAAAAAAATCACCCCCTTTTTCCTGCAAAAAGGGGATGGCAAAGGCAAGGCTGCCCCCAGGCATCTTTAACTTATGCTCTGACAGGTTACGGGGGATTTTGCCAGAGTAATTATTTTTCTATTCAACAATAATGAGAAATTACCATGGCAACCTCCCTTTCACGTAGTGCACTCACATGCTCAAACACTGAAATAATGGCCTAAACATAACAAAAAAAAAATTAATACTTTAAAAAATATTTTGTATTAAAATAAACTTACAGAATGGGTCAAAGGAGAGAAGAGGGTAGAGACAGCCTGAGAGTTGGGCTGGAAGTGAAGATGCCACGCTGATGTCTCCAGCTACCCAAGCAGCAAAATGTCTTCTGCCACAACTGTCATTGTTCCTCCTGATCCCCTCCACCCCCAGTATTATTTGTAATTTGAAGCATGGCTCAACTCTGAATAGAGTCTCCAAGTAAATGGAATCCTAGGGTTTCAATATTTTTTCCTGACTCTGATTTCTTTGGCAAATGTAATCAGATTTGAAGTACAATGATGTTCTTTTTCCCCCTCCATCTAATAGTCCCACATATTCACTGTGTGATCTGAGAGTCAAGCTGGGTTCTTCTTTACACCTTACACACTTATGTGATTAAGAGTCTGCAAGCCAAATGAGGCTTTTCTTCTTGCCTGTGATGGTGATTGCTGAACCAAAATAGATCTTGCAACTGGAATATAAGGCCAATGGAGCCTATGGCATTTTCTCCAAATTCCTTTATTTTTGTTTAATGACTTGGAAGGCAGAATGGAATTCATGTAAACAGTCAGTACCTGAAACCAAGCTCAGGAGAGGATGCAGATAATTCTGCAGGGCCAAATTAAAATTCAAAATGATTTTGATAGATTGCAGAAATTTTCTGAAATTAAGATGAAATTCAATAAGAAAAGTGACAAAAGCACAAATACAAAATGGGAAATAAACGGCTAAGCAATACTGTAGAAAATGGTCCAAATCACACAGGAAATAAGTCAGCAAACTGTTGCTCTTGCAAATAAATGAAATGTCTCCGATATAGTTCCCCTCCGTTCAAACAAGCACATCCCTGGAAAGACTTCAGCTGGAACAGACCATCCACTTCTGGTGCACTGTGTCCAGGTCTGGGCCACCCACTCTTAAAGGACTAATTTTAGGAATTTAGCCGAGAACAACAGGAATCACGGAGTTTAAAGACAAATGGAGATAAACAAAACCCAAAAGACTTAAGGACTGTGTTGTGCTTAGTGTCAGAAAGAAGATCACAGGGAATGTGATGATAGTCTTCAACCATGTGAAGAGGCTGGTATGAAGAGGAGAGTGATCACTTCTCTGTGGCTAACAAGGATGGGAGAGAAAATATGACTTGGTTTGCTGCCCCTGTGGGTTAAGTGGTATAATCCCTTGTTACAAGCCTCTAGCCTAGTGTGTTGCAGAAGGGAAAGGGCCACTGCCACATTACCAAGACGAGCCGATGCCCAGGTCCATGTGAGCCACACTGCCTACAAATCTCAGGCAGACTTTTGTTTTCTCCCTCACATCGCTTTTGGTTGCACAACATATAACAGGTGTAAACAGTATATGAAAAAGTCAGTCATGAAAACCAATAAATGTGATTCCGAATACACACAGGAAGCACATCTGTTCTGAAATGGGACCTTTTCTACATAATCACTTTTTAGGGAAGAACTGAATTTTAAACGCCAACCTCTGTGGCTTGGCATTGGACAAGGCAAAAATAAAAAGAGATGGTGCCCTTGGGATCTTACATTTTTCTTCTGGCACCTGCAACCCTTCCCTATTGACACTTACTATTTTCAGAACTCTATACGTCCACACGCCTGTTGGCAACGTACACGCTTCTCATATTCTTTCAAGTTAATGCTGCACGAGGAAACTGCTGTCTCCCCAAGGAAAGAATGTTATTCCACTCTTCCCCCCATTCCCAGTGAATCAAGCTACACTGGAGCTTTTTTAAAATGCAGTGCAAGATAAGATTTTACCATTAAATACACCTGTAAAAGCTGCACAGCCATTACAAATTATGAAACTCACAAGATAAAGTATCATAAAAATTCTGACACTAATGTTTATACTCAGAGCACACTGACAGAGCATTAAAGATAAAATGCCAGAATACAAGAAACCAATAATTTTTCCCATTAGCTTTAAATTAGACTCATCTTGAATCTACCCAACGTATTTAAGGTTCTCATATAAACTCACAGGAGCAACAAATTAACAGGGATACATATATCTTAATTTTATACATTTTGACATTTGAGTACAGATCTGTAGGTCTGGCCCTGCAATGCACAATATTTTTATGATCAGGCACAGTTTGTTTTGTTTTGTTTTCCTGTTTATATAAATTCTGTACAGAATACTTTTGATTCTTAAACTGATTTTCTTGGCAATGGTATGAACAGAGTGAAAGTGGATTAGTCATATACAGTAAATGGTTGATAAACCTACATGGTCAAATGGCTGTCTGTGGTCATGCAGGTACAAGAAGATGTACACCCATCTTACATTCAGTTATCTTTCCTAGCAGTATGTGGTACCTCGTACAGCTGTGAAAAAAGTGAAAATAGAGGACTAATTTGGTTGCCCTGGACTAGTATGCAAGGACAATTCCTGTTGCTTTTATATTTGTTATTCTATCTTATTTATTTTATCTGAAACATGAAGCAAGTTTTAGATAGCACTGAAGACATCTTTAGTCTTGCAACTAATGATATCCTACAGAATCTCCGGATCCCTTCCCCCAGCCAGGAATGCCCGACTCTATTATTTCCATTTGTTATTTCACACATATTCACAGTTTTAATGGTGTTGCTTGCTTTTATTTCACTTACTAGTGTGGCTGGATGCCATCTCTCAAACAATGTGTAGTAAAACTGGCAGAAAGATTTTAAGACTTGGCTTTGGTCATGAGTAGTTTTCTGTTCCATTACATACTTCCAACTTCTTGCCAAAACTCTACTCAGTGCTCAAAACATATCAGTTTCTTCAGCTTGCTTATTAATTAATTAAATTATTGTTTACATTCCACTTTGGAACTTATCTTAGTTTGTACAGTAAAGAAACAAGACCAAGTTTCTGTTTTATTGAAAAGCCAGAATATAGGCCTGCAACAAACACACACAGCAGTGCTGCCGCAAAGAGACCGAATCCAATGCAAAAAGGGGGCAAGGTCTCTACTTCTCATGTAAATCTGAAATAACTTTAAGAATCCAGTGGAATTACAGGAAAAAGCTCATAACAGAAAGCCACTCTTACAGATTCAATGGAATTTCATAATACATTGATGATCCTCTTTTTATTGCCTGTAATGCTTCCAATAGCAACCACTATGCTATGAGGAAAAAAAAAAAAAAAAAAGGAAGAAAGCAGTAATGGCTCGTTTGCTTAATGGGGAACTGTGAAAATCAACAATTAATTATTTGATTTGAGATGAAAATGGGAAAAACATCAAAAAATAATGGTGTGGGGTGATGCCTTGCAAAATATGCAAGTTGATTAATGCAGTTTTCTCGATATACTCTGAACCTGGAAATCTAGGAATTGGCATTCCTACAGCAAAAATACTGTAATGATTCTGGCCATGCAATTCAACTTTGCAGACATGCTATTTTGAGATAGTTTCACTTAGATTCTCAAATGGCAAGTTGACATTGGGCAAGTAAATCAGGAGTTCAGACTAATCAAAATATGCTGACACTGATATGAAGAAGTATTTTCCTTATGTTCAGAAGGATGGTTGTCCTCTTCTTTTTTATTTGGCTATTAAAATATGACTGAAGCAGACAGTTTATTAGAGTGGTTGGGGCAACTGCTTGCTAGGCTGGCAAATAGCAAGACCAGTAGACACCTACACACAGCAATAAAGGTATAGTTAGCCCATTTCATCTAAGCCGCCCAATTTTTCTGTCTACATGTACTTCATTATGTATTTCAAATTGGATATCCTTTTAAAATAGCAGTCCCTAAAATCATGGAGATTTTCTCACTTCAGTTGTAGGGAAAAGGTAAGACAGTGAGTTATCTGGTTCAGCCTAATAGAATCAAAAAAAGAATACCAGATCTCAAACCTCTTATTTGACATTGTTTCAGTTTTACTGCAGCTTGTGGATAAAAGAGAAATGAATCTTAAAATACTCACTCTATGCATGTTTCGCTATTAATCTACAACAAACATACAGAGACTGCAGAGTTAATACTACACTGTAAGAAGGACAAAGCAGAAAGGGTTAATTTATGCAATGTGTCATTTAACCTGCTTCTGTAATTTGAATTCATTATTTCTACTCCTGGAACTTGCACACAAGAATAGATAGGAGAAAGAAAGGGAAAAAAAAAAAAAGAGCAATGAAGCTGGACTCAAAAAGACATATTCTACAGCCAATTCCTTATTTGGTAATAAGGCATGGCATCATCCTTGCTATTTCACAGCAATATTATCAATAACTAGCAGAGGATGCTCTTTGATCCTTTGTAAGTATATGGGATAAGATTGCACTCGGTCTCTAGAGGCAAGACCTATATTCTGGCTGCATGAACAAAAAACCTGGGCATTAACAACTGAATTATGACCACAGTGCAGCTGTTAACAGAAAGAGACACTTCTACCCCCAGTGTAGTATCTTTTTGGCCTTTGTATATATAGTGCATGCTAAATCCATATTCAAAGTTATTTTAAATTTGAGTCCTCTTTTCAGTAGACATGAGGATGTCACTAGCTGGCTGAGAACAGAGATCCATTTCCTTAGTAGTATTCTTCATCCACAATCACTGAAGACAAATCACAGGCTTGAGTTTCGTGTTTATCAAAAATGAGCTGTGGTTACACTCCTCTATTCTGCAGCAGAATGCTCCACAGCCTCAGCCTTTGAGAATGGTTTATAGAGATGGAATATTAAGTGTGTCTATTATCTATTGTACTACCGTCAGTCATATGAATGTTCTTATTTTATTCTGACATTTTGACCTGGTTTCTTTTTTACCTTGTTTACTTCCATCTTTATGAGTAAATGGAAGCTACTATGCCATCTATCCCAATGAAAAGGCAATAACTAGTATTGCCATCAGTGAATATAGAACATCAAACATCCTATGTCAGGAGGGCACATAAAAAAGTCATATTCTCAGCAACATTAGTAAAAGAGTCTCCCTGGGTCTATCTACTCAACTGCACCAAATCCCAAGGCTCTAAAATTTAGTGAACACAAATGCCTTGATCAGTTATTACAGTGAAAATGGAATTATTACTGACAACATTTAAATACTCCACTGATGGACAACAGGAACACACCAAAGGCAGTCCTTGACACCTTTTTGGACAGGTCTCCTGCCCCCTCTTAGTTCAAAAGAATCTCACTGGAGCTCCACGCACACTGCAGACAATATGATGCTGGGACTTCAGAAGTCCCTGCCTCTGAAGAACTACAGTCTAGCAGACTATATTTTGGAAGGTAAGAAATAACTCTTCAACTGAATTAAGAAACCATACTGCTTTTAGCTCTTCTGCCTTCTTTTACGAATCTAGTGGCCCAGGCAGGGAAGAGAAACCCAAATAAAACAAACCATGCTTCTGCGTTACATTCCAGCTTTCAAGAGAAGTATCAAGTGGTGACAGGGCTAAGAAATGCTGCAATGAAGACTAGATTTTATCCTAAACTAAGATTAAATGGGTTGAAAAGACATGCAAGTGGGGAGATATGTGTCTAATTGACATGCACATACCTTCTACCCTATGAGACTTTGAGAAAACTCTTGCTAAGACTCAGCAAAAGGATTTTAAAATTAAGGATATGCCTAAATGCTTTGCTGGACTAGGATCCAAGTATGCATTTGTTAGCCTGTAAGTCAAATTAATTAAAGATTATTGCTTCCTATTAACCTTTGCAAACCAGGTAGGAACATATCACAATGTTGGACAGCTCTGTCTTACCAAAGAGCTGTTATTCTTTGGAAGGTACGTGAAGTGGAAAAGATCCAGTGTATCGTATGTCCCAGGATGGGTAATCTCATGCACAAAAGCCTAATTTAGCAATAAATAGTCAGAAAAAAGTGAGAACATTGAAGAGGTGAGTATTTGAGAAATCAATGTACTTTGTTACTATTCACAAGCATACCTACAAGCATGGTCCTATTTTCAAAACTACAGTGTAATTAGTATCAGCCATATCCCTGTCTTGGGTCACTAATCAGCTGATGTTGTCAGACACCCAGGTTTTTGCAAATAACAGTGCTACATTTATTGCTTGTCATTTTCCATGTGTGTGGATTCAAACTTATTCAAACATTAAGGCTGAGATTTTCAAGGCTAATTAAAAGACTTATGCGTGCATTTTCCATTAAATTCAGTGAAAATCAGATGTTGGAATATTCTGTGTGGCGTTCCAAATCCCAGCATGGAAATGGAACTTGTTAGTGTTAGCTAAATCAAAGCTGGAGGGTGACAACAGGGCTGGGATTCATTTCACCCCAAGACAGTTGTCTAAATTCATATGAGATAAAAAGCCTCCTGGAGATATCTGTCTCTTCATGACTGTAGAGGGAGCTGAGAGAGTAGTTCAGTCTAGCCATGTAACTTTTACAGGGATAAAGGTAGGTAAGATAAATCCTATTCTATGTACCTACCAAGAATTTGAAATTCGGTAACAAAACTGGTTGAGCTTTTGAGAGCTTACACAGTGAAGGACAAACATAAGTGAAAATCTGGGTGAAACAACCGTATCTACGTTGTCTAGGTTTTTACAGTCTTGGCAGGAAAACCTATAAATGATATTCAAGTTTTTAGCTCGTAACGCTCAAAGCTCTCCAGGCTGCCAGGCTCCCGCTGTTTCATATAAAAAGCTCCGAGTGGCAGACAGAAGTTGGAGCACTGGTTAAAGATTTCTGCCAGTATGAAATGTTTAAAATGAAGAAGATGTGATGATTATTTGCCTGGCTTCCTAAGTTCACTCCCCAGCTAGCCATAGTTGCCAATAAAGGCCCTCAGGTACTGCATTTTATCTTATCCTGCATTTGGGTTAGAAATTCCCATACAACATACAATTAAACTAGAGGAAGAATTGTTCAGCTGTATCTTCATACATCCTCAGAAACCTGAAATATTAGGAAATCTTAAGTCAAGACAACACATATCAAATATTGCCATTTTTCATTTAGTTTTCTGCTATCACTCTGTCACTCCCTGTTTTACTCGTATAGTATTATCCTTCTCAAGCACATAACACTCACTAACAGGCACGTGACAGCCAAGTCTGATTAATGAAGAAACAATAATCAGGAGCCCAGGTTGCATGGACAGAGTGGGGTTGGCTTGTGTTTCAGACAGTCAAAGATTCCCAGCATGTTTGAAAGACTCAACACTGAAAAACAGCATTAGTACAGGGTAGTGAACTTTTTAAATTGGCATTTGCATTTACAAATTAAAACTCTGATTGAATGGAGATGTCTGATTCACCTGCTTACAATGAAAACAATACTTAGAATGAAAACTTTTACTGTTATTGCTGCTGTAATATTGTACAGGAGTGTAGCACATAACTGACAAGGGTGTTATGGTAGCTGAATCATAGGATATTTAGTTCCTGTCCTGAAATGCACCAAAAGAAATACAGAGAGAATGAAGCACATGTTGGGAAACTCAGAGGTTGTGATAACAGAGTGGTTTTGTATGTTTGTTTTAATAATTAACTTTAAATCTTCACTTCAAAGAAATGGAGGGATTTATGCACTCCAAAAAGTGCTCTCCTTCAAAACTTTGCACTGTGCAAAGTACAGCTTTCTTCTAAATGGTGTGTCTTATCTTGTCAACCTCATTTAAAGTAAAAAGGCATCAGTAGTAATAATGAGAATCCAGTTTGTGAACAATTCCTTCACAGAAGCCAGCTATTACATATTGTAACAAATTAAAAACTCTAAAAAGTCTATGTGGGTCCCCAGAGAAATGCTATTTAATAAAGCAAACACCGATATTGAATGTGACAGAATTCCATTTGCTGCAGAATCCCATCCAACTGAGTTTGGCTGCTGCTGAAGCAATTAGAGAAAGCTGTGATTTAATGATTACGCTAAAACCCTAGACAAACAAAGCTCTCACCTACCAAGTGGCCACTTAGCAGTATCACTACCACCAAAATGTATAAAAATCCTTGTAGGATTTCATTTGCTGTCAGTCAGCTAGTAGCAATGTGAGCAATTATTTACTAAAAATGTCTAGTTACTAGCTGCCCTACTGCTTAAACATGAAAAATGTATAAATCTAAATTTAAACAAAGTAAGCAAGGCCAAGTGTGAACTATGTATGTATGTATGTATATATGGAAATCACCCACTAAAGGTTATCCTTGTAGCTGAGACCTGATACAATCTAGCTGAAAGACCGTAACAGGAAGGTGTAATCCTTTTTTTTTTTTTTTTTTTTTTTTTTGTTGCTGTTTTTACTAAAATCCACTGGGGCCTCACCTCTGGGTTCGTAAGCTTCTAATGAAATGTTAAACATATTTTCGTCACAGCAGTAGCCTCTTATGAATTACAACCTATTGCTTCAGACTTTGTGGACCTCTTAGATCAGCAGTAAAACTGATTCACTTGAGATTTCTTAGGTTTTGATAAATGGTGTTTGTCCTTCCCTATTTTCTAACTCTTTTAAAATTTCTTAGAGTAAAATGGTAGAACATAAAATGGTATAAAAATGATTATAAGCATATGACACTTTGCAAAGCTTGCTTATGGAAAGCTTGTAAATTTGCTTGGGAACTATGAGCTTCCTTGGTGTGCTTATGTCATCCAACAAACTCCACTGTGAAAACTAACACATCTTTCTGATTTTTAACTTTCATACTAGTCTGAGAGCCTAGTCTGAGTGATACGTAGGACTGTTGATGTAGATTTTTACCCTAGTTGCCTTACAGGTGAAAGCACCTTCTGACAAAGAGAAAACAAAGCCTCGGGAAAAGCAATTCCCTTTCTCCCCAGTTTCTTCAAGGAAGAGGATCTAGAGACATGGTACATATCTATAGCCTAAACAAAAATATCAGTGTTGATACAGCCTTTTATAACCATAAAGAATATGAAGCCTGGGAGAAAGCTCAAACACACAGACAACTATTTTAAGAAAGAAAACATTTTTGCATAACATGGTGAATCATGCACAGAACTGCTGCAGAGGAGAGTGAAATAACTTAAAGCAGCTATGTATAGGAATGAACTTCTCAGGGAACTAAGACCCATTTTCAAAGACCTTAAGATCTCTGAAAATTCTTAAGACCTCTTTCAATGGTCTTAACAAAAGAATACTGTGGGGGGGGGGGGCTTGGTTGTTGTTTTTGTTTGTTTGTTTGGTTGGTTGGTTGGTCAGTAGGTGGCTTTGGTTTGGTTTGCTACAATAAAACAAACACAGTGTATTTCTAGCTAAAATATGGAATAATTGTATTCAAAACCCTAAACTTTTTTTAAAGTACTATGTGTTCCTTATGAGTGCCATACAATTTCTGATCTTTTCTGGGAAGATTTGTGTTCAGACTGCTAAACAGCCTGAGAAGGCAGCAGTACCTTTGACAAAGCCAAGAAACTACATGGTCCCATTCCTGGGAATGTGTAACTGCCAGAGGAGCTGTCATCTGAAAGTGAGAAAAGAAATCAGAAAAGATTCATTGCTAATGTCTTCTTAGACTAGGGGAAGCTTAAGTCAAGCCCAGCTCAGAATATATCACAGATTCACAGAATGGTTGAGGTTGGAAGGCACTTCATGTGGATCCAAACCAAAGAGCTTGCTTTCTACCAATGCAGTGACAACCATGGTGAGATGTTATAATATTTCTATGCACTGTCTTTAATCAGAGACTATAAAATTGATCAGATCCAGATCACAGCTGGATCTCTCTCTAGGTCCTCCAATAAAGACTATATCAAAATCTTATAGGTCCATGTCTGAGGGTGCTGGGTTTGGGTGCTTGGTGTTCAAACATTTTAGGATTCTCCTGCACGTTAGTTCCTCCACAGTCAGCTTGACTTTCACATCTGATTTCTGTATGACACACCAAAGGATCACCTGTCCGCTTTTGAAGAAATTATTCCTGTTCTTTTTCCTCCTTCTATGCTTTCTCAGTTCCACTTTCTGATTTGGAAGCATTTTTACTTTTTTTTTTTTTTTTTTTCCTACAAATAGATACACTGATACACATAGCACTCACTTTTTTATTGATATTCTCAGCTCCTCTACCCAGTCTGCTGGATCAGGTCATCTGCCTCTTAAAATCATGTATTAAGTTATCCCTGGTCTGGGGCAGTAGAACGAATGTGAACTTTTTATAACCTCCACAACATGTGAGGTCTGAGCTCTGGAAGAGGCCCACTAGAAACTGCCAGTTCAGCACAGAGCCTACCACGTATCTAGTGCATGTCAGCAAGGACAAAGGAGTGTACTGAAGATCAAATATGCTTTGTATTAAGCAAGCAGCCCCTTGTTCAGACCCCTAGAAATGTTCTAGTTCAGTAAGATGCAACATCTGGCAGGGGTGAGACCCAGGCTGGCTGCCTTCTGACTCGGTTCAGCACCCCCCAGTACCGCTGACAACTGTAGGCCTTTGAGGCCTAAGGCCTCCATGGACTTGTAGAACAAGTGCACCATCAAAACAGCTGTGCCCATCTCTCCCTGAAAATACTCATGACCCTTTATCTGAAGGGACCACAAGCAGGATTAATCTGTCAGCATTTTCTTCATCCCTCTACTGATATTCCAAGTACTCATTAGTAGCAAGCGAGCAGGTGACACCAAACTGCCCAAGGAAAATGGCCTCAAAACTGCATAAATGCTGAATATTCTCAACTGTACTACACAGTGTGCTTCAGACATACAGTCCTGTGGGTTTTCAGATGATGTGTACCAACCAATCCCATTGCTCAGGATGGGACATGAAAACAGAAGTGTCACATAGGATGAGTCCCACAATCAAGAATGTCATATGGAAATATCTAACCTATTGGGCCAGCAGCAGCAGTGTGCAAACATAAAGGGAAATATGATGTTCCATAGTGTTCCTATTAAAATAAGCATAGCAGTTGGGCATACAAAATGTCTCCTAAGACATGTAAGGTGAAAAGGTGGTACTATATGAAGTAACCATCTCTCTAAGAATTGGTTTCCTACTTCAAAGACTATACTCCTTTGTCTTTCTCACAAAATGCCCATTTACATTGAAGAAGGACTTAGTCCTTCTTCAGTTTGATCAAGTACTTTTGTACTTCCAAGGAGGCCAAAACTTAGGGCCTCAATTCTGTCAGATTTTGACAAAGAAAAACACCAGAGTAACTTACCCCTTTATGAAATAAAGAGAAGAGGGTACACAACTTGTTCACTTTGACTACTGCTACCATAAATGGCCCCAAGAAAATTACTGTAGATCATATTTCAATATATTAAATATATATATATATATATATATATATATATATATATATATATATATATATTTCCCACCCAGAAGATGATCAAAAGAGTTCTGAATAACTTCCTGACCCATAGGTGCTACCCCACATGAGATGCAGCAGTGTCAGTTCTGCATGGCATAGTGCTGGGAGGAAACGTTTAGGCCTTGTAGCTTAGCGTTCAGGATCTGCTTTCTTGCTACAAGCTCAGAGTAACTAGGTCTGCTATTCTTCTGCTGTAGACCTGCACTCTGTAGCTTGTCCTATCTAAAAATTAACTTGAAGTTGAAGCTCTCGGGTAGTCCAGATAGATATTAAAGCGTGTTATTTTTCTTAAGAACAGGAGCCTAGCCTGATGGTAGCTATGGTTGCAGAGAGATGCTTGAGTGTGACAAAATGCATTTAAACATGAACGAGAGAATAAAGGGAATTCCAAACTCTTTTTCTTCTTTAATAGAATGACATTTAAGCCAATCACACGATCCTTCAGAGCCTGGCTCTGCTTTGGGTGGAATGACTGAGTGGCTTTCCTGTTTTAATTGCAGATGTTCATCCTCATGGCCATCAATATCAGCAAACTGGAAACTTACTTGGAGGCAGGGTGTTAAAGAGAGTACAAATTTTTCATTTGGTGCAGAAAAAAACTGTGATCATCTTTGATACGATCTTGTTTCATTCAGCTTCTTTGATTTCAGTGTTGGTATCAAAAGAAATTGACCTGAACATATTAAAGATGATGCTAGTGCCACTATTCCCTGTTGCATATGACTTAAAAATTAACGGTTCATTAATATCCAAACAGATCTGCTTTGGAGAGACCTGATCAGAATTCAACACTAGATAGCACAAGCATCTGAGAGCACTGTCAATGAGGTTTTTTTACAGAACCAGAAGAAGCATGTCTTGTAAATTATTTCCACTGCATTCACCTGTAAAAGCTGTTTCTCTGCCTCAGTGACAGAGTAAATACATGGAAATTATTTTTTTTTCTGCAGTCCTCAAAGGTAGAGCATTTTGCACCAACATAGGAAAGAAAACTGTTTTTTTTTTTTTCTTATTATTATTTTTTTAATTTTTATCTAATTCACGACATACCACCCACTCCTAGGACAAGAAAGATGGCAGCTCTCTTTCCTTCATGCCTTGGTAGAAAGTCAACAGAGAAGTAATACAAACTGACAGGTTTTTATGACTGACCTCCTGATACCTACCGGTGCATAAACATGCAGTTGTTAAAACTTATCACTAGGGCCAGGGTTATCCCCTCTTGACTAGGAGTCTGCCAAGTAGTAAATAAATAAGCTAAAAATAGAGTTCCAAAATAATGTGTTCTATTTAGCTGATTCTGCCACTAAAATGTCATGCCCCAGATAATCTCCAAACAGGAAAGTTTCACAGTTTCATGCCTTTTCTTCCCAGATGCCCACAACTCAGTAAGTAGGAGGGATGTCTACATGTCCCTTTGGACAGTGACACCCTGAAGATGGTGGTCTTCAGGCACCACTGACTACAGCATTTGGTTGCAGATCAAGATGTAACATCTCCCTTCCCAGGTAAGCTCTTTTGTTCCACTCTGCGATCAGGCTACTGCTAACAGGACAGTATTTTTAATTTTATCCTTTTGATTTGCTTTAAATCACTGTAACAAATATCACCCAAACCTTGCACTCAAAAAATGATGGCATGTTTTTGTATATAGTTACTGCTATATACTATTTAGAAATAAAGGTGGCTTTTGAACAATAAATATTCTGAGAACAGTTCTACCAAGGCAAGGCCCATAAAATGCAGGCAGAGAAAAGTACATCCCACTTCTCAGGTATTCAATTTAATACCTTGTCTTACCACCACACTGGTGACAAATCTACAGGCATCTGTTTGTAGTGTTACAGTCAATAGGAGCAGTCACTGAATAATGAAGGAGTCTTTTTGTAGGGAATTTCTCAAATTACAAATCTGGTCTCATTGTCATTTGTTTATGTAGATTTTTGCAACCAAAGCTTATTTCATGCAAATGTTTGTGAACAATGAATTTAGGAGCATGTTGCCAAGATGAATGCAATCATCAAAAGAAAAAATCACTTTGTGATTAAATTAAATTTATTTCCAGCAGAGACAGAGGTAGCTTATAAAGAAACAGGTTGCAGAATCAGGGACTAGAAAAAACAGCATGATAACCTACTATTGCTACTAGTTATTCTGCCAGATGATAGACATTCTGTTGGGATTTCTGTTTGCTTTAAAAAAAAAAATATATGAGTAAAGGTGACCAACCATAAAGCAAGAGTAGCAAATCTGAATAGAGATAGGAAATTTGTTACAAGCAGTTCATGAACAATAAACGCTGAGATATAACACTTATCTGAACAATTTCCAGAAGTAGTCACAAAATTTAAGATCTGCTTTTGAACAACTCATGAATGAAAAACTTACAGCTTTGCTGTCTAGAAAGAATAGGAAGCCAGATCCAAAGAATGCCTTTATTACCTAAAAGAGACTGGGTCAATTAAAGTCCACCCTCATCCATATTTTTAATAAAACAGCCTCCACAAAGTAAGCTCTCCCACTCTGCAAACACGGTCACGCTTGCACTGAGGGATCCTAAATCAGCTGGATTTCAGTTCTGTCCAGCCCAGGACCTCCCTGCAGCTGCAGTGTGGCTCAGCAAGTGACAGACAGCACCAAGGGCCCCTGAAGGGATGGGACAGTATAGCTGGAGACAAGAAAGTTTCTACATGACAGTCTCATCACTGAAGTATTTACTGAGGAGGTCCAAAGTCAAGCCAACATGCAGCATGCAGAGGTTCAAAACTGTCTTCTCCGGCACCCAAGCAGTGCAGTCCAAAAGAAGCTGCTTATCCCTTCTTAGCCATCTTTTTGAGAATCTGCCACTGTTTTTAGAAGGAAACACAAACTTGCAGGGCCAAGAAGGGACAAAACCAGAGGGAAAACTGCTCTGGATCTCAGGGAACAGAGCACTGCTGGGAGGTAGAGAGTTTGGCTTTTTGGAGGCTAACCAATAGCTTTCCATACAGAAGCATCTACAGGCACATCTACATTAGCAAGTTGCAATAAGAGCAAAACACTGGGTGCTGATGATCCCATGCCCACAACATGTGGATTCTGTGGGGTGAGAGATGGGGACAGAAGAGCTCACAGACTGAATGCTGAGGAGCAGCTAGAGACCTTTCGGTGTGCTCCTGGAGCACCTCTTCTAGTTCAGCTGGGAAGGACTCCAGCTCTCACGTCACGACCGCTTTGCAATGCGACCCAACAAGCAAGTGAAGACATCCAGATACTTGGCTTCACCAGTGGCAACCTAACTGCAAACTAAAACCCTAGCAGAGGTAATGACGCAGCCCCTATTACCCCCTCCAGACATTTAAAAGGAAAAATAGCGCTCACTTTACTCATTTTCTGAGAAGAAAATTGCAGGTTCCTGTCCTGAGGGATTAGGGTGGAAAGCTGTGTGTAGGTGAGGACCATCTCTGCAGAACTGCTGAGCATTCACAACAAAACAGAAAACGCCTCCCCTCCCTTCTAAAGGCCCCCCTGCCACAAGCCTTGTGTTGAGGATGGGAGCATGGCAACATGGGTTGCCACTGGTGAAGCCAAGTATCTGGCTTTTTTTCCAACTTACCTGGTTCTAGCAAACTGTTTAAACTGGACCACTCCACATGAGTAATAATCATCAAAATAAGTAATGAAAGAGCTTTTAATTATGCAAGGAGTAATAAATACTTCAACAGTATTACACACCCAGCTCATGAGAGAGATTTGGGGGCTAAATCCTGAGGACAAATCTGCCCCCGCAAATCCCAGCAACTTCACAGAATCTTGTCACATTTTGTGACAGAACCTGTGTGACAGAAATCAGAATTTGGCCCTTCGGGCAAATTTGAGCCTGACATGACTCAGAAATGCTTGACAGGTGCTACGTATGAAAGGGTCTTCCTCTTCGTTCTTCCAGAGGGACAGCAAGAAAACATCTCTAATGGCTCAGCTTTAGGAATCTCTTTGCCAAGTACCTGCCATATGCCTAAAGGCATTAGAGAAACATGGTTAAATTTATTATCATGAGACCACTTGGCTCTGTTAGAGTATCTGAAATAAACCCCGCATTTTTTAAGGGCCTGGTTTGTTTTTGCAGAAAGCTGAGTCTTGGTATATGAGCTGTCATATCAGATTCTATTTTATTCTTTTATTTTTACAAAGTATTGCATAAACAGGAACAGCTGGTGTTGATTTATAAACACCAGAGTTGTCTTGAGAATTTAGATATTATTTTGCCAACATTTAAGCCTAATCATTTGCAAGCAATTGTTCTGTACCAGAGTGGACAGTGGTTCTGCTACTGCCTGGAGGAGAAGCAATTTCCTAACAATAATAATGTAATTCTGAATTACTCCTAGAAGAAGGAGCTTATGTGCATAGATCTATCTGTCCATGTATCTGCCTGCGTTGCATGTGCTAGTGTGTTGAAGTTAGGAGTGAAAATGCAACCAATTATTCAGCTTAGTGTTTAACCACCTTAACTGGGAGATGTATTTTCCCATTGTACTGACAGTAGTTACCAAGTTCTCCAGACAATCAGGATAACAGTCCATTGTTATACTGATTTGTTCCCATTATAGGGCCATGCTGGCCACTGAAGAAAGCAGGAATTGTAAGATAAGACATTGTGTGATCATTTAATTAAAGAATTTATTAGAAGCTAAAAGATGCCTGTTGAAGTTCCGTAGGCAAACTGAATTCTTGCATCTTCAAGTTCCTAAGTGGCAGCATTGAAGTTTTTTTATGAAAGTAAGACAGTTTTATCATACTCCTAGTTTTAATACAGGAAAACCAAAGACTTGCTTAATAAATCGTTGAAAGGTAACAAACAGAGGGTAGAAATAACTGGACAGCTGAAAGCTGAGAAAAGAGGAAGCCACTGATCTCCCAAGGGCCTGAGATCATATTTGCAGGACTTTGAAAAGAAGACGGATAATAACATGAAAAAGTTTGCCAGGCATGGAGAGTCACTCTGGATAGTCAATCTGAATGCAAGGAATTGTGAGAAGCTTGAAATACCAAACAACAATAAAACAGCAGAGGGTATTGATGAATGCAAAGTAATGCATATGAGGGAAAACAATCCTAATTAGATCTAAACCACAACGGACCCTAGCTATTATCACTCGGCACAAAAATCTCGGAACCATTATGGATAATTCCATAGAAATATTGGCTTAATGATATGTAGTGATAAAAAAGGCCAACCGCATGCTTTCAGCTTGGAAAAGAGGCAACTGGGGATGGGTACAACAGAGGTTTACAAGTCATAAAAGTTCTGGACTTTCTTGTCTGTGATTAGGAATGTTTTTTACAGTATAATAATCATAATTATAATAAATAAATTACAAAAAATAAAATAAAAATAAAAATCTGGGGACACCTAATAAAATTAGCACTCGGTTTTAAACCCAATGAGAGGAAGTAATTTTTCATTCAATGCACATGCTGCAGAACTTATTGCTGCCGAGCTCTGTACAAGCCACAAGCATAAACAAATTTTAAAACATATTACTAAGTACTTCAGTGGAGGCAGAATGCATTGGTCATGCCTAACCATCATGCTACAGGTGCAACCTCCAGTTCAGGATGAGCTGGTACGTCAGTAAAAAGTGGTTGGTCGTTTCGGTGTTTCTCTCATTTGTATTTTCCCAAACCAGCTGTTGCTGGTGACAGGACAGCGGGTATCTCACCCCTCTTTCCCTATGGATCTTCTCTTCTGCAAATGCAGACTCTGAGTCCCAATCTTCTGTGTAGGAAATACCAAATCCTGTAACTCCCTTTGGTTTCCAGTTTAATACTAGTGCCTCATGCCCCATCAATTGTTTCTCTTTATATCCCTTTCCCCCGTGCTTTCACCCATTGCTTCCAGAGGACTAACCATAGATAGCACTATTTCTTCCCTCAGCTAATTCCATGCTCCCACCTGCCTTCATTAAACTTTCTCAAAGATTTATAACATTGCTCAATGTGATGCCTTCCATAAAAATGTTAAAAGACAAAGATCACCCCCCTGCCAAATTTCAGATCCTTATTCCAAAACAATAGGATGGGGGGAAAAGGGAGGGAGGGGAAGCTACAGCTATTCAGAGCAAGGGTTGCCAGAACTTTTTTTTTCAGTGTGGTCAAAACAAATATATTTTCCCCTTGCCTAATGCCTGGAAATGTTTGAATCATTTTTTGCTGAAATTTTCCAAAACAGATTTAACTAAGAAGAAACCCAGCATGGAAAGCTTCAGCCCACAGAGATGGTTAAAGTCTGGCAAACTTATCAGCGACTGCAAGCAGTGAGTTATGATGGAGAATGTCAGGCAATCTTAGAAAAACCTCATCTGTTACACCACCAAGGAGCACAAAACATAGTATAAAACATGTGATTACTGATGCTTCTGATATAATGAAAGCACAGTCTTCTGTGATAGGCTTTGGCAATCATTTCACTACACATTATTTTAAGAGTGCATTATTTTATTTTGCAAGATGTCATCAAATTGAAAAAAATCCTTTTGTCATGGGCCAAAAGGACTTTTAAAACTAGAAGTAATGAGAACATCAACCCTGGCAATGATTGTAGCAAGTAATGCCCAGCAATTCTCTTTGTTTGCAAGTATCCACAATTTATTTTTTTTTTAATGGCTATATTATAATTGATGTTCAAAAAGGGGAAAACAGCTGTGTTTAAAATGTGCCCTGCTACCAGCAAGAGGCAGTTTGAAATGCAGATAGCCAGAGGTATTCTCAACCAGAACTGAGGCTTGAGGCAGTTACCCTGCCGTGCTTAGAGAAGCCAGACTTCACCTGCCTGATGCTGAACTTTAAAGCTCTGGTGTGGGGTTGCCTGCACTGCTCGATGCTGGATGGACAAACACCATTGAGACAGCCTCCGGGGCCTCTAGGGCCAAAATGTGAGGTCAGGTCCCTCGTACAAAGCCTCTCCCCTCACAATGTCTATCAAGACATGCTGTACAGGAGCAACCAGAAGAATAAAAGGTAGATTTGCAAATGTGACTTCTGAGTTTCCTGGCTTTTCCATGCAGAAATACATACTAAGTGCTCCACTGAGTTTGATCTTTTTTGTTAATTGTATTTAAGGAGCTAACTACACTCCCAAGCTAACTAATAACGAGCAAGCTCTTAGCTCCCTGGGGAACAGTTCAAAGGTCTGCTCTACTGCTCTGTAGGCCAGAAGAGCTTTACTTTTCACAGATCAAGGAGACTTGATTGAGCTTATTTGTTTGCTTTCTGTGTGTAAACAGAAACAGAAACGGTTTCCAGAGTTTCAAAGGCTCCTCACCACTTTGCAAGATCTGACCATTAATGCATCTGCTGTGCTTAATCCCCAGTTCTCACCAATTTCCTTCACATCACAACGTGGGAGGATGGACCTTACTGTATTAAATGGCACAGGAACTCCTTCAGCAGAGCACAACTTCTCTGCCACGAGCCTAAATGTAAATAAAGCCAAGCTATGTGCCATGTGCATTTCTCTGAGTATGCACAGAGCTTCTAAAGCAGAGTTGGAGAGGAACTTCACTGAATTTTAAAGAGATAAAATATTGAAACTCCCAGGGTCTCGCTACAAATGACCTACGTATGGGGGTGACATGGGCAGCTGTAAGAGTGCTCAGTGGAGGACTGGTTTGTGGCTTGCATTTGAAAGAGAAGTTACTCTGCAGGCTGGGTGCTGAAATACAGGTGAAGAAAGCACTTAAGAGCAAATCCCTCCTCCTGCCCCACACTTTGCAGCCCTCAGTTTTCCCTGTGAACCAGTCAATATACTAACCTTTACAAATAGACTTGCACTGTGAATTTGCTGTCAAGTTGCTTCGGTTTTTTCAACTAAAAAAAATGCAATCTCAACCATAGTAGAGACTTTCTCAGCTGTTTTTGACTCCTTTTTACCAGCGGTGCATACCACCAGTGGTCTTTTAACTGGTGTTTACCAGTGGTATTTTTATTTAGTGGCATGGTCAAAATAGCTATAGGAGGATATGCCAAGCCCTGTTGTGGCTCAGTTATCAAAGATAATTATTAGCTAAATACCTCTGAAGAATCTTGTTCCTGATGTTCCAGAGCAAGAATTCAGGTTGGCTTGCTGCAGGTTGGCTTGCTGCTCACCGAGGGAGGTTGCTGGACAGGTAATTAGGGATTCTGTTTCTTTTTTCTTTCTTTTTTTTTTTTTTTTTTTTTTTTTTTGTCCCTTTTTTTTTAAATGGATCAAATTTCATAAGAGAATCATGGAGAAACAATAAACATGGGAGCCCAGAATAGCATTTTTGCAGAGACAAGTTTCAGGATAGAATAACGCTTTAATTTTTTCCAGGCTTCCCACAGTATTGCTGGCAAGCCTTGAAAGCTGTAGAAGAGCAAGCAAATGGTTTCCAAATCTCTACCATGGGCCAGATTGCATTGAGCCCTGCATGGGACTGCAAGGAGCGAGCATGAGGGGAGAGAAAACAAAGAACCTCCTCCTGTGCCGAGGCATTAAACAGCAGGGTAACATGAGCACTGCCTCATGCAAAGATGAATCATGACATCAGTTTCTCCCAAAAAGGGCTGGGAAGAGTTTAGGAGTGACTGGCAGCTGTCCCTCCTCTTCAGCGGCCGTCCAAGGGGTTTAAAGACACATCTCTGCAGAGGTCTCCTGAATGCCACCTGCCAGATTCCTTTAGGCCACCTGAGAGGACCAGGATGGGACATGTCGAAAAGCAAGCCCTCCCCTACCCAACCTACCTGCCCTGTCCCATAGCCTGGCAAGAGTCCGTGGGGTTGACAGATTCCCGGGGACAGACATGTGTGATGGGCAGACTTGAGCACAGAGCCTAGACTCCATTAAGATTTTTATTGTTTGTTTGTTTGTTTGTTTTTAAAATGTCTGTTCTCTTTACAGTCCTCAAAGCTGATGAAATACTGTTTCAAGAAGAAAAGCTTTTTATTTTTTTTAGCATACTACCTTCATATACGTGGAAAGAAGCAAAATGTTGTCATCCCACTGCACACAGCACAAATTGAAAAATGGTTTGGTTTTGTCATAAAACAACTGAAGTTATGCTGAAAACACAATCTGCTTGTTACCTCCCCATCTAACCAACTCTACTAAGCTTTTACCTTTCCATTAAATAGGTTAAATATCCATGCAGCTTTGTCAGACTTCAAACTTCAGATATGTCTATTAGTGGATTTACAAACTCTCTAAAGCAATTGATACAGCCTTTCTACTGAAATATAACCTCTTCTTGCCATAACACTGCTACTTATTTAATACACATGCTAGTTTATCGTTCATGCAAAAGAGAGAAACAACTAAAGCAAAGGAAGTAGGTCAGATTGGAGGGCAGGAATAAAACTATCTTCCTGGCTACCAAACAAATCCCTGCCTCTGAAATCCTCTCTCTTGCTCCTTGTTATTTGTTTGTTCAAATTTCAAACGTTGCTCCTACCTAACCTGAATTGTCAGCTGTAGGGACAGTCATTTTCTGAAGGGACCTCGTGGTTCCCTGCATGAATTTGTGCAGCAGTATTTCCTAGAGGTTTTTTTTGTTTGTTTGTTTGTTTTTTTGCACAGATTTCTGCCACTGCACCTCCTCTGCAGCAGAATCAGGAACACATCTGATCACGATGGGCACAATCAGCAGTAGACTGACAAAATTTCTCTCTGCCTTTGAAAACAACAAACAGCAAACAGCACTCCATGTAATAATTTGTAATTATTAACTAGCTGTATGACAACAGCCTTTCTTTTTAACTATGCAACCAGAAGACCCCTTTATTTTCAGCAGCATTACAAATTAATAGTGTTTTTACTGGTTTGATTCTTTAAAGCCTCATCCTTTTAAATAACAATGTACACAAAATACTTCAAATAGCAGCAATGCTCCTTCAGCAATCATCGATTAATTCACAATTCACTGTCTTCAGTAATATTAACATTTGAACTACTAAAACATCAAAAGTTATTCTACCATGGTAACACATTTTTATCCTTTACAGCTTAGTTCACGAGCATTTGGCTTTGCTGATATATTGTGACTTTTAGAAGTTCTTCTCATGCGACAACACAGGTGTGCAGGGAAGGTGGCAGTCGGTAAAAAACCACCACCAAGCACTCTTTCTCTCTCAGCTGGCCAGAGCTTCATTTGTGTATACAAGCCGTGGGTGCAGCAGCATGATCATTTGTTCTAACCAAAGAAACAGCAAAGTTATTATAATATAAAAATCTCGTGCAGCCTCAACAATTTCTAAGATACATCCTTCACAACTGAGGAATCAAACAAGTAGCTTCGGTAAGACAGAACTGTTGACAATTTCAAACTTGGGTCTCCAAATGAATGCTCCTTTCTTTCCCTTACACTGGCCCCGTCGTGTTTTATGTGAGGATATTTAATAGACTCCATCAGCTCATAGTACACAAGGCTCAGAATTGGTTGCCTTTACTGAATAGGCTGGGAAAGCTGCCTCAACAAATCTGTTCATGCTTAAGGTCTTGCTGCTGCCAACTGACGTGCTTGAAGCGGCTGCCTTTCCATCCTCTGCTGTTAGTTTAACTGCACATTCACAGCAGAAAGGGCGAAAGATACACTCTATGTCTATGCCAAAATGAAAAGCAAGACTGCTCTTATGCCCAAAATCCAACCCTGCTGGTGCAGAACTAGTATCTCATTTTCCCTGGCTCGAGAGTTTTGAAACAGCAACAAAAAAACAATCCTGAATTTCATCAGTACGCTGGAGTTTGAGAGACTTGTGAGAGCTCAAGCGTACTTAGAGAGTTTTCTTGCATTAGCCATAATAAACACACTTGAGCAATAAATACACTTCAGCAGGAAAAAAGAAAAGAAGATGTAAAATAACAATACACGCAAGGTTGACACTGGGGCAAACCTGATGAAATTGCTGGAGGATTCTGTCCTTATGTAAAGACCCTGTCATGTTGCCAAGGTCAGCTCGAGCTTGGGTTATCTGTTGCCCGAGGCTACTCTACCTTGTTTTTCATTCAGGGATCATTGTTCTTCGGTTGTTTATGTGGATTTTATTCCACCCACTTCTCCATTCTTTGCTCCCTTTTCAGCTGACGGTCCCTACAGCACATACCAGAAGCCCATCCTGGTTGTGTGCCGAGAAATCCTGACTACCCTAATGAGAAAGAACAGCTCTGAATGAAAATACAGTTTTCCTCTTTAAAAGAGAGAGAGAGACAGGGAGAAGGTATTTAACAAATCCGTCATGAAAAGTGAAAAATTCTCTATTAAGTTTTAAGGATAGGTCATGCATTTAAACCGGGAAGGGGATGCCATCCAAAAAGCTTTACACGATAAACAAGGCAGTCAAACAATGCACAGTTCTCCCTGTATTTTACTGCCATTTAATCATGACATTGATCAGTACTGAGAGATTCATCACAGGGAAAAACATAAAGGAGAAATAAAGGAGAGGTCAGGAAAAAAAAAAAAGGGAGAAAGAAAGGCAGATAATGCAATGTATAAAATTATATGATATGTGTAGCAGAATAACGGAGATTTTAGAGCAGAGGCTTTAGGTAAGATTTTTATAGTAAAATGTTGTATAGCACGGGGCAGGGGAGACAGAAAAAATGGAATCTCCCATCATGAATGTTACAGCTCTTTTCTATCAGTTCATTTAAAACCTTCTCAAGGTATGCCAAAGCATTATTATTCTTTCCTTTAGGGCCAGTATCTCTGCGGAACACTTTTCAGGAAACGCTCGCACTGAGTTGTAGCACACAATACATTCGGCTTTCACAGGAAAAATTATACGGAAGGGGCAGAATTGAACCCTACCATTAGCAACGCCAGCTCCCGTTGACTGAAGTGGGAGTTGGATTTGCTTATATCAAAGCTGACTTTGGCAGAGGTACTCCCAAAGAGCCATGTAATAGGCTTCCTTATCCTTTCCTCTCTGTGGGGTTTGAGATGCTTTTTAAGCCGCTGCATGACTTACATGGCCCTGAATGCAAGATACAGAACTAATTAAATATTTTGCCTACTTTGGAATTCAAGCTATTCATTTGTTGTGCAAGAAATGGGGGAAAAAGTTTAATCTAAAAAAGAATTACTATGCTATTAATGTAGATATTATTTTCTGTTTGAGTTTTGCCTCAGATGTGTTTCTGTATTTTAGTGAGATTTATTTTTTTTCTAATAGTTTCCAAGGTTATTGCATTCTCCAGGACAATTAGAACTCGCTGGCAAAACCAGTCATGTCATAAGTCCGGGATAAAACTATTGAACAAGTTTGGAAGAAAGTTTGCATAGAGGCAATCACTGCAAAAATCTAAATAATCCGCTACTTAGACGTGAAAGCTAACCACTGGGAGCCTAAGGAACCTAATTTTTAAAAAACTGCTTGACACTTGAAATCAGATGGGATCACCTCAAATTTCCTCAAGCACTAAAGAAAAAAACAGTTAAAAAAGGGCTACTCCACCAAAATTCTATACTTTTACATTATACACATACGTTTTAAATCTATTTTATAATGAAACATTGTTTGTATAGCAGAATAAGTACATAGCACAGTGTGTGTATGCTGATGGCCTTCACATTATAACGAATAGCTTAGTGAAAAGGAAACACTTGGAAATTTTTTTTATCAGCATTAGAAACTTCCTTTTCTTTAAGAGAAAAAGCCAAACTCATTCTGTGTGCATACAGAAAGTTCGCTCACTTTTACAAAAAAAATATATATATATACTTTTGGTAAAAGCTTTGAAAAGCACTTTCCAGATTGAACTTCATCACAACCAGTTTTATGTCCCTTGTACGGGATTTACAAAATTCTTGGAGCGAACGGCATTAATCAAGGTCACTATACAAGATCTGTCCCTACACCTTGTCATTTATACAGCTTTGGGAAAAGATCTTTAAACCTTTGTAGAAAAGACTACATGGAAATAGCTGATAAACTGGTATTGATTTTCACATATCGCCCCTGTCAAAAGGATTTATTGATGTGTCAATGCATGTTGTTGCAAGGATCATAGCGGGATAGCTTTAAAGGATTTATGGTGAATCTATAGGCTTTAATACACTCTGTGGTAAATAACTAACAAGTACTGTGTATATTGATTCTTGTCATGTGGTCAATGGGATCTTTAGCCCACTAATTGTTAGTATTGACGAACAGTTCATGATCTAAATGAGCAGCGGGGCATCACTCCTAACCAGCACTGCTCCAAACATGCTTCCCTGCACCATTTACCCCCCATGAACAATACTTACACACAGAAGAAAATGTCTAAGAGCTTCAGTTAGAGCTTGTGTAGGTTCACATCCATGGCCTGTACCCTACAGTGCTTCTGTGCATCTGTAAGCACCTTTAACTAATTGACAATAGTGACAGGGCAGCTAATTCGGGCTGCAACATCCACCTGGATGACTCCTCATTGGGACCTTTAAGTGGGCATCTTACTCCATACTCAGACACCTGCCTGTACTGTCAGAGGTTTCTTATTTCCAACGTGTACAAAATTCAAGATATGAGTATGCAGATCAGACAGTGATTCAATGCTGCAAAGAATTTGGGGGGGAGAAGAATTATCATTATGTTTGTATTGGTGTGTGCTCATTCCTGGCAGCCGAATGTCTCAGCCATGACTTTTAATTTTAGTATCTACAAACAAGAAATTAAACAATTTAATAGATGTAAAAAGATTTATCAAATTTGCTGCTGGTGTAAAACCAATATGCAGAACTAATGAAGCTGGTTAATTAATTATTAGTTAAACAGTAAGTAAAATTTCCATTCATACTTGTGCAGAACCAGGTAAACACAACTTGTACACAGAGCATTATCAGTTCTTTCTGTTATCATTGCATCTTACACAAGGTAATAAATATGGTTTACAAGGTGTTTGAATGGCATGGCTCTCAGGCACCAAAGAGACCCACTAGACTGGCTCTCAGCATCTTAGACACATGGAAAAGAATGCTCTCAGGAAAAAAGAAAAAGGAAAAAAAAGCACACCATAATGATGAAACCAAAAAACTCTTTCTTCTCAAAACTTTTGAAAAAAGATGGTAAAATTAAGCTTATCAGAGTTGGATTAATTTGGGCCAGTTACAAAGAATAAATTGAAGACTGGAAGATATCTAATCACAAAAATAGAGTTTTCTCGTTTACACATTTATCTAACCCAACAATCTGTAGGAGGAAAGCTAGGGATGGGATTTCAACCTTAAGTTTAAATACTGGACACTTAATATTACTTTTTTTTTTTTTTTTTTTTTTTTTTTTTTTTAATTTGAAGCTTCCTTTGGCTTTGTGTGTTTGTACAGCATTGTAAGCCCCTTTTAAATGTGCTTTTGAATAGGTGCTGCTGATTAACATCACCTTCGGTTTATTACTCTTTCCCTAAAAGGGCGATTTGTGGCTTGTGGTGAGCACTTGAGGGGACAGCAGCAGAACAGGCAGTCTCAGAGTCCAGCCTGCTTTAAGGAGGGCTGCTTGAGATGACATCTTTCTGTGCATGAGACCAATACTAGCCCATCAGCAGGTTAATAACTAGAGAAAAGAAAAACAATTCTCTATGTAAATATTTATCAGTTCAAAGCACAAAGCCAGCCTGGTACTCATGTATATATGGTGCATGGTCAGAGAAACCGTTTCTGGCACATAGCAGCAGATTTTAAATTAAATATTTTTTAGCAAGATACTTTGAACTTAAATCTGTAAATGCATTTAGCATTTGTGCTCCTATGAGAACTTGAGCCAGTCTCCATTACTGAACTCCCTTGGATCTTTTATTCCCAATAATTTTTCAGAAAATGACAAAATCGCAGTGTACAGTATACTGAAGTCATAACAGGTCAAGGGGAACATAATCAAACACCTTCTCTTGACTCGACTACAAACTTCAGTAAACTTTCTGATCCTGATTAATAGTAACACTGAAGTACGTATTTAATGTTATGTATATGCCTGAATCCCATTTATTTCAGCAGATTTTAATGTCTCTCCTGGACAGGAGTTCTTTCCTGAAAAGAAACCTTCCCTGTAGGCTAACTAATGGCCTCATTTCATATCCTTACAAATCCTTACCATTATATTTTAGAATTATCTTTTCTCTACATTCAGGTCATCTGTCTTAGAAGCAGGGGATATGAATATAACATATTCATATAAGACTATCTTGTGTTTAGGGTAACAACATAAGCTAAAAGTGCAGCTGAATTCTTAAATCTTTCCAGCATCCATTAATCCAAGGTCTCATTTCTGAAACAAGAAGTTACCTTTTATATTACACACTCTAACCTGTGTGTAATATTAAATACATATATATATATATAATGCATTGAACACTGACTCAGACATAAATAAATGTATTTTTATTGCTATAAACTTCACGGTACCTGTTCAGTCAACTTGCATCATTTAATTTATATAATGCCCTTATAATGATCCAACAACTATACTTCAAATGTCATACTATATGATGAGGACAATAGGAAGTTCTTCATAAAATACACTATGAAGGGTAACATAGCTAATAGGTTCTATTTTGTGAGGTTAGAAGACTGACTAATTATCAGTATTGTTCTTTACAACCTCCTGATGTGATTAATAATATAATACCACATGGGACTTCATCATGTACTGCTCAATTCAATATTTAGCTAGCAATTTAGCTTCATCTGAATATCACTTTCAGCAGCTCTTTAAACAGACAAACGTTACAAATAAGCAATCTAGACACCCATTGCAGGCAGTGTTGGGTACCCTGTGAGAGAAGCACAAAGGGGAAATGGAAAAGGTAAAGATGAGATGAGTGCCCTGCATCTAAGATGTGGCACCCAACCATGAAATGAAACAAACAAACAAAAACCCCACAGTTCTCCGAAGTTTCTTGACAGGCAGAGAAGTAGTTGGAGTAGTCAGAAAGATTTGAGATTTTTTCTGAGATTTCTACTATTATATCATAGTTGTGTGCAGTGCCTTACAATAATATAACACTTTTTTAAAAAGCATTACCTAAAATAAAAGGAAGTAGCAGCAAGTGGCACCTAAAAGCAATGCAAAGAAAAGGTTGTAATTCAGAAAGATTGGGAGGCTCTCCAATACTTGAATGCTCTGCTAATTGTGATTTTTTATTCTTTGAAGAAGTTATTTTCTTCTTCATCTTGTTCCACTCCACTAGAGCAGTGTTGAGCCCTATGGTGCAGCATACCAAAGGGGGGGCTAAAAGGTGAAGATCAGGGGTATAACACTCATCAAGGGCAGCGAGGTTTGAAGAACAGGTTTAAACCAGGGAGGTAATTAAAATGCCTGCTGCACTCTAGACCAGAGCCATCAGAGCCAAAGGCAACCTCAGAAGGATGGGTTTATCCATCCCTATCTTACACCTCTCTGATTTCATTAATATTTTGTACATTTTAATATGCACACAGCTGTACAATATGTTAAAGAATAGGAAAGGGATTGAACTGAGAATATCTTGATAAAATGTAGTTGAGAATGGTGCATATGGCATTTGCTGGGGACATTGCCCAGGCTGATCAGAGGAAAAGGCACTGAAGTTCCACCATGAGATATTTGATGTTTTCAGTAACTATCAGCACTGTCACTAAAGGCTGATCTGCAAGCGTCTCCTGTGTCCAATTATCACTACCCATTTTGGTAAATGACAAGCTATCAGGACAAATCTGTCTTCCAGACTCCTTCTGGGTATTTAAACATAGCATATTTCCCCGTTACAAGCTAAATCCGTGGGCATAAGCACTATAAATGCAGTTTGGTAAACTTATGGAAAGACTCCTCCTTTTGAAGAAACCAAAACCCTGTCGTGGTTTAAGTACAGTTTCTCTCTCTCTCTCTCTTCCTCTCTCACTCTCTTTTTTTTTTTTCCTTCAAAATATATAGAGAGATTGTTTGATCCATTCTCTACCACATCAGGTCAGAGAATGACAGCAGGACTTCAGAAGAATAAGGTGAATCCAGCCACTTTCAAAGTGATTATAATCTGCAGCAATAAAACAGGATTCTACCTAAATATGATTCATTTCCTCTGCAAATCAGCCCCATGTTGTAACCAGGCAGCTACCTTTATAACCCTGATGGACTCTTCAAACTACACTTTGTGATGAACTTTAACTACTCTTCACTGGCACAACTTAAGACTGGATTCATGTTAGTTTCTTTGGGCAGGTCTGTGATGGATTTCCTTTCCGAGACCTTATGGAGAAGAAACAGCAGATTTCCTGAAGAACTTCCAAAATCTGGATGCTTTGGCCTGTTCTTGCTGTTCTGTGAACTTGGGAAGGTCTGAATGAGTGGGCTGTGAGGGACCTTCCCCCTATGTCCTACCTATTCTTACACAGGAGAGCAGGAAAATAATAAAGTAGGACTCACCTCCTTAAACAATTCCCTGCCGGTGACAAATATCTGTGCTTAAACACCCCCCATTTTTACAATTTCAAGTTTGTTTGTTTTTTTCCCCAGTTTTTAAATAATTTTTAACTGTAACCTGTAATGCATTCCTAATTAAAGGTGCCTTTAAAAGTGTCAGCAAAATGCAAGTGTGCAAATAATCTTGCTCTAACCACTGGAACATGCTGCCATGAGGTGGCTCACAGAAGCTGCAAAGAAGGTCTCAGGAACACTCTCACTGCTGCTTTTGGGGACAGAGGAGGGAAATTCCGTATAAGCCTGACTGATCTGCATGTCTTGGTTACATACTCCTACATCACTCCCCACCATCCCAACTAACAATGCCTAGAAGGAAAGCTGCATCCTAGAAGGAGTTCCCATTTGTTTCATTGCAGCCATGTGAGAAGCTCCTTAACCAAGCCTGTCCCAATTTCTCTGCAGACACTGAGGCAGACATCTCAGCTACCTTCTCAGCATCCTTGAAACTGCTGGAAAGGCGATCACTTCATGAGCAGAGTCAAGTCACAGTGAGGGTTTTGCTGTGTGAGAGACCGATGAGAGACTCCAATCAAAGACACAGCTCTAAGCAGCATCACAACATGGAAGTGCTGTAAATTAACCTCCCCAAACCACCAAACTTATTCAGAAGGCCACAGAATAGCCCCAGAAGGGTATAAAAGCAGCTGAAAGCCATTAATGCCTATAACCTCTGGGATGCCAAGCTCTATGCCATTCCTTCCTAGCTATCCAAGCAGATTGCAATGTTTATTTTTCTTGAAATACATTTCCAACTGTTTTCGACTTGAAAATATTTTCCAAAAACCTCTGCCCTCGCCAGGAGCAAGCATTTTGGTGCCTGTCAGGATTGGGGCTTGGTGCTCAGCTCCTCTCACTTTCTAGTGCTTCCTCCGTGAAACAGGGAGTTAGTTACTGCATCTTCCCAGCCCTGTTAACCTTGTTTATTTAGATAGAAAACTTGTTGGGAGAGTAACTGTCTCTCACCATATGTATGTAGAGTACTCGGAACAATCAGGCCTTTGCCTCTCCAGGCACTATCAAAATTTAAATAAGAAAGCCAAGTGATGATAATTCTTAGAGAAAAATGCAGGGAAAATAACCTAAAAATCACCAGAATTGACATAAAACTCTCCAGCAGATGGGGGCCTAGCACTCCCTGAGGGCCCTGCTTATGTGAAGACCAGTTACTTGTAAACATTTATAAATTCTGGCAAATATGTACAGACTTCCACAGAAGTAATTGCATTCCCCTCCTCTTGCATCAGAGGCAGCTGGTGCCATCTGAAACATACCCTATCCCTACGCCACCTCTACACATGCATATACATCTCTAAAATAAGTTCTTGTATCTGCTGATGTGTTGAAGGGAGGAAAAAGAAAAAAAGAAAAAAAAAAAAAAAGGGTGGTTCTAAGAGTGATTATTTTTGATAGGAGCTTTGCCTGTGTAAGATGCACGAAGCAAGCACTTCAGTTGGCTTGTTCAAATAACTTCAGAGCTCCCAGGCAGGTAAGTCGTTCTGTACATCTGCTGGTAGAGACATTTTAGCTTTGTTTGCCTGACAAAATAATGAAAATCTGGTTTCTAAAATACAAACTGACAAGTTATAATGTCCCACTCAAGTGTTTTAAGTTACACGTCATTTATATTTATAAAATACAATGGCTGCTGAATACTGTAATAAAGTAACAAAAATCAGATTTGAATTAACAGAGACTGCAATAGAATCAAATAGCAAATGTAACCCTGCCACTCCAAAAAGCTAAGAAAAGGTTATAGAAAGATAATGGTTAAAATTATCTTTATTGACAACAACACTCACAATAAAGTCAGTCCTTTAAGCCCTGCAATGACAACTGCAGGAGAAAAAAAGGATGCCCATGTTCCAGATACTCAAGAGACAAAGAAATACAACAGGATTTCTCTCTCCAATGAGACACCCAGGTCCTGTTGGTAGCTCTGTGTCCCCTGCTCTGACTGAAATGTGTAGCAATGGGGTTTTTGTTAGGAAAGAGGCTCTGGACAACTCCCTGGGTAATGCAGCCTACCTGGAGTGGCATGCTGCAGCCAGAGCATGCTGACTGTGTGCTTCTGGAGGAGAGGCGATGCTCAAAAGTCACCCATCGCATCTGTGAGGGGTTACAACCCCAAAACTTCAGCCCTTCTGTATTTGGGAACATTAATACATGAGGGCAGCAGAGAAAAGCAGCCAAGTATTTTCCTGACGCCAGCTGGTGGGGCCTGCCGGTACGCTTCGAGTCCCTGTACCAAGGACCCTGGAGCAGGCTTTGCTGTGCAGCCCTGTGTGGTTCAGGTCCACGTCCTTCCCCCAAGGAGCCGCAGCCAGGGATGAGCATCTCCTGCTGAAAAATCCTGAAGGCTCAGCCCTTTCCTGCATGTTAAAAGTTAACTCTGCTGCACCCACCTCCAATTAGTGCGTTCACCGACCCCACTTGGGCAGCTACACCCTCAGCAGATCACACACAACCTGCCAGAAGGACAGTTTGCTATTTCCCTGCTTGCCTTCCACAGCCTTGCAGTGCTCTGAAGCCCGATGAGGGTTTGCCACAGCATTACCTGCAATCTGCAAAGAAGTGCCTTGATTAGAGAGGTGCTGGAGTGCAGCTACAGAAGTCGTGAGACTCTGATGTGCTGAAGTGTGATGCCTGATGGCTGTTTCTTCTTTTCCCACCACGATGAAGAGGAAACTCAGTGCTTTGAAAGTACGGTTTTGCTTAATTACACTGCCTGATCACTTTAAAGCACTGTTTGCACACAAACACTGTAGCAGCTAACTGTGTAAGAACAAGCTAGCCAATAAGGGCTACACAGGTGGGTTTGAATCTCTTTCAAGACAGAAATTTACAGGTATTTACATCTGTTTTGAGACACTGCGCTTGGGGCTGTGCTGTAGATGTGCCTTGAGCCTTGGTCTGGCTGGGAGAGCCCAGATTTCAGGCCCTGCATCGAACTCAGCTGCACCCCACCCTGCAAAGTTGTCCCAGCACTGTCCCAGTTTGGGTCCAGATCACTTCAGTGAGGATACCTTAGAGAAACGTAGGAAATACAGCCATAAATGAAGTGTGCAAAAATTTGCACACAACTTATAGGTGTTATTTCACCTGCCGAGGTGAGGAGCTGCTGGCATGAAGTAATAGCAGGAAAAGAAGGCTTGAGGTTGAGTGCGGGTACGTAGGAAAGCATAAGGATCAAGGAAAGTGCCCTGAAGGCAAGGGTGAAGGAACCAGAGCAGAGCAGACTGCCAGGAATCACACTGATTACTTATTTTATAAGCAGTTATAACCCAGAATTACAGGCTCTGCTTCTTCTATAGGCAGGCAGCGATGGCTATTGCAGTTTGTACTCCAGCTATACTACATCTAGGACCCTTAAATGGAATTTCCTATAACATACCTAATTTGCCTTCTGTGTAATATTTCTTTCGTGTTATACTGAAAACTATTCTAATTCAGGGCATTTTTAGAGCTCGAGTTTGCTTTCAGGATTACAAATATGTCCTGCTCAGCATCCTGAGAACCACGCTCCGTTCTCCCCACCTTAGATCCTATTCAAAGTCAAGCCCATTTAAGTGATTTTACAGAATGAGGAAGCTATATAGGAGTCAACAGCATGTTACATTTACATTCTAAGGAGTTTTAGGAGAGGTATGCAACAATATTGCTCATCTCAGCTTGTTCTATTTAGGAAGGCTTAAAATAACATTGCAAATGACATGTCTACTCTGATAAAACACTAGAGGGCTTGGATGCCACCTCGCACTTCGGCAGAACAGTAAATACAAAGAGCTCTACTACAGGAATATGAATATTCACTAGCAAGGGAAGGAGGTGAATTGTTATGCAAGTGGCAGTATCCATTGCATACACTAAAATTCCTCTTGCTTCACTCTAATGCACATTGTTCCTCTGCTTTTAGATGGATGTATCTGAATACACTTTGTGTCTTAAGCATTTTTATAAAGTCTGACATGAACTGACTGTATTAGCTTAAAAAAGCTGACTACCACATTATCTGTAATATGTTACATTAATCAGCTTTGTTATAAACAGCTAAGAGAAGATAATTTTTTCTACAATTTCCTTGAATATTTTCTTCTGCAGAAAGTACCAGAGGAGTTAAATACAAATAGGAAAGCTTAGTGAGACGTAAAGTCTTACATTTGAACTACAGAACTGATGCAATTGACTACAAAGCTGATGTAATGAACTACAAAACTGATATGACTGAGTTAATAACATCCCAAGTCTGATTATTTGAAAAGCTCAGTTTGTTATAATATTTGCTCATAATATTTGTTAAAGTATTTTATGGTATTGAAAGGTCAGAAAGCGGGCTTAGAAATTCTCTGAAAAATGTGTAAAGGAGATCCATATCCATCTCCAGCTTTGAGAGTAAGCAATATAAAGCTTTCAGGAAGAAACTAAATAAAATAGCAACAAACCCCTCCACTAGGAGATCTGCTGGAAAAGTGTCCTCAAGAAGACATTATTTCATCTCTTGGACGTAGTAGGAAGGCTGAGCTTGAATTCAGCCTACAATCATTGGAAGGACTTCACAAACAAACCACTGAGAATGGGCTAATGGAAGAGAATGATCTGGCCAGAGGAAGTAATACAGTAAAAAAAACGACCCAACCCATTACTAAAATGCATTATATTATTAACTGTTACCACACAGTATGACAAGGCAAATAAGGCTTAATTTAACTGCAGCATTTAGCCATTTCTCCTGCTTGCAACTGTCTGCAAATAGGCTCCTATTATTATTATTACTATTACTCTTCAGAGTTGCTCAATGAACAGCGTATGGAACACATCTGAGCATATAATGTTTGCAACTGTTCACAGAGCATATTCCTTAGATAATTCATTAGATGCAGTTCAACATTTGCACGGTAGGACCGGCTGGCTAAAGCACATGATAAAGTTTATGTTCCCTGACTGGCTAATATAAGCTTATAAACAATTTCCATCTACAACAAGTTGCAAAATTAATTTTGTTTAATTTAATCTTGATTCCATCTACAACAATAGATTTTTACAAACCTTCATGTCAACAATTAATCAGCGAGAGAATTTTTCATTGAAAATCATCAAAAGCTCTACATTTGAAAAAAACCTACAGGCGCACTGTGGTGGACGTTAGTCTCTTTGCATTTAAGCTAACAATAAAGATAAGCCCCAAGAAGAGGCTTCAAGTGTCTTTTTGTTGTGTTAGGAGACAGAAAGGAAAAACACTTGCATAAATGTATCAGGCCCCAAAAGCCACTTATGTGCCATGTTCTGCACACGGTAGCAAGGCATTTGGCAGCAAGGCAGATAATATTCTACAGAGATGCATTAGAATACTTCTCAATTTAAATTTCTCAAGACCTCCATTACAGCAATAAAGCTCACCCCAGTAATTTTACCCTTCTGAATAGGCTGAGCATTAACTAAATCAGAATCAAACCACTGTGTGAAGCTTAGGAAAAAAAAATAGATAAAAGAATGCTGCTATGTAGGAGCAACTTCAAAAAACAAACAACTTTTCTGTGATTCTTTCCCAAAACGGTGACTTAAATATAGGGAGAAATGATTCTTTAGGTTTAACGAATTAAATTACCATGTTTTTCACTTGTTGCTTTATTGTGGACGAAGTACCGGATCTCTCCCTTACAAAGCAACTCTCATTTGGTTCAAGGGGACTGCAGTCCATGTCTCTGTGATATATACATACTGAAATTTGATTAGTTGATCATGAATTCATTTTATTCAGATGCTTGTAATAATGGCTGTCTTTTTTTAAACTACAAGCCCATTTTTATTGAGGTATTGTTGTTTCAACGAAACATAAAGATGCTGATTTTAGACCTGAAGTTCTGAATTTGAGAATGACATCAGTGAGAATGTATCATGACGGTGCAGTCACGGATCGCAAAAGAAATCATTGTCTATTGATAACCTATGGAGAAGAGAGGGGCCTTTAGTCACCAGGCCCGTTTAGCCCCATGTAGCACTTACTGATACACCACAATCATTGACGCACAGTTGCACAGCACCAACCCTTTTGAATCATAACCATTCCTATTATATGGATACGGATGTGTTTTTAACAGTGAAATGTTTTCCTTCAGTGGCCAAATTGGCCTTTAATTGATCCGTTCCAGAGAAAAGAAACCTTAACAGACTTTCAAGATTCACATAACTTCACAAATTTTAGAAAAACAAGTATTCTGATACTTATTTTATGGTTTGAAATTAGGTGAATTCCATGCAGGATGGGCACAGCCAAATCAAGGAAACAGAACTGTGCTACAATCAGCAACATATTTTTTTCTTTTTCCAAGCTCACTTTTTCAGTGTTCTAATTCTCTCACTCCTCAAGTAGAAATATAATTTCCATGAGAGGTCTATAATGAGCAAATAAAACCAGAAGTAAAATCAGATACTATTGAAGAAAATGGCACAATTAACTTCTCTTCACCACACCTTTAGTTCCAGAGGTACAGCCCAGCTTTGTGAATAGTAGGGAGTTATTCTTCCTCTCTTCTTCCTTTTTCCCTCTATGCACACCAGTTTATGACCCTGTATGCAGTAACACAGCAGCTTGGATGGGAAGAACTTGCTCCTGGTGTGCTATAGCCATGTTTCTGCTGGTGGGAAGGCTTGTGTACTATGATCAACCATTGCCTTCCCAGACTGGAAACAAAACTGCTTTTGTAATTGGCAAGATCAGGCTGCAATATTTCAAAGGCAATAACAATTTGATAGCCATTGCAAATATTACCCCAGCGTTGTGGCTACAAGGTCAGTGTGCATTTTTCTCCAATCTAAATAGCGTGTGCTTCTTAATGATATGAAAAAAGGCCCAGGTTGACATGAAGTTACACAAAAATTCTGCTCACTGTTTAAATCAGTAGGTGATCATTGTCAGGTATTTTATCTTTCTTCTGTGCTACTTCTTTGCTGTAAATTTCACTGGAATGTGCAACATGAAGGGCACTCTTGAACATGAAAATCATTATACTCCAGAAAGCAAAGGCCCCATTCTATAAGGTAACATGACCCAGATCCACTAAATTACTTAGATGCCAAAAGGAAAATTCAGGCAATAGAATCGTAAAGTGCTGTTCTCAAAATGCCTATTTAATTCCTTAGGCACCTGTTGTAAGATTTACCTCAAGTAACCAGGCTCCTCCAGCGTAGCAATCTACGTATGAGCTACTTCTCTACATTCCTTGGAGTCAGTGGAGGGGCAGGGATGCTCTGAGGCTGCAATTCATCTGATCTGGTTTAAATGTCCATATAAAGAAAGAGATAAGTTGTTATCTGTGAGAACATGTTTCTCTCCAGTAACTTTAAATGGAGGCTAGAAATGTAGCTTGAAGGCAGCTAAGTTATATACACTTTTGGTCAGGTGAATCCCACCCCTCGTTTTTGCAGAAGTCTCCCATAATCAGACTGGTGGCCAGTACTGGCACTGGATCTCAGACTTCCTTCTTCCATCGCCCAACCTGTGACCTCGAGCCCCTTCTCTGACCCCATTCTGCCTGGTGAGCACAGATATGCTGTGCCCTTTCCCTGCTGGCAGCAAGAAAACTGAGGAGCGTCCTCATCACCAGCACAGGAGATGAAGAGGAGAGAGTAAACAGCGTAAGTGGTCAGGCTGACAGCCCCAAACTGAAGTAAGTGCTGCTCTGCAGACTAAAGAGAAGGAAGAATTTACAACTGTTTTTTGCTCCAGCAGTACCCTGTTGGCTAGGTTAGAGGGTTCCCTGCAAAGCTTTCTGGCAGCTGTAAGCCCCATTTGGATCCAGCAGCAGAGCTGAGCGTGTCCACCAGCCCCGGTGCCAAACCCAGCTGCCTCTTGCCTCCTTCCTTCTCCTTCCTGCCCACCTTCTGGCTTTACAGACCCTCCACCCCCGTGTTGGAGCTCTGGTGCTTTTCTGTCTCCCCTGGGAGCCTGTTTGAGTCATTCACCTGGCAAAAAAATGGGGAGATGTGTCTGTTGTTTTGTCTAGGGTGGTTTTCTGTTGCTTTAGGGAGCTGGATCAGCTGCTGGAGCAGTTCGAGGTATGCCTTTGTGATGGCAGGAGTGGGCACAAGGTCTTCCCTCATGAAAGCCAGGGGCCTAAGAGCTCATTGACCAAACATTGACCTGCAGCAGCTCGGAGGTAGCACCACCATTCACCCACCTCATTTACTCACATTGCTCCCCATCCCCTTCATTCCCCCTCTCTCCCACTCCATGCCGCAGCTCAGGGACACGGCGCAGTCCTCACAGCCAGCTGAGCTACGTTTCACCCCCTTCTCTGAACTGATTCTCCTTAAAACCAAAAGCTGTCCTTGTTTCAGAGCGGGGTGTGAGCAAGCCAGTTCCATGGGCAGACCCAGGCCGGGGCTAAGGTACAATCCATTCATTCTGGATCAGCTGCAGCTGGAGCTGTTTCCACATGGGGCAGAGCAAAACTGGGCTCCCCAGTGCCTCCAGCCCAGTGGTCTCCCATGAGGAAGAAGGAAAGCGGTGGAGATGCTCAGTCCTAGACAGCATTGAGCTCAAAATAACATTACCTATCCTGACCAGTTTTGGCATGCTTTGCCGTTTCTAACCCCAGAACCCATAAGATGTCCTTCAACTACTACATGCAGTTAGCTTGGGAAATTACATCCTCGCTGGAAAAGCAACTACACTGCTAGGTTACTTTGAATGTTATTTCACCAAAATGTGCCACCCATACACTTGTTAAAATTCAACTGAAGCATAGCTAGCTCTTGCATTAGCATTTAGAAGCAGTCTTGCATCTTCAGGAAAACATCACTAAACAGAGAGAATACTACACATTGTTTAAAAAGTTAAAAAAACATGGTTTAATTCAAAAAACTGTGCTGATAAATGTACATTTCTGTTATTTCATACTTCTGAAATAGTCAGAATTATGCAAATTTGAATGAAATATGGTCATCTCAGCTTGTTCAGATGACTTCTTTTAGGTTATTACAGACCACTACAGCTTTTTTTTTTTTTTTTTTAACCTAGCAGAAGAACACGCTGTTACCTATGATTAGGAAAGGGTGTATACATATACATACATATAAATGTATATATTACTGCTCAATCAAAAACTAAAAATGTAGATCTTTGGACTCCTAAATATTTTAGTTTTACTGACTTAAAAGATTCAGTTTTCTGGATGACAATTAAACACTTAGTACGTGAACTCAGATTAGATACACACTTATCAGAAACTATAACAGTGTTGAAAGTTTACTCAAATAAGGAGACTAGTTTGGGCTTAGATGTAAACATCTATGGTGACTTTTATTCTCTGTTTTAAAATATTTTGAAAACCAAATTTTTAACCTTAGCTGCTGACATAATGCTCTGAGCACATCATGTTTCTCATCTTCCACTTGAGACCAAAATAGCTTTCAACTGGGAATCCTTGTAGGATGGTGACTTTTGCTGCCTAGATGATGTGGTAAAAGCAAAAAAAAAAAAAAATAAAAATAAAAAAATAAAAATAAAATAAATAACTCATGTATCTATGGGAGGCCTTGGAAATTCTCAGAGAATCTATGTTTTTTGATGAAAAACAATGCCACGTCTCTGGCTAGACAGGAAAGCCAGGAGAGATTTATATTATAAAATTTGTCACATTTTCTCTGCCATTTTATAACAGTGAACAGAGGATTTAAGCATTCTCCATCATCACAACTTTCATGAAAAGCAGAATGAAAAGCAATTAATGGAAATTTCTTAAAAAGAAAGATCAAATTTAAAAATCTTTGAGTTTGACAGAAAAGTGTGAAGCCTAACCTTTTCTTTTACCCAGTTGTTTTACCTGAGATCTTTCCCTGATTTGGAAAGTTAAACAAATGCTTCTGTCATAGGAAAAGCAAAGGCAGTGTGCAGCAGGAATAAACCCAAAAAAGACCACCACACCATCTTCAGTGACAGCAGTGGCTTACGCCTGCTCAGAGTGTTTATGGGAACTGCAGCTTCTCCCTGCTCTTGGAGCTTTGCAGGCACTAATTTTGTACATTATGAGTCACAGAGATGAAAAGTGTGGGCACTTCTCTGTAGCAAGGAGCAGGCAGCGAAGCCAACAATCTATTCTGCCTAATTCAGCCTATCTGCTAGGAATTAAACATAAAGAGGGAAAAAAAAGAGTATCCCAAAATTGGAATTTGGAAAGACACAGGCTGTTAATATGGCAAGAAAGGGAGCTGACAACTGGATGACAAATTACAGACAGAAGCTTGAACATTTGCGTCTCTGCATGGCTAAATAGGGGTAGGTGCAAACTATTCTGCTGTCTTGGCCTGGCTTAGAAAAGCACTAAGTTGATGGATGAAAAATTGTAACCGAAAGGACCACAAAAAGACACAAACAGGCAATAACAACAACAACAACAAGCAGCCACAAAGGAAATCAGAGGGAAAATATTCAAGAAGAGGAAAAGCAGGGATAGGAGGTGACTTTGCTGAGGGAGAGTCGGAGGGGGGAGATATGAGTTAGAGGAAGCTAATATAATACCAGCAATCTCTCTCACAGATCCTTCCTCAGAAATCACTTGCCAAAACAAACAACAGAAGATGACTTCTGGAGAAAAGAATAAAAAATAAAAAAAGGAAACTGGCTCTCTGTCTCCCACATTCACGGAAAAAATGACCAGCAGAGGAGGCCACTTTCCTCAAGCCAGATGTGCAGGTGGGGAGGAAGACCACCATGCCTTGGTCAAAGCCAAAGTAGAAATGAACTCCTTACTTAAAATATGAGGGGGTGAGCTCAAACACATGGAAGCACACTGGGGAATACAATTCAAGACACAACTATCACAAAGATACAAGTTACTTTTGTGGAGCCTCACCCTTAAAAACTTTTCCACCTAGTCAAAACAGCTTGTGGTCTTGCCTTGCAACATATGCATATTCCCAGGGATCCTCTAGCTCCTTGCTAAATAAGCTTTGCCCCATGCCAGTAAAATCTAAGCTTCTGATAATTCTTTTTTATTTCATCAGGCAATTCTGGACAAAGCATTGTGCAGACCCATGAGAAATCATACACAGTAGGCAATAGCAGGGATTATATGGAGCTACCTTTCAGTTCAGGAGCATGGCTGAAGTTTGTTGCACTGGAGCACTAGCTGAGGTTGACCTAAAACATGGAAGGATACTCAGAAAGCTACCTACGAAAAACAGGCTTTTAAAGGCAGAAACAATCTCCTCCTAATTTGTGATACCACAGCTGTTATCAGTATTTACATCTGAACACGTTCAGGCTGTGCCCAATGCTATCCCAGAAGGCTGATACCTGTGAACAGCCATCCTTCAGTGAGGAAACTGTATCACGTAGTTAGCTGCATCATAAGCAATTGTTCTGAAATAGTTCAGTGTCTTAGAAGTGAACCCTTGTTTAGCCATCCAGTAGGTAAATAATGAAATAATTCAGTCACTTCATTTTGAGATAAAGTTGGCCCAACTTTCTGAAACTCTGCAGCAAACAAAACAAACTTGAATATACCCCATTTCCTCAGGAGAACCGCTTTATAATACTGATTGAATGATATTTCTTAGAGAAAAATAGCCTGTGTGAGATATAGCAATTAGTCCCCCCTCCCCCCTTATCCAGTTCTAGATCTACAGCCACTGACTGCAAGCACAGCATCTCCTGTCCCCTCCTATACCTTCCTGGCTCCATACAGGATATCCACCCCAAGGGAGTCTGCTTTCCTAAAACAAACTCTCTCAAGATTCTTGGATTTCTTTTATCTGCCTGTAAAATGCCTTTCTGCAAACAAAGTATTCTCCCAAGGCAGGGATGCTGAGATATGCCACAGTGTCTCTCTGGTACCAGAAAAGAGCATGTGCAGAAATGTATATTTTAACGAATAATTTGCTAGTATAGTCCTGCAGCGGAGGAGTCAGACTATCCAAACGAGTCTGAAAAGGAGAACCTAGAAATGAATATATAAATAAAAACTTCAGTTTGCCTCTTGCTCTTATTCACCTATGTGAACAGCCTCCCTTCCCTATAGAGAAAACAGGGAACTTTACTGCACTGGGTGCTTCAAATTAAGTAGTGGGAGCACTCTAGTTGCCATCAAGCCACTTCACTGCTATTCCCCTAACCACACTGAACTGCTAAACTCTTGCAGAGCTTTCTGTTCACGCCGAACCACCTTGCCAGACCTCTTCTTGCTCTCCAAGACATCAGTGTTGCCAGTGACAGCAACCATGGGTGCCAGACCTCTTCTTGCTCTCCAAGACATCAGTGTTGCCAGTGACAGCAACCATGGGCGGAAAGCCTGTGCCATGGCTGTCTCCAGCAGGACCTTGCAGGGCAGGCTGATGCAAGTAGCAGGAATGGCTTCCACTCTGGGATAAACTGCAACTAATCACACTTAGTGCTTGCAGATGGATTATGAGAATTAAATGGTTAAGGCTTTCATAGCATTTTCATCTTAAGTATGGCACTACAGCACTGCACGAAACATTGCAGAAATGCCTTCCCCAACAAAAAGCAATCATGCTGCATGTTTACATGAAGTCCCCACAAGGCATTCCTCTCATCTTCCTATTTTAATGTATTCAGCATCTCCAGTAACACTGCAAGGCAACACCTCCTTTTTGGATTTAAAATAATAATAATTAAAAAAAAAAAAAAGGATATCTGCAGTCCTGCCTACAGCCTTAAACAGTTCAGTCCCTAATTATCTTCTTTGTATCTAAGATGAGGTATGCTGCATATGGCTGATGAAAAGCCATTTGTAGAAAGGCTAGAATATGTAAGAGAAACAACCATATTTTGCCCTGTTCCTATATATTTCAGTAGCATAAATGCAAGGAAACAATATCATTTAAAGTACATGATTAGTGTATTCTCTTCATCTGTTTGAAAAGGTTTTTTGATAGATTACCTAAGCTCCGTGAGTCTATTGAAAATACAAAGTCTTAAAGTTGCTATCCATTAACCTCCAGAACAGAACAATTAGGAGTGCTGGCAGGAGTGAGAATACTGAGCCTGCTTTTTTAGTTTGCTTAACTTCTGAAAACATCTTCTTAATATAATGTTATTTTGCACAAGTAGGTACAAAAACATTTGTAAAAATAATCCTTTGTATTAAGATACTAAAAACATATCAACCAGACAATAGAAATCACAGCTAGGAAACATTCTTCTGTCATAAAAAAATATGATTTATTCTGACAGTTTCAGAGGATCTTTGATATCAAAGTCTCTTTATAAGACACTGACAGTCATCAAGTGGATGTTTGTCAAAGTACATTTTCCAGATGTCTAAATAAAACTGGTTTACTTTGATGAGTTTTATACTGATAGCTAAAGGTAGAATACAGGCGTTGCTTCTATTTGCAGCTCTTTACTTCAATGGCTTGCAAATTTGCTTTAACGTTCTATCTATTTCTGTTGCATTTTTGGACAATTAATTATTTAAAACTTCAAAAAACGCTGAAATTCCTCACTATACTTTTTAGAAAAGAAAACTATACAAACTTCTCTGGCTTGCACACTGACTACAGCAGAAGTAATAATTGTGAAGTGGGAATGGCACAATTAGAACATACCATGGGACAGCTTCCAAGGCATGTTCCCTTGAGATATGGGGAAGCCCTGGCATCAATTTCAACTGCAGCAGGATCAGCCCCTCTGAGAAAGGCACCCTTTAGGCACCCTTCGCATCTTGTGTTGTGGGTGCACAGAAAACCTATCCAGTGTCTGAGGAAGTCCTTCCTACCTGTCCCCTTTAATTACATTTGGTCTAGGACAAAGTTTTGGCCTGTAAGCACAGTGCTTTCCTTTTTTCTTTAAAGCACAGCATATACTATGAAGACTAACCTTCTTTTGATGTCTTTTATCTTTTTGGTGGTTCACAAGCTCCTTTCTTACACAGCTCAAATAAAACACAGCAGTTGTTGTAAATCCTGGTGGAAGGCATAACTGTACAGAAGAAATCTATTTACAAAGGTACCAAATGTTGTTATCAATAGCTACATCTCACAAGCTAATCCAAATAGTTTAAAAATGAGGGTTACTGTGCCCAGCATTTTTTATAAATATTTATCTCAGTTTACATAAGCCAGGATTTAGGAATGGAAAAAAAGGAAGCCATCTCCATGTGGTGACATTTTCACTCTGTTTTCACTATATTTGTAATTTAACTGATGAGGATAAATTGACTTGTTCTTCATTAGTAAGCAGTCAGAAAAAAAATAACTTGGCTGCTAAGTACAGGCGGAAGGATAAATAACCCTGCAGACTGCCTGAGGAAATTAACTGAGTGAACAGAGCTAAAAACAAGGGACTCAAAAGAGTTCCCTACCCGCGTGGAGAGTGTGAGATAAGCGTGGTGATGGGAACCACCATGAGTCCCCATGGGCCCTAACCCCACAAACACACAGTGGCAGGGCCCCTTCTCGCCATGATACCACTAACCCATGCTGCAGAGCAATGCCTGCAGAGCCCTGCACTGATGGGGATTTTAGCTGATCCCCCTCTGGAGCAGACACAGAGGTGGCCCTATGTTAGCTGGCAGGCCAAGGGCCTGCAGGGCCTGCCCAAGCCCTGCTGCAGCTCATCATGGCTGCTCCCATAGACGGAGATGGCAAAGCCCGCGGCCATGCCTGCACATGGAATAGGGGGTGCCCAAAAAGACACCCAGACAACCTCCAGTTCTCACATGTAGACTGGAAGGCCACATCTGCATTCAAAGTACTCCGAGATGAAACAGTTTCACCAAGTCACCTGTACTTTGAAAGGCATTGCTTGTAAATCTAGCTGTTTTGGGAATGCACAATGCCCTGGGAATCAAAAAATGTTACTCCAAAGATTTTTTTGTTCAAAAGAAACAGTGATGAACAACCTTCTTATCAATCCCAGTTAATTTACCCAATATGAATTTACAAAGTAAAATATTTTTTCATGCTTGTCCCCTGCTGAAATAACACCTACACTAGGAAATGATGCAGTGCTTAAAGCCACACAGAAGTACGTTATCCAGAAGAGCTGTAAAGCTGCATGGAAAGGGTGTTGTTAAGGTCCATTTTTAATCAGATATAAATTTAACAACAAAAAAAAATTACTCTATTTTCATTTGGCACAGAACTCAGTCCACAGCATTATCAGTTATCTGTGTCGCCTGGAAGGAACTTTGGGTAAGTCACAGGAAAAAGGTGGGAGCATTGTCGCTGTTTCCTGATGGCCAGAACACTGCAGCATTGTTCTGCTTTGCTTTTTTCCTTTCTTTTTTAATTTTTTTTTTTCTAAGAAGGGGTTATCGCATCATGTCATAATTATTTCTGCAACATCCTTTTTCCATACAGGAGTTGATGCACTATTTATTGACTTTGAAAACTGCATTAATACGCACGTGCAACACAGTAATGTTAACTACAAAAAAGAAAAACCTTAACCATCCCGTAATGTCATGTTTTAAAGATATTTCTGGTACAGCATTGTCTACTATTTCACCAGAAATTCTATTTTATATAGTTTTATTTTTTCTACATAGTATCTGAAAGTATCAACTATTCCACTTTTTAGTCAAGATTTGTGTTGTTACCTCAGTTTTACTGAAGGGGAAAATTCTATCATTTACCTAGAAAACAGATGAAGTATTTATCAGTGAATAAAATTTCTCCTGCAGAGGTCCAGGAGAGCATATAAACGTGGTTTAAGGAAACCTAATAGGCATATTGGTTTTACACAAGCTCTCCAGAAACACCTGAAAAGACACGGAAGAATTCAGTGTCATATAATCTTGTTTGGGCTTGCCCTTTTTTTTTTTTCCCCAAATATTTGTTGGGGGCATATAAAACTAAAAAAATTATGCTAACGCTTTAAGATCCATTCTCTTTTAGCAGCATTGAAATATTATTATTTCAGGCTCAAGGGGCCAACTGAGCTTTGTTTCCAGGGTTTTATGAGACTGAAGCATGGGAAGAAGTTATGTGATTCAATGCTGTTTCGGTATTTTACTGTTGAATTGCAATATATGATGAAGACTGCGTCTTGGAGTAGGGGAGAGATCCAACACTTTTCAAGAATATAACAGATCCAACATTAGACATATTCCTTTAATGTGTGAAAAACTGCCTCGTTAGTGAGAACAGATTCAATATTTCAGTGCTGTACGAACATTATGGCCAAGATATTTGAATTTGACTGTCAATACTTACATTTCTAAATCTGTATTAGATGCTTTAAATGAAACTAGCTTGATTAAAAACAAAACAAAACAAAACAAAAATGAGAACACTAGCAAAACTAATTGATATGATCCAGAGGCAACCCAGAAGAGAAGGGTGAAAGCAAAGAGGCATGGAGAGGAACAGATCTTCAACTCTGGCATCTCCCTGCCTCTGATCACTGGCTGAAGACTTAAGCAGGAATGCCTGAGAGCAATCACTAAGAGAAAATTTCTACAAAACAGTCTTCCATTGCTTTTTTTTTTCCAAGTTGCTTAACACAGGGACATGGTAAGATTACATGGGCAATACTATGTCATCTCCCCCACATTTTACCATTTGAAGGGAGAGTAAAACAAAGGCAGACAAAGGTAGAATACAATGTACTCTTACTACATTTATATATAATGTATGTAATGTGTATTTGGGGAGATACTATTTAGACTTGGAAAAATCAATTATGGTCTGGAAATCTCAGACTGAATCTTAAGATTGAAAAATAGGGCCGGGGGAGCAACAAGGGCTATCAGACGTGTTTACTCTTTCTCCAGGTTCCAAAGCAGTGCTTTTTATCTAATGGATAATGTTACCTCTTCATACAGGTGGGTTTTTATTTTCTATTTTAAACTAACCTCTGTTCACCATAGTGCTAGGGAGCCTCTGTCTTAGAGAGCTGTTACAGAAGAAGTGCCTGTAAGAAATGCCTTTAGGGAATTGCATTTCTAAGCCCAGTCCCCTAAACATAGACCATTCCTGCTGTATTACCTGGGGCTTGGACCCAGAAAATGAGCTGCTGCAATCCAGCCAGTGTCTGTGCATCAGTCAAGCAATACCTGACTGTGTGCATACTATTAGCCTACCACAAATACAAGGTAAGACACATTACAGAAACCACTTACATGAAACATTTAAGCTGATGTGTTTTATTTCATGTCCTGTAGTTCAGGAGTACACAGAGTCAGTCCTTGCCTTGTCTAAGCTCTCCATCTTTTAAAAGTGACATTCAGTCCTGAAGGCTCAATTCTGAATGCTCCTATGTGGCAAGTCCTTTCCTTTTTTTTAATAGGTCAAACGTATTCTCTTCTTAATAATACAAGCATAACATCAGCATTTATCAACTCTGATGACACAGACTAAGACGAGCATGTTTAACAGCCATACACCCAAAATTTTCCTCAATTCTGTGTATGTTTTAAGAGACTAATTTTCAAACTAACAAAACATCATTTATTGTCACAGGGAAGCAGGAGTGGTTTTACTTCATATTCCCTTACACCCAAATTAACAGGTGGGAAATGTTGAGTGGCTATTGGTGAGCCGGCTAGTTTAGCCTGACATTTGCAGAGGTTACAACAGCTCTTGAGAGAAGAAAGTCCTGCAGGAATGGAGCACAGGAACAACCCACCATGCAGAGAAGGGTTAAACTGGATCGTGCTCAAGGAAAAAAGCTTGGACTAGCATTTCTGTGTAGTGTTATTTTAAACACACTTGCTAATAAATATCATGGATTCTAGAAAACATGAGTGCATGTGTAAGGAAATTATATTTATTACTTGAGTGAGCTTCAGTCTGCATTCAATTCCTTGAATATAAATAAACATTTGCTGAAATTATTGAAGTATGAGAGCTATTTTCTGGAACATCCTCCTGAACTATTAAGCCAAAACTAGTATGTAGAAACGAAGGAAAAGCTAACTAGATTGTGTTATTCAGGGTAGCAAGTAGTTACTTGTAACCGAGTTATGTTAAGTTCTTGGTACTTTTATTCTTAGTCTCCAAGACCAAAAGGATCAAGGCAGCACCTTAGTCAGCAAGCCATGGGCAAAGCAGATTTCTGCTACATGAAAACAGAGTGGTCAGGACACATTTCTTTTCTTCTGCCATTAGCAGTTTTCCCCAAAATACCACATGAGTTAGTTTGGGATGTCCATTGGCACTCACGGCTAGAGCACACTTCTGTAAGAATTCTCTGATACCACAGTCACGCGCAGATTTCTACACTTTCTCTGACTAAAATGGTAAATCTTTCTCTGACTGTTTCCATTCCTTTTATGCAATCACTTAGATATATGGAGGTACAGGTGAGCTAGCTTAAAAATTCTCCATTCCCAGGGCATCTCATCAGCACACAAGAGCTTTGAGCTTGAACAGTGCAGAGTTAGTAGAAGATATAGCAAACATCCAAACTTTGGGTTTGTAGAAACTGTTTAGAGATTTGTATAGCATAAACTAAACAAATGCAAATGATTGTCAGATGAGGGATTTTGCCAGCCAGCCAGGCCGCTACAGTTACTGGGGGGAGACTATCACAGCGAGTGATGTGGAAAGAATTGCCTCTGGTATTCTGGCTACACTTTATGAAAGAACAAATATATGAACCAAATCCAAAGTCAGAAAGAAAATGGCAGAAGGGAGTCAAGTCTAACTAGCAAAACTGAGACAGAAGATACCTACAGAGAAATATCCCTAATGTAAGCTGTGCAGAGCCCTCCTAAATAGCACAATTCTCAGCAAAGGCAAGAGACGACAGCACTGCAGCAGCAGCTACAAGAATGAAAGCTTTTCATTCTCTGGCAGCTTTAGAAGCCTAGTAAGAGGTGGATACCTGTATTTCTCACCTCTTTTGATATTGAACTAAACATTCTTTGCAGTCTGAATAGAAACCTCTGAATTGCATGAGGAAGGAGATTACAGGAGATATTCTGCCTGCTGAATTCGCATTACAGGTGAATAGGTGTACAAGTTCCCAGGGTCTAACTCCCGGTCAGTCCAGCAAAGCTGTTCCTTGTGAAAGTTGTTCTCTTTCCCATGGGAATTCAAGGAAATTCAAACTCTAGCAGAAAATAAGAATAAGAAATAAGAACAAAATAAAAAAATAAAAAATAAGAACAAAAAGCCCCCAGCCATCCCCTTTTCCTTTCCAGAACTCCCAAAACATGTAAATTTGAAATATTTTTAAAACCAACGCAGTGCCAAAAGACATCCAGTTTGGAAACCCCTGCGTAGTCAAGAGGAAAAGGAAATGAAACACGGAAAGGGAAGGGGATGTAGAAAGACGACATGGGTTCAGCAAAGGACCTATCAATCACCAGCTATCACTGGGCATCCTGTGCATTGCCATCTACTAAGGACATCAACTTCTGTGAACCAAAGCTGAGAAACCAGGGAAGAATTAAAAAGTAGTGGAGAAACAAGAGGGAAAGGAAGTGCTCTTAAAGACCAGATGCTTTCATTCCAAATAGAAATAAGGTAGATCTAAAGGAATCCTCTACTACAAAAACTGGGAAGGCAAAGTGTTCACACAGACATCTCCGTAAACTGGTCGTGCACGAGCGAATCCCCCTAATGCATTTAGGGGACTCTTGTAATTAACCCAATGGTACATTTTGGCCCTTGGTAGTTTCAGCTCTCTGCTGTTTACTCTTCTAGCAACAGCGTGCCTCTAGCTGTGTGAATAGCTGGCAGCTATTCTTACTGTAAATACTCTCTGTGTAGAGAATCCTGCAGAATTACTGCCTATAAGTGAACAACGTGGAAACGCCGTGCCTAATGCTGGTCTCTTACTCTCAGTCATGCCACTGTCACTGCTTGTAGAGAGGATCCGGATGGATACACATCACATGGAAATACTATCTGGCAAAGAAGAAATTCCAGACCCCTGCATTTCATACATTCTGAAAAGACTTGTAAAACTTAACCCGTGAGGATATGGCACTCCTCTGAGTTGACCGTGTGACCAGCATGTCTGATACATTTGTGCCAATGTTGTGCCCTGCCTTTACGAAAAAAATCCATCCTGTACCCTGCAGTCCTCCAGCTGTGAGCCTGCCAGCACCCTGCTCTCCTTTTTCTGCTACCTTCGTCCTGCCATCAGGCCATCTCGGAGAAGTCGGATGAAATCCCTCAGACCTGTCATGCAAAGGGTACACGGTCACTACTAAAATGTTTTGGAGCTAAATAAACAGATAAACAAAACCTGTGGCCAGAAGCATATTTTCATCAGCAGATTTAATGTATTTATCTCCACAAAAATTTTTCAGAGTCACTTTCTGGCAGCATGACCTGCCTGCTAAAAGCACCCTGCTAAAGTCGTTGCCTTTGGGAGAAGAAGTTACTGGACAGCACCCACTTGCAGCAAAAGCTTGATTCTGCCCCAGCTCTAAGACCTGCAGCATGTACATTTGCCATACAGTTCAGTGTATGTCTATCTCTACTGGCTTGTGACGGAGCACCAACTCCCCTTTTCCTTGCTATTAGGCTTTCCACATAGTTTGCTGCACTGTAGCCCATTCCTGTGGGGCTTTAAAAGGGAAAAATGCACAACCTCTTGGTGCTGCAATAAATTCTTCTCAGCAAATCTGCCTTTGGCTTTTTAAAGCTCCTCTATCTGACCATGTCATCAAGCCTCTTCCTTATCAGTCTGCTTCATGCAACTTCTCGCCTCTTCCCAGCCCCACGTCTGCAGCTAGCCACTTAGGGCCTTCCTTTCCTTTTTCCTTTTTCGAGTGGTGCCAGTGACCACGAAGGGAAGCTGGCGAGCAAGGGCGCAGCCACCACAAAGCAGGAAGAAAACAACAATGGGTACAAAGTCCACCCATCCAGCTAAGTTACAAAACCGTATTGTAAACCATCCGGGCTCTCTGACCCCATTTACGTTCCTTTACTAGGAAAGAACAAACTAACTGTTTCCATCAGCGGCAGGGAAGGGAGAGATACCATTGTTGTTCTGACACTTGGGAAGTGCTCGGATACAATGACAACAAGTGTTCGTACCACGTCTGCCACCGGCACATTAGGAGAGTCTCAAAAATCTGCTTCACTATAAGAGAAAGAGATGCCAGCCCTTCGATGAGCTCTTGTTGGGCGCACTAAAATAGTTGGAAAGGCTGAAGGAAGAAGCATGTAGTTTATATGTTAAAGATCCACTGGTAGCTTTGAGAGCTTCATTCCTTCTATTCATCCAGTCGTCCAACTGCACGCTTATTTTTGCTGATCTCAACTGAAACAATGAATTGCATGAATGCAGAGGCACAGAAAGGGGAAAGGCTTCTAAAAGCTCAAGTACAATAAAAAATTACTGCAGAAGTTATCCTCACTGTGTCAATCTGTGCTGAAAAACCTCACTTAGGCCCCTGACTTACAACGAAGTCATGCAGCCTTCCCCAAGAGGCTGTGTGTGGGTGCAGAGCTTCTCAAGGGTACCTCACTTTAAAGGTGAAGGTCTATGGGAACACAGCACACAACCCATCCCAAATCAATCTTTCAAAACATGTTGTGTGTGAGAGAATGTTTGAGGTCTAAACTCTCCATCTAAATGTAACCCTCTGAACAGGAGCAAGATGGAGGACAGATGGAAGGAAAACAGCAGAATTTCCCTGGTTCCTTCATATTCTTATCCAAGGGGATCAGATTTTCTTCAAGTTTCATGCAATGTAAAAACGTTGCATGCTTGTGCTAGCTTGTGACACCCTAAAAAACAAAACTGCAACACCTCTTGTGACATGCCAGCCTGTGAGAGCACTGACATGTGAGAAAATGTTCGGTCTATAGATGCTCTTTCTGAGTTTCTTTGTAGATCTCACTCTCCGTCTCGGAGAATTTAAACAGATAATGTCTGGCAGTTCAACTCAGGCATCCAGGACTTCTTTTTACCTTTTCCATTTTTTTTTTTTCCCTAGAGGTGGAAAGGATAATTTTTTAAGGCTTTGTTTAGTATTTTTATCAATTAGCAAACGGACTTGAAACCTACAGGCAGAGCTAATGAACATCAATGGATCTCTGTCAAGGTCTCTTAGCCTGCACGAGTAGAGGACTGTGATCAGTTTATTTGTAATCCAGACACTACACAACAGAGCGAGTATTTAAAAGATGACAACGAAACCAAACAGTGTGCCATTTTTCAGTATTTTTTGATATGCAGACACTGACAAATTATAAACGCAAGATATGCCAACCCCTGTAAGGCAAATAAAAGACTGACAGTGGGGAGTTTGCTCTTCCTAGTTACCTTTTATGAAGCCCTTAGAAGTAGTCCTGCAGGTCAGCCAGTCCCAGAAAATCCCTCCCAGAAGTCTGCCACTCGCAGACAAAAAAAATATTGAATTAATATTTTTTCACTACCAGGCAGAAAAAAAAAAAATGCAAAGTTGAACATTACATAATAAACAGTGCTAGGTAAATCAGACCATCAGAAAAAAAAAAAAAAAAAAAGAAAGAAAAAAAAAGAAAAGAAAAAGTGTCTCCTATTTACAGTACTGTTGGCAAGCAATTCTGGTTTCTCACTTTTTTCTTTTTATATAGCTTTTTTTTTTTTTTTTAAACTTAATTTCAAATATGAATCTTAGACAAAATCAGACAGGGATTGTGGATGGAAAAGTGTCAAGAGAATTGTCTGGGTTTTGGTTTTGTCTATTTATTCTTCCAAATGATACTGGATTCAACCCTGAGAAATTCTCAGGACCTAAAAAGCATACTTTTTATAGACAATGTATTCAGTTGCTCCTTTTGGTGATATTCTCCTGTTAGGAACACACTGCCTTTTCTATTTCAGTAACTAGAATTGCCAATTTTTGGCTGCAGACCATCCTAGAAGCTTCCAACCTCTTGCTTTCTTTCATACATACATTGTTTTCTTAAATAGTGGGGGGAAATCCTGCAATATCCTCTGCTTTTACAGCTATATTAGATATATTTGTAGATTCCTTCACCTTCTCCCTGTATTAGAGCTCATGGAAAATAGTCAAGTAACATATTTCAAGACCTGTGTCATTTCTGGCCTTTGAATAAACATGATGGCCACACAAGCCAATTGTACACACTCATGACTAAGTTATGTCCCTGGAAAAGCAAAAGTTACTCCAGGTTATCACCATGTTACCCTTCTTAACCCTTCTGTTAAATCCAGGAGAAGGTGCTTCTGCAAATAAAAACCTCTACTTTACTTAAAGCAATCTTTAGCATTTTGAAGACAGCATCAAAGCTGACTATTTTAAACTGCGTATATCAACTATTTTTACTATTAGTGCCTAATGGGGAAAAAAAAAAAAAAAAGAAAAAATAAGAAAAAAAGAGAAAAGCCTCTGGCTTGTTCTGAAACCAAGAAAACCAAGGTTGTAACTTTGCCAATATTCTCCTTACTCTGCAAGCTGGCCCATACTTTTATCGTGTTTGAATTTGCCTTTTTTTTTGTGGTGTTCCTAGGAACAGATCATGAGTGTTTATGCCAGTCTGTCCCTTTGCTGATCTCTCTTTCCAGGTAGGCTGGCCAAGTGATGGCACCATATCTCCATGTATGTGCCCACACAACCAGGGACAATTAAAGCTAGCTTTAGGGTCTGCTTTAGTTCTCAGAGCTTTCTTGGCATTCCTGTAAGTGAAACGACTTTGGCTAGTATATACAGCTACC